>NC_030680.2:22846625-23478507 GCF_000004195.4 Xenopus tropicalis | reverse complement strand
CCCTATCACTTGCACCAGTCCAGGTGATGACATCATTACTAGCATAGGATACTGAGATTCTGACTGTTTATCAGGATGTACCAATACATGGGTAGGGGGGTTATCAATCTGCACAGAAGGGAAATAGCAATAATGGCAGCTCTCAGAGCAGAGGGGATCCCATATAAAGGAAGGGAGAGGATTACAGGTACTTGTTTTGGATTTCATGAAAGAGAACAGTAGTTGGTTTGGGAATGATGGAGCACGTTAATGTATCCCCTGTATGAGTGTCTGTATGCTCCACTCACCTCTATAGTAAAGATAAATATACCTTTATTGGTTTCAGCCAATATTACAATTGGGATTGGCTGCAAGATCACCCTACATAGAAATGCTGCTAAGATGAAAGGGACCCTAGCAACCAGATGGCAAGGGCCAGGCTGCAGGTCTAAAAGGGATGGTGGGACTTGTAGGTCAGTGACAGTTAGAGGACTACAGACTGAAGGTCTAATAGGGGATGCTGGGAGTTGGAACAAGCACCTGTCAACAGCCTCAAGAGGCATCAGGGGGACCATTAGTTGCTGGAAAATGGCAGCTTTTTCCTTAAAAGCTTTTATTGAAGAAAGTTTTATGTACAAAGTGAGATACAGAGAGAGAAATATGAATATTAAGAGCATTGGAGCTGAAACCTGAACACCAAGTGGCCAATTGTCATCCCAAACACTGTCAGAGTGACTGTTACTGGATGGGAAACTATGAGATTTCAAACTGTGACCATAATAATTTCCAAAACTGCACATTATTAAAAAAAAATCACAAGCAAATATAGAACTATGTGAATATTAAATTAAAACAGGAATCTGAAATCCAAATGTTACTTTATAGTCTCCCTGCTCCCCTGCTCCTTCCCCAACTCTCCCAAAATCATGTTTTATATCTATGAAAATGATACAATATATGCAACCCAAGGCTAATATCCCAGGCGCTACCTAGTGATGCACATTAAATAGCGATTTTCTGCATTTATGTCATTATTTTCCTAAAATGTCTCCCCCAGCGTGTGGCGCGCTCCACTTACCTCTGATCCAGAAATGAAAGTGAGAAAAACCGTTAATTAACGGACACTCTAGCAACCAAAATGACAGTTAAAACAGTTAAACTTAAGGGCATAACAATGGTTCAGTCACACATCAGGCTTATGGCAGTGTCACAGTGACAGTTGGTGGCTGTGAAATAGCAGCTTTGACACTTGTAGCTTAAAATCCTATAAACCAGACACTTTTAAATACAGAGAGAAATGGAAATATCAATATAGCAGAGGAATGTGGATACCAAATGTTATTTATACTTCTGTGTATCTATACTGAGAGGTTTGTAGGCTCCATTTCCCATTTCTCCCACCAACCCCAACTCTTGATTAATCATGTTATATGTTTATTAAAATGAAAGAATATGTGCAAAACCAAAGCTAATACGCCAGGCGATACCCAGTGTCAACAGTTACCCTCTATGTCACTGTCATTAATAGGGAGGAAAGATAACACAGACAGGAAGGCTTTGTTCCCCCACCAATTACAAAGAGATGCAAAATTGGAGTAAATGCTGGGGTAACTCTGTAGCTGCAGGTTTATACATAGGCACATCAGAGCTTTAATAGATGCAAAAAATGCCAAAGGGCTAATAAACATGCTGCAGCTTTAATAATATAAAGTCAATTTTATACCAATTTTATACTTTTTTTGGTGTAAATTAAACAGATTGACTTTACAAATATGACCCCAGACACACGCAGTAACAGCCAACAGGCACCCACCCATCTCTGTCTCACACAGCTCAGCATGGTGGGATTTCTGCTGACTTTCTGTGGGAGAAATCATTCTGCAAATTTAGCCAGTGGGGAAAGCATCCTGCAGCCAATGGGAGAGTCATCTAAGTTTAGCCAATGGGGGAGTCATCTAAGTTTAGCCAATGGGAGAGCTTCTCCAACCATCACTGGCAATACTTCCTGTTCCTTTAGCTAATGGGAGAAAGCTACACACAGCCAATGGGAGAGCCACTTCCTGCCTCCGCCAAGTGATGGCAGACACAGCAAAGGAGCCCTCTCTGGACAGAAGTTGCAATAGCGCTGTTCTACCTGTTATTAATAAAGTACTGGGCTGCAGGGGAATTTCTAGGGGAAATTAAATTAAATTGAGGTGGGGGGCATTTATAGGAAGGAAGAGACTGCAGACATTTTAAACTTGTTGATATACAGGTAAAAAAGCAATATGGCAGCAGGAGACAGCGAAGGGGAAACTCTATATTCCATGCACCAAAGTGATTCCCTCTCCTGCCTGAATCCCTTCCTTACTCTCCCCCAGGGGCAGGGGGATAAACCAAAGAAGTGGCCCTGAATCCTGCACAGGTTACAGGTTTATTGCTTCTGCCTGGGAGCCGCACAGGGCACTTCCTTTACCCTTCGGATGTTGTTCAACTACAAATGCCCACATTCTTTGCAGCCTTCTATGTATTTTTAATGTATAATTTCCAACTCCAGCCCTCCAGCATTTCCTGGGTTTATTAGATGTTAAACAACTTCCTAAACCTCACAAGCACCCACTATATATACACATATCAGTAAATATTGCCCCTTTTACATCTTTTTCCTTGATCTACTTTTTGGTGATGGACTGTGTGTTCCCTCAGAGATCACATGACCAGAAATAATGCAGCTCTGACTGTAACAGGAAGTAGTGTGGGAGCAAAAGACAGAACTCTGTGCATTAATTGGCTGATGGGGCCTAGCATGTATGTGTGCCTTGGCTTGTTTGTGTGCACTGTGAATCCTTTGATCCCAGGAGGCGGCCCTTAATTCTTCTATTTAGGATTACCCAGTAGCACATATTACCACATATTCCGTTTATTTAGATGAAGCAGGGTTTACATATGAACTTGTTTATGCAATATATTGTTATAGAGACCTACATTGTTTGGGGGTATAGTTTTCCTTTAATCTTTCATGGAATCAATACAACTGGTTGGTCCATATGCAAAACATAAAGGTCCCCATACACGGGCCGAGTCTAGGTGCCGATATTGGTCCCTTAGACCGTTTCGGCAGCTAATCGGCCCGTGTATGGGCATTACCGACCAATGGCCAGGGGAGTCCCTTATACAGCTATGGCAATAATCATCTTCATTTTTTTGCGGCAAAGTCTAGAAGCCTCAGTCATATTGGATACTACCACTTCTCTTGGCGCAGGCACTGCCTTCACTGCCTGCCAACTACATCTGTGCAAGTTTGGGGGATGCGCAACGGGCAGGAGGGGTCCTTGCATTGGTCTGGGACATGCATACTATAGTAAAATGTATTTTGTATATACACTACCTTTCCTGGTCCTGGATTGCTGCAGCGAATCATTGGAAAATTCAGTAAAGGTGGTGGCACTGGCCTATAAAAAGTACCCAGAGAGTTTTTTAGAGGATTGAAAGTTATAGATTATATTCACTTGGGATGCCTAACAAATTGATAACACACCTCTGTAAACTGCACTTTAGAGAATACAAATGACTTACTAAGATGCTGCTGACACTTAGGGGCTCATTTAAAAACACTAGGCAACTCTGCCCTTGGGCAGTAACCCATGGCGACCAATCAGATTTTTTTTTTTACTGTTGGACCTGCCCCTGGCTGAATAAAAGGCAATCGCTGATTGGTTTCTACAGGTTACTGCCAATGTGCAAATTTGCCTGCTGTTTGTAAATGAGCCCAAACAAGTTGTGTGCATTTGCTGCTCTGAACCTGTACACTGATTGGCTTCCCGAATGTAAACATGTCTTGCATTTATTATTCCAATTTCTTTTTTACAGCTGGAGATTGTTTAAAATGGCACCCAAGTCTCCGCGATTCAATAAATATTCTTATTTTTTCAATTAAAAAAAGGAATTTTTCTTTGAAATAGGTCTGAATCTTTGATCTTCCTACAACCATTCTTGGATTCTCACAGGTACAGATACTGGTTGGGTTTTGTAGGGCTCATTGGAAATCCCATGTAAGCAGAGCTGCTGTGATGTACGAATGGGATAGGAACACTGGTTTGAACTGAGTCTGACTGAGAGTTGGGGAAGGTAAGAGATAGGGACCGATGGCCACAATACATTGGTGACTGATGCCACTAGGATGAAAGCCTGCAGGTTGGGTGCTGAGGAATAGGCCTTGAGGGCACAGAGAGGCAAGAAGGTGGGCTACGGGCGCAGTGCTGCTCAGTGATGCGGATGGTGGGTACAAGAGTGTAGCTGGCTGTCCTCCAATGGGTGAGCCTCCTTCCAGATGTGCATGTAGGGCATTGTGGGTCAGGCTGCCATGTGGAAGGGTGATTAGAAAGCGTGGGTTGTATATAAGCTGCTGCCCCGTGTGCAGTCTCCATTCCTTTCCCGATGAGCAGATTCAAAACGCTGCACCTGCCAAACAACAGGGGAAAAGGTCTTTTACATTCCATATCCAGGGAACAGCAAGAGGTTCTATTCATATGCAGAGATGGGTACTATGGGAAAGAAATAAATACTGGCACAACCTGACCAATTGCTAATGCTTTTAGCAGAATTAGGTGGTGTTTAAATTACGCCTCCACCTTTATTACATCTTCAATTTAAATATCTTCACTTGCACTACCTATGAGAACCCCCCCCCCCAATGAGTTTGGATGGTTTATCCTACCCAGTGCATATCTGCCTTTTATTGGATGACAAATGAAACATTTCTAAGTTTTTTTAGAAAAAAAGCTGTGACATTAATATCATACAGAAATATATATAAAAGGTCAAAATAAAAAAAGTTTATTTAATCAGACACCTGAAAAAATGGCAGAACACTGTGAAGTCAAGTATGACTTAAAATACAGTATTATTATAGAGTATTTGTATTTGCATTAATTTCTTACTCCCCTCAGCACTGGTGGTTTTGGTCTTTAAATGCTCCACAGAAAGAAACACATCTCAAAAGAGAAGCCTGATAGGCCAGTCAGGGAGAGATCTGGGGGACAATCACTTACCCCACCATTTTGTTTAAATTTGCCAGGTTGGCCCGGGACGGAAGCAAGACAAACATAGGAAAATACTGTGCATTTGCAGCACAAGGGAAATTAAGAGATTAAACACAATGTTGGTGTGGCACTGAGATAGAAAGTACCCCAGGCCAGGGCATTTTTTACAGAAGAGGAGTGCTGGATTGGTATACAAAGAATGAGATTTTTAGGGGGGTGCCTAACAAACTGGCACCCCAGTAAATTTCACTTTCCTTCTCCTTTAACAACAATGTGTTGATGGAATACTGGGGTTCAGTGTGGGACTGTGGGGTTTGGGGCCCTTAGGTGACAGCTAAGGGATGACTTTACCTGGGACAGCTGGAGGGCACAGAATCAAGGTTTGCTGAAAAGCCTCATTACACAGACAGCCCCCTACCTGCAGTGCTATTCCATGGCAAATAACAGGATGCCAAGATGTTGTTAAAGCCTGAAACAGAAAGGCACATACAAAGTTACAGGACGGGTAAAGGCCAGGCTCTACTAAACAGCTGCAAGCACTGCTACAAGCAATACACAAGATTCCATATTGCACATTTGCCCAATAACATCAGCTTCCTCTCACTTTTCCCAGATGATAAGGAACGAGAGTTACCAGTGCAGCCTGCAGTGCTCTATGTGCAAAAATGCATAAGAAATATTATCAATATGGTCTCAGCTTGTGTTTTCCATCCTGCTGAGGCCAAACTTGTTTTGTAATGTAGAGAAACTGTACCCATTTATACGTACTAAATGCACCCAAGTATAAGCCTATACCCACATCTGTATGGAACACCTCTCCATCTACTGTATATCCTACTTTCCATGTTTCTACTGCCACCTTCCTTCCCCAGTGCTCTTCTACCTTTTCTCTTTCATACATGCTTTTCTTTTCAGCATATCTGTCTTCCCCCCCCAGATTTTTTTTTTATCTTCTTTTTCAACATTTTTGTCCCCTTCTCATCCTGCACTTTCCTTTCTGTCCCTCTTTCCTTTCCTTTTTGCCTCTTTCTCTCTGCATCTGTTTCATCAGCCGTACTCTTCTGCTCTTTACACCCAAACATGTTTATTGCTGAGCTCTCTTGTTCTCCTACCTACATCTTTCTCCCTATAACAGTATACTCTCCCAAACGACCCTTCTTATCAAACAGTAAATATATATATTAGATGTGACTGAGAGCAGGAATCCACAGCAGGGCATGAATGGGTTTACAAATTATAATATGCTGGGGTGGGACACCACTGGAAGTGTCAGTTATAGTTTGTTGCCATTCTTGGTCCCCTAACCACTGCACTTACAGACACATTAATGCCAGATCCACTTCCAACAGCCCCTTTTAGGGTGCCCTCCAGCAAACTCTTTTGATTACAGTAAAACACTGTAAATACAACCCTGCCATAGGTATTGCTGCATGCTTTGTGTAGTGAGAATAACATTAGTTAACCTCACATGGAAAATTGCCACAAAGTGGCAGAAGAACTTGAGGGGAATGTATTTGGATGATTAATAAAAATGCCTGATGTACTGTCACCTTTGGCCATCTGGTAATGCAATCCATTTGATCTAGGTAGGAGCTCACCCTCTCTTGCTCTGCCCTGCTTCTTACATTCTGCGGCCACAGCAAGCCCCGCCCACCCAATACTGAAGATCTGAAATCTAGGGGCCCTCCGGTGGCTTGGCCCTTTGTGCACCACTTGCAGGCTGAAGGGAGACTGACACTATGTAGGGGCCACCAGATCAGCCCAGGGCCCCCGCAGGATTAGGGCCCACTGGGTTTTTCCTGTGACCCAGCCTGGCCCTGTGGCCATCCTCAAATGCCCACAGTCCTCGGATCTAGGACTGATTGTCTTGCTCAGCACAGGATTCAAGAGAGGTAGGTGGGGGGAGACACAATGGCGCCCTGTCGTCCATCCCCGCCCCTACCTTGCATGTCATTAGGCTGCTCACTGAAAGATGCTTTTGCATCAGTTTCTTATTAGATTATACATCATTCCCATCAGCCCCTGCCCCACTGAAGCTTACAATATAATATCCCTACCACATTGACACAGCACACTAGAGTCAGTTTTTATCATCAATTGTGTCACCGGCTCTTTAAGGACATCTGTCTCTATGGTTGCTGGACTACAACTCCCATCATAATTTTAACCCTTGATAATATGCTGAGGAATGCTGGGAATTTTAGTCTGGCCACATTTGGGTTGAACAGCAAGACTATGGAAGTTTTATGTCCACTTTGATAAAACCTTGTTGACTCTCTGCTGTTCATCTCTCTGCCCACTAGGGGGAACTATAGACCGGCAAGAGGCTTATATGAGACAGGTCAGTTCTGACTACCTCAAACAGAGCTACTCTAGGCTTGGGATGAAAGTACAGTTTCAAAAAAACTGGTATCCATAAGGCAATGGTATTACTCCCCCACTTTCCCTTTGTACCCCTCTTTTATAATATGAGGGCAATGTGTACCCCAAATGAAGCCAAGAATGGTAGAGTAGCATTAAAGACAACATTTTAGTTTTGCAGGGTGCAGTTGTTCGAATCTCAGTAGTATATAAGAGTTCCCTAACAAACCTGTAGCTTTCCCATAGAGCCAGTCACTTGAAGCCACACAGGGTAGGGGGGAACTACACAGCGTCACACATCCAAGCTACATAAATAAGGACCTGGGCACAATGCCCTCTCTGTTGTAAGAGAAGAAGGCAAACATTGTTAGTGGAAGGACTGGGTTTGATTTCTCTTCTTTTCTTTAAAATCCATGAACCGCGGATCAAGAAGGTACTTTGGTGCCAAATAGTTCTTATTTCTTTTGTTTCCTTCCACCTCTGACAGTGTAAGTGGGGGGGGGAGGAAAAATGGTGTCCCTGGGAAGGGCCTCCTCATGTTAAGGTTTTCAAGCAATGCAATACGGATATCCCATAATACCCAGCTGCAAAATTGAGACATTCCTTCATTGACAAATGCGTACCAAGTGGGTTGGATTAGGTTGCTATTTGGTCTCTCCCTAAGTTAAAACATAGTTACATAGGGTTGGAAAACACCAGAGTCCGTCAAGTTCAACCCTTCCAAGTAAACCCAGCACACACAACCTATACTTACCAATCTATACTATCACGTACATAAACTATATATACAACCACTAACACTAACTGTAGATATTAGTATCACAAAAGCCTTGGATATTCTGCTTGTTCAAGAACTCATCCAGGCCCCTCTTATAGGCATTAACAGAATCTGCCATTAGGAAGGGCATTCCCCAACCTCACTGCCCTCACCGTGAAAAACCACCTACGCTACTTCTAATGGAAGCTCCGTTCCTCTAATCTAAAGGGGGGGCCTCTGGTGCGTTGATCGCTTTTATGGGAAAACACAACACCCCCATCTGCCTATAATCCCCTCTAATGTACTTGTACAGAGTAATCATGTCCCCTCGCAAGCACCTCTTTTCCAGAGAAAACAACCCCAACCACGACAGTCTAACCCAGGGGTCGGGAACCTTTTTGGCTTAGAGAGCCATAAACACCACATATTTTAAAATGTAATTCCGTGAGAGCCATACAATATGTTTGGCCGCGGATGCTGCGAGGCAAGGTAGGGTGGGTCCCTAGGATGCCGGATGCGGATGCAATGCAGAGGAGGGTGTGGCCTGCGCTCAGCAGATAGAAGACATGTTCTAAGGCTTAGAACACGTCTTCTATCTGCCGAGCGCAGGGGCAAGGTAGGGTGGGTGCCAAGGATGCTGGATGCGATGCGGAGGAGGGTGTGGCCTGCGCTCGATGGATAGAAGGCGTGTTCTAAGGCTAAGAACACGTCTTCTATCCGCCGAGCGCAGGCCACACCCCCCGTTATTTTTTTTATTAAAGATTTGGCAGCAAGCCAGATGCAGCCATCAAAAGAGCCACATCTGGCTCCCGAGCCATAGGTTCCCTACCCCTGGTCTAACCTCATAGTTTAAATCTTCCATCCCCTTTACCAGTTTAGTTGCAGTCTCTGCACTCTCTCCAGCTCATTAATATCCTTCTTAAGGACTGGAGCCCAAAACTGCCCCCCATACTCAAGGTGAGGCCTTACCAGGGGCCTATAAAGAGGCAAAATTATGTTTTCATCCTTTTTTATACAAGACAGCACTTTATTTGCTTTAGTAGCCACAGAATGACACTGCCTGGAATTAGACAACTTGTTATCTACAAAGATCCTTCTCCATTAAGGATCCCCCCAACAAACTACCATTCAGTAGATAGTTCGCGTTTATATTATTTCTACCAAAGTGCATAACTTTGCACTTGTCCACATAGAACCTCATTTTCCAGTTTGCTGCCCAGTTTTCCAATTTTGTCAAATCGCTCTGCAAGCGGCAGCATCCTGCATGGAACTTATAGTTTTGCACAATTTAATGTCGTCAGCAAAAATAGAAAGAGAACTCTCTATGCCCACCTCCAGGTCATTAATAAACAAGTTAAAAAGCAAAGACCAAGGACTAACCCCTGCGGTACTCCACTAACGACACTGGTCCAATTAGAAAATGTTCCATTTACCACCACTCTTTGTAATCTATCCTTCAGCCAGTTCTCTATCCAATTACAAATATTATGTTCTAGGCCAATATTCCTCAATTTGATCATTAACGTTCTGTGAGGTACTGTATCAAACGCTTCAGCAAAATCCGAGTATATTACATTGACTGCCATTCCAGCATCAAGATTCCTGCTCACCTCCTCATAAAAGGAAAACGGGTGTTTATGGTTTGTAAAACAGCAGGAAGAGTTCAGCTTTAAGCAGAAATAGCACCCAGAGCTGCACGGGATCTCACTGGCTCCATAAGATCTAAGGGAAAGCCCTCAGTACACTGAGGAACTGACTGAGGGGCATTTATGAAGCTGACAAGCGTATCATTCATCTTTCTTTGCAGCAGGGTAAAAGGTGAAAGCCATTCTACAGGGCCTCATTATGTACAGTGTGTATCGTAGAAGTGTACAACCAATCACCAGTCAGTTTTTGTTGACTACAACCCCCCAAAACTCCAGGATTTCCCAAAGCCACACTGTTAAATAAGCATATCTGGCAGGCTGAGTTTTGGCCCAGCCCAAACTGCCCGACTACACTGCACTGCATATGGCCGGCTCAAAGCTCTGGCTGTGCTGTGTACAAAGAACGGACAATTTTTATTACCCTACAGTAGCAAATGGTACCCAGAAGAGACAAACTTTAAGAAGGAGAATCTGCATCAGTGAGTAAAGTTGTAAAAAAGCAGCGAGAGAGCCGACAGTTAAATAAAGATGGTCCCTAGGAACAGGCAGATTGTGCAGAAAATATATTTTGGGGTGGAGGCCCACAATCATGCACAGTTAAAATTGATTTCAAGCTTGCTCTTGGAGGCCAATCAGCCAGGGAGCCAAAAACAGGAAAATTGCTAAACATGGTGGCTGTAAACACTGCTCCATTGCTCCACTTTTGCTGATCTGGTACTGGAAACATGTCTGGAACAGAGATTCAACATTGGAACTTGTATTGTAAATGCACAAAAGCCCAAACAGCCCTCCCCAGGGCAACATAAAGCAATGATCAATTGCAGCTGCTACCGGCCCCTTTGGCAGTCACCAGATAGCCAAAGACAGGAGCAAGGTTGCCCAGGGAAGTGACTGGTGCAGTATACAAGGGGAAGGAGGAACTTTAAAGGGGTCGGAGTAACTAAAATGACAGCTGGGGGGGTTAGTTCTCCTCTGTTGATGTGCACTGGCATTGTAATCTTGTACACCTGAAAAAGGGAGGTATCCTGAAATGTCTAACAGTACAGCTGGCCTTACATGGGCCAATAAAAGCCGATGAATTGGCCTCTCCAGCTTGCCCTACTGATATGATACAGCAGGTCGGGAGGGACCACATAGGCACACTGATGCAGTCCTTGCCTGACAAATCTCTTAGGCCTGCTGTGGGTCAGATCAGCCTAAGTTGGCCCAGCATGCTGGCAGCCAAAGATTAACTCGCCAAGCAAGGGTATCCCAGCATGCAGGTTCAGCTTTAGGATGTTTGCAGGTCAAGAACCAAATTCATTCTATAAATCACTCCAAAATGCAACACTGCAAAGGAGGGTGCAAGAATGGGTGCTTCTGTTTATTCAGAGGTAATGTTCCCAGGATTTAAAGGATGCGATTGGAACACGCGGTGAACCTGGACCCGTTACACAAAAGCAGCACCTGCATCAAGTCATTGTCTATTTGCATCCATAGCTCTCTGCTCAGGCTGGGGGGGTCCGTAGAACCAGCCTTGGTGGGAATAAAGTGCAGGTGGTGCATTCACTCTTGCGCTTACAGATTGGCCACAAATGCATTCTAATTCAGGGCAGACAGATGCTGCATCCAGTGGGGATTCCTAGTTCTCCCGAAGGGATGAAGGAGGGAGAGAATCAATTGCTGCTGATGAATGAGGTCTGGATGGAAGAAACACAGAGAAACACACAGAGCTCCAGATAGGCCCCTATCCTGGCATATTGTCGAATTGTACCCACCTGCCAAGGGCTGTAGATTCTACCAGTCCAGGTGGCTGCATAACTTCTAAATGGCATTGGCCACCAATCCCCCAACCCCATCAAATCAGAAAGACGTGGACCAGCCTGTTGTATTGGCCAGGGCCGGATGAAAAATGCCATTATGAGGGGAACAAAACAGGAATTGGATACATTCGTCTCCTCACAGGTTTCCCCAAGTAACTGGGCCAGCACAACTTGCCCAACCATCTAGGTAGCCAAATACCCGCTCATATGGCGGCCTTGCCGTACAAGCAGGCAGATCTCAGCATGTATGGGCAGCTTTAGATAAAGAGGGAGAGGGGCCTGGCAATGCAGGAAGGCTGGGGCCATTATCAGTGAGGGTAGGGGGTAGAAATGTGATTGTTTTGCATCCAATAAGGATTATTTATATCTAAGTTGGGATCAATTACAAGGTTTTATTACTACAGAGAAAAAGAAAATCAGTTTTAAAATTCTGAATTGTTTGATTAAAATGGAGTCTATGGGAGACGGGCTTTCTATAATTCGGAGCTTTCTGGATAACCGGTTTCCGAATAAGGGATCCCATAGCTGTACTGCCACTATGCACATAGCATTTTCAAAACATTATCAGAACCCCCAGCCCAATACTGTGCGCTGATAAGCTCTAACGGGAAAGGCTGGTTAGCTGTATCTTTGCTATTATAGCAGCGGCTCTGGGCACACAGCTCCCCTTTCATGCACAGTGGCGGCATCTTGGCGCCTATTTGCCCAGAGGTCTCCAGTCAATTCGGGTTCAGCCCCCCCCCCTTTATTTATTAGGTAGCCCAGTCAGTGGGGCCCCCCAATAGTGCCTGTATAATGGGGTGGGGGCGACTGGGCTACTGATGTGGGGGACCAATAAGTTCCGGCCAGCAGAGGAGCCTTGCGGGTTGCCCCGTCGGCCTTACACGGAGAGAGCGTTCGGAAGGGGCCAGGATACTCCCAAATAACCCAGCGCTGTTTGAGCCCCCCAAGGAGGCCGCTCCCATAGCTTGTCATTATCAGCCCTATCACTCCCTGCACTTGCTGTAACATTGCGCTATAGAATGAGAGCCTGTATCCGCCCCACAAGCAGCCCTATTCCTCCCTAGAGCCCAGGCCCGGTGACAGAAGGGATTCTCCGGGGGGGACTGTAGGGTTTGGCCGAGCAGTTAGAATGGCGGGAAGTGTGGGAGGCAGGAAAGCCGCTCCATGACAGGCTGTAGCGCTGCGCTGTACGGGTGGGAAACACAAGGCCGCTCACAATAGCCGACTATCCCGCACATCCCCACCCAAGCTCTGTCACTGCGGCCGCACCAGTTGCCTTGGTTACCGCCGGTACAGGAGGAGGTTCCGGAAGTGACGTCAGGGTTCGCCCCGGTGGTGGACGTGCCGCTGCGCCGGGATCACGGGAGGAAGGGGTGAGAGCCGAGGCGGCATGGATCGCCCGAGAGGTGAGTGAGCGGGAAAGGAGTGGGTGCGTTCCGGGGAGCCCTGTGGGGCCCTTGTACTGATGCACAGTGATGGGTGGGTGTGAGCAGCTGCCTGGGCTTCTCCTCACCACTGGCAGGAGTATGTGTGGGGTGTATTCCTTCTGCCTGCTAGCCTATATATACATACTGCGCCTTCTATAGTGATGTACTACTGTATAGTGATGTGCTACTGTATAGTGATGTACTACTGTATAGTGATGTGCTGCTGTATAGTGATGTACTACTGTATAGTGATGTGCTGCTGTATAGTGATGTACTGCTGTATAGTGATGTACTGCTGTATAGTGATGTGCTGCTGTATAGTGATGTGCTGCTGTATAGTGATGTGCTGCTGTATAGTGATGGCTATGCACTACTGCTCCTTATATTGTATAGTGATGGCTATGTACTACTGTATAGTGATGGCTATGTACTACTGTATAGTGGTGGCTATGCACTACTGCTCCTTATATTGTATAGTGGTGGCTATGTACTACTGTATATTGATGGCTATGTACTACTGCTCCTTATATTGTATAGTGATGGCTATGTACTACTGTATAGTGATGGCTATGTACTACTGCTCCTTATATTGTATAGTGATGGCTATGTACTACTGTATAGTGATGGCTATGTACTACTGTATAGTGATGGCTATGCACTACTGCTTCTTATATTGTATAGTGGTGGCTATGTACTACTGTATAGTGATGGCTATGTACTACTGCTTCTTATATTGTATAGTGGTGGCTATGTACTACTGTATAGTGATGGCTATGCACTACTGCTTCTTATATTGTATAGTGGTGGCTATGTACTACTGTATAGTGATGGCTATGTACTACTGTATAGTGATGGCTATGTACTACTGCTTCTTATATTGTATAGTGGTGGCTATGTACTACTGTATAGTGATGGCTATGCACTACTGCTTCTTATATTGTATAGTGATGGCTATGTACTACTGCTCCTTATATTGTATAGTGATGGCTATGTACTACAGATCCTTATATTGTATAGTGATGGCTATGTACTACTGTATAGTGGTGGCTATGTACTACTGCTCCTTATATTGTATAGTGATGGCTATGTACTACAGATCCTTATATTGTATAGTGATGGCTATGTACTACTGTATAGTGATGGCTATGCACTACTGCTTCTTATATTGTATAGTGGTGGCTATGTACTACTGTATAGTGATGGCTATGCACTACTGCTCCTTATATTGTATAGTGATGGCTATGTACTACTGTATAGTGGTGGCTATGTACTACTGCTCCTTATATTGTATAGTGGTGGCTATGTACTACTGTATAGTGATGGCTATGTACTACTGTATAGTGATGGCTATGTACTACTGCTCCTTATATTGTATAGTGATGGCTATGTACTACTGTATAGTGATGGCTATGTACTACTGCTCCTTATATTGTATAGTGGTGGCTATGTACTACTGCTCCTTATATTGTATAGTGATGGCTATGTACTACTGTATAGTGGTGGCTATGTACTACTGCTCCTTATATTGTATAGTGGTGGCTATGTACTACTGCTCTTTATATTGTATAGTGATGGCTATGTACTACTGCTCCTTATATTGTATAGTGGTGGCTATGTACTACTGTATAGTGGTGGCTATGTACTACTGCTCCTTATATTGTATAGTGGTGGCTATGTACTACTGCTCCTTATATTGTATAGTGGTGGCTATGTACTACTGCTCCTTATATTGTATAGTGGTGGCTATGTACTACTGCTCTTTATATTGTATAGTGATGGCTATGTACTACTGCTCCTTATATTGTATATTGATGGCTATGCACTACTGCTCCTTATATTGTATAGTGATGGCTATGCACTACTGCTCCTTATATTGTATATTGATGGCTATGCACTACTGCTCCTTATATTGTATAGTGATGGCTATGCACTACTGCTCCTTATATTGTATATTGATGGCTATGCACTACTGCTCCTTATATTGTATATTGATGGCTATGCACTACTGCTCCTTATATTGTATAGTGATGGCTATGCACTACTGCTCCTTATATTGTATAGTGATGGCTATGCACTACTGCTCCTTATATTGTATATTGATGGCTATGCACTACTGCTCCTTATATTGTATAGTGATGGCTATGCACTACTGCTCCTTATATTGTATAGTGATGGCTATGCACTACTGCTCCTTATATTGTATAGTGATGGCTATGTACTACTGCTCCTTATATTGTATAGTGATGGCTATGCACTACTGCTCCTTATATTGTATATTGATGGCTATGCACTACTGCTCCTTATATTGTATAGTGATGGCTATGCACTACTGCTCCTTATATTGTATAGTGATGGCTATGCACTACTGCTCCTTATATTGTATAGTGATGGCTATGCACTACTGCTCCTTATATTGTATAGTGATGGCTATGCACTACTGCTCCTTATATTGTATAGTGATGGCTATGCACTACTGTATAGTGATGGCTATGTACTACTGTATAGTGATGGCTATGTACTACTGTATAGTGATGGCTATGTACTACTGTATAGTGATGGCTATGTACTACTGTATAGTGATGGCTATGTAGTACTGCTCCTTATATTGTATAGTGATGGCTATGCACTACTGCTCCTTATATTGTATAGTGATGGCTATGTACTACTGTATAGTGATGGCTATGTACTACTGTATAGTGATGGCTATGTAGTACTGCTCCTTATATTGTATAGTGGTGGCTATGTACTACTGTATAGTGATGGCTATGTACTACTGTATAGTGATAGCTATGTACTACTGTATAGTGATGGCTATGTACTACTGTATAGTGATGGCTATGTACTACTGTATAGTGATGGCTATGTACTACTGTATAGTGATGGCTATGTACTACTGTATAGTGATGGCTATGTACTACTGTATAGTGATGGCTATGTACTACTGTATAGTGATGGCTATGTACTACTGTATAGTGATGGCTATGTACTACTGCTCCTTATATTGTATAGTGATGGCTATGTACTACTGCTCCTTATATTGTATATATTGTATATGTATATCTGCCCTTATACCATACAGTAACACATAGGTGTATCTGTCTCTATAGTAACCAGCAATGCATAGGTATGTCTGCAAATTCTATTCTACACGTGTGCCCTGTAGCGTATTGGTATATAAACTTACACTTATTTTGCTATAGCAGTTTGTGCTCATCAATCTCCATTTCTGCCCTGGGGGATTGTAATCCAGAGACATTCCACTCACAAGTGCTAGCGGAATGTCCCATGATATGTAGATAATCAGAATGGCTATGGATGATGAAAACTGATGCGCCTTACACCATGATGGAGCCTCCAGAAACAAGGACTTCAGACTCATGGCAGACCAGGTTTAAAGGAATTTAGTGAAAAAATAAAACTAGGTCCCATGTGCCCCCCCCCCCCCCCCCATAAGTTGCTGACTGACTTAGAGAGCTGTGAAGAAGGAAGTAGTGTTCTGGTCATTATGTTAGACATCTGCCTACTAGAACTTTATAGATTATATTTTTTCTTAACTAACTAGATTAGAAACATTTTTTAACTGGCACATACTATTTATTTACCCATTTTTTTTAAACGAAACTGATCCTAATATTGCAGTGTTTTGTCTCAAGTTACATACGAATATATTGTTTCCTATAGGGGCAAAAAGTCAACCTGCAGCCCAAACTGTTCCAACTCAGACCCAGCCCAATCAGGTAAGGGAAGGGGCGGGGACAGTGCGAGCATATAAATAAGCATTTGGCAGGGGACGGAGGGAGGGATAGCAGCACAGTGACAGCCTTGGGCACAGTTCGTTCCATGTAGTGTTTTTCCTTTAGCCCACCTGCCCCATGGGTCCCACTGGTCCCGCTAAGCCCACACATCACTACTATATGCACTGTTGGCACATTAGGGCAATGGGGTTTTTTTTTAATCAGTCCTCAGGGAGGAGGGTAAAGTCTTTGGGACGGCTACGAATAGAAGGAACATATAACAGTTTGTCTCTGTAGCCTCCCAAATAGTCATTATTCTTTGCCTATGTAAAGGGTGCATGGATTTGTCAGAGATGCAACACAAAATTATATGACCGATGTATGAAAATGTTGTTTCATCCATTTAGGAACCGTTCCAAACATATCTGGGGCATCAAATGTGTGTTCATTCTAAATCTCACCTTTTATAGCCATTAGGAAGAAGAATCAAGAACAGAAAATATGACTTGCCAAATTGCTCCCTACCTGGCCCTTCCCCGGGCCCCCTAAGGAACCTTTGCATTAGAGCCACAAAGTCACATGTGGTTCACTAATTTCTTAAACCACTGGCACATAAATATATATATATCTATATACCTGACTTATATAAAGGTGCTTATAGATTGAATGTTTGGTTTGCAAAGACTCGTAGAACCAGTGCAGGACATGGTACTGTCCCGTCCAGCTTCCAATCTATGATGAATTACATTGTTGCTCAATTATATGTGATTTTTTTGTTGTGTCCACACTTAAAATGAGCTGAATGTATATTTATTTTGAACAACTGTAGGAAGTGGCAGTGGCATTTAATGGCATTCTTGAAAAGCAGGCTTGTGTCACTGTGGGAGGTGTGAGTCTGTGCCCATGGGCCATAATCACTTTGTTTCATTTTCCACTAAAAAGGAGGCGGCATGGTTCCCTTTGGGAGGGTCACAGCTGTTAATAAACCCATATTTTATATGACTGGATTACTATTGGATAACTGTTTGCAGATGGTAATGAATGTTGCTGTCTTCTGACTATTTATATTAATGGATCTCAGTAATGGCAGGCCGCGGTGGCGCGGTGCTCGCTGCTCGTCATGCCAGGAATTGTTGTTTTCCGCTGCCGCTGGTCTGTGGGCAGCGATGATTTGGTGCTGCCCGGAATCTTCCTCTTCGTGCTGCATAGTACCTGGTAGGGAAAGATTTGCCTTTGAAAGTCCTGTGCCATCATCCTCTAAAACCAGAATAACGGTAATGTCTCTTTGCAGGTTTGTTATCCTGTCTGTGGTTCTCTTTGGACTGACGTATAACCCACACGAGACATGCTCCCTCAACTTGGTAGATCATGGTCGGGGGTACCTGGGCATCCTGCTCAGCTGCATGATTGCAGAAATGGCCATTATCTGGCTGAGCATGAGAGGGGGCATCCTATACACCGAGCCTCGGGACTCCATGCAGTATGTGCTCTACGTGCGCCTGGGTGAGTGTCAGCAGTGGGGCAGGGAAGTATAGCATGCTGTATAGATTCTGCGATCGGTAGCATTGGAGTCATAGTGATATAGAGAATAACATGATTTATTCCTGTTTTTAAAACCCCCTTTTTGTATTTCAGCGATCCTGGTGATTGAGTTCATATACGCAATCGTGGGCATTGTCTGGCTGGCTCAGTATTACACGTCGTGCAATGATGTCACTGCCAAAAATGTCACACTGGGTAAGGGACACGGCATTCTCTCCATCTGATAGCCTTTAGCCTCCCCTGTATGAGCAAGCAGTGCATAATTAGCTCAGCATTGCTTGGGCTCTGTGGGAATCCCTCATCCCACCACTGAGGTTTCCTGTATAGTGATACCAGTGCCACTGGGGCTGAATAGCATGGCCTGTTTCATTGGTTCCTGTCCAGTGTGATTTTGTAGTTTTATAGACATGCCTGGCTGCTTACTGGCTGGGCAAGCTGAGCTACATATTCAGTCAGAAGGGGCTGAGTTGGCAGCATATAGTGGCCCGTGTATGGCCAGCTTCATATACCCTTTGTGGTGCCATCTCCTTGAGCTTGTTCAGATTAGTGCCATACTGCCATATTAAACTTATCATACAGAAGGTGTGCTGGTTCATTATAGTGAGTGCAAAGTCCATCTATCCAATCCATAGCAGAACATTTCTACTTATTCAGGGGGTAGTTCACGTTTAAATTAACTTCAAGTATAATGTAGAGCAGTGATCCCCAACCAGTGGCTCACAGCAACATGTTGCTCTCCAACCCCTTGGATGTTGCTCTCAGTGGCCTCAAAGCGACTGCTTATTTTTGAATTTTTGGCTTGTGGCAAGCCTACAGATCCTTCTGTAGGCTGCCACTCCACATAGGGGCTACCTAATAGCTAATCACAGCCCTTAGTTGGCTCCTCCATGGACGTTTATGGTGCTTGTGTTGCTCTCCAAGTCTTTTTTCATTTGACTGTGGCTCACAAGTAAGAAAGGTTGGGGACCCCTGCAAATTTAATGTATTGGATCTCATGGATGTTACTCCACGGATTACAGATAAGTACGCACTGACATTTTAGCGGTGTTTTTATTAACACTGGAGACAAACATCACTGGTAGAATAGAGAGTTCTGCATTCACTCACATTATAAACACAGCAAATGTGTATCTTTACTTTATACCAGGCTGTTAAATGAACCCATGCCTTGCCAGGCTACCCAGAAGGTAACCGATAATTTGATACAATTCCATGGTCTACTTAGCAGGCTGTTTCAATAGCCCCAACTGACTTGCCCCAAATGTTAGGGCAGGGGCACACTGAGCAAATCATCAGATTTTCTCCAGATGCATTTTGTACACAGGCAAAGGAAAGTGGATCCACTGTCTTCTGCTGTTTTTTATAGCCCTATAATCAGGCACTGTCAGGCCCGGATTTGTGGGCAGGCCACAAAGGCCTGGGCCTAGGGCAGCATCGGGGGGCAGCATGTGGCTGATATTTCCAAAGGGGGCTAGACGGGAGAGTTTAACAGCCATTTGAATATCCCACCCTGTCCCCATTGCGCTGGACACAAAGAAGCGGAAGGTTGGTGAGAGGATTGCAAGACGAGGGGGTGGGGAAGGGCACGGGGGGGTGCAAACAGTAGGGGGGATTAGGGGAGCCATTCCCAGGGCTGCATGTAAAGATGCTGTGCCCATAGGTGCATGCCATGCCTGTCAATGGGGCTAAACAAAAAAGCAGATGACAGTAGATCTACGGATGATCTGCTCAGTGTGCTCCTGTCCCAAGGGTGAGTTTTGGGGAGACAATTTGCTGCCCTAGATGATCTTGGATCTATGCCTGAATGACTAATATTCCAATGTTTTCCTTTAACAGAGTTAAATCTGAGCTAAGGCCAAACAGAGTCCCCCTAAATGGAGCTTGAAGGGTAATGGCACTCTAGGAGACTGCACGTCTTTTGCTTCACAATGATTTCAAGCTCGGCGGACGAGTGGCAAAATGCTCGCTGATGTCCCTTTGGAAACATCATCATCATCATCATCGTAATCATCTGTAGAGGAACGATAACGAGCGTCCTGCCTCCCGCTAGGTAGGAAATGGCGCCAGAAGGAAACTGCTTGCACCGTCCCTTAGCGCCCTTAAAAATGTTACAGCTGCCCCTACTACTAAATGAGCCCTGGGCTGTGGGCTTTCCAGGGTTAATAGGACACTGCAGAAACATTACATTTGCACCCTAGGCACGTGCCTCTACTGCCTACCCCTAGCCCCAGCCCTGTTAGCATGTACTTTGACTATTGCACTTAATTTCCTCTATATTAGGGACTTCTGGGAGGCGGCCTTAGCAAAGGCTGCATTTTATGGAGTTCTAGACAGTTATTAGGGGAGATAAGCATTCTGGGATTAGTAGGAATAAATTCCAACAACTAAGGGCTCAAGGAGGGATCAATTTCCCAGATATACAGACATACAATCTGGCCTGGAATCTCCATTATGTGCAGACTGGGTTAATAATAGGGAACTTCATGCTCTGCCTTTATTATACCAGGCTCTTGTACCAAATATTTCTTTGGCTTTTCTTTTGTACCTTCAGGAGAGACAATTTTTACTCTCGGTAATAGACACCCCCTTATTATACCCTACAATTAGAGCCGGGCACACAGCACGCCACAGTCTCTCTCTCGCCTTCATTATCACCCTTCCTACCCTTTGTAGCTAATCCACAATTTTTGAATAACTATATTGGAAACCCATTTCTTGTTTGGGCACAACAGGGGGTTACACAGGTGAGACATCTATTATGCACTAGTACATATCTTTATCCAATTTCAGATCATAAAGGAATAGTAACACTAAAACTGATCAAGTTCTAAATCCATTCCATACCCTTCTAACAATACATCTACCCTGTACATTGTTACTTATTTCAGGTGCTTTACATAAAATGACCTTTATAAATTCTCTTCCTGTTCTCAAAAACAGGCGATAGGGCGACTTAAACTGTGCCGGAGCCCACGTGTGGCTGCTCCGCTTCCCTCCCGACATCCCCTCCTCAAACCAGAAGCCAGTTGCTGCAGCTTTATGGAGGATTTTCCACCCCCTTGAGTTTTTATTCAGTGCAATTGATTGCTGTACTTTATATAAAGCAGCACCCAGGTCAGCCATAAATCTAAGATTCGCCTTTTTATGAGAATAGGAAGAAAACTTTTTAATGGTAATTTTACATAAAGCACTTGAAAAAAGAAACATTGTGCAGGGTAGAATATATTATCTAGGGCTATTTTTCTCCTGAGTTATGGAAAAAAAGTTGGTTGGTCTGATTCTGACGCCGGTCCAAAATGCCAGGCTCCAAAAGCAGATAATTACCAAAGTCTGTGGTGTTGTCCTTTGAGTAACCAATGTTGGCATGCAGTTATTCCCTACCAGAGGCATCTTACTCCTCTATGGGCAAATCTTGGTGATACAGCAGCAATTCCAAAAGAAATGATCAAATATTGTTTCTGCGGTTAGTAGACAAGCCCTGCAGCACTGCTGGATATCAAACCTGCCTCCATCACTTGATACCAAGCTCCACTTTGCCTGTTGTACGGATTGGCTGGAAGCTACTTTTAATAGGGAGCACCAAGTCAGGTGTTTGTTTGCCAGCGGGACAAAATATGTACAAACGTTATCTTCTGCCCGACAACAAGAAATCACCTGTGTGTTTCAGTTCACTACTTGATTTATGTCTGAGGAGCAAGCGGGGATAAACCCTCTTACTAATAGAAATGTAAATATATGAGGATATTTATAAATGTCCTGACAATTCTTCACTTGACAAAATCCCTGGCCAGTATAGCTTGTTCATACAAGGTGTAAAGGCTAAGGGCTTACTAGCATGGCACAGATTTTTTGCCATATTATAGAAAGATCCCTTATCCAGAAACCCCCAGGCCCCAAACATTCTGAATAGCAGATCAGATCTTTCTTCTGACAACTTCCTCGACAATATCATGGTTGGAAACTGACCAGCGGGTGGTGCGTTTGTAGCAAATTTCATTCATAATAACACTTGGAATCTTAATAAAAGAAATAATGAATGTAAATTGCAAAAGTGCTTAGAATAGACTCTCATCAGTTTGACATTTATTTATTTTAAATGTTTACTTATCCTTTAGGAGAAGACTGCAAGGACATACTCGAGACAATACTCACAATAAAATAAACCCAACAATCCCATATCTGCTGGGGAAACAGTAAAGCAGTGGGAGCCTTACTTCATAAGTGGTGAAGTTGCCCAAAAAGCCCAACCAAGCTGGACCCAGATCTACAAGATACAGGAATTCATTAACTCAAAATGGCGGCAACACCAGGCCGAGCATTATTCCCATGGACTGGAGGAGTTGCCAAGGTATCAGAGAAAACATGTCTTCCATGTAATAACTTCAGCCAGACTTCTTCTAGCTAAGAACTGGAATGAACCAAGATCCCCCCACAGAAATGAATAGATCAACCAGAGACTCCAGCTAGAACTATGAACACACGGCTCTCAACCTCAACCCCCCAAAACTTCAAATCATTGGAAAGAATGGAAGCTTAGAGAGCACTTACCCAAGGGGGGGGGCCACAGAAGTCAACAGAAGCTACAATTTTATTATTATTGTGTAGGGACCCATAGGGTTAAATGGCCCCTAGAGCATTTAATCCCTACAGGTCAGGGTTGCCAGATTTATTTTTCCAAATTAGCCAACGTTAGTTCTATACTAGCCTAAACTAACCAAAAGCCACTTTGAAAGTAGCCCAAAAATAGCCCAATATGCCCAATGGAAAAAACTTCAAAAAAAATAAATAAAAGTATATATGAGTAACTTGCCTTTGTAAAGCGTATAATCCCTACCCTGGGTGAGAGAGTACAGTGTAACCCATGTTACTCAGCTATTGAGTTAAAATAGAGGTTACAATTGTTACTTTTTATTCCTTATCTTTCTTTTAAGTCTCCTATTCCTCTCTCATTCTAACTAGGGCCTGATTGCTAAGGTAAACAAGGCCCTAGCAACCAGATGGCTGTTAAAATTCCAAAATAAAAAGCCAATTGCAAATTGTCTCAGAATGCCAGTGTTTACATTTAAAAGGTGAACAACTCCTTTAAAACAGAGTTGAACATTACAAATAAAATGGAGCCAAGACCAAACAGAGCATGTCCACCCCCATTAGTTTGACGCCCCCTAATCCCATCTCTTCTGTGTATTGTGGGCCCCACAAACACCCACTCTGGGCTTCCTGCATTGCCAGGGGCCCCTTTTCTACAGCCCTTGCTGCACGTATGAGCAACTTTCTCATAATAAAACCAGGGCAGCTGAATCCGTTCCCTTTACACTTGATCCCACGCTGAAAGCCCTGCTATCCGCATTATCATTAAGCTCCTGGCATCACTGTTCTCCATTAATCTGGTGGTTGGCCCATTTGGGTGCTGTGGTTAAACAATTACTCCTTACAGTGAGCATTAGCTAGAGGGAGACTTCAGGCCATACAGTGCATGTACATTCCGGGTGATTAGGCTTTACGGTTTCCTGTTCTAAATGGCAGAACGGTACATGGAAATATTAACACTTGCGCAGCGTTCCTTCCTGCTTTTCAGCCTTTGGCCCCTGTTCAAAATTAAGAAATGTCAATTAGAATGAATTACAGCAAGAGCTGCAATCTGAAAGTCAGAGGGAGTGATATAACAAAAGTGGCACCGTACGCCCCGGGTCTAGCAACCAATCGGATGTTTGTTTTTAAAAAGGTGATCAGTAAATGGTGCATGCTGATTGGATACTTTGAGTTTCTACCCAATAACGTGCAAATAATTGAACTCAAGGATGAGTAGATATGCCGAGTGGGAAGGGGTAGGAGTCAGGGAAGTGGGGGACATGTGTATAAATGAAAAGAAGATACTTGGGGTACAGAGCATTCAAAAGATATTGAGCATTATCCCCGTATCCCTGGCACATACAGCGGGTACTGAGCATTAACCCTGTATCCCTGGCACATACAGTGGGTACTGAGCATTATCCCTGTATCCCCGGAATATACAGTGGGTACTGAGCATTATCCCTGTATCCCCGGCACATACAGTGGGTACTGAGCATCATCCCTGTATCCCCGGCATATACAGTGGGTACTGAGCATTATCCCCGTATCCCTGGCACATACAGCGGGTACTGAGCATTATCCCTGTATCCCTGGCACATACAGTGGGTACTGAGCATTATCCCTGTATCCCCGGCATATACAGTGGGTACTGAGCATTATCCCTGTATCCCCGGCACATACAGTGGGTACTGAGCATCATCCCTGTATCCCCGGCACATACAGCGGGTACTGAGCATTATCCCTGACACATACAGCAGGTACTGAACATTATCCCCGGCACATACAGTGGGTACTGAGTGTCATCCCTGTCTCCCCGGCACATACAGTGGGTACTGAGCGTCATCCCTGTCTCCCCGGCACATACAGCGGGTATTAAGCATCATCCCTGGCACATACAGCGGGTACTGAACATTATCCCCGGCACATACAGCTGGTACTGAACTTTATCCCTGTATCTTTGGCACATACAGTGGGTACTGAGCACTATCCCTGTATCCCCAGCACATACAGCGGGTATTGAGCATTATCCCTGGCACATACAGCGGGTACTGAGCATTATCCCTGTATCCCCGGCACATACAGCGGGTATTGAGCATTATTCCTGGCACATACAGCGGGTACTGAGCATTATCCCGGCACATATAGCGGGTACTGAGCATTATCCCTGTATCCCTGGCACATACAGCGGGTACTGAACATTATCCTCGGCACATACAGTGGGTACTGAGCGTCATCCCCTTATCCCCGGCACATACAGCGGGTACTGAGCATTATTCCCGGCACATACAGCGGGTTCTGAGCATTATCCCTGTATCCCCGGCACATACAGCGGGTACTGGAGAGTATCCCCGTTTTCCCAGCACATACAGTGGGTACTGAGCATGATCCCCGTATCCCCGGCACATACAGCAGGTACTGAGCATTATCCCCGTATCCCCGGCACATACAGCGGGTACTAAGCATTATCCCCGGCACATACAGCGGGTACTGAGCATTATCCACGGCACATACAGCGGGTTCTGAGCATTATTCCCGGCACATACAGCGGGTTCTGAGCATTATCCCTGTATCCCCGGCACATACAGCGGGTACTGAGCATTATCCCTGTATCCCCGGCACATACAGCGGGTTCTGAGCATCATCCCTGTATCCCCGGCACATACAGCGGGTACTGAGGATTATCTCTATATCCCCGGCACATACAGCGGGTACTGAGCATTATCCCCGTATCCCCGGCACATACAGCGGGTACTGAGCATCATCCCTGTATCCCCGGCACATACAGCGGGTACTGAGGATTATCCCCGTATCCCCGGCACATACAGCGGGTACTGAGGATTATCCCCGGCACATACAGCGGGTACTGAGCATTATCCCCGTATCCCCGGCACATACAGCGGGTACTGAGCATTATCCCCGTATCCCCGGCACATACAGCGGGTACTGAGCATCATCCCCGTATCCCCGGCACATACAGCGGGTACTGAGGATTATCCCTGTATCCCCGGCACATACAGCGGGTACTGAGCATTATCCCCGTATCCCCGGCACATACAGCGGGTACTGAGCATTATCCCCGTATCCCCGGCACATACAGCGGGTACTGAGCATTATCCCCGTATCCCTGGCACATACAGCGGGTACTGAGCATTATCCCTGTATCCCCGGCACATACAGCGGGTACTGATCATTATCCCTGTATCCCCGGCACATACAGCGGGTACTGAGCATCATCCCTGTATCCCTGGCACATACAGCGGGTACTGAGCATCATCCCTGTATCCCTGGCACATACAGCGGGTACTGAGCATCATCCCCGTATCCCCGGCACATACAGTGGGTACTGAGCATTATCACAACACAAACAATTGATTTTGTTTTTTCCTGTAAATCTGCACCCACAGCCGCAAAAACCTTAGAAGCCCCTAGCTCTACCTTTACTGCATTGCTGTAAACCAACCTGAAATCTCTACAGACAAGCAACAAGCCAAGCATGCACAAGAGCCGATTTGTATGCTACATGTACTCCAGGTAACAGGCTCCTTCTAAATGAACTCCCCAGTGTACATTAAGGGAAGCTGTGATGGCATCAGCCGTTGTTGTGTGAACTGATGGGAATTCGTGTATACATTTCTGTGTATTTAACCTCAATAAACAGCTTCTCTCTTGCATCTGCAGTGCTAAGAGTAATGCTTACAGGGTAAATAAAAGGGGTCTGTACAGTTTTGGGGGGTAATAAAAGGTGTAAACTTTGCTGCTGGTCTAGCAACCCATAGCAACCAATAAGCAGGCTGCATTTACCGGCATCTGAGTGAGTTACTAGGCCTGGGCAAACTTTGCAACCTTTATTACATGCCCCTGTTAGTCTTTCCGTTGAGACATTCTCCCATTTAGATTTTCTTCTCATATGTTGGTCTGGCCAACGAGAGCCTAGCAACCATGCAGCAGATTAAACGCCAGGACCCAAAGTTAACCTAAAAACCACAAAATATCTTTATTTTTACTTCACAGAAAGGATCATTGTCATTGGCTCATTCTAGAAATAAATTCAACATACCCCTAAAATCCCTAAAGTGCTGTAGGTAAAGTAGAATTCTCTATGTAAAGTGAGGCCTAGAGAGCTGCAGGACCCAGTATAGTAGCTTCTACATTTAGAAATGAATTGTTTTTTATAAAATGTGGTAGAACTTTTTCATGTGCCAAGTTAATGTACATGGAATTACTGCTAAGTCGATTAGTCCATGTTATTGTATTGGCTGTGCTGTCCCATATATAATATGGTTAATTGATTTTTAATGCAGAGAAACTTTCAGTTAATTGTGGGTGGAATGATATGGTGCCCCAGGCATAGTGCCATACTATCTGATGTTATTGCCTATTCTGTCCTGTACCTAACTTAATTCATCCCAGTCTACTATCCTCCCTACATATATAGTAGTTGAAGCCACAGTTATATTGACAGGACCCACATTATAATGAATTATGAGATCCATTAAATGTGTCAGTAGAAGGCTAGTCCTCTCTGCATTTAACGTCAGTTAAGCAGATTATATAAGCAAGTACAGAGCGCCACCTTGTGGAAATATGGAATATGATTACTAAATCACCTTAGTGATACAGACAAACTTATTTTCCCCCAAGTGTAGCCAGTTGGCTGAAATGTCCAGCAGGTGGCGACATTGTTTCAAATTCATTCTACAGGTGATGCAAAAAATGCATTTTTCCACCACCAAGCACCTAAACAGCTCAGTGTCTGCCCTTCTGACATGTGAGTGCAGTGTAAATTGAATTGCCCTATGTTAGATAAAAGCATGATAACTACTGTAGGCGAGTTATATGGAAACATTACATCCTTTATAAACTAGATATAAGCATTTCAGAAATGGATTGCTCACATTGGCTTACACAAATGTTGCTGTACTTCAACTCACAGTATTTAAACAAGATATGATTCACGTTAAAGCATTCTGAGAGTGATCAGTGTTTAATAAAACTTTTCATGCCTACTCTCATAGGTCTCAGTCCCTGTGTGGGGCTTTAAATGACAGCAGCCCAATAGAAATCTTTGTGGGGATTGACCAGATATTACTCAGGGCAGGTTAGAAAAGCCCTTTGGGCCACATCAGGAGGGTTTTGTGGTCCCTCTGTCAATGGGTCTGCATAGGCCCCTTCAGATCTGGGCACACCCGCTCCACCCCCAGCCCTCGGTCAGACTGCTTGGGTGACATTTCAATGGTGGGGTAGATAAAGACTTGGGTGCAAATTGCTGACAGCAGGTGACTGGGCAAGGGGGGGTGGGAGTGCAGGGGGGGAGTTGAATGAGAGTAGACATGTTAGTTCCCTCACATTTGTTGGAAGTCTCCCTGATTTAAGCCCTTCCCCCTGGACTCCCACAATAATGGGTCCCTTTCCTGCTGTTACACCCAAAACCTAATGTACCCGCTCGATTGCAACGATTCTATAATCGTCACTCGAAGTCCTCCGACCACCAGGCGTGGCCAAGATGGCCCCAGATTACTTTGGATCCAGGTTGGCATCTGTGTTGGCCGGGGGACAAACCCATCAGATCAGTCTGATTTTGCATCAAGGTTGTCAAATTGGTGAAATATCTGCACACTTGGTGCCCATGTTCAGATGAGAGGATCTCTCTGTAAATAGCCAGCTGAAGGCTCTGAATGTTCGAGTGGTATCTGTGCCATTTACCCAGCAGTCCCTAGTGCTCAGTTGGCCACAGGAGTAGAGCATATAATAAATCATTTTCATTTCTCTACCTAGAAGATTCCTGAAGTAAAGGCAAATCTCTTATTTCTGGCTTTGAGGCTGTGCAGCTCGTATAGCGGGAGGCACATGAATCCCTTCCAAGGTAATGAGGCTTCTTGTGTCTTGTGGAGTCGCCTGGCAGATGCTGAGCTCCAGGGGAGTGCAGCTGGGCACGCTGAATAATGGTTTGTTCCCACCACTGAATGTGCCAGAGCCATCCATCATTCTGACTGATCCCATGGAATGGGAAGCACAATTCTAGGTACCCAGCGACTGCACTGGGACTTCAGAGAAATCCCTTTGTGATAAGAAAACCCGCTGGATAACTATAAAAGTTACCCCATCCAGATGAGTGCCAGCTATAGAATATACCAGGGGGGTGGGCATTTGCCCTGGTTTGGGCCCCTACACTTACTGGGCCCCCTTACTATTATAGTGTCCTTTCAAACCTCCTGCGGCAATCCCAGAATCCTTTGCCAGACATGGGTTGGACAAGGCCAGCGGGACACCAGGAAAAAACCTGGTGGGCCCTGTCAACCCAGACTCAATCCTCATTTTTGCTCTCTTATACAAAGGATACGACTGCTGGGGTCAGTGACCCCTATTTGAAAAACACAGAATAAGAAGGCAAATAATTAAAAAGACTTTAAATAATAAATAATGAAGACCAATTGCTTAGAATTGACAATTCTATAACATATCCCTTTACTGACTGTGGCCAAGTACAACTGTGGTGCAGTTACTAAATGCCCCGCTAATAGCATGCTTATAAAGAAAATTCTCAGAAGTGTAAATGTTGTATATAGCTTCTCCTATACTGGAATGGGTGTATAGAGAAGTACTGGGTGCCACATGAGCAGTAATATAACACCATTGGCAGAAATAATGCAAAGGATTGTGGGAGTATGACCCTGACCAAGCTGTCTTCTGGTCCCCCCGTGATTCTCACACTCTTTTTGCAGCCTCTGGGTATTTCAGGTTATACACCTAGCGCTGGCCCTGGCCCTGTGTATCCGCTAATAAGGGCCATTAATGTGCTCCGGGGAGAGAGTCATGGCCGGCCAGGAAGGAAGCCAAACAGTTAAGTAGAAAACAATTAGCCTGAGTGAATATGAATGGTTCAGCTGCCAAGTGGTTCATTTTTCCAGGATGGAGGGAAGCTTGGAGAATTACTCAGTGGGCTGGAAAACATGTTAATCGTTGGGTTAAGGGGATGATTAAGGAAATAATAGGTCCATTATTAGATTAATGGGTGACCAGTAGAACAAGGAGAAGCCAGGGGAACAAAACAAAGGGGTCATTAATATATGCCCCCTGCAGGCGCATTAAGTTTTGAAAAATCTCAGAGCACTTGGGCCAAGGGTATATCTGCCCATATATCTGCCCAAAGTTATATCTGCCCATATATCTGCCCAAAGTTATATCTGCCCAAGGGTGTATCTGCCCAAGGGTATATCTGCCCAAAGTTATATCTGCCCAAGGGTATATCTGCCCATATATCTGCCCAAGGGTATATCTGCCCATATATCTGCCCAAAGTTATATCTGCCCAAGGGTATATCTGCCCAAGGGTATATCTGCCCAAGGGTATATCTGCCCATATATCTGCCCAAAGTTATATCTGCCCAAGGGTATATCTGCCCAAAGTTATATCTGCCCATGGGTATATCTGCCCAAGGGTATATCTGCCCAACGTTATATCTGCCCATGGGTATATCTGCCCAAGGGTATATCTGCCCAAAGTTATATCTGCCCAAGGGTATATCTGCCCATATCTCTGCCCAAAGTTATATTTGCCCATATATCTGCCCAACGTTATATCTGCCCAACGTTATATCTGCCCAAGGGTATATCTGCCCATAAGTATATCTGCATAAAAAAGTCAGCGCATTTTGTAGAGCACAGTGAGGGCAGGCGTAACAAAGTGTCAGTAAATGAAGCCTTTGCTGATTACGCCAGTTACACATCTATAATACTAACAGCATAAACAGTGCTAATATCATAAAATCTAAAAAATAAATAAATAAATTGCATTAGTTCTCAGAACAGCACTTGTTTCTTGCACAGTCATCTTGTTTTTATATTATTTGTTTCTGGATACTTTGTCACAGCTGCGGGCAGGTATTTATTTAATTTGGTCCTTGCCCTTTTGGGTATGTTGTAAGAGATGGTACTTTACATGCCCACCCGTGGCTGGCATATGGGCATATACTATTTTGGTTATAATGGGGCAAAGACGTTTATCAGTTTAATATCAGTTAATAAAGCTGTGGCCGACCTTTTCCTTGAATCTATTTAATATCACGTGAATACCCCCACAGTCTGCAGGGAGTCGGGTACCTTTGCGGGTAGGATTTCTGGTGCAGGTATAGTAGAGTCCTGCATCAGGTCAGGTACCCACAGGATAGCCACAAAGCGGCCGGAATCTACTTGATGTTCCCACCATGCGGGTAACCCACGGGTACCGGACCCCCTGCAGCAGGGAGGCCATTTAGGGGATGACAAATTAAAATCTACTTGACACGATGTTAAGATGACTGACGTTTGATGGTACTTCTGGTTTATGATATGTCACTTCCGTTCAGCGCGACGCTTACTGTGGGAGTAGGTTGGAGTTTGCATGGGGATAAGTGGGTAAGCGGTGTGAGTCGGGCTTAGGGTAAGCGGGTACAGGTTGGGTGCCGGTCACTAAGGTATAGATACGGGTTGTTGGGTTGTGTTGTGGGTCTAATCTATATATCTTATAGAAAGACATCAGTGTGTGTAGCGCAAGGTTGGTGTAGGACTTGCCATGGCGAATGCTGGTGGAGAATACACGTAAGCTCAGTATTTCCATCAGATCCTGCTGTTATGTCCCTGTTATAGGTACAGGCACAGGGTTCACTTAATCTGAACAAGTAAACCATTCGCATTGCATTGGCCCTTTGAATCCCCAAAGGCCTACAGAGCAGTGGCAATACTATGGGGGTGGAGCAAGGGGGCCCCCCAATATGATTGTGTGACTGCATGCCTCTAAAATTGTCCAGCTAATATTGGAAGAATGTTAAAGTATACAGTGGGGATGATGCAAAAGTTCCCTCTCCCCTGGGGATTTAGCCAGCTACCCTTGGTTATCCTTGGTTGTGCCTGTACCCTTATTAAATGGGCTTGTTTATCTGGCAGCGCATTGGGCATCTGGAGCAGATGGTACAGGAATTATTGATGAATGATATGAGATACAAGTTGACACTCTCCATCCATCATCCCCTGGAACCAGTGCCATAGGCCGGAAATCCCCAACTACAGAAGAGCAAAGTATAGGTAAGTCCCAGCTTGCGCATACACATGCCTGCCACCACTGCATAGTAAATCATTGATACCCAAATTGTACCCCAAAGTATTAACATTGTTCAGAAATTGTTAGGAAATCTTTCTAAAGCTAACGAAATACATTGCCTAAAATATTACCCTATAACTATAGCTCAGTCCAACTTTTTCAACAACAGACCAAATATCCAATAAAAACCAGTGTTCAGGGACACCTTAGGCCTCATTTGCAAAGCCAAACACGGCATGCATGCAATTAGCTATTTTTTGCACTTTGCATGCTGTATTTGCCTATCCAGTGCCGGCCGGGATGCCTGGGGCCCACCGGGTCTGTCAGCTCAAGGGGGGCCCTGCAGTGCTGCACTTACTTGCTTAGTGGGGCCCCCCTGCAGTCAGTAACCTGCAGACTTGGGAATTGTGGGGGAGGAGATGGAGTGCCTGCATCTTCTTTCCCCTACGCAGCTTTCAGGATGCTCATTTGTCACTAACGTACTAAGGGCAGTGACATATTAATAATTCTGTACTTCCTAAGCCCAGTCTCACAATCTACTAACCCCAATGATATGTTTTATACAAGCTATATATTCTTTTTATGTGAATATTTAAATATTTTGAAGTACTTATAAGTACTTATGAAGGACATTGAACAAAATCCCTGCCTCAATCAAGATCAGTAGCACAGGGATCACTTATGACTTATTCCCTGCTTTTATTTCTTTATTATTAGCATCATTTTTCACCCATTTCTCCCACCCCTGCCCCTTGACTTTACCTTCTCTTTTCACTTACCCTTTTCCCTTGCACTACAGGTGTCCATTGTCTCTAATGCTCACTGACAATACTATGGGACAATAAAAAGGCAAGAACACCAATAGAATATGTATTAAAATATTTATTTATAAAATAGATATTATTTTGATATATTTTGGATTAATTCCTGTTAATTTAGGTTGGAAAGGACTCATGTTTTTAAGTTTAAGTCTAAAAGAAAGATGCCTATTTGCTAGTTGGTCCAGAGGAAGGCGAAAAACCACCATCTGAAGCCGGAGCCAAATTGCCTCAGAGGGGAAAAAATTCCTTCCTGACTCCCAAAAGGGCAATCGGACAAGTCCCTGGATCAACTTGTACTAAGGGTTTATGTCAGTGTGTATGTGAGGGGATTAGAGAGAAGATGTGATTGGCTGTTTGATGGGGAGTTTGATGTGTGGTGGTGGGGAACTGAAGAAAAGAAGATGATTTAGACAGAAGAAACTGTCTAAAATGAGAGATGAGGATTCAAGTAAAGAAATTTGTGTCTAAGAGAAGCACAGAAGGTGTGTGGTGCTGTGTGTGTATGGGGGTGATTTGAAAAGCCAGTGCATAGAGGGGTTAGAAGATGAGAAGATAAAATAAGGAGGAGTTACTGGTGGGTGCAAGTTAGCAGTGGGGTTAAATAAATTATAATAGGGAAGCGCCTCTGAGGAAGTTGTGGGGAGTTGAAGAGACAACCATTTTAAGGGACATCAGTTTTGGTGGGAGCTGTAGGGTGTTTTGAAGCTAAAATGTCAATTTAAAGATATTGTTGAAGATGATTTGAAGAAGAGGCACCGCAGGAAATATGAGGGGCTAAGTATAAAAAGATGTTTTGAAGAGGAGGAAATATTGGGGGTGGAGTATCTGAAGATAAGAGAAAGCTAAAGTTGAATGAAGAGACCTTGGGTGAAGCTATGGCCATTGGAAACTAAGGTGAAGCTATGATTGTTTGAATGCCGCTGATTGAGGTGAGGTGCTCTGATGTTGGGCACCACTGTTGGTAGATTAAAATACAGATGTTGAATGCAAGGACTGCTGGTGGAGTTGCAGTAATTTAAAAAGGAGACACTATTGTTGGACCTGTTCTAGCTGCAAAGGATCGTGTTGATGGAGCTGCAGATGCTAGAGGTGTGGTAGTCTGAGGAAGAGGATGGAAACTATACAGTTGGAAAGTGAGGTGCCACTGGTGGAAATTGCTGGAAAGTGAGACTGCTGTGGAGCTGTGTAATCTCAAAGAAAGACACCACTGGTGGCGATGTGGTGGTCTTAAAAGGATGTAATATTCCCAGAGCTTTAGAGGGAGGCAAAGACGCTACTGGTGGAGTTGCTGGGATCTTGAAGTCACCATTGGTTGATCCACGGCAGCTTGAAAGGAGATGGTTCTGGTGGAGCTGTAGTTGCCACTGGTTCTGTTTGGGAAACGAATAAAAATCAGTAACTAATATATCATTATAAATTCTTATACACAAGCATGGTATTTAAGGACAAAGCCTTATTCACTGGGGGGGGGGCAACATCTTAGGGAGTTATTTCCCCAGACTGGTGCTCATGTTATAAAAAAATGCCATGGCATAAAGTGGCGCATTACCACCATCTTCATTTGCCTTCCCAGGCATCCCTAGGGCAATTCCATTGTGCCTGTGTGAGTGTAAGCCTGCAGGTACCCCTGGGAAAGGTAAGTAACATGGCAGGGAGGTGCTGCATAAAACATAGCGATTACATTTCCTGGGGGGTTGAAAAATAGGGTTATTTAAAAGACATGGTACCTTTCTCTGCAGATGTTCCTTTCTCCTTGGATGCTATTCAGGAGATTCATCCTGGGCACTTGATGTTATTGGCCACAGGATGACACTCAGGCAAAACCCTCCAGGGCCATTTGCTGAGCCACCTGCTGTTCTGGCGATGTTTCAGTTGCGCAGAAGTCACAGGCTCGCTGTAGATGTTCCATGGCCCCGCGTAGATGTTTCCTGGCTTGCCCTAGATATTCCATGGCCCAGCGAGGCAGTAGATGTTCCCTGGCTTGCCCTAGATGTTCCCTGGCCCGCCGTAGCTGTTTCCTGGCCCAGCGAACTACTCTCAATCCTGTATAGATAAATAAAATCACAGTAAGGAAAAAATCAAAACTGAACAGCTACAGACCCCATTTTTATACATATAACGGATTCCCTCACCTCTCTTGGCCGGCCGGTTCTGCACAGCTCGAAGGTGCTCCTCAATTTCAGCCCTGATGGTCTTTGTAGGGGGCAGTTCAGCAATGAATGGGTGCTGTAGTAGCTCTTCCGCACTCCATCTCTGGGAAGGATCCTTCTGGAGACAGGACTCCAAAAAGGATACAAAATGTTGAGACCTAAAAAAAGTGCCAAGGTGAGAGACATGAGCTGAAAAATCTTCAACACTAAATGGAATGACTTTGATAAATGGTGTTTATCTATAAATACAGGGTATTGATTTCTTTTATGAACCTTGTTTAATTCAGTTCAGCTATGAGCTATGTAGCCAGTTGGTACCCAAGGTTTGGAGGGACGGGGGTCCCAGGAGTATAGATATAAGATATATAGAGAACCCCGTGGGGTTTCTGTTGTACACTATATAGGTGAAAACCAGATCATTATTTCCAGGGAGGTATTACCTAGTAACTTCTAGCTACAGCCCAGAATATACATATTAAGTTTAAGTTAATGGATATATAGTTAATAGATTTGGAGGCATGTGTGCCAAGTGCCAAATGTAAGTTATCTATCTATCTTGCTATCTGGCTGTCATCTGCTTAGTTTTCACATATTTATGGAGAAGTGAGAGAGACACACAGAGTTGCAGTATCAGCATCGCACAGTGACATGAGCTGGGAAGGACTCACCAGGTCCTTGATTTGAGCCTCGGAGAGTCGTTAGCAATGATCAGGTCCGACACTAGCTTCTGATCGGCGTATGCTAAAAGTTAAAAACATATATATATGAGTCCCTTCAAACATGAAGCTAATTCCTTGGTTACAATGTACAGAGACCCACAATTGTTGTGATTCACTTACGTGTTTTTCCCTCGGCCATTTCGATGGCAGTGATTCCCAGGGACCAGATGTCACACTGGAAAAGAAGACACCAAAAAGCATTAGAAGGAGAGAGTTGGGTTAGCGGGTGAGTCAGTTACTTATTACTGGGTGGGTTCTATCGAATTGGCCTTTACTGAATAGAGCACCCATTTGTGCAGACACATAAATGCCATTGGGTCCTCCTACTGCTCCTACAACATACTTTGTTGTCGAATTCCGGTTCCCTGTCCCTCCTCCTAAAGGCCTCGGGCGCCATCCAGTGCGCAGTCCCATCAGCCTGGTTGCACTTCCCTGTCTGTGGGTCCAGGTCCCAGCAGAGTCCGAAATCGACTGAAATGACAGATTAAACATATAAATGGAAAATTCACTTTTAAGGGTGAAAACCCTGTATTATGATACCCTCTGTACTTTATTTTTACAGCTTCCTCCCCTATAAACTATAAGTTTTACTCACTGAGTTTGATGTTCCCCTTCTTGGTGAGCATCACGTTGGGGCTCTTGATGTCCCTGTGAACGGCCCGGTGGTGGTGAACGTGGTGGAGAGCCTGGGGAGATTGAGATGTAGGTTATAAGAATATAACAGACATTTGGCTAAATATTCCCAACAAAGACACCTGGGGTTAATCCAAGTTTACCTTCAATACCTCCCTGCAGACATAGCCAATCCAGGTCTCCTTCAGGGATTGGCCTTCGGTGCTGTCGATCAGGTCGTACAGGGAGCCGCCGCTGCAGTACTCAAGGACAAGCTGCAATAGGAAGGAATGATTTCAGGCCGTGTATGTATTTTATCGCCTCCAATGGAGGTCTCTTTGGCACATAAGGGATGAATGTGATGCAACAAACAATTTCTTACTTCCAGATACTCTGATGACTCCTCGTTTGGAGCAGGGTGGTGATAAGCTCCATAGTAAGAGGCGATGTTCCTGTGCCTGCTGAACTTCAGGAGAAAGTTTACCTCTCGGCAGACTGACTCCTCATCCTGGAGAGGAAAAATAGAAACCCTTTAGCTCACATAGGCAGCCACACAATAGGGATGATATGGAGAAAGGAACTATAAAGAAACCTTACCCGAGTGATGTTGGCCATCTTGACGGCTACCTTACCTCTGCGATGGTGATGGCCCTGTAACACACACAGAAAGGTGTAACTGACATTCAGTATTAGCTGGAAATATAAAGACTCATATTGGGAACAAAATGACAGAAATATTGAGTTATTAAGAAATGGAAAATGTGCATAGCAGGGATAGTGATAGCACTTTCAACTTGCTTTCAGCTCCCCCTGCTCTCTAGGAATTTGGTTGGTCCCTTACCATGAACACGGCTCCAGTGCCGCCCTCTCCGATTTGCGTCTCCTTGGTCAGCCGACCATCAGGAGGCTGGGAAAAATAGATAAATAGAATTAACAGGGGATTTTATTGATAACATAATATTCCACGAGGTAAAAAATATGTATTAACTACAATTTTGGGTAGACCGGAAGGAGACATTTGGGAAGGAGGGGCATGAGAAACACATGAAAGACAGAGGCAATTGGAAGGTGTGAGGTTCATAAAACTGGGGGGGCATCACCAAACCAACACCCAAATTCTATGCTCAAGTCTAGCAGCCCCTACAGGGGCTTTCTACTCACCTTATATATTTCGGAGAGGCATCCGGATTCAGCCGGCCGCTGAGGGAAAAGTAAAAGATTCTGTTACTTTAAAGGGACATTATTAGGCCCAACACTTGCTGAGTAACAAAATGGCAAAATGGAGGAAGGAATGAAGGAACTGTCTGATAAAGTGTCTGATTCTGGGATAAATTGGCCCCATATAGAACCAGATATTTATTCAGGCTCATTAAAGAGCCCCATATGGGCAGAACACTGCTCTGTGTGTCACTGAATGGGTTAACATTCTATACTTTACACCAGGGATCCCCAACCTTTTTTTACCCATGAGCCACATTCAAATGTAAAAAGATTTGGGGAGCAACACAAGCACCATAAAAGCTCATGGAGGAGCCAAATAAGGGCTAAGATTGGCTATTAGACAGCCTCTATGCACACTATCAGCTTACAGGGGGCTTTATTTGGTTGTAAATCTTGTTTTTATTCAACCAAAACTTGCCACCAAGTCAGGAATTCAAAAATAACTCCCTGGTTTGGGGGCACTGAGAGCAACATCCGAGGGGTTGGGGAGCAACATGTAGCCCCTGAGCCACTGGTTGGGGATCACTGCTTTACACCAAAACCCTTGAGTGAAATGAAATCCATAGCAGGAGCCTTACCTTCCTCCGGGGGGCGCAGAATGGCATTGCGCCCTAGTGGTTTTGCTCTTAAAAGAGCAGTTGGGTTTAGAAAAAAGAAAAATATCAGCTGATGTCAATGGAAGATGGTTTTTCCAAAGAGAAGCTGAAAAAATCAAAAAATCGCTTATATCGCAAGAAAATCGCCTTGAAGACGCCTGGAAATCGCTTTCTCGCACAGAATTTCACTTTATGTGGAAACAGAAATGAAGAAGAGATTGTAAGTTCCATGGTCCGGCCCTCTCTGCTATACAGATCAGTATACACTGCATTATATTCACAGTATTCCCCCCTGACCAATCCACCCTTTTAATAAAAAAAAAATCAAAAACCCAAAACTGATATTTATTCTCTGTGATATTTTCATTCAAATTTCTGAATCTGATTTCTGTGTAATGTGACGTTATCTCAGGTAATGAAAAATCATGCTGCGGCTTTTGCAGCAATAACGACATTAAAGGTGAAGTTCCCGTATAAATTAGGGTGAACAGGTTGCAGCATTTCCCCGTATTTGGCACCTTCCTTCCTTCTATTAGAACATACTGCCCAGTCCCTGCTGATGAAAAAATCATCCTCACAGCACAATGATATCACCTCCATATAACCAAGGCCCAATGGTGGGAGAGCTGATGGGGATGTTGTAGTTCAGCAACAGCTTGGGGGCCACATGTTGGGGGGACTATGGATAATGCTGGGAGTATTTTATCCCTTAGGTCAGAAAAAAACTGACATAGGCACCTGACCTATTATACAAGGATGGGACCTGTTATCCAGAATGCGCGGTACCTGATGTTTTCTGGATAAGGGATATTTCTGTAATTTGGATCTCCATACCTTAAGTCTGCTAAAAATCATTTAAATATTGAATAAACCCAATGGTATTGTTTTGCCTCTAATAAGGATTTAATATATCTTAGTTGGGATCAAGTACAAGGTTCTGTTTTATTATTACAGAGAAAAGGGAATCATTTAACCATTAAATAAACCCAATAGGGCTGTTCTGCCCCCAATAAGGGGTAATTATATCTTAGTTGGGATCAAGTACAGGTACTGTTTTATTATTACAGAGAAAAGGGAATCATTTAACCATTAAATAAACCCAGTAGGATTGTTCTGCCCCCAATAAGGGGTAATTATATCTTAGTTGGGATCAAGTACAGGTAATGTTTTATTATTACAGAGAAAAGGGAATCATTTAACCATTAAATAAACCCAATAGGGTTGTTCTGCCCCCAATAAGGGGTAATTATATCTTAGTTGGGATCAAGTACAGGTACTGTTTTATTATTACAGAGAAAAAGGAAATCATTTTCAAAAATCTAAATTATTTGCTTATAATGGAGTCTATGGGAGATGGTATTTCCGTAATTCTGGACTTTCTGGATAATGGGTTTCCAGATAATGGGTCCCATACCTGTACTACAATTCCCAGAATCCAATTTAACCCACTCCTGTCATGTCTGGCAGTATACATAGCACCCAGGGGTAAGGAATGCAGCCCAGAAACCACTTAAACATCTATGCCATGTTGTACTGACCCCCTGCTTGTGTTTCTTAGTTCAGAAGGCAGCTGCAAAGGCTATCAGGGCATGCTGGGAGCTGTAGTTCTGTGCTAAATAACTATGGGCAAAGCTCCAGGCAGAGCAGAATTCCTAGGAAACTAATAGCTGTGCCTATAAACTGATGCTGGATAGAAAGGGGACATGCTGATCTGTCCCATCTAAATCTAACAGTCTGTTATAGGGGTCAGATCATGTGTCCATTTAAATTTCCCCAGCTTTGCATTAATGTAGCTTTTGGGGTTTCCCATGAGAATGGACACAGTTGAAGCAGGGAAGGCATTTCTCATTAGCAACCCCCAGCATGCACCTTTGGGTACCAGCATATGCCAGCAGTGATTGGTGGAGCTCCCCTGTGGGAGATCATGGCTGGCTACATAACATAAAGCTCTCAGATGTTACTAGACATCATCACCCCCCCATCACTTGCACCAGTCCAGGTGATGACATCATTACTAGCATAGGATACTGAGATTCTGACTGTTTATCAGGATGTACCAATACATGGGTAGGGGGGTTATCAATCTGCACAGAAGGGAAATAGCAATAATGGCAGCTCTCAGAGCAGAGGGGATCCCATATACAGGAAGGGAGAGGATTACAGGTACTTGTTTTGGATTTCATGAAAGAGAACAGTAGTTGGTTTGGGAATGATGGAGCACGTTAATGTATCCCCTGTATGAGTGTCTGTATGCTCCACTCACCTCTATAGTAAAGATAAATATACCTTTATTGGTTTCAGCCAATATTACAATTGGGATTGGCTGCAAGATCACCCTACATAGAAATGCTGCTAAGATGAAAGGGACCCTAGCAACCAGATGGCAAGGGCCAGGCTGCAGGTCTAAAAGGGATGGTGGGACTTGTAGGTCAGTGACAGTTAGAGGACTACAGACTGAAGGTCTAATAGGGGATGCTGGGAGTTGGAACAAGCACCTGTCAACAGCCTCAAGAAGCATCAGGGGGACCATTAGTGGCTGGAAAATGGCAGCTTTTTCCTTAAAAGCTTTTAATGAAGAAATTTTTATGTACAAAGTGAGATACAGAGAGAGAAATATGAATATTAAGAGCATTGGAGCTGAAACCTGAACACCAAGTGGCCAATTGTCATCCCAAACACTGTCAGAGTGACTGTTACTGGATGGGAAACTATGAGATTTCAAACTGTGACCATAATAATTTCCAAAACTGCACATTATTAAAAAAAAATCACAAGCAAATATAGAACTATGTGAATATTAAAATTAAAACAGGAATCTGAAATCCAAATGTTACTTTATAGTCTCCCTGCTCCCCTGCTCCTTCCCCAACTCTCCCAAAATCATGTTTTATATCTATGAAAATGATACAATATATGCAAACCCAAGGCTAATATCCCAGGCGCTACCTAGTGATGCCATTAAATAGCGATTTTCTGCATTTATGTCATTATTTTCCTAAAATGTCTCCCCCAGCGTGTGGCACGCTCCACTTACCTCTGATCCCAGAAATGAAAGTGAGAAAAACCGTTAATTAACGGACACTCTAGCAACCAAATGACAGTTAAAACAGTTAAACTTAAGGGCATAACAATGGTTCAGTCACACATCAGGCTTATGGCAGTGTCACAGTGACAGTTGGTGGCTGTGAAATAGCAGCTTTGACACTTGTAGCTTAAAATCCTATAAACCAGACACTTTTAAATACAGAGAGAAATGGAAATATCAATATAGCAGAGGAATGTGGATACCAAATGTTATTTTATACTTCTGTGTATCTATACTGAGAGGTTTGTAGGCTCCATTTCCCATTTCTCCCACCAACCCCAACTCTTGATTAATCATGTTATATGTTTATTAAAATGAAAGAATATGTGCAAAACCAAAGCTAATACGCCAGGCGATACCCAGTGTCAACAGTTACCCTCTATGTCACTGTCATTAATAGGGAGGAAAGATAACACAGACAGGAAGGCTTTGTTCCCCCACCAATTACAAAGAGATGCAAAATGGAGTAAATGCTGGGGTAACTCTGTAGCTGCAGGTTTATACATAGGCACATCAGAGCTTTAATAGATGCAAAAAATGCCAAAGGGCTAATAAACATGCTGCAGCTTTAATAATATAAAGTCAATTTTATACCAATTTTATACTTTTTTTGGTGTAAATTAAACAGATTGACTTTACAAATATGACCCCAGACACACGCAGTAACAGCCAACAGGCACCCACCCATCTCTGTCTCACACAGCTCAGCATGGTGGGATTTCTGCTGACTTTCTGTGGGAGAAATCATTCTGCAAATTTAGCCAGTGGGGAAAGCATCCTGCAGCCAATGGGAGAGTCATCTAAGTTTAGCCAATGGGAGAGTCATCTAAGTTTAGCCAATGGGAGAGCTTCTCCAACCATCACTGGCAATACTTCCTGTTCCTTTAGCTAATGGGAGAAAGCTACACACAGCCAATGGGAGAGCACTTCCTGCCCCCGCCAAGTGATGGCAGACACAGCAAAGGGAGCCCTCTCTGGACAGAAGTTGCAATAGCGCTGTTCTACCTGTTATTAATAAAGTACTGGGCTGCAGGGGAATTTCTAGGGGAAATTAAATTAAATTGAGGTGGGGGGCATTTATAGGAAGGAAGAGACTGCAGACATTTTAAACTTGTTGATATACAGGTAAAAAAGCAATATGGCAGCAGGAGACAGCGAAGGGGAAACTCTATATTCCATGCACCAAAGTGATTCCCTCTCCTGCCTGAATCCCTTCCTTACTCTCCCCCAGGGGCAGGGGGATAAACCAGAGAAGTGGCCCTGAATCCTGCACAGGTTACAGGTTTATTGCTTCTGCCTGGGAGCCGCACAGGGCACTTCCTTTACCCTTCGGATGGTGTTCAACTACAAATGCCCACATTCTTTGCAGCCTTCTATGTATTTTTAATGTATAATTTCCAACTCCAGCCCTCCAGCATTTCCTGAGTTTATTAGATGTTAAACAACTTCCTAAACCTCACAGCACCCACTATATATACATATATATCAGTAAATATTGCCCTTTTACATCTTTTCCTTTGATCTACTTTTTGGTGATGGACTGTGTGTTCCCTCAGAGATCACATGACCAGAAATAATGCAGCTCTGACTGTAACAGGAAGTAGTGTGGAAGCAAAAGACAGAACTCTGTGCATTAATTGGCTGATGGGGCCTAGCATGTATGTGTGCCTTGGCTTGTTTGTGTGCACTGTGAATCCTTTGATCCCAGGAGGCGGCCCTTAATTCTTCTATTTAGGATTACCCAGTAGCACATATTACCACATATTCCGTTTATTTAGATGAAGCAGGGTTTACATATGAACTTGTTTATGCAATATATTTTTGTAGAGACCTACATTGTTTGGGGGTATAGTTTTCCTTTAATCTTTCATGGAATCAATACAACTGGTTGGTTCATATGCAAAACATAAAGGTCCCCATACACGGGCCGAGTCTAGGTGCCGATATTGGTCCCTTAGACCGTTTCAGCTGCTAATCGGCCCGTGTATGGGCATTACCGACCAATGGCCAGGGGAGTCCCTTATACAGCTATGGCAATAATCATCTTCATTTTTTGCGGCAAAGTCTAGAAGCCTCAGTCATATTGGATACTACCACTTCTCTTGGCGCAGGCACTGCCTTCACTGCCTGCCAACTACATCTGTGCAAGTTTGAGGGATGCGCAACGGGCAGGAGGGGTCCTTGCATTGGTCTGGGGCTGGGACATGCATACTATAGTAAAATGTCTTTTGTATATACACTACCTTTCCTGGTCCTGGATTGCTGCAATGAATCATTGGAAAATTCAGTAAAGGTGGTGGCACTGGCCTATAAAAAGTACCCAGAGAGTTTTTTAGAGGATTGAAAGTTATAGATTATATTCACTTGGGATGCCTAACAAATTGATAACACACCTCTGTAAACTGCACTTTAGAGAATACAAATGACTTACTAAGATGCTGCTGACACTTAGGGCCTCATTTAAAAACACTAGGCAACTCTGCCCTTGGGCAGTAACCCATGGCGACCAATCAGATTTTTTTTTTTACTGTTGGACCTGCCCCTGGCTGAATAAAAGGCAATCGCTGATTGGTTTCTATAGGTTACTGCCAATGTGCAAATTTGCCTGCTGTTTGTAAATGAGCCAAACAAGTTGTGTGCATTTGCTGCTCTGAACCTGTACACTGATTGGCTTCCCGAATGTAAACATGTCTTGCATTTATTATTCCAATTTCTTTTTTACAGCTGGAGATTGTTTAAATGCCACCCAAGTCTCTGCGATTCAATAAATATTCTTATTTTTTTAATTAAAAAAAGGAATTTTTCTTTGAAATAGGTCTGAATCTTTGATCTTCCTACAACCATTCTTGGATTCTCACAGGTACAGATACTGGTTGGGTTTTGTAGGGCTCATTGGAAATCCCATGTAAGCAGAGCTGCTGTGATGTACGAATGGGATAGGAACACTGGTTTGAACTGAGTCTGACTGAGAGTTGGGGAAGGTAAGAGATAGGGACCGATGGCCACAATAAATTGGTGACTGATGCCACTAGGATGAAAGCCTGCAGGTTGGGTGCTGAGGAATAGGCCTTGAGGGCACAGAGAGGCAAGAAGGTGGGCTACGGGCGCAGTGCTGCTCAGTGATGCGGATGGTGGGTACAAGAGTGTAGCTGGCTGTCCTCCAATGGGTGAGCCTCCTTCCAGATGTGCATGTAGGGCATTGTGGGTCAGGCTGCCATGTGGAAGGGTGATTAGAAAGCGTGGGTTGTATATAAGCTGCTGCCCCGTGTGCAGTCTCCATTCCTTTCCCGATGAGCAGATTCAAAACGCTGCACCTGCCAAACAACAGGGGAAAAAGTCTTTTACATTCCATATCCAGGGAACAGCAAGAGGTTCTATTCATATGCAGAGATGGGTACTATGGGAAAGAAATAAATACTGGCACAACCTGACCAATTGCTAATGCCTTTAGCAGAATTAGGTAGTGTTTAAATTACGTCTCCACCTTTATTACATCTTCAGTTTAAATATCTTCACTTGCACTACCTATGATGACCCCCCAAATGAGTTTGGATGGTTTATCCTACCCAGTGCATATCTGCCTTTTATTGGATGACAAATGAAACATTTCTTAAAACTAAGTTTTTTTTTTAGAAAAGAGGCCCCTTAGCTGTGACATTAATATCATACAGAAATATATATAAAAGGTCAGAATAAAAAAGTTTATTTAATCAGACACCTGTCTGATTAAATAAAAAATACAAAATACAGTATTATTATAGAATATTTGTATTTGCATTAATTTCTTACTCCCCTCAGCACTGGTGGTTTTGGTCTTTAAAGGCTCCCATGGCAAATAACAGGATGCCAAGATGTTGTTAAAGCCTGAAACAGAAAGGCACATACAAAGTTACAGGACGGGTAAAGGCCAGGCTCTACTAAACAGCTGCAAGCACTGCTACAAGCAATACACAAGATTCCATATTGCACATTTGCCCAATAACATCAGCTTCCTCTCACTTTTCCCAGATGATAAGGAACGAGAGTTACCAGTGCAGCCTGCAGTGCTCTATGTGCAAAAATGCATAAGAAATATTATCAGTATGGTCTCAGCTTGTGTTTTCCATCCTGCTGAGGCCAAACTTGTTTTGTAATGTAGAGAAACTGTACCCATTTATACGTACTAAATGCACCCAAGTATAAGCCTATACCCACATCTGTATGGAACACCTCTCCATCTACTGAATATCCTACTTTACATATTTCTACTGCCACCTTCCTTCCCCAGTGCTCTTCTGCCTTTTCTCTTTCATACATGCTTTTCTTTTCAGCATATCTGTCTTCCCCCCCCAGATTTTTTTTTTATCTTCTTTTTCAACATTTTTGTCCCCTTCTCATCCTGCACTTTCCTTTCTGTCCCTCTTTCCTTTCCTTTTTACCTCTTTCTCTCTGCATCTGTTTCATCAGCCGTACTCTTCTGCTCTTTACACCCAAACATGTTTATTGCTGAGCTCTCTTGTTCTCCTACCTACATCTTTCTCCCTATAACAGTATACTCTCCCAAACGACCCTTCTTATCAAACAGTAAATAATATATATTAGATGTGACTGAGAGCAGGAATCCACAGCAGGGCATGAATGGGTTTACAAATTATAATATGCTGGGGTGGGACACCACTGGAAGTGTCAGTTATAGTTTGTTGCCATTCTTGGTCCCCTAACCACTGCACTTACAGACACATTAATGCCAGATCCACTTCCAACAGCCCCTTTTAGGGTGCCCTCCAGCAAACTCTTTTGATTACAGTCAAAACACTGTAAATACAATCCTGCCATAGGTATTGCTGCCTGCTTTGTGTAGTGAGAATAACATTAGTTAACCTCACATGGAAAATTGCCACAAAGTGGCAGAAGAACTTGAGGGGAATGTATTTGGATGATTAATAAAAAAGCCTGATGTACTGTCACCTTTGGCCCTCTGGTAATGCAATCCATTTGATCTAGGTAGGAGCTCACCCTCTCTTGCTCTGCCCTGCTTCTTACATTCTGCGGCCACAGCAAGCCCCGCCCACCCAATACTGAAGATCTGAAATCTAGGGGCCCTCCGGTGGCTTGGCCCTTTGTGCACCACTTGCAGGCTGAAGGGAGACTGTCACTATGTAGGGGCCACCAGATCAGCCCAGGGCCCCCGCAGGATTAGGGCCCACTGGGTTTTTCCTGTGACCCAGCCTGGCCCTGTCGCCATCCTCAAATGCCCACAGGCCTCAGATCTAGGACTGATTGTCTTGCTCAGCACAGGATTCAAGAGAGGTAGGTGGGGGGAGACACAATGGCGCCCTGTCGTCCATCCCCGCCCCTACCTTGCATGTCATTAGGCTGCTCACTGAAAGATGCTTTTGCATCAGTTTCTTATTAGATTATACATCATTCCCATCAGCCCCTGCCCCACTGAAGCTTACAATATAATATCCCTACCACATTGACACAGCACACTAGAGTCAGTTTTTATCATCAATTGTGTCACCGGCTCTTTAAGGACATCTGTCTCTATGGTTACTTGACTACAACTCCCATCATAATTTTAACCCTTGATAATATGCTGAGGAATGCTGGGAATTTTAGTCTGGCTACATTTGGGTTGAGCAGCAAGACTTTGGAAGTTTTATGTCCACTTTGATTAAACCGTGTTGACTCTCTGCTGTTCATCTCTCTGTCCACTAGAGGGAAGTATAGACTGTCAAGAGGCCCATATGTCAGGTCAGTTCTGACTACCTCAAACAGAGCTAGCTACCCTTGGTTTGGGATGAAACTACAGCGTATGATAATATTCATATCAACGTAAAGTACTATGGAAAAAATCTATCCATAAGGCAATGGTATTACTCCCCCACTTCCCCTTTGTACCCCTCTTTTATAATATGAGGGCAATGTGTACCCCAAATGAAGCCAAGAATGGTAGAGTAGCATTAAAGACAACATTTTAGTTTTGCAGGGTGCAGTTGTTCGAATCTCAGTAGTATATAAGAGTTCCCTAACAAACCTGTAGCTTTCCCATAGAGCCAGTCACTTGAAGCCACACAGGGTAGGGGGGAACTACACAGCGTCAGTCATCCAAGCTACATAAATAAGGACCTGGGCACAATGCCCTCTCTGTTGTAAGAGAAGAATGCAAACATTGTTAGTGGAAGGACTGGGTTTGATTTCTCTTCTTTTCTTTAAAATCCATGAACCGCGGATCAAGAAGGTACTTTGGTGCCAAATAGTTCTTATTTCTTTTGTTTCCTTCCACCTCTGACAGTGTAAGGGGGGGGAGGAAAAATGGTGTCCCTGGGAAGGGCCTCCTCATGTTAAGGTTTTCAAGCAATGCAATACGGATATCCCATAATACCCAGCTGCAAAATTGAGACATTCCTTCATTGACAAGTGCGTACCAAGTGGGTTGGATTAGGTTGCTATTTAGGCTCTCCCTAAGTTAAAACATAGTTACATAGGGTTGGAAAAGACCAGAGTCCGTCAAGTTCAACCCTTCCAAGTAAACCCAGCACACACAACCTATACTTACCAATCTATACTATCACGTACATAAACTATATATACAACCACTAACACTAACTGTAGATATTAGTATCACAAAAGCCTTGGATATTCTGCTTGTTCAAGAACTCATCTAGGCCCCTCTTATAGGCATTAACAGAATCTGCCATTAGGAAGGGCATTCCCCAACCTCACTGCCCTCACCGTGAAAAACCACCTACGCTGCTTCAAATGGAAGTTCCGTACCTCTAATCTAATGGGGAGGCCTCTGGTGCGTTGATCATTTTTATGGGAAAACACAACACCCCCCATCTGCCTATAATCCCCTCTAATGTACTTGTACAGAGTAATCATGTCCCCTCGCAAGCGCCTCTTTTCCAGAGAAAACCCCAACCTCGACCTCATAGCTTAAATCTTCCATCCCCTTTACCAGTTTAGTTGCAGTCTCTGCACTCTCTCCAGCTCATTAATATCCTTCTTAAGGACTGGAGCCCAAAACTGCACTGCATAGTCAAGGTGAGGCCTTACCAGGGGCCTATAAAGAGGCAAAATTATGTTTTCATCCTTTTTTATACAAGACAGCACTTTATTTGCTTTAGTAGCCACAGAATGACACTGCCTGGAATTAGACAACTTGTTATCTACAAAGATCCTTCTCCATTAAGGATGCCCCCAACAAACTACCATTCAGTAGATAGATTGTGTTTATATTATTTCTACCAAAGTGCATAACTTTGCCCTTGTCCACATAGAACCTCATTTTCCAGTTTGCTGCTCAGTTTTCCAATTTTGTCAAATCGCTCTGCAAAGCGGCAGCATCCTGCATGGACGAATAGTTTTGCACAATTTAATGTCGTCAGCAAAAATAGAAAGAGAACTCTCTATGCCCACCTCCAGGTCATTAATAAACAAGTTAAAAAGCAAAGGACCAAGGACTGACCCCTGCGGTACTCCACTAACAACACTGGTTCAATTAGAAAATGTTCCATTTACCACCACTCTTTGTAATCTATCCTTCAGCCAGTTCTCTATCCAATTACAAATATTATGTTCTAGGCCAATATTCCTCAATTTGATCATTAACGTTCTGTGAGGTACTGTATCAAACGCTTTAGCAAATTCCGAGTATGTTACATGGACTGCCATTCCAGCATCAAGATTCCTGCTCACCTCCTCATAAAAGGAAAACGGGTGTTTATGGTTTGTAAAACAGCAGGTAGAGTTCAGCTTTAAGCAGAAATAGCACCCAGAGCTGCACGGGATCTCACTGGCTCCATAAGATCTAAGGGAAAGCCCTCAGTGCACTGAGGAACTGACTGAGGGGCATTTATGAAGCTGACAAGCGTATCATTCATCTTTCTTTGCAGCAGGGTAAAAGGTGAAAGCCATTCTACAGGGCCTCATTATGTACAGTGTGTATCGTAGAAGTGTACAACCAATCACCAGTCAGTTTTTGTTGACTACAACCCCCCAAAACTCCAGGATTTCCCAAAGCCACACTGTTAAATAAGCATATCTGGCAGGCTGAGTTTTGGCCCAGCCCAAACTGCCCGACTACACTGCACTGCATATGGCCGGCTCAAAGCTCTGGCTGTGCTGTGTGCAAAGAACGGACAATTTTTATTACCCTACAGTAGCAAATAGTACCCAGAAGAGACAAACTTTAAGAAGGAGAATCTGCATCAGTGAGTAAAGTTGTAAAAAAGCAGCGAGAGAGCCGACAGTTAAATAAAGATGGTCCCTAGGAACAGGCAGATTGTGCAGAAAATATATTTTGGGGTGGAGGCCCACAATCATGCACAGGTAAAATTGATTTCAAGCTTGCTCTTGGAGGCCAATCAGCCAGGGAGCCAAAAACAGGAAAATTGCTAAACATGGTGGCTGTAAACACTGCTCCATTGCTCCACTTTTGCTGATCTGGTACTGGAGACATGTCTGGAACAGAGATTCAACATTGGAACTTGTATTGTAAATGCAAAAAAGCCCAAACAGCCCTCCCCCGGCCAACATAAAGCAATGATCAATTGCAGCTGCTACCGGCCCCTTTGGCAGTCACCAGATAGCCAAAGACAGGAGCAAGGTTGCCCTGGGAAGTGACTGGTGCAGTATACAAGGGGAAGGAGGAACTTTAAAGGGGTCGGAGTAACTAAAATGACAGCTGGGGGGGTTAGTTCTCCTCTGTTGATGTGCACTGGCATTGTAATCTTGTACACCTGAAAGAGGGAGGTATCCTGAAATGTCTAACAGTACAGCTGGCCTTACATGGGCCAATAAAAGCCGATGAATTGGCCTCTCCAGCTTGCCCTACTGATATGATACGGCAGGTCGGGAGGGACCACATAGGCACATTGATGCAGTCCTTGCCTGACAAATCTCTTAGGCCTGCTGTGGGTCAGATCAGCCTAAGTAGGCCCAGCATGCCGGCGGCCAAAGATTAACTCGCCAAGCAAGGGTATCCCAGCATGCAGGTCCAGCTTTAGGATGTTTGCAGGTCAAGAACCAAATTCATTCTATAAATCACTCCAAAAGGCAACACTGCAAAGGAGGGTGCAAGAATGGGTGCTTCTGTTTATTCAGAGGTAATGTTCCCAGGATTTAAAGGATGCGATTGGAACACGCGGTGAACCTGGACCCGTTACACAAAAGCAGCACCTGCATCAAGTCATTGTCTATTTGCATCCATAGCTCTCTGCTCAGGCTGGGGGGTCCGTAGAACCAGCCTTGGTGGGAATAAAGTGCAGGTGGTGCATTCACTCTTGCGCTTACAGATTGGCCACAAATGCATTCTAATTCAGGGCAGACAGATGCTGCATCCAGTGGGGATTCCTAGTTCTCCCGAAGGGATGAAGGAGGGAGGGAGAGAATCAATTGCTGCTGATGAATGAGGTCTGGATGGAAGAAACACAGAGAAACACACAGAGCTCCAGATAGGCCCCTATCCTGGCATATTGTCAAATTGTACCCACCTGCCAAGGGCTGTAGATTCTACCAGTCCAGGTGGCTGGATAACTTGTAAATGGCATTGGCCACCAATCCCCCAACCCCATCAAATCAGAAAGAGCTTGACCAGCCTGTTATATTGGGCTAAAACAGCAAAGTGGTACCAGGCCAGGGCCGGATGGAAAATGCCATTATGAGGGGAACAAAACAGGAATTGGATACATTTGTCTCCTCACAGGTTTCCCCAAGTAACTGGGCCAGCACAACTTGCCCAACCATCTAGGTAGCCAAATATCCGCTCATATGGCGGCCTTGCCGTACAAGCAGGCAGATCTCAGCATGTATGGGCAGCTTTAGATAAAGAGGGAGAGAGGCCTGGCAATGCAGGAAGGCTGGGGCCATTATCAGTGAGGGAAGGGGGTAGAAATGTGGTGTTGGGCTTTGAAGAACAGAATATTTTCCTGTTAAGGGTATTGGACCCGTTATCCAGAATGCTCAGGACCAAGGGTATTCCGGATAAGGCGTCTTTCCGTAATTTGGATCTCCATAACTTAAGTCTACTAAAAAATCAATAAAACATTAATTAAACCCAATAGGATTGTTTTGCATTCAATAAGGATTATTTATATCTAAGTTGGGATCAATTACAAGGTTTTATTACTACAGAGAAAAAGGAAATCTGTTTTAAAATTCTGAATTGTTTGATTAAAATGGAGCCTATGGGAGATGGGCTTTCTGTAATTCGGAGCTTTCTGGATAACCGGTTTCCGAATAATGGATCCCATAGCTGTACTGCCACTATGCACATAGCATTTTCAAAACATTATCAGAACCCCCAGCCCAATACTGTGCGCTGATAAGCTCTAACGGGAAAGGCTGGTTAGCTGTATCTTTGCTATTATAGCAGCGGCTCTGGGCACACAGCTCCCCTTTCATGCACAGTGGCGGCATCTTGGCGCCTATTTGCCCAGAGGTCTCCAGTAAATTCGGGTTCAGCCCCCCCCCCTTTATTTATTAGGTAGCCCAGTCAGTGGGGCCCCCCAATAGTACCTGTATAATGGGGTGGGGGCGACTGGGCTACTGATGTGGGGGACCAATAAGTTCCGGCCAGCAGAGGAGCCTTGCGGGTTGCCCCGTCGGCCTTACACGGAGAGAGCGTTCGGAAGGGGCCAGGATACTCCCAAATAACCCAGCGCTGTTTGAGCCCCCCAAGGAGGCCGCTCCCATAGCTTCTCATTATCAGCCCTATCACTCCCTGCACTTGCTGTAACATTGCGCTATAGAATGAGAGCCTGTCGCGCAGCGCAAGGAGAGGCATAAAGAAGCCGGAGACTAAGCGTGAACATCCGGCTCCAGCCAGCGCATCCCGCTGTGGTGGATAGTTCCATGAATGTCCCGCAATGCGGGACATTTATGGAACTATCCGGGACAGCGGGATGCGCCATAAAAAGCGGGACTGTCCCGCGAAAAGCGGGACAGTTGGGGGGTATGCTTCTATAGTGATGTACTGCTGTATAGTGATGGCTATGTACTACTGCTCCTTATATTGTATAGTGATGGCTATGCACTACTGCTCCTTATATTGTATAGTGATGGCTATGTACTACTGTATAGTGATGGCTATGTACTACTGTATAGTGATGGCTATGTACTACTGTATAGTGATGGCTATGTACTACTGTATAGTGATGGCTATGTACTACTGTATAGTGATGGCTATGTACTACTGTATAGTGATGGCTATGTACTACTGTATAGTGATGGCTATGTACTACTGTATAGTGATGGCTATGTACTACTGTATAGTGATGGCTATGTACTACTGTATAGTGGTGGCTATGTACTACTGTATAGTGATGGCTATGTACTACTGTATAGTGGTGGTTATGTACTACTGTATAGTGATGGCTATGTTCTACTGCTCCTTATATTGTATAGTGATGGCTATGCACTACTGTATAGTGATGGCTATGTACTACTGTATAGTGATGGCTATGTACTACTGTATAGTGATGGCTATGTACTACTGTATAGTGATGGCTATGTACTACTGTATAGTGATGGCTATGTACTACTGTATAGTGATGGCTATGTACTACTGTTTAGTGGTGGCTATGTACTACTGTATAGTGATGGCTATGTACTACTGCTCCTTATATTGTATAGTGATGGCTATGCACTACTGTATAGTGGTGGTTATGTACTACTGTATAGTGATGGCTATGTACTACTGTATAGTGGTGGTTATGTACTACTGTATAGTGATGGCTATGTACTACTGTATAGTGATGGCTATGTACTACTGTATAGTGATGGCTATGTACTACTGTATAGTGATGGCTATGTACTACTGTATAGTGATGGCTATGTACTACTGCTGGCTATATTGTATAGTGATGGCTATGTACTACTGTATAGTGATGGCTATGTACTACTGTATAGTGATGGCTATGTACTACTGTATAGTGATGGCTATGTACTACTGCTCCTTATATTGTATATATTGTATATGTATATCTGCCCTTATACCATACAGTAACACATAGGTGTATCTGTCTCTATAGTAACCAGCAATGCATAGGTATGTCTGCAAATTCTATTCTACACATGTGCCCTGTAGCGTATTGGTGTATAAACTTACACTTATTTTGCTATAGCAATTTGTGCTCATCAATCTCCATTTCTGCCCTGGGGGATTGGGGATTGTAATCCAGAGACATTTCACTCACAAGTGCTAGCGGAATGTCCCATGATATGTAGATAATCAGAATGGCTATGGATGATGAAAACTGATGCGCCTTACACCATGATGGAGCCTCCAGAAACAAGGACTTCAGACTCATGGCAGACCAGGTTTAAAGGAATTTAGTGAAAAAATAAAACTAGGTCCCATGTGCCCCCCCCCCCATAAGTTGCTGACTGACTTAGAGAGCTGTGAAGTAGGAAGTAGTGTTCTGGTCGTTATGTTAGACATCTGCCTACTAGAACTTTATAGATTCAATTTTTTCTTAACTAACTAGATTAGAAACATTTTTCAACTGGCACATACTATTTATTTACCCATTTTTTTTTAAACGGAACTGATCCTAATATTGCAGTGTTTTGTCTCAAGTTACATACGAATATATTGTTGCCTACAGGGGCAAAAAGTCAACCTGCAGCCCAAACTGTTCCAACTCAGACCCAGCCCAATCAGGTAAGGGAAGGGGCGGGGACAGTGCGAGCATATAAATAAGCATTTGGCAGGGGACGGAGGGAGGGATAGCAGCACAGTGACAGCCTTGGGCACAGTTCGTTCCATGTAGTGTTTTTCCTTTAGCCCACCTGCCCCATGGGTCCCACTGGTCCCGCTAAGCCCACACATCACTACTATATGCACTGTTGGCACATTAGGGCAATGGGGTTTTTTTAATCCGTCCTCAGGGAGGAGGGTAAAGTCTTTGGGACGGCTACGAATAGAAGGAACATATAACAGTTTGTCTCTGTAGCCTCCCAAATAGTCATTATTCTTTGCCTATGTAAAGGGTGCATGGATTTGTCAGGGATGTAGCACAAAATTCGATGACCGATGTATGAAAATGTTGTTTCATCCATTTAGGAACCGTTCCAAACCTATCTGGGGCATCAAATGTGTGTTCATTCTAAATCTCACCTTTTATAGCCATTAGGAAGGGGAATCAGGAACAGAAAATATGACTTGCCAAATTGCTCCCTACCTGGCCCTTCCCCGGGCCCCCTAAGGAACCTTTGCATTAGAGCCACAAAGTCACATGTGGTTCACTAATTTCTTAAACCACTGGCACGTAAATATATATATCTATATACCTGACTTATATAAAGGTGCTTATAGATTGAATGTTTGGTTTGCAAAGACTCGTAGAACCAGTGCAGGACATGGTACTGTCCCGTCCAGCTTCCAATCTATGATGAATTACATTGTTGCTCAATTATATGTGATTTTTTTGTTGTGTCCACACTTAGAAAGAGCTGAATGTATATTTATTTTGAACAACTGTAGGAAGTGGCAGTGGCATTTAATGGCATTCTTGAAAAGCAGGCTTGTGTCACTGTGGGAGGTGTGAGTCTGTGCCCATGGGCCATAATCACTTTGTTTCATTTTCCACTAAAAAGGAGGCGGCATGGTTCCCTTTGGGAGGGTCACAGCTGTTAATAAACCCATATTTTATATGACTGGATTACTATTGGATAACTGTTTGCACATGGTAATGAATGTTGCTGTCTTCTGACTATATTAATGGATCTCAGTAATGGCAGGCCGCGGTGGCGCGGTGCTCGCTGCTCGTCATGCCAGGAATTGTTGTTTTCCGCTGCCGCTGGTCTGTGGGCAGCGATGATTTGGTGCTGCCCGGAATCTTCCTCTTCGTGCTGCATAGTACCTGGTAGGGAAAGATTTGCCTTTGAAAGTCCTGTGCCATCATCCTCTAAAACCAGAATAACGGTAATGTCTCTTTGCAGGTTTGTTATCCTGTCTGTGGTTCTCTTTGGACTGACGTATAACCCACACGAGACATGCTCCCTCAACTTGGTAGATCATGGTCGGGGGTACCTGGGCATCCTGCTCAGCTGCATGATTGCAGAAATGGCCATTATCTGGCTGAGCATGAGAGGGGGCATCCTATACACCGAGCCTCGGGACTCCATGCAGTATGTGCTCTACGTGCGCCTGGGTGAGTGTTAGCAGTGGGGCAGGGAAGTATAGCATGCCGTATAGATTCTGCGATCGGTATCACTGGAGTCATAGTAATATAGAGAAAAACATGATTTATTCCTGTTTTTAAAACCCCCTTTTTGTATTTCAGCGATCCTGGTGATTGAGTTCATATACGCAATCGTGGGCATTGTCTGGCTGGCTCAGTATTACACGTCGTGCAATGATGTCACTGCCAAAAATGTCACACTGGGTAAGGGACATGGCATTCTCTCCATCTGATAGCCTTTAGCCTCCCCTGTATGAGCAAGCAGTGCATAATTAGCTCAGCATTGCTTGGGCTCTGTGGGAGTCCCTCGTCCCACCACTGACGTTTCCTGTATAGTGATACCAGTGCCACTGGGGCTGAATAGCATGGCCTGTTTCATTGGTTCCTGTCCAGTGTGATTTTGCAGTTTTATAGACATGCCTGGCTGCTTACTGGCTGGGCAAGCTGAGCTACATATTCAGTCAGAAGGGGCTGAGTTTGCAGCTTATAGTGGCCCGTGTATGGCCAGCTTCATATACCCTTTGTGGTGCCATCTCCTTGAGCTTGTTCAGGTTAGTGCCATACTGCCATATTAAACTTATCATACAGAAGGTGTGCTGGTTCATTATAGTGAGTGCAAAGTCCATCTATCCAATCCATATCAGAACATTTCTACTTATTCAGGGGGTAGTTCACGTTTAAATTAACTTCAAGTATAATGTAGAGCAGTGATCCCCAACCAGTCGCTCACAGCAACATGTTGCTCTCCAACCCCTTGGATGTTGCTCTCAGTGGCCTCAAAGCGACTGCTTATTTTTGAATTTTTGGCTTGTGGCAAGAAAGGCTGGGGACCCCTGCAAATTTAATGTACTGGATCTCATGGATGTTACTCCACGGATTACAGATAAGTACGCACTGACATTTTAGCGGTGTTTTTAATAACACTGGAGACAAACATCACTGGTAGAATAGAGAGTTCTGCATTCACTCACATTATAAACACAGCAAATGTGTATCTTTACTTTGTACCAGGCTGTTAAATGAACCCATGCCTTGCCAGGCTACCCAGAAGGTAACCGATAATTTGATACAATTCCATGGTCTACTTAGCAGGCTGTTTCAATAGCCCCAACTGACTTGCCCCAAATGTTAGGGCAGGGGCACACTGAGCAGATCATCAGATTTTCTCCAGATGCATTTTGTACACAAAGGAAAGTAGATCCACTGTCTTCTGCTGTTTTGTATAGCTCTATAATCAGGCACTGTCAGGCCCGAATTTGTGGGCAGGCCACAAAGGCCTGGGCCTAGGGCAGCATCGGGGGGCAGCATGTGGCTGATATTTCCAAAGGGGGCTAGATGGGAGAGTTTAACAGCCATTTGAATCTCCCACCCTGTCCCCATTGCGCTGGACACATAGAAGCGGCAGGCTGGTGAGAGGATTGCAAGACGAGGGGGTGGGGAAGGGCACGGGGGGGTGCAAACAGTAGGGGGGATTAGGGGAGCCATTCCCAGGGCTGGATGTAAAGATGCTGTGCCCATAGGTGCATGCCATGCCTGTCAATGAGGCTAAACAAAAAAGCAGATGACAGTAGATCTACGGATGATCTGCTCAGTGTGCCCCTGTCCCAAGGGTGAGTTTTGTGGAGACAATTTGCTGCCCTAGATGATCTTGGATCTATGCCTGAATGACTGATATTCCAATGTTTTCCTTTAACAGAGTTAAATCTGGGCTAAGGCCAAACAGAGTCCCCCTAAATGGAGCTTGAAGGGTAATGGCACTCTAGGAGACTGCACGTCTTTTGCTTCACAATGATTTCCAGCTTGGCGGACGAGTGGCAAAATGCTTGCCGATGTCCCTTTGGAAACATCATCATCATCATCATCGTAATCATCTGTAGAGGAACGATAACGAGCGTCCTGCCTCCCGCTAGGTAGGAAATGGCGCCAGAAGGAAACTGCTTGCACCCTCCCTTAGCGCCCTTAAAAATGTTACAGCTGCCCCTACTACTAAATGTGCCCTGGGCTGTGGGCTTTCCAGGGTTAATAGGACACTGCAGAAACATTACATTTGCACCCTAGGCACGTGCCTCTACTGCCTACCCCTAGCCCCAGCCCTGTTAGCATGTACTTTGACTATTGCACTTAATTTCCTCTATATTAGGGACTTCTGGGAGGCGGCCTTAGCAAAGGCTGCATTTTATGGAGTTCTAGCCAGTTATTAGGGGAGATAAGCATTCTGGGATTAGTAGGAATAAATTCCAACAACTAAGATCTCAAGGAGGGATCAATTTCCCAGATATACAGACATACAATCTGGCCTGGAATCTCCATTATGTGCAGACTGGGTTAATAATAGGGAACTTCATGCTCTGCCTTTATTATACCAGGCTCTTGTACCAACTATTTCTTTGGCTTTTCTTTTGTACCTTCAGGAGAGACAATTTTTACTCTCGGTAATAGACACCCCCTTATTATACCCTACAATTAGAGCCTGGCACACAGCACGCCACAGTCTCTCTCTCGCCTTCATTATCACCCTTCCTACCCTTTGTAGCTAATCCACAATTTTTGAATAACTATATTGGAAACCCATTTCTTGTTTGGGCACAACAGGGGGTTACACAGGTGAGACATCTATTATGCACTAGTACATATCTTTATCCAATTTCAGATCATAAAGGAATAGTAACACTAAAACTGATCAAGTTCTAAATCCATTCCATACCCTTCTAACAATACATCTACCCTGTACATTGTTACTTATTTCAGGTGCTTTACATAAAATGACCTTTATAAATTCTCTTCCTGTTCTCAAAAACAGGCGATAGGGCGACTTAAACTGTGCCGGAGCCCACGTGTGGCTGCTCCGCTTCCCTCCCGACATCACCTCCTCAAACCAGAAGCCAGTTGCTGCAGCTTTATGGAGGATTTTCCACCCCCTTGAGTTTTTATTCAGTGCAATTGATTGCTGTACTGTATATAAAGCAGCACCCAGGTCAGCCATAAATAAGATTCGCCTTTTTATGAGAATAGGAAGAAAACTTTTTAATGGTAATTTTACATAAAGCACTTGAAAAAAGAAACATTGTGCAGGGTAGAATATATTATCTAGGGCTATTTTTCTCCTGAGTTATGGAAAAAAAGTTGGTTGGTCTGATTCTAACGCCGGTCCAAAATGCCAGGCTCCAAAAGCAGATAATTACCAATGTCTGTGGTCTTGTCCTTTGAGTAACCAATGTTGGCATGCAGTTATTCCCTACCAGAGGCATCTTACTCCTCTATGGGCAAATCTTGGTGATACAGCAGCAATTCCAAAATAAATGATCAAATATTGTTTCTGCGTTTAGTAGACAAGCCCTGCAGCACTGCTGGATATCAAACCTGCCTCCATCACTTGATACCAAGCTCCACTTTGCCTGTTGTACGGATTGGCTGGAAGCTACTTTTAATAGGGAGCACCAAGTCAGGTGTTTGTTTGCCAGCGGGACAAAATATGTACAAACGTTATCTTCTGTCCGACAACAAGAAATCACCTGTGTGTTTCAGTTCACTACTTGATTTATGTCTGAGGAGCAAGCGGGGATAAACCCTCTTACTAATAGAAATGTAAATATATGAGGATATTTATAAATGTCCTGACAATTCTTCACTTGACAAAATCCCTGGCCAGTATAGCTTGTTCATACAAGGTGTAAAGGCTAAGGGCTTACTAGCATGGCACAGATTTTTTGCCATATTATAGAAAGATCCCTTATCCAGAAACCCCCAGGCACCAAACATTCTGAATAGCAGATCAGATCTTTCTTCTGACAACTTCCTCGACAATATCATGGTTGGAAATTTCATTCATAATAACACTTGGAATCCTAATAAAATAAATAATGAATGTAAATTGCAAAAGTGCTTAGAATAGACTCTCATCAGTTTGACATTTATTTTTTTTAAATGTTTACTTATCCTTTAGGAGAAGACTGCAAGGACAGACTCGAGACTCTCACAATAAAATAAACCCAACAATCCCATATCTGCTGGGGAAACAGTAGAGCAGTGGGAGCCTTACTTCATAAGTGGTGGAGTTGCCCAAAAAGCCCAACCAAGCTGGACCCAGATCTACAAGATACAGGAATTCATTAACTCAAAATGGCGGCAACACCAGGCCGAGCATTATTCCCATGGACTGGAGGAGTTGCCAAGGTATCAGAGAAAACATGTCTTCCATGTAATAACTTCAGCCAGACTTCTTCTAGCTAAGAACTGGAATGAACCAAGATCCCCCCACAGAAATGAATAGATCAACCAGAGACTATAGCTAGAACTATGAACACACGGCTCTCAACCTCAACCCCCCAAAACTTCAAATCATTGGAAAGAATGGAAGCTTAGAGAGCACTTACCCAAGGGGGGGCCACAACAGTCAACAGAGGCTACAATTTTATTATTATTATTGTGTAGGGACCCATAGGGTTAAATGGGTCAGGGTTGCCAGATTTATTTTTCCAAACTAGCCAAGGATAGTTCTATACTAGCCTAAAACTAACCAAAAGACGCTTTGAAAGTAGCCCAAAAATAGCCCAATATGACCAATGGAAAAAACTTCTAAAAAAATAAAAGTATATATGGGAAAACTTGCCTTTGTAAAGCGTATAATCCCTACCCTGGGTGAGAGAGTACAGTGTAACCCACGTTACTCAGCTATTGAGCTAAACTAGAGGTTACAATTGTTACTTTTTATTCCTTTTCTTTCTTTTAAGTCTCCTATTCCTCTCTCATTCTAACTAGGGCCTGATTGCTAAGGTAAACAAGGCCCTAGCAACCAGATGGCTGTTGAAATTCCAAAATAAAAAAACAATTGCAAATTGTCTCAGAATGTCAGTGTTTACATTTAAAAGGTGAACAACTCCTTTAAAACAGACTTGAACATTACAAATAAAATGGAGCCAAGACCAAACAGAGCATGTCCACCCCCTTTAGTTTGACGCCCCCTAATCCCATCTCTTCTGTGTATTGTGGGCCCCACAAACACCCACTCTGGGCTTCCTGCATTGCCAGGGGCCCCTTTTCTACAGCCCTTGCTGCACGTATGAGCAACTTTCTCATAATAAAACCAGGGCAGCTGAATCCGTTCCCTTTACACTTGATCCCACGCTGAAAGCCCTGCTATCCGCATTATCATTAAGCTCCTGGCATCACTGTTCTCCATTAATCTGGTGGTTGGCCCATTTGGGTGCTGTGGTTAAACAATTACTCCTTACAGTGAGCATTAGCTAGAGGGAGACTTCAGGCCATACAGTGCATGTACATTCCGGGTGATTAGGCTTTACGGTTTCCGGTTCTAAATGGCAGAACGGTACATGGAAATATTAACACTTGCGCAGCGTTCCTTCCTGCTTTTCAGCCTTTGGCCCCTGTTCAAAATTAAGAAATGTCAATTAGAATGAATTACAGCAAGAGCTGCAATCTGAAAGTCAGAGGGAGTGATATAACAAAAGTGGCACCGTACGCCCCGGGTCTAGCAACCAATCGGATGTTTGTTTTTAAAAAGGAGATCAGTAAATGGTGCATGCTGATTGGATACTTTGAGTTTCTACTCAATAACATGCAAATAATTGAACTCAAGGATGAGTAGATATGCCGAGTGGGAAGGGGTAGGAGTCAGGGACGTGGGGGACATGTGTATAGATAAAAAGAGGATACTTGGGGTACAGAGCATTCAAAAGATATTGAGCATTATCCCTGTATCCCTGGCACATACAGCGGGTACTGAGCATTATCCCCGGCACATACAGCGGGTACTGAGGATTATCCCCGGGACATACATCGGGTACTGAGCATTATCCCTGTATCCCCGGCACATACAGCGGGTAATGAGCATTATCCCCGTATCCCTGGCACATACAGCGGGTACTGAGCATAATCCCCGTATCCCCGGCACATACAGCGGGTACTGAGCATTATCCCTGTATCCCCGGCACATACAGCGGGTACTGAGAATTATCCCTGTATCCCCGGCACATACAGCGGGTACTGAGAATTATCCCTGTATCCCCGGCACATACAGCGGGTACTGAGCATTATCCCTGTATCCCCGGCACATACAGCGGGTACTGAGCAGTATCCCCGGCACATACAGCGGGTACTGAGAATTATCCCCGGCACATACAGCGGGTACTGAGCATCATCCCCGTATCCCTGGCACATACAGCGGGTACTGAGCATTATCTCCGTATCCCCGGCACATACAGCGGGTACTGAGCATTATCCCCGTATCCCCGGCACATACAGCGGGTACTGAGCAGTATCACCGGCAAATACAGCGGGTACTGAGAATTATCCCCGGCACATACAGCGGGAACTGAGCATTATCCCCGTATCCCTGGAACATACAGCGGGTACTGAGCATCATCCCCGTATCCCCGGCACATACAGCGGGTACTGAGCATTATCCCCGTATCCCTGGAACATACAGCGGGTACTGAGCATCATCCCCGTATCCCCGGCACATACAGCGGGTACTGAGCATTATCCCCGTATCCCTGGAACATACAGCGGGTACTGAGCATCATCCCCGTATCCCCGGCACATACAGCGGGTACTGAGAATTATCCCCGGCACATACAGCGGGTACTGAGCATTATCCCCGTATCCCTGGAACATACAGCGGGTACTGAGCATCATCCCCGTATCCCCGGCACATACAGCGGGTACTGAGCAGTATCCCCGGCACATACAGCGGGTACTGAGAATTATCCCCGTATCCCTGGCACATACAGCGGGTACTGAGAATTATCCCCGGCACATACAGCGGGTACTGAGCAGTATCCCCGGCACATACAGCGGGTACTGAGCATCATCCCCGTATCCCCGGCACATACAGTAGGTACTGAGCATTATCTCCGTATCCCCGGCACATACAGCGGGTACTGAGCATCATCCCCGTATCCCTGGCACATACAGCGGGTACTGAGAATTATCCCCGGCACATACAGCGGGTACTGAGCATCATCCCCGTATCCCCGGCACATACAGCGGGTACTGAGCATTATCCCTGTATCCCCGGCACATACAGCGGGTACTGAGCATTATCTCTGTATCCCAGGCACATACAGCAGGTACTGAGCATCATCCCCGTATCCCTGGCACATACAGCGGGTACTGAGCATTATCTCTGTATCCCCGGCACATACAGCGGGTACTGAGCATTATCTCTGTATCCCCGGCACATACAGCGGGTACTGAGCATTATCCCTGTATCCCCGGCACATACAGCGGGTACTGAGCATTATCTCTGTATCCCCGGCACATACAGCGGGTACTGAGCATTATCTCTGTATCCCCGGCACATACAGCGGGTACTGAGCATTATCTCTGTATCCCAGGCACATACAGCGGGTACTGAGCATCATCCCCGTATCCCCGGCACATACAGCGGGTACTGAGCATCATCCCCGTATCCCCGGCACATACAGCGGGTACTGAGCATTATCTCTGTATCCCCGGCACATACAGCGGGTACTGAGCATTATCCCCGTATCCCTGGAACATACAGCGGGTACTGAGCATCATCCCTGTATCCCCGGCACATACAGCGGGTACTGAGCAGTATCACCGGCACATACAGCGGGTACTGAGAATTATCCCCGGCACATACAGCGGGTACTGAGCATTATCCCCGTATCCCTGGAACATACAGCGGGTACTGAGCATCATCCCCGTATCCCCGGCACATACAGCGGGTACTGAGCAGTATCCCCGGCACATACAGCGGGTACTGAGAATTATCCCCGTATCCCTGGCACATACAGCGGGTACTGAGAATTATCCCCGGCACATACAGCGGGTACTGAGCAGTATCCCCGGCACATACAGCGGGTACTGAGCATCATCCCCGTATCCCCGGCACATACAGTGGGTACTGAGCATTATCTCCGTATCCCCGGCACATACAGCGGGTACTGAGCATCATCCCCGTATCCCTGGCACATACAGCGGGTACTGAGAATTATCCCCGGCACATACAGCGGGTACTGAGCATCATCCCCGTATCCCCGGCACATACAGCGGGTACTGAGCATTATCTCTGTATCCCCGGCACATACAGCGGGTACTGAGCATTATCTCTGTATCCCAGGCACATACAGCGGGTACTGAGCATCATCCCCGTATCCCCGGCACATACAGCGGGTACTGAGCATTATCTCTGTATCCCCGGCACATAGAGCGGGTACTGAGCATTATCCCTGTATCCCCGGCACATACAGCGGGTACTGAGCATTATCTCTGTATCCCCGGCACATACAGCGGGTACTGAGCATTATCTCTGTATCCCAGGCACATACAGCGGGTACTGAGCATCATCCCCGTATCCCCGGCACATACAGCGGGTACTGAGCATCATCCCCGTATCCCCGGCACATACAGCGGGTACTGAGCATTATCTCTGTATCCCCGGCACATACAGCGGGTACTGAGCATTATCTCTGTATCCCAGGCACATACAGCGGGTACTGAGCATCATCCCCGTATCCCCGGCACATACAGCGGGTACTGAGCATTATCTCTGTATCCCCGGCACATACAGCGGGTACTGAGCATTATCTCTGTATCCCCGGCACATACAGCGGGTACTGAGCATTATCTCTGTATCCCCGGCACATACAGCGGGTACTGAGCATTATCTCTGTATCCCCGGCACATACAGCGGGTACTGAGCATTATCCCCGTATCCCCAGCACATACAGCGGGTACTGAGCAGTATCACCGGCACATACAGCGGGTACTGAGAATTATCCCCGGCACATACAGCGGGTACTGAGCATTATCCCCGTATCCCTGGAACATACAGCGGGTACTGAGCATCATCCCCGTATCCCTGGCACATACAGCGGGTACTGAGCAGTATCACCGGCACATACAGCGGGTACTGAGAATTATCCCCGGCACATACAGCGGGCACTGAACATTATCCCCGTATCCCTGGAACATACAGCGGGTACTGAGCATCATCCCCGTATCCCTGGCACATACAGCGGGTACTGAGCATCATCCCCGTATCCCTGGCACATACAGCGGGTACTGAGCAATATCCCCGTATCCCCGGCACATACAGCGGGTACTGAGCATCATCCCCGTATCCCCGGCACATACAGCGGGTACTGAGCATTATCCCTGTATCCCCAGTACATACAGCGGGTACTCAGCATCATCCCCGTATCCCCGGCACATACAGCGGGTACTGAGCATTATCCCTGTATCCCCGGCACATACAGCGGGTACTGAGCATCATCCCCGTATCCCCGGCACATACAGCGGGTACTGAGCATCATCCCCGTATCCCCGGCACATACAGCGGGTACTGAGCATTATCCCTGTATCCCCGGCACATACAGCGGGTACTGAGCATTATCCCTGTATCCCCGGTACATACAGCGGGTACTGAGCATTATCCCTGTATCCCCGGCACATACAGCGGGTACTGAGCATCATCCCCGTATCCCCGGCACATACAGCGGGTACTGAGCATCATCCCCGTATCCCCGGCACATACAGCGGGTACTGAGCATTATCCCTGTATCCCCGGCACATACAGCGGGTACTGAGCATTATCCCTGTATCCCCGGTACATACAGCGGGTACTGAGCATTATCCCTGTATCCCCGGCACATACAGCGGGTACTGAGCATTATCCCTGTATCCCCGGCACATACAGCGGGTACTGAGCATCATCCCCGTATCCACTGCACATACAGCGGGTACTGAGCATCATCCCTGTATCCCTGGCACATACAGCGGGTACTGAGCATCATCCCCGTATCCCTGGCACATACAGCGGGTACTGAGCATCATCCCCGTATCCACTGCACATACAGCGGGTACTGAGCATCATCCCTGTATCCCTGGCACATACAGCGGGTACTGAGCATCATCCCTGTATTCCCGGCACATACAGCGGGTACTGAGCATTATCCCTGTATCCCTGGCACATACAGCGGGTACTGAGCATCATCCCTGTATCCCTGACACATACAGCGGGTACTGAGCATCATCCCCGTATCCACTGCACATACAGCGGGTACTGAGCATCATCCCTGTATCCCTGGCACATACAGCGGGTACTGAGCATCATCCCCGTATCCCCGGCACATACAGCGGGTACTGAGCATTATCCCTGTATCCCTGGCACATACAGCGGGTACTGAGCATCATCCCTGTATCCCTGGCACATACAGCGGGTACTGAGCATTATCCCTGTATCCCCGGCACATACAGCGGGTACTGAGCATTATCCCTGTATCCCTGGCACATACAGCGGGTACTGAGCATCATCCCTGTATCCCTGGCACATACAGCGGGTACTGAGCAGTATCCCTGGCACATGCAGCGGGTACTGAGCATTAACCCCGTATACCCGGCATATACAGTGGGTACTGAGCATTAACCCCGTATCCCCGGCAAATACAGCGGGTATTGAGTAGTATCCCTGGCACATACAGCAGGTACTGAGCATTATCCCCGTATCCCTGGCACATACAGCAAGTACCGAGCATTATCCCTGTATCCCCCACACATACAGCGGGTACTGAGCATTATCCCTGTATCCCCGGCACTTTCAGCGGGTATTGAGCATTATCCCTGTATCCCTGGCACATACAGCGGGTACTGAGCATTATCCCTGTATCCCCGGCACATACAGCAGGTACTGAGCATTATCCCTGTATGACCGGCACATACAGCGGGTACTGAGCATTATCCCTGTATCCCCGGCACATACAGCGGGTACTGAGCATTATCCCCGTATCCCCGGCACATACAGCAGGTACTGAGCATTATCCCTGTATGCCCGGCACATACAGCAGGTACTGAGCATTATCCCTGTATCCCCGGCACATACAGCAGGTACTGAGCATTATCCCTGTATGCCCGGCACATACAGCGGGTACTGAGCATTATCCCTGTATCCTCGGCACATACAGCAGGTACTGAGCATTATCCCTGTATCCTCGGCACATACAGCGGGTACTGAGCATCATCGCCGTATCCCCGGCACATACAGCGGGTACTGAGCATTATCCCTGTATCCCCGGCACATACAGCGGGTACTGAGCATTATCCCTGTATCCTCGGCACATACAGCGGGTACTGAGCATTATCCCTGTATCCCCGGCACATACAGCGGGTACTGAGCATTATCCCCGTATCCCCGGCACATACAGCAGGTACTGAGCATTATCCCTGTATGCCCGGCACATACAGCGGGTACTGAGCATTATCCCTGTATCCCCGGCACATACAGCGGGTACTGAGCATTATCCCCGTATCCCCGGCACATACAGCAGGTACTGAGCATTATCCCTGTATGCCCGGCACATACAGCAGGTACTGAGCATTATCCCTGTATCCCCGGCACATACAGCAGGTACTGAGCATTATCCCTGTATGCCCGGCACATACAGCAGGTACTGAGCATTATCCCTGTATGCCCGGCACATACAGCGGGTACTGAGCATTATCCCTGTATCCTCGGCACATACAGCAGGTACTGAGCATTATCCCTGTATCCTCGGCACATACAGCGGGTACTGAGCATCATCCCCATATCCCCGGCACATACAGCGGGTACTGAGCATTATCCCTGTATCCCCGGCACATACAGCGGGTACTGAGCATTATCCCTGTATCCTCGGCACATACAGCGGGTACTGAGCATTATCCCTGTATCCCCGGCACATACAGCGGGTACTGAGCATTATCCCTGTATCCCCGGCACATACAGCGGGTACTGAGCATTATCCCTGTATCCCCGGCACATACAGCGGGTACTGAGCATTATCACAACACAAACATTAATTGATTTGATTTTTTCCTGTAAATCTGCACTCACAGCAGCAAAAACCTTAGAAGCCCCTAGCTCTACCTTTACTGCATTGCTGTAAACCAACCTGAAATCTCTATAGACAAGCAACAAGCCAAGCATGCACAAGAGCCGATTTGTATGCTACATGTACTCCAGGTAACAGGCTCCTTCTAAATGAACTCCCCAGTGTACATTAAGGGAAGCTGTGATGGCATCAGCCGTTGTTGTGTGAACTGATGGGAATTCGTGTATACATTTCTGTGTATTTAACCTCAATAAACAGCTTCTCTCTTGCATCTGCAGTGCTAAGGGTAATGCTTACAGGGTAAATAAAAGGGGTCTGTACAGAATAGAGTTTTGGGGGGTAATAAAATGTGTAAACTTTGCTGCTGGTCTAGCAACCCTTAGCAACCAATAAGCAGGCTGCATTTACTGGCATCTGAGTGAGTTACTAGGCCTGGGCAAACTTTGCAACCTTTATTACATGCCCCTGTTAGTTTTCCCATTAAGACATTCTCCCATTTAGATTTTCTTCTCATATGTTGCTCTGGCCAACGAGAGCCTAGCAACCATGCAGCAGATTAAACGCCAGGACCAAAAGTTAACATAAAAACCACAAAATATCTTTATTTTTACTTCACAGAAAGGATCATTGTCATTGGCTCATTCTAGAAATAAATTCAACATACCCCTAAAATCCCTAAAGTGCTGTAGGTAAAGTAGAATTCTCTATGTAAAGTGAGGCCTAGAGAGCTGCAGGACCCAGTATAGTAGCTTCTACATTTAGAAATGAATTGTTTTTTATAAAATGTGGTAGAACTTTTTCATGTGCCAAGTTAATGTACATGGAATTACTGCTAAGTCGATTAGTCCATGTTATTGTATTGGCTGTGCTGTCCCATATATAATATGGTTAATTGATTTTTAATGCAGAGAAACTTTCAGTTAATTGTGGGTGGAATGATATGGTGCCCCAGGCATAGTGCCATACTATCTGATGTTATTGCCTATTCTGTCCTGTACCTAACTTAATTCATCCCAATCTACTATCCTCCCTACATATATAGTAGTTGAAGCCACAGTTATATTGACAGGACCCACATTATAATGAATTATGAGATCCATTAAATGTGTCAGTAGAAGGCTAGTCCTCTCTGCATTTAAGGTCAGTTAAGCAGATTATATAAGCAAGTACAGAGCGCCACCTTGTGGAAATATGGAATATGATTACTAAATCACCTTACTCCTTTGCAAGAGATACAGACAAACTTATTTTCCCCCAAGTGTAGCCAGTTGGCTGAAATGTCCAGCAGGTGGCGACATTGTTTCAAATTCATTCTATAGGTGATGCAAAAAATGCATTTTTCGACCACCAAGCGCCTAAACAGCTCAGTGTCTGCCCTTCTGACATGTGAGTGCAGTGTAAATGAAATTGCCCTATGTTAGATAAAAGCATGATAACTACTGTAGGCGAGTTATATGGAAACATTATATGGACAAAATGTTGCTGTACTTCAACTCACAGTATTTAAACAAGATATGATTTACGTTAAAGCATTCTGAGAGTTGAAGTCCAACATCATCAGTGTTTAATAAAACTTTTCATGCCTACTCTCATAGGTCTCAGTCCCTGTGTGGGGCTTTAAATGACAGCAGCCCAATAGAAATCTTTGTAGGGATTGACCAGATATTACTCAGGGCAGGTTAGAAAAGCCCTTTGGGCCACATCAGGAGGGTTTTGTGGTCCCTCTGTCAATGGGTCTGCATAGGCCCCTTCAGATCTGGGCACACCCGCTCCACCCCCAGCCCTCGGTCAGACTGCTTGGGTGACATTTCAATGGTGGGGTAGATAAAGACTTGGGTGCAAATTGCTGACAGCAGGTGACTGGGCAAGGGGGGGTGGGAGTGCAGGGGGGGAAGTTGAATGAGAGTAGACATGTTAGTTCCCTCACATTTGTTGGATTTAAGCCCTTCCCCCTGGACTCCCACAATAACGGGTCCCTTTCCTGCTGTTACACCCAAAACCTAATGTACCCGCTCGATTGCAACGATTCTATAATCGTCACCCAAAGTCCTCCGACCACCAGGCATGGCCAAGATGGCCCCAGATTACTTTGGATCCAGGTTGGCATCTGTGTTGGCCGGGGGACAAACCCATCAGATCAGTCTGATTTTGCATCAAGGTTGTCAAATTGGTGAAATATCTGCACACTTGGTGCCCATGTTCAGATGAGAGGATCTCTCTGTAAATAGCCAGCTGAAGGCTCTGAATGTACAAGTGGTATCTGTGCCATTTACCCAGCAGTCCCTAGTGCTCAGTTGGCCACAGGAGTACAGCATATAATAAATCATTTTCATTTCTCTACCTAGAAGATTCCTGAAGTAAAGGCAAATCTCTTATTTCTGGCTTTGAGGCTGTGCAGCTCGTATAGCGGGAGGCACATGAATCCCTTCCAAGGTAATGAGGCTTCTTGTGTCTTGTGGAGTCGCCTGGCAGATGCTGAGCTCCAGGGGAGTGCAGCTGGGCACGCTGAATAATGGTTTGTTCCCACCACTGAATGTGCCAGAGCCATCCATCATTCTGACTGATCCCATGGAATGGGAAGCACAATTCTAGGTACCCAGCGACTGCACTGGGACTTCAGAGAAATCCCTTTGTGATAAGAAAACCCGCTGGATAACTATAAAAGTTACCCCATCCAGATGACTGCCAGCTATAGAATATACCAGGGGGGTGGGCATTTGCCCTGGTTTGGGCCCCTACACTTACTGGGCCCCCTTACTATTATAGTGTCCTTTCAAACCTCCTGTGGCAATCCCAGAATCCTTTGCCAGACATGGGTTGGACAAGGCCAGCGGGACACCAGGAAAAAACCTGGTGGGCCCTGTCAACCCAGACTCAATCCTCATTTTTGCTCTATTATACAAAGGATACGACTGCTGGGGTCAGTGACCCCTATTTGAAAAACACAGAAGAAGAAGGCAAATAATTAAAAAGACTTTAAAAAATAAATAATGAAGACCAATTGAAAAGTTGCTTAGAATTGGGCATTCTATAACATATCCCTTTACTGAATGGAATTTTGTGTGCGACTGACTGTGGCCAAGTATAACTGTGGTGCAGTTACTAAATGCCCCGCTAATAGCATGCTTATAAAGAAAATTCTCAGAAGTGTAAATGTTGTATATAGCTTCTCCTATACTGGAATGGGTGTATAGAGAAGTACTGGGTGCCACATGAGCAGTAATATAACACCATTGGCAGAAATAATGCAAAGGATTGTGGGAGTATGACCCTGACCAAGCTGTCTTCTGGTCCCCCCGTGATTCTCACACTCTTTTTTGCAGCCTCTGGGTATTTCAGGTTATACACCTAGCGCTGGCCCTGGCCCTGTGTATCCGCTAATAAGGGCCATTAATGTGCTCCGGGGAGAGAGTCATGGCCGGCCAGGAAGGAAGCCAAACAGTTAAGTAGAAAACAATTAGCCTGAGTGAATATGAATGGTTCAGCTGCCAAGTGGTGCATTTTTCCAGGATGGAGGGAAGCTTGGAGAATTACTCAGTGGGCTGGAAAACATGTTAATCGTTGGGTTAAGGGGATGATTAAAGAAATAATAGGTCCATTATTAGATTAATGGGTGACCAGTAGAACAAGGAGAAGCGAGGGGAACAAAACAAAGGGGTCATTAATAAATGCCCCCTGCAGGCAAGTTTTGAAAAATCTCAGAGCACTTGGGCCAAGGGTAAATCTGCCCATATGTCTGCCCAAAGTTATATCTGCCCAAGGGTATATCTGCCCATATATATGCCCAAAGTTATATCTGCCCAAGGTTATATCTGCCCAAGGGTATATCTGCCCATATGTCTGCCCAAAGTTATATCTGCCCAAGGGTATATCTGCCCATATATCTGCCCAAAGTTATATCTGCCCAAGGGTATATCTGCCCATATATCTGCCCAAAGTTATATCTGCCCAAAGTTATATCTGCCCAAGGGTATATCTGCCCATATATCTGCCCAAAGTTATATCTGCCCAAGGGTATATCTGCCCATATATCTGCCCAAAGTTATATCTGCCCAAGGGTATATCTGCCCATATATCTGCCCAAAGGTATATCTGCCCATATATCTGCCCAATGTTATATCTGCCCAAAGTTATATCTGCCCAAGGGTATATCTGCCCAAGGGTATATCTGCCCAAAGTTATATCTGCCCAAGGGTATATCTGCCCAAGGGTATATCTGCCCAAAGTTATATCTGCCCATAGGTATATCTGCCAAGGGTATATCTGCCCAAAGTTATATCTGCCCATAGGTATATCTGCCCAAGGGTATATCTGCCCAAAGTTATATCTGCCCAAGGGTATATCTGCCCATATATCTGCCCAAGGGTATATCTGCCCATATATCTGCCCAAAGTTATATCTGCCCAAGGGTATATCTGCCCATAGGTATATCTGCCCATTGGTATATCTGCCCATAGGTATATCTGCCCATAAATCTGCCCAAGGTTATATCTGCCCAAGGGTATATCTGCCCATATATCTGCCCAAGGGTATATCTGCCCATATATCTGCCCAAAGTTATATCTGCCCAACATTATATCTGCCCATAGGTATATCTGCATAAAAAAATCAGCGCATTTTGTAGAGCACAGTGAGGGCAGGCGTAACAAAGTGTCAGTAAATGAAGCCTTTGCTGATTACGCCAGTTACACATCTATAATACTAACAGCATAAACAGCATAAACAGTGCTAATATCATAAAATTGCATTAGTTCTCAGAACAGCACTTGTTTCTTGCACAGTCATCTTGTTTTTATATTATTTGTTTCTGGATACTTTGCCACAGCTGTGGGCAGGTATTTTTTTAATTTAGTCCTTGCCCTTTTGGGTATGTTGTAAGAGATGGTACTTTACATGCCCACCCGCTGGCATATGGGTGTATACTATTTCGGTTATAATGGGGCAAAGACGTTTATCAGTTTAATATCAGTTAATAAAACTGTGGCCGACCTTTTCCTTGAATCTATTTGGAGCAGGGTGTGATAAGCCCCATAGTCTGAGGGAGTTCTGTGGCTAACTTACCTCTCGGCAGACTGACTCCTCATCCTGGAGAGGAAAAATAGAAACCCTTTAGCTCACATAGGCAGCCACACAATAGGGATGATATGGAGAAAGGAACTATAAAGAAACCTTACCCGAGTGATGTTGGCCATCTTGACGGCTACCTTACCTCTGCGATGGTGATGGCCCTGTAACACACACAGAAAGGTGTAACTGACATTCAGTATTAGCTGGAAATATAAAGACTCATATTGGGAACAAAATGACAGAAATATTGAGTTATTAAGAAATGGAAAATGTGCATAGCAGGGATAGTGATAGCACTTTCAACTTGCTTTCAGCTCCCCCTGCTCTCTAGGAATTTGGTTGGTCCCTTACCATGAACACGGCTCCAGTGCCGCCCTCTCCGATTTGCGTCTCCTTGGTCAGCCGACCATCAGGAGGCTGGGAAAAATAGATAAATAGAATTAACAGGGGATTTTATTGATAACATAATATTCCACGAGGTAAAAAATATGTATTAACTACAATTTTGGGTAGACCGGAAGGAGACATTTGGGAAGGAGGGGCATGAGAAACACATGAAAGACAGAGGCAATTGGAAGGTGTGAGGTTCATAAAACTGGGGGGCATCACCAAACCAACACCACAAATTCTATGCTCAAGTCTAGCAGCCCCTACAGGGGCTTTCTACTCACCTTATATATTTCGGAGAGGCATCCGGATTCAGCCGGCCGCTGAGGGAAAAGTAAAAGATTCTGTTACTTTAAAGGGACATTATTAGGCCCAACACTTGCTGAGTAACAAAATGGCAAAATGGAGGAAGGAATGAAGGAACTGTCTGATAAAGTGTCTGATTCTGGGATAAATTGGCCCCATATAGAACCAGATATTTATTCAGGCTCATTAAAGAGCCCCATATGGGCAGAACACTGCTCTGTGTGTCACTGAATGGGTTAACATTCTATACTTTACACCAGGGATCCCCAACCTTTTTTTACCCATGAGCCACATTCAAATGTAAAAAGATTTGGGGAGCAACACAAGCATCATAAAAGCTCATGGAGGAGCCAAATAAGGGCTAAGATTGGCTATTAGACAGCCTCTATGCACACTATCAGCTTACAGGGGGCTTTATTTGGTTGTAAATCTTGTTTTTATTCAACCAAAACTTGCCACCAAGTCAGGAATTCAAAAATAACTCCCTGGTTTGGGGGCACTGAGAGCAACATCCGAGGGGTTGGGGAGCAACATGTAGCCCCTGAGCCACTGGTTGGGGATCACTGCTTTACACCAAAACCCTTGAGTGAAATGAAATCCATAGCAGGAGCCTTACCTTCCTCCGGGGGGCGCAGAATGGCATTGCGCCCTAGTGGTTTTGCTCTTAAAAGAGCAGTTGGGTTTAGAAAAAAGAAAAATATCAGCTGATGTCAATGGAAGATGGTTTTTCCAAAGAGAAGCTGAAAAAAATCAAAAAATCGCTTATATCGCAAGAAAATCGCCTTGAAGACGCCTGGAAATCGCTTTCTCGCACAGAATTTCACTTTATGTGGAAACAGAAATGAAGAAGAGATTGTAAGTTCCATGGTCCGGCCCTCTCTGCTATACAGATCAGGATACACTGCATTATATTCACAGTATTCCCCCCTGACCAATCCACCCTTTTAATAAAAAAAAATCAAAAACCCAAAACTGATATTTATTCTCTGTGATATTTTCATTCAAATTTCTGAATCTGATTTCTGTGTAATGTGACGTTATCTCAGGTAATGAAAAATCATGCTGCGGCTTTTGCAGCAATAACGACATTAAAGGTGAAGTTCCCGTATAAATTAGGGTGAACAGGTTGCAGCATTTCCCCGTATTTGGCACCTTCCTTCCTTCTATTAGAACATACTGCCCAGTCCCTGCTGATGAAAAAATCATCCTCACAGCACAATGATATCACCTCCATATAACCAAGGCCCAATGGTGGGAGAGCTGATGGGGATGTTGTAGTTCAGCAACAGCTTGGGGGCCACATGTTGGGGGGACTATGGATAATGCTGGGAGTATTTTATCCCTTAGGTCAGAAAAAAACTGACATAGGCACCTGACCTATTATACAAGGATGGGACCTGTTATCCAGAATGCGCGGTACCTGATGTTTTCTGGATAAGGGATATTTCTGTAATTTGGATCTCCATACCTTAAGTCTGCTAAAAATCATTTAAATATTGAATAAACCCAATGGTATTGTTTTGCCTCTAATAAGGATTTAATATATCTTAGTTGGGATCAAGTACAAGGTTCTGTTTTATTATTACAGAGAAAAGGGAATCATTTAACCATTAAATAAACCCAATAGGGCTGTTCTGCCCCCAATAAGGGGTAATTATATCTTAGTTGGGATCAAGTACAGGTACTGTTTTATTATTACAGAGAAAAGGGAATCATTTAACCATTAAATAAACCCAATAGGGCTGTTCTGCCCCCAATAAGGGGTAATTATATATTAGCTGGAATCAAGTACAGGTACTGTTTTATTATTACAGAGAAAAAGGAAATCATTTTCAAAAATCTAAATTATTTGCTTATAATGGAGTCTATGGGAGATGGTATTTCCGTAATTCTGGACTTTCTGGATAATGGGTTTCCAGATAATGGGTCCCATACCTGTACTACAATTCCCAGAATCCAATTTAACCCACTCCTGTCATGTCTGGCAGTATACATAGCACCCAGGGGTAAGGAATGCAGCCCAGTAACCACTTAAACATCTATGCCATGTTGTACTGACCCCCTGCTTGTGTTTCTTAGTTCAGAAGGCAGCTGCAAAGGCTATCACGGCATGCTGGGAGCTGTAGTTCTGTGCTAAATAACTATGGGCAAAGCTCCAGGCAGAGCAGAATTCCTAGGAAACTAATAGCTGTGCCTATAAACTGATGCTGGATAGAGAGGGGACATGCTGATCTGTCCCATCTAAATCTAACAGTCTGTTATAGGGGTCAGATCATGTGTCCATTTAAATTTCCCCAGCTTTGCATTAATGTAGCTTTTGGGGTTTCCCATGAGAATGGACACAGTTGAAGCAGGGAAGGCATTTCTTATTAGCAACCCCCAGTATGCACCTTTGGGTACCAGCATATGCCAGCAGTGATTGGTGGAGCTCCCCTGTGGGAGATCATGGCTGGCTACATAACATAAAGCTCTCAGATGTTACTAGACATCATCACCCCCCCATCACTTGCACCAGTCCAGGTGATGACATCATTACTAGCATAGGATACTGAGATTCTGACTGTTTATCAGGATGTACCAATACATGGGTAGGGGGGTTATCAATCTGCACAGAAGGGAAATAGCAATAATGGCAGCTCTCAGAGCAGAGGGGATCCCATATACAGGAAGGGAGAGGATTACAGGTACTTGTTTTGGATTTCATGAAAGAGAACAGTAGTTGGTTTGGGAATGATGGAGCACGTTAATGTATCCCCTGTATGAGTGTCTGTATGCTCCACTCACCTCTATAGTAAAGATAAATATACCTTTATTGGTTTCAGCCAATATTACAATTGGGATTGGCTGCAAGATCACCCTACATAGAAATGCTGCTAAGATGAAAGGGACCCTAGCAACCAGATGGCAAGGGCCAGGCTGCAGGTCTAAAAGGGATGGTGGGACTTGTAGGTCAGTGACAGTTAGAGGACTACAGACTGAAGGTCTAATAGGGGATGCTGGGAGTTGGAACAAGCACCTGTCAACAGCCTCAAGAAGCATCAGGGGGACCATTAGTGGCTGGAAAATGGCAGCTTTTTCCTTAAAAGCTTTTAATGAAGAAATTTTATGTACAAAGTGAGATACAGAGAGAGAAATATGAATATTAAGAGCATTGGAGCTGAAACCTGAACACCAAGTGGCCAATTGTCATCCCAAACACTGTCAGAGTGACTGTTACTGGATGGGAAACTATGAGATTTCAAACTGTGACCATAATAATTTCCAAAACTGCACATTATTAAAAAAAATCACAAGCAAATATAGAACTATGTGAATATTAAAATTAAAACAGGAATCTGAAATCCAAATGTTACTTTATAGTCTCCCTGCTCCCCTGCTCCTTCCCCAACTCTCCCAAAATCATGTTTTATATCTATGAAAATGATATAATATATGCAAACCCAAGGCTAATATCCCAGGCGCTACCTAGTGATGCAATTAAATAGCGATTTTCTGCATTTATGTCATTATTTTCCTAAAATGTCTCCCCCAGCGTGTGGCGCGCTCCACTTACCTCTGATCCCAGAAATGAAAGTGAGAAAAACCGTTAATTAACGGACACTCTAGCAACCAAATGACAGTTAAAACAGTTAAACTTAAGGGCATAACAATGGTTCAGTCACACATCAGGCTTATGGCAGTGTCACAGTGACAGTTGGTGGCTGTGAAATAGCAGCTTTGACACTTGTAGCTTAAAATCCTATAAACCAGACACTTTTAAATACAGAGAGAAATGGAAATATCAATATAGCAGAGGAATGTGGATACCAAATGTTATTTTATACTTCTGTGTATCTATACTGAGAGGTTTGTAGGCTCCATTTCCCATTTCTCCCACCAACCCCAACTCTTGATTAATCATGTTATATGTTTATTAAAATGAAAGAATATGTGCAAAACCAAAGCTAATACGCCAGGCGATACCCAGTGTCAACAGTTACCCTCTATGTCACTGTCATTAATAGGGAGGAAAGATAACACAGACAGGAAGGCTTTGTTCCCCCACCAATTACAAAGAGATGCAAAATTTGGAGTAAATGCTGGGGTAACTCTGTATCTGCAGGTTTATACATAGGCACATCAGAGCTTTAATAGATGCAAAAAATGCCAAAGGGCTAATAAACATGCTGCAGCTTTAATAATATAAAGTCAATTTTATACCAATTTTATACTTTTTTTGGTGTAAATTAAACAGATTGACTTTACAAATATGACCCCAGACACACGCAGTAACAGCCAACAGGCACCCACCCATCTCTGTCTCACACAGCTCAGCATGGTGGGATTTCTGCTGACTTTCTGTGGGAGAAATCATTCTGCAAATTTAGCCAGTGGGGAAAGCATCCTGCAGCCAATGGGAGAGTCATCTAAGTTTAGCCAATGGGAGAGTCATCTAAGTTTAGCCAATGGGAGAGCTTCTCCAACCATCACTGGCAATACTTCCTGTTCCTTTAGCTAATGGGAGAAAGCTACACACAGCCAATGGGAGAGCACTTCCTGCCCCCGCCAAGTGATGGCAGACACAGCAAAGGGAGCCCTCTCTGGACAGAAGTTGCAATAGCGCTGTTCTACCTGTTATTAATAAAGTACTGGGCTGCAGGGGAATTTCTAGGGGAAATTAAATTAAATTGAGGTGGGGGGCATTTATAGGAAGGAAGAGACTGCAGACATTTTAAACTTGTTGATATACAGGTAAAAAAGCAATATGGCAGCAGGAGACAGTAAAGGGGAAACTCTATATTCCATGCACCAAAGTGATTCCCTCTCCTGCCTGAATCCCTTCCTTACTCTCCCCCAGGGGCAGGGGGATAAACCAGAGAAGTGGCCCTGAATCCTGCACAGGTTACAGGTTTATTGCTTCTGCCTGGGAGCCGCACAGGGCACTTCCTTTACCCTTCGGATGGTGTTCAACTACAAATGCCCACATTCTTTGCAGCCTTCTATGTATTTTTAATGTATAATTTCCAACTCCAGCCCTCCAGCATTTCCTGAGTTTATTAGATGTTAAACAACTTCCTAAACCTCACAGCACCCACTATATATACATATATATCAGTAAATATTGCCCTTTTACATCTTTTCCTTTGATCTACTTTTTGGTGATGGACTGTGTGTTCCCTCAGAGATCACATGACCAGAAATAATGCAGCTCTGACTGTAACAGGAAGTAGTGTGGGAGCAAAAGACAGAACTCTGTGCATTAATTGGCTGATGGGGCCTAGCATGTATGTGTGCCTTGGCTTGTTTGTGTGCACTGTGAATCCTTTGATCCCAGGAGGCGGCCCTTAATTCTTCTATTTAGGATTACCCAGTAGCACATATTACCACATATTCCGTTTATTTAGATGAAGCAGGGTTTACATATGAACTTGTTTATGCAATATATTTTTATAGAGACCTACATTGTTTGGGGGTATAGTTTTCCTTTAATCTTTCATGGAATCAATACAACTGGTTGGTCCATATGCAAAACATAAAGGTCCCCATACACGGGCCGAGTCTAGGTGCCGATATTGGTCCCTTAGACCGTTTCGGCAGCTAATCGGCCCGTGTATGGGCATTACCGACCAATGGCCAGGGGAGTCCCTTATACAGCTATGGCAATAATCATCTTCATTTTTTGCGGCAAAGTCTAGAAGCCTCAGTCATATTGGATACTACCACTTCTCTTGGCGCAGGCACTGCCTTCACTGCCTGCCAACTACATCTGTGCAAGTTTGGGGGATGCGCAACGGGCAGGAGGGGTCCTTGCATTGGTCTGGGACATGCATACTATAGTAAAATGTCTTTTGTATATACACTACCTTTCCTGGTCCTGGATTGCTGCAATGAATCATTGGAAAATTCAGTAAAGGTGGTGGCACTGGCCTATAAAAAGTACCCAGAGAGTTTTTTAGAGGATTGAAAGTTATAGATTATATTCACTTGGGATGCCTAACAAATTGATAACACACCTCTGTAAACTGCACTTTAGAGAATACAAATGACTTACTAAGATGCTGCTGACACTTAGGGGCTCATTTAAAAACACTAGGCAACTCTGCCCTTGGGCAGTAACCCATGGCGACCAATCAGATTTTTTTTTTTACTGTTGGACCTGCCCCTGGCTGAATAAAAGGCAATCGCTGATTGGTTTCTACAGGTTACTGCCAATGTGCAAATTTGCCTGCTGTTTGTAAATGAGCCCAAACAAGTTGTGTGCATTTGCTGCTCTGAACCTGTACACTGATTGGCTTCCCGAATGTAAACATGTCTTGCATTTATTATTCCAATTTCTTTTTTACAGCTGGAGATTGTTTAAATGCCACCCAAGTCTCCGCGATTCAATAAATATTCTTATTTTTTCAATTAAAAAAAGGAATTTTTCTTTGAAATAGGTCTGAATCTTTGATCTTCCTACAACCATTCTTGGATTCTCACAGGTACAGATACTGGTTGGGTTTTGTAGGGCTCATTGGAAATCCCATGTAAGCAGAGCTGCTGTGATGTACGAATGGGATAGGAACACTGGTTTGAACTGAGTCTGACTGAGAGTTGGGGAAGGTAAGAGATAGGGACCGATGGCCACAATAAATTGGTGACTGATGCCACTAGGATGAAAGCCTGCAGGTTGGGTGCTGAGGAATAGGCCTTGAGGGCACAGAGAGGCAAGAAGGTGGGCTACGGGCGCAGTGCTGCTCAGTGATGCGGATGGTGGGTACAAGAGTGGAGCTGGCTGTCCTCCAATGGGTGAGCCTCCTTCCAGATGTGCATGTAGGGCATTGTGGGTCAGGCTGCCATGTGGAAGGGTGATTAGAAAGCGTGGGTTGTATATAAGCTGCTGCCCCGTGTGCAGTCTCCATTCCTTTCCCGATGAGCAGATTCAAAACGCTGCACCTGCCAAACAACAGGGGAAAAGGTCTTTTACATTCCATATCCAGGGAACAGCAAGAGGTTCTATTCATATGCAGAGATGGGTACTATGGGAAAGAAATAAATACTGGCACAACCTGACCAATTGCTAATGCTTTTAGCAGAATTAGGTGGTGTTTAAATTACGTCTCCACCTTTATTACATCTTCAATTTAAATATCTTCACTTGCACTACCTATGAGAACCCCCCCCCCAATGAGTTTGGATGGTTTATCCTACTCAGTGCATATCTGCCTTTTATTGGATGACAAATGAAACATTTCTAAGTTTTTTTTAGAAAAAAAGCTGTGACATTAATATCATACAGAAATATATATATAAAAGGTCAAAATAAAAAAAGTTTATTTAATCAGACACCTGAAAAAATGGCAGAACACTGTGAAGTCAAGTATGACTTAAAATACAGTATTATTATAGAGTATTTGTATTTGCATTCATTTCTTACTCCCCTCAGCACTGGTGGTTTTGGTCTTTAAATGCTCCACAGAAAGAAACACATCTCAAAAGAGAAGCCTGATAGGCCAGTCAGGGAGAGATCTGGGGGACAATCACTTACCCCACCATTTTGTTTAAATTTGCCAGGTTCCCAGGGATGCCATATAGTAAAGTTGGCCCGGGACGGAAGCAAGACAAACATAGGAAAATACTGTGCATTTGCAGCACAAGGGAAATTAAGAGATTAAACACAATGTTGGTGTGGCACTGAGATAGAAAGTACCCCAGGCCAGGGCATTTTTTACAGAAGAGGAGTGCTGGATTGGTATACAAAGAATGAGATTTTTGGGGGGGTGCCTAACAAACTGGCACCCCCAGTAAATTTCACTTTCCTTCTCCTTTAACAACAATGTGTTGATGGAATACTGGGGTTCAGTGTGGGACTGTGGGGTTTGGGGCCCTTAGGTGACAGCTAAGGGATGACTTTACCTTAAACAGCTAGAGGGCACAGAATCAAGGTTTGCTGAAAAGCCTCATTACACAGACAGCCCCCTACCTGCAGTGCTATTCCATGGCAAATAACAGGATGCCAAGATGTTGTTAAAGCCTGAAACAGAAAGGCACATACAAAGTTACAGGACGGGTAAAGGCCAGGCTCTACTAAACAGCTGCAAGCACTGCTACAAGCAATACACAAGATTCCATATTGCACATTTGCCCAATAACATCAGCTTCCTCTCACTTTTCCCAGATGATAAGGAACGAGAGTTACCAGTGCAGCCTGCAGTGCTCTATGTGCAAAAATGCATAAGAAATATTATCAGTATGGTCTCAGCTTGTGTTTTCCATCCTGCTGAGGCCAAACTTGTTTTGTAATGTAGAGAAACTGTACCCATTTATACGTACTAAATGCACCCAAGTATAAGCCTATACCCACATCTGTATGGAACACCTCTCCATCTACTGTATATCCTACTTTACATGTTTCCACTGCCACCTTCCTTCCCCAGTGCTCTTCTACCTTTTCTCTTTCATACATGCTTTTCTTTTCAGCATATCTGTCTTCCCCCCCAGATTTTTTTTTATCTTCTTTTTCAACATTTTTGTCCCCTTCTCATCCTGCACTTTCCTTTCTGTCCCTCTTTCCTTTCCTTTTTGCCTCTTTCTCTCTGCATCTGTTTCATCAGCCGTACTCTTCTGCTCTTTACACCCAAACATGTTTATTGCTGAGCTCTCTTGTTCTCCTACCTACATCTTTCTCCCTATAACAGTATACTCTCCCAAACGACCCTTCTTATCAAACAGTAAATAATATATATTAGATGTGACTGAGAGCAGGAATCCACAGCAGGGCATGAATGGGTTTACAAATTATAATATGCTGGGGTGGGACACCACTGGAAGTGTCAGTTATAGTTTGTTGCCATTCTTGGTCCCCTAACCACTGCACTTACAGACACATTAATGCCAGATCCACTTCCAACAGCCCCTTTTAGGGTGCCCTCCAGCAAACTCTTTTGATTACAGTCAAAACACTGTAAATACAATCCTGCCATAGGTATTGCTGCCTGCTTTGTGTAGTGAGAATAACATTAGTTAACCTCACATGGAAAATTGCCACAAAGTGGCAGAAGAACTTGAGGGGAATGTATTTGGATGATTAATAAAAAAGCCTGATGTACTGTCACCTTTGGCCCTCTGGTAATGCAATCCATTTGATCTAGGTAGGAGCTCACCCTCTCTTGCTCTGCCCTGCTTCTTACATTCTGCGGCCACAGCAAGCCCCGCCCACCCAATACTGAAGATCTGAAATCTAGGGGCCCTCCGGTGCCTTGGCCCTTTGTGCACCACTTGCAGGCTGAAGGGAGACTGACACTATGTAGGGGCCACCAGATCAGCCCAGGGCCCCCGCAGGATTAGGGCCCACTGGGTTTTTCCTGTGACCCAGCCTGGCCCTGTCGCCATCCACAAATGCCCACAGGCCTCAGATCTAGGACTGATTGTCTTGCTCAGCACAGGATTCAAGAGAGGTAGGTGGGGGGAGACACAATGGCGCCCTGTCGTCCATCCCCGCCCCTACCTTGCATGTCATTAGGCTGCTCACTGAAAGATGCTTTTGCATCAGTTTCTTATTAGATTATACATCATTCCCATCAGCCCCTGCCCCACTGAAGCTTACAATATAATATCCCTACCACATTGACACAGCACACTAGAGTCAGTTTTTATCATCAATTGTGTCACCGGCTCTTTAAGAACATCTGTCTCTATGGTTACTTGACTACAACTCCCATCATAATTTTAACCCTTGATAATATGCTGAGGAATGCTGGGAATTTTAGTCTGGCTACATTTGGGTTGAGCAGCAAGACTTTGGAAGTTTTATGTCCACTTTGATTAAACCGTGTTGACTCTCTGCTGTTCATCTCTCTGTCCACTAGAGGGAAGTATAGACCGTCAAGAGGCCCATATGTCAGGTCAGTTCTGACTACCTCAAACAGAGCTAGCTACCCTTGGTTTGGGATGAAACTACAGCGTATGATAATATTCATATCAACGTAAAGTACTATGGAAAAAATCTATCCATAAGGCAATGGTATTACTCCCCCACTTCCCCTTTGTACCCCTCTTTTATAATATGAGGGCAATGTGTACCCCAAATGAAGCCAAGAATGGTAGAGTAGCATTAAAGACAACATTTTAGTTTTGCAGGGTGCAGTTGTTCGAATCTCAGTAGTATATAAGAGTTCCCTAACAAACCTGTAGCTTTCCCATAGAGCCAGTCACTTGAAGCCACACAGGGTAGGGGGGAACTACACAGCGTCAGTCATCCAAGCTACATAAATAAGGACCTGGGCACAATGCCCTCTCTGTTGTAAGAGAAGAATGCAAACATTGTTAGTGGAAGGACTGGGTTTGATTTCTCTTCTTTTCTTTAAAATCCATGAACCGCGGATCAAGAAGGTACTTTGGTGCCAAATAGTTCTTATTTCTTTTGTTTCCTTCCACCTCTGACAGTGTAAGGGGGGGGGGGGGGGGAAATGGTGTCCCTGGGAAGGGCCTCCTCATGTTAAGGTTTTCAAGCAATGCAATACGGATATCCCATAATACCCAGCTGCAAAATTGAGACATTCCTTCATTGACAAGTGCGTACCAAGTGGGTTGGATTAGGTTGCTATTTGGGCTCTCCCTAAGTTAAAACATAGTTACATAGGGTTGGAAAAGACCAGAGTCCGTCAAGTTCAACCCTTCCAAGTAAACCCAGCACACACAATCTATACTTACCAATCTATACTATCACGTACATAAACTATATATACAACCACTAACACTAACTGTAGATATTAGTATCACAAAAGCCTTGGATATTCTGCTTGTTCAAGAACTCATCTAGGCCCCTCTTATAGGCATTAACAGAATCTGCCATTAGGAAGGGCATTCCCCAACCTCACTGCCCTCACCGTGAAAAACCACCTACGCTACTTCTAATGGAAGCTCCGTTCCTCTAATCTAATGGGGAGGCCTCTGGTGCGTTGATCATTTTTATGGGAAAACACAACACCCCCCATCTGCCTATAATCCCCTCTAATGTACTTGTACAGAGTAATCATGTCCCCTCTTTTCCAGAGAAAACCCCAACCTCGACAGTCTAACCTCATAGCTTAAATCTTCCATCCCCTTTACCAGTTTAGTTGCAGTCTCTGCACTCTCTCCAGCTCATTAATATCCTTCTTAAGGACTGGAGCCCAAAACTGCACTGCATACTCAAGGTGAGGCCTTACCAGGGACCTATAAAGAGGCAAAATTATGTTTTCATCCTTTTTTATACAAGACAGCACTTTATTTGCTTTAGTAGCCACAGAATGACACTGCCTGGAATTAGACAACTTGTTATCTACAAAGATCCTTCTCCATTAACAAACATTTCCCCAACAAACTACCATTCAGTAGATAGATTGTGTTTATATTATTTCTACCAAAGTGCATAACTTTGCCCTTGTCCACATAGAACCTCATTTTCCAGTTTGCTGCTCAGTTTTCCAATTTTGTCAAATCGCTCTGCAAAGCGGCAGCATCCTGCATGGACGAATAGTTTTGCACAATTTAATGTCGTCAGCAAAAATAGAAAGAGAACTCTCTATGCCCACCTCCAGGTCATTAATAAACAAGTTAAAAAGCAAAGGACCAAGGACTGACCCCTGCGGTACTCCACTAACAACACTGGTCCAATTAGAAAATGTTCCATTTACCACCACTCTTTATAATCTATCCTTCAGCCAGTTCTCTATCCAATTACAAATATTATGTTCTAGGCCAATATTCCTCAATTTGATCATTAACGTTCTGTGAGGTACCGTATCAAACGCTTTAGCAAATTCCGAGTATATTACATGGACTGCCATTCCAGCATCAAGATTCCTGCTCACCTCCTCATAAAAGGAAAACGGGTGTTTATGGTTTGTAAAACAGCAGGTAGAGTTCAGCTTTAAGCAGAAATAGCACCCAGAGCTGCACGGGATCTCACTGGCTCCATAAGATCTAAGGGAAAGCCCTCAGTGCACTGAGGAACTGACTGAGGGGCATTTATGAAGCTGACAAGCGTATCATTCATCTTTCTTTGCAGCAGGGTAAAAGGTGAAAGCCATTCTACAGGGCCTCATTATGTACAGTGTGTATCGTAGAAGTGTACAACCAATCACCAGTCAGTTTTTGTTGACTACAACCCCCCAAAACTCCAGGATTTCCCAAAGCCACACTGTTAAATAAGCATATCTGGCAGGCTGAGTTTTGGCCCAGCCCAAACTGCCCGACTACACTGCACTGCATATGGCCGGCTCAAAGCTCTGGCTGTGCTGTGTGCAAAGAACGGACAATTTTTATTACCCTACAGTAGCAAATGGTACCCAGAAGAGACAAACTTTAAGAAGGAGAATCTGCATCAGTGAGTAAAGTTGTAAAAAAGCAGCGAGAGAGCCGACAGTTAAATAAAGATGGTCCCTAGGAACAGGCAGATTGTGCAGAAAATATATTTTGGGGTGGAGGCCCACAATCATGCACAGTTTAAATTGATTTCAAGCTTGCTCTTGGAGGCCAATCAGCCAGGGAGCCAAAAACAGGAAAATTGCTAAACATGGTGGCTGTAAACACTGCTCCATTGCTCCACTTTTGCTGATCTGGTACTGGAGACATGTCTGGAACAGAGATGCAACATTGGAACTTGTATTGTAAATGCAAAAAAGCCCAAACAGCCCTCCCCCGGCCAACATAAAGCAATGATCAATTGCAGCTGCTACCGGCCCCTTTGGCAGTCACCAGATAGCCAAAGACAGGAGCAAGGTTGCCCAGGGAAGTGACTGGTGCAGTATACAAGGGGAAGGAGGAACTTTAAAGGGGTCGGAGTAACTAAAATGACAGCTGGGGGGGTTAGTTCTCCTCTGTTGATGTGCACTGGCATTGTAATCTTGTACACCTGAAAGAGGGAGGTATCCTGAAATGTCTAACAGTACAGCTGGCCTTACATGGGCCAATAAAAGCCGATGAATTGGCCTCTCCAGCTTGCCCTACTGATATGATACAGCAGGTCGGGAGGGACCACATAGGCACATTGATGCAGTCCTTGCCTGACAAATCTCTAAGGCCTGCTGTGGGTCAGATCAGCCTAAGTAGGCCCAGCATGCCGGCGGCCAAAGATTAACTCGCCAAGCAAGGGTATCCCAGCATGCAGGTCCAGCTTTAGGTTGTTTGCAGGTCAAGAACCAAATTCATTCTATAAATCACTCCAAAGGCAACACAGCAAAGGAGGGTGCAAGAATGGGTGCAAGAATGGGTGCTTCTGTTTATTCAGAGGTAATGTTCCCAGGATTTAAAGGATGCGATTGGAACACGCGGTGAACCTGGACCCGTTACACAAAAGCAGCACCTGCATCAAGTCATTGTCTATTTGCATCCATAGCTCTCTGCTCAGGCTGGGGGGGTCCGTAGAACCAGCCTTGGTGGGAATAAAGTGCAGGTGGTGCATTCACTCTTGCGCTTACAGATTGGCCACAAATGCATTCTAATTCAGGGCAGACAGATGCTGCATCCAGTGGGGATTCCTAGTTCTCCCGAAGGGATGAAGGAGGGAGGGAGAGAATCAATTGCTGCTGATGAATGAGGTCTGGATGGAAGAAACACACAGAGCTCCAGATAGGCCCCTATCCTGGCATATTGTCAAATTGTACCCGCCTGCCAAGGGCTGTAGATTCTACCAGTCCAGGTGGCTGCATAACTTGTAAATGGCATTGGCCACCAATCCCCCAACCCCATCAAATCAGAAAGACTTGGACCAGCCTGTTATATTGGCCAGGGCCGGATGGAAAATGCCATTATGAGGGGAACAAAACAGGAATTGGATGCATTCGTCTCCTCACAGGTTTCCCCAAGTAACTGGGCCAGCACAACTTGCCCAACCATCTAGGTAGCCAAATATCCGCTCATATGGCGGCCTTGCCGTACAAGCAGGCAGATCTCAGCATGTATGGGCAGCTTTAGATAAAGAGGGAGAGAGGCCTGGCAATGCAGGAAGGCTGGGGCCATTATCAGTGAGGGAAGGGGGTAGAAATGTGGTGTTGGGCTTTGAAGAATAGAATATTTTCCTGTTACAGGTATTGGACCCGTTATCCAGAATGCTCAGGACCAAGGGTATTCCGGATAAGGCGTCTTTCCGTAATTTGGATCTCCATAACTTAAGTCTACTAAAAAAATCAATAAAACATTAATTAAACCCAATAGGATTGTTTTGCATCCAATAAGGATTATTTATATCTAAGTTGGGATCAATTACAAGGCTTTATTACTACAGAGAAAAAGGAAATCAGTTTTAAAATTCTGAATTGTTTGATTAAAATGGAGCCTATGGGAGACGGGCTTTCTGTAATTCGGAGCTTTCTGGATAACCGGTTTCCGAATAAGGGATCCCATAGCTGTACTGCCACTATGCACATAGCATTTTCAAAACATTATCAGAACCCCCAGCCCAATACTGTGCGCTGATAAGCTCTAACGGGAAAGGCTGGTTAGCTGTATCTTTGCTATTATAGCAGCGGCTCTGGGCACACAGCTCCCCTTTCATGCACAGTGGCGGCATCTTGGCGCCTATTTGCCCAGAGGTCTCCAGTCAATTCGGGTTCAGCCCCCCCCCTTTATTTATTAGGTAGCCCAGTCAGTGGGGCCCCCCAATAGTGCCTGTATAATGGGGTGGGGGCGACTGGGCTACTGATGTGGGGGACCAATAAGTTCCGGCCAGCAGAGGAGCCTTGCGGGTTGCCCCGTCGGCCTTACACGGAGAGAGCGTTCGGAAGGGGCCAGGATACTCCCAAATAACCCAGCGCTGTTTGAGCCCCCCAAGGAGGCCGCTCCCATAGCTTGTCATTATCAGCCCTATCACTCCCTGCACTTGCTGTAACATTGCGCTATAGAATGAGAGCCTGTATCCGCCCCACAAGCAGCCCTATTCCTCCCTAGAGCCCAGGCCCGGTGACAGAAGGGATTCTCCGGGGGGGACTGTAGGGTTTGGCCGAGCAGTTAGAATGGCGGGAAGTGTGGGAGGCAGGAAAGCCGCTCCATGACAGGCTGTAGCGCTGCGCTGTACGGGTGGGAAACACAAGGCCGCTCACAAGCCGACTATCCCGCACATCCCCACCCAAGCTCTGTCACTGCGGCCGCACCAGTTGCCTTGGTTACCGCCGGTACGGGAGGAGGTTCCGGAAGTGACGTCAGGGTTCGCCCCGGTGGTGGACGTGCCGCTGCGCCGGATCACGGGAGGAAGGGGGTGAGAGCCGAGGCGGGCATGGATCGCCCGAGAGGTGACGTGAGCGGGAAGGAGTGGGTGCGTTCCGGGGAGCCCTGTGGGGCCTTGTACTGATGCACAGTGATGGGTGGGTGTGAGGCAGCTGCCTGGGCTTCTCCTCACCACTGCAGGAGTATGTGTGGGGTGTATTCCTTCTGCCTGCTAGCCTATATATACATACTGCGCCTTCTATAGTGATAGTACTGCTGTATAGTGATGTGCTGCTGGTATAGGTGATGTACTACTGTATTAGTGATACTACTATGTAGGATAACGCTGAATGATGTACTACTGTATAGGGCTGTATAGTACTACTGCTATATAGTGATGTACTGCTGTATAGTGATGTGCTGCCTGTATAGTGGAATGTACTGCTGTCATAGTGGATACTGGTCTGATATAGTGATGTCACTGCTGTATAGTGAGACTACTGTTTGGTACTACTGTATAGTGATGTACTACTGTATAGTGATGTACTACTGTGTATAGTGATGTACTACTGTATAGTGATGTACTGCTGTATAGTGATGTACTACTGCTGTATAGTGATGTACTACTGTATAGTGATGTACTACTGTATAGTGATGTACTACTGTATAGTGATGTACTGCTGTATAGTGATGTACTACTGCTGTATAGTGATGTACTACTGTATAGTGATGTACTGCTGTATAGTGATGTACTACTGTATAGGGATGTACTGCTGTATAGTGATGTACTACTGTATAGTGATGTACTACTGTATAGTGATGGCTATGCACTACTGCTCCTTATATTGTATAGTGATGGCTATGTACTACTGTATAGTGATGGCTATGCACTACTGCTCCTTATATTGTATAGTGATGGCTATGTACTACTGCTCCTTATATTGTATAGTGATGGCTATGTACTACTGTATAGTGATGGCTATGTACTACTATATAGTGATGGCTATGTACTACTGTATAGTGATGGCTATGTACTACTGTATAGTGATGGCTATGTACTACTGTATAGTGATGGCTATGCACTACAGATCCTTACATGGATGTATATACAGGTGCAGACACAGCTTACATTTAGCCTTAAATGCAGCATTCAGTTATCCCTTTTTGATGAATTGTCCTGACTCCTGAAACAGTAGCAGAATTTAGTTCTCTTCCTAGTCAAACAGCTTCTACTGCATTGTTTCATGAGAAAACCAGTAGTTCATTGAATTTAGTTAGTTATAGGTGTATTTGCCCCTATACAATACATTAACGGATAGGTGTATCTGCCCCTATACCATACAGTAATGGATAGGTGTATCTGCCCCTATACCATAGTAACGGATAGGTGTATCTGCCCCTATACCATAGTAACGGATAGGTGTATCTGCCCCTATACCATACAGTAACGGATAGGTGTATCTGCCCCTATAGTAACCAGCAATACGTGGTTTATCTGCCCTTATACCTTACAGTAACGGATAGGTGTATCTGCCCCTATACCATACAGTAACGGATAGGTGTATCTGCCCTTATACCATTCAGTAACGGATAGGTGTATCTGCCCCTATAGTAACCAGCAATACGTGGTTTATCTGCCCTTATACCATACAGTAACACATAGGTGTATCTGTCCCTATAGTAACCAGCAATACGTGGTTTATCTGCCCTTATACCATACAGTAACACATAGGTGTATCTGTCCCTATAGTAACCAGCAATATGTGGTTTATCTGCCCTTATACCATACAGTAACGGATAGGTGTATCTGCCCCTATACCATACAGTAACGGATAGGTGTATCTGCCCTTATACCATTCAGTAACGGATAGGTGTATCTGCCCCTATAGTAACCAGCAATACGTGGTTTATCTGCCCTTATACCATACAGTAACACATAGGTGTATCTGTCCCTATAGTAACCAGCAATACGTGGTTTATCTGCCCTTATACCATACAGTAACACATAGGTGTATCTGTCCCTATAGTAACCAGCAATGCATAGATATATCTGCCCTTATACCATACAGTAACACATAGGTGTATCTGTCCCTATAGTAACCAGCAATATGTGGTTTATCTGCCCTTATACCATACAGTAACGGATAGGTGTATCTGCCCCTATACCATACAGTAACGGATAGGTGTATCTGCCCTTATACCATTCAGTAACGGATAGGTGTATCTGCCCCTATAGTAACCAGCAATACGTGGTTTATCTGCCCTTATACCATACAGTAACACATAGGTGTATCTGTCCCTATAGTAACCAGCAATACGTGGTTTATCTGCCTTATACCATACAGTAACACATAGGTGTATCTGTCCCTATAGTAACCAGCAATGCATAGATATATCTGCCCTTATACCATACAGTAACACATAGGTGTATCTGTCCCTATAGTAACCAGCAATATGTGGTTTATCTGCCCTTATACCATACAGTAACGGATAGGTGTATCTGCCCCTATACCATACAGTAACGGATAGGTGTATCTGCCCTTATACCATTCAGTAATGGATAGGTGTATCTGCCCCTATAGTAACCAGCAATACGTGGTTTATCTGCCCTTATACCATACAGTAACACATAGGTGTATCTGTCCCTATAGTAACCAGCAATACGTGGTTTATCTGCCCTTATACCATACAGTAACACATAGGTGTATCTGTCCCTATAGTAACCAGCAATACGTGGTTTATCTGCCCTTATACCATACAGCAGTGGTCCCCAACCAGTGGCTCGTGAGCAACATGTTGCTCTCTAAGCCCTTGGATGTTGCTCCCAGTGGCCTCAAAGTTGGTGCATATTTTTTAATTCTTGACTTGTAGGCAAGTTTTGGTTGCATAAAAACCGGATGTATTGCCAAACAGAACATCCTGTAGGCTTCCAGTCCTTATAGGGGCTACCAAATAGCCAATAACAGTCCTTATTTGGCACCCCCAGGAACATGTTTTATACTTGTGTTGCTCCCCAAGTCTTTTTACATTTGAATGTGGCTCACGGGTAAAAAAGGTTGGGGATCCCTGCCATACAGTAACACATAGGTGTATCTGTCCCTATAGTAACCAGCAATATGTGGTTTATCTGCCCTTATGCCATACAGTAACACATAGGTGTATCTGTCCCTATAGTAACCAGCAATACGTGGTTTATCTGCCCTTATGCCATACAGTAACACATAGGTGTATCTGTCCCTATAGTAACCAGCAATACGTGGTTTATCTGCCCTTATGCCATACAGTAACACATAGATGTATTTGTCCCTATAGTAACCAGCAATGTATAGATATATCTGCCCTTATACCATACAGTAACACATAGGTGTATCTGTCTCTATAGTAACTAGCAATGCATAGGTATGTCTGCAAATTCTATTCTACACATGTGCCCTGTAGCGTATTGGTATATAAACTTACACTTATTTTGCTATAGCAATTTGTGCTCATCAATCTCCATTTCTGCCCTGGGGGATTGGGGATTGTAATCCAGAGACATTCCACTCACAAGTGCTAGCGGAATGTCCCATGATATGTAGATAATCAGAATGGCTATGGATGATGAAAACTGATGTGCCTTACACCATGATGGAGCCTCCAGAAACAAGGACTTCAGACTCATGGCAGACCAGGTTTAAAGGAATTTAGTGAAAAAAAAAAATAGGTCCCATGTGCCCCCCCCCCCCCTTAAGTTGCTGACTGACTTAGAGAGCTGTGAAGAAGGAAGTAGTGTTCTGGTCATTATGTTAGATATCTGCCTACTGGAGCCTTTATAGATTACATTTTTTCTTAACTAACTAGATTAGAAACATTTTTCAACTGGCACATACTATCTATTTACCCATTTTTTTTAAACGGAACTGATCCTAATATTACAGTGTTTTGTCTCAAGTTACATACGAATATAATGTTGCCTATAGGGGCAAAAAGTCAACCTGCAGCCCAAACTGTTCCAACTCAGACCCAGCCCAATCAGGTAAGGGAAGGGGTGGGGACAGTGCGAGCATATAAATAAGCATTTGGCAGGGGACGGAGGGAGGGATAGCAGCACAGTGACAGCCTTGGGCACAGTTCGTTCCATGTAGTGTTTTTCCTTTAGCCCACCTGCCCCATGGGTCCCACTGGTCCCGCTAAGCCCACACATCACTACTATATGCACTGTTGGCACATTAGGGCAATGGGTTTTTTTTGAATCAGTCCTAAGGGAGGAGGGTAAAGTCTTTGGGAAGGCTATGAATAGAAGGAACATATAACAGTTTGTCTCTGTAGCCTCCCAAATAGTCATTATTCTTTGCCTATGTAAAGGGTGCATGGATTTGTCAGGGATGTAGCACAAAATTAGATGACAGATGTATGAAAATGTTGTTTCATCCATTTAGGAACCGTTCCAAACCTATCTGGGGCATCAAATGTGTGTTCATTCTAAATCTCACCTTTTATAGCCATTAGGAAGGAGGATCAAGAACAGAAAATATGACTTGCCAAATTGCCCCCTAAGGAACCTTTGCATTAGAGCCACAAAGTCACATGTGGTTCACTCATTTTTTAAACCACTGGCTCGTAAATAAATATATATATTGATATATATATAGTAACGGGATCCGGAGGCATGTGATTTGATGGACGAGTGTTCCCTGCCAAACGTGTATGCACCGATTGTCTCACTGTCACACACCTGAATGCACAGCTATATTTGTGAGGACACACCGTATATAAAAAAGCAGTTGCCTACTTACAGCAGGTATGTAGCTGTTTGTGCCACTTGCATATAAAATTGGACCTACAGTTTTGCTGACTGCATAGCTTACAACAAAGACCCTTGTTCCCAATTGTACATGGGTTTTCTTGGCACTTGTGTGCTTTGTTTTACAGCAAGAAATACAAAGTGTGAGTGATTACACATAAACCACTTGCCTTGTGAGACTGTGCAGGTGTGTATTATATCAAGGTGCTTATAGATTGAATGTTTGGTTTGCAAAGACTCGTAGAACCAGTGCAGGACATGGTACTGTCCCGTCCAGCTTCCAATCTATGATGAATTACATTGTTGCTCAATTATATGTGATTTTTTGTTGTGTCCACACTTAGAAAGAGCTGAATGTATATTTATTTTTAACAACTGTAGGAAGTGGCAGTGGCATTTAATGGCATTCTTGTCAAATCCTGTCCCAATATAGGCTCATATTATAATCAGTTGTTGGCTTGTAGGGACAAACAATTGCTTCAGTCTGATTTGTTCCTCCACATGGACGGCCAACTTGAGCTAAGCTACTTGTTTAGCTGGGCCAAAATTAGATCATACACTAGGACAGTGATCCCCAACCAGTGGCTCATAAGCAACATGTTGCTCTCAGTGCCCCCAAACCAGGTAGTTATTTTTGAATTCCTGACTTGGGGGCAAGTTTTGGTTGAGTAAAACAATATTTACTACCAAATAAAGCCTCCTGTAAGCTGATAGTGTGCAAGAGGCTCCCGCATCAACTTTTATGATGCTTGTGTTGCTCTCCAAGTCTTTTTACATTTGACTGTGGCTCACAAGTAAGAAAAGTTGGGGACCCCTGCACTAGGGCCTACGGAGGGGCTGTTGGACGAAGTCTACATCAATGTGACAATGCATCATTCCTTGTCTAAAGGGATTTTTAAGCCTGTCTGATTGATATCAGGCCCTTTTGTGGGCTCCATACATGGGCAAAAAAAATGCCAACTTGGTCTCTATATACCCAGTTGGCCCATGTATGCCTTGATGGAAAAAAACAAAAGCCCATGTCTGTAGTAGCTGACTGCAGTAATGCCTGCACTGACTCTTCCTTATGTGTTTGTCCTAAGGTCACACCAGGGCAAGTTAATATGTGATTAGGTAACATTCCTGCTTTGTGTATGAGAAGGTTCCCCATTTGACCACAAAGAAAAAATTCTTCTGTTGAGTCACAGTATCCACCAGAAACACTTGTGTATATGACAAAACTTCCCCGTAGGCAGATCTTGGCATCGTATCAGGCTGACCTTACCCTTCTGTGCAACACTGGGATTTTATTTCCCTTTTTTAAGTAATATCATGCAATGACATCTTCCCAGCAGGCCATTCTTCTACTGAGATGTGTTATTTGTGTGTACAAACATTTTGTAGATCCACATTCTTCCGTATGTGAAATATTCCCTGCCAACATACAAATAGCCACTTGGCTTCCAATGGAAATTCTTACTAGGAATCCCCAAGAGCAATGAGATTCCAGTCATGTTGGTTACCATTACTTAGTAGTATTGATGGAAAGCTAGCTGCCCAGCATGGCCATTTCTACTGAATTTAACCCCTATTTAAAATAGTTGTGGTTTCCAGGGCAGGGGTGGAAACACAGAGCATCTTTGCTGATGTTGGAGGAAGGCTCATGATGGTTGACTGCTCTGAAAAGTATGGGGTCCAGTCAGATGCCTGTCTGTTTCCAGCATAAAGAATCTCCACTCGTAGCATTGCCTGTTCAGTATCTCATCAGCCATAGGTGAAAATGTTTAGTAACCTCCACATGTATCTCTCATACGTCTCTTGCATTCGGCCTTTTTTTTTTTTTTGGATGGTTTCAAAGATGGTTACTATCAGGGCATTGAAGACAACGGGACAGACCACATTCCAAGCTTGTAAGGAATGCATGTGTAGTTGTACCTGTTTCAACCATAATTGGCCTAACTGGTTTTAAAGGAACAGTTGCATCTAAAAAATTAAATTGTTTTAAAGGAATGGCAATATAGTGTACTGTTGCCCTGCATTGGAAAAACTGGTGCCTTTGGCTCAGAAACACTACTATAGTTTATATAAACTAGCTGCACTGTAGTAATGGGGGCAGCCATTCAAGCACAGGATAATCCCAGGATAATCCCATTGTATTCTACGGACTTTACTTGTTATCTGTTGTGCCTTTTCTCCTTTTTCGCTTTAAATGGCTGCCTCCATAGCTACATAGCAACTTGTTTATATAAACTGTAGTAAAGCTTCTGAAGCAAAGGCCCAGTTTTACCAGTGCAGGGCAACAGCACCTTATATTTTTATTACATTATAACACTTTCATTTGTTGGTGTTACTGTTCCTTTTACACAAGAGGGGTAAGTGTGAAGGCCCACAGTTCTACTGTAAGTGTGAACTATCAGCTTGTAAGGTCCTGTCATGTAGGAACGCTCACAGCAACAAGTTTTTTTCCGTTGTGGTAAAGCTTCTTACCCAAATCTGAGGGCAGGGCTTTGGCCTTTTGCATGGGTTTGTCTCAAGCACAAGGCTTATTTATGCTTAAAATACTAATTCAGTTTAAATTGCTGGTAGAGGGTTATCTCCTCAGAGAGCTGGGCCTTGCATTAAAATGTCATCCTTGACACGGGACAGTGTAGTGACTCCCTAGGAGCTGATATGGCACAGTTGGCTGCCAATGGCTTCTACAGGATTGGAGAGAAATTGTGCATAAATAGAGTAGCCAGGAGGAAAGGATTAGTCCCCCGCTAGTCACGGCAAAGCAAAAATCCCTTGCTGAGGTGCCACTCCCTTCTTCTGATGAGATTTGTGTATAAACAGTTCCTGGAGGCCACAAATTTGACATCCGTTGGCACTAATTAAGGGTGTGGCACCCATGAAACCATGCAGGTTCCTAAGCCATGTTGCTTTTGTGATCCAAACCAGTTTAACAAGTGGCACAGTCTTTCTTTTTCATAGTAGAACTCATGCGAACGCTGTTTTGTTTTGTTTTTTTTACATAAATGCATACAAGGATATTTACTTTCCTTCATAGGCTTAAATAAAGTTGCTGCATGTAGTTTCTTGCAAGATCAGTGTTCAGGCTGTGCAGTAAGTGCAATGAGTGCTGTGTGTTGCTTGGCACTTCCCTTTCCTTTACTACATTCTGTAATTAGAGCTAATGTGCCCATTGTGGCCCTAATGCACCCACGTTGCATAGCTTTGGTGCTCCAAGCCCCTGGGATGTCACTACTGTACGGGATTCATTGCTGGGTGTTTGTGGGCTTACCAACTGTACTGTACATTCATTTTAAGAGGATATATTGCTGCCAGGTAAGGTTGCCCTTTTGGTGTTTCCAAGCCAGTGTTACTGCTGTTCCCTCCTGTTCTTTTACCATTTAGGCTATTGGTCACAGCTCAAGTTGCTACTAGAAAGTGATAATAACCATGCTAAGAGAAAAAATTGGTGTTTCTGCATGAGTTAGACCCTCACTGCTCAGTGGTCCCTTCTGCAGACATTTCCTATGCTCTACCTTTGACAAGTGCTGGTATTTTCAGACACGGACTCTAATTATTGGATTTAGCTGAAAACCAAATCCTCCTCAAAATATTAGGCCTAATACCATATCCGTAAAGGCCCATGTATGTATACTAGTGCAGCGAGCAAAGTGCAGTTTTGAGCACAGTTTTTTCCCACAAGGCATCAGTATATGGAATTCTGAAAGAAAGGTGGCCACACCATATATGGCCCCTGATGCAGTATCAGCCTATTTACGGCTCCCAGGGTATTGCACATGGCCATCAATAAAGTGGTCTTATCACTCTTACCATTTGACAGCTGCTTCCTGGGAAATCGTCCCATGGCCGGCTGTGTGTGTGTGACCACCATTCTGTTGTTTAAGAGGCAGTGCAAAAAAACAAACTTCCGTAGGACAGTGATACTCTATACCTGTGGTTCCCAACCAGTGGTTTGAGGGCAACATGTTGCCCACCAACTCATTGGTTGTTGCTCCCAGTGACCTCAAAGCAGCTGCTTATTTTTGAATTCCTGAGTTGGAGGCAAGTTTGGTTGCATAAAAACCAGGTGTCCTGCCAAGCAGAGCCTTCTGTAGGCTGTCAGTCTATATATACGGGCTACCAAATAGCCAATAACAGTTATTTCATGCTTGTGTAGCTCCCCAACTCTTTTTGCACGCTTCTCTATAATCTGTCCATGGCATGAAGGTGGCCATACCACGACCAACAAGGTATCTGGAATACTGGCTGAAAAACTGTATTATAACTCATCTCTAACATTTGTGTGGGTGAGCATTTGGGGAACAGTGATCACAACATGGTCTCCTTTGAGATAATGCTGCAGAGACAGCTCTATAAGTTAGTAACTAAAACCCTCAATTTTAGACGTGCAGACTTTGCCAGTATAAGGGCATCTCTGCAATGTGTCAACTGGGAAAGGCTTTTCATGGGGTTAGACACAGAAGGAAAATGGAACATCTTTAAAACATTGCTTTGCAAGTATACACAACAGTATATTCCCCTTGTAAGCAAGGAGATGCATCGCAAAGCAAAACCTTTATGGCTGAATAAAAGTGTTATTGTCGAGGTTGGTAAGAAAAAACGTGCTTTTAGGGCATTCAAGTTAGCTGGGACAGCAGAAACTTTCATCAGGTACAAGGAAGCAAATAAAGCAGCAAAAAATCTATCAAGCAAGCTAAAATAGAAATGGAAAGGGATATTGCTGCTAGGAGTAAAAAGAATCCTAAATTATTTTTTAATTATGTGAATAGTAAAAAAATGAAGCAAGAAGGGGTGGGAACTTTATTATCACGGGGGGGTAAGTTGGTTGATGAGAATGGGGAAAAAGCTGAAATTTTGAACTCTTATTTTTCATCTGTCTATAAATCTGAGGAGCCAGATAATGAAGGCTTCCCTTGTAATATGCCCAGTTCTAGTAATTTAGCTACTGACGCATGGGTCACTCGGGAGGAAATTCAAAAGAGACTTGAACATGTAAAGGTAAACAAAGGTCCAGGGCCGGATGGGATTCATCCCAGGGTATTAAATGAGCTGAGCGCTGTGATTGCCAAGCCTCTTCACATAATTTTTCAGGATTCATTGAGGTCTGGCATGGTGCCGAGAGACTGGCGGATTGCTAATGTGGTGCCATTTTTTAAAAAGGGATCCCGTTCTCAGCCTGAAAACTATAGGCCTGTTAGTCTGATATCAGTAGTAGGAAAGCTTCTGGAAGGGGTAATAAGGGATAGGGTACTTGAATACATTGCAGTTCACAATACTATTAGTTTGTGCCAGCATGGTTTTATGCGTAACAGATCTTGCCAGACTAATTTAGTAGCCTTTTATGAGGAGGTGAGTAGGAACCTTGATGTTGGAATGGCAGTTGATGTCATCTACTTGGACTTTGCTAAAGCGTTTGATACAGTACCTCACAGAAGGTTAACCCTTTAAGTGCCATGGGACGTAGATTCTACGTCCAAGGCACTAAAGGACCAAAGTGCCATGGGACGTAGAATCTACGTCCAATGGCACTGTCGGGTTTACAAGCGCTGCGCTCGCTTTTAAAGCAGCGCAGCGCTTGTAAACCCCTCAGATCCCCCTAGGCAACGAGCAATGAAGAACATACTCACCGATCCGGGTCCCCCAGCCGCACCGATCGCGTCGCCAGCCAATGACAGCAGTGGACACGCGTTGATGACGTGTCCACTGATGTCCCTTTAAATAGCGCCCCCGCTACTGTCGGCTCCCTCACTCCTGCTGCGCACTTCGGACAAGATGGAGCTCCCCTGCTGCCTTCCTGCTGGATTGATCGCCCCTGATCGTCTGCCTGCCTTGGGTAAGCTGAACTACAACTCTCTACCACTGTTTATTTTGCTTATTTCTATCTCAACTGTCTAAAAAATTTTTTTTTTTTTTTTTTGCATTTTTTCTTCTATCTTTGTCATTATTACACTTTTGTACACATACACACTTATTTACAACTTTCCCAAGCACACACAGACACTTACACACACACTTACACTTTTTTTTTTTTTTTTTCTTTCTTTCTTTCTTTTCTTTTCTTTCTTTCTTTGCTTTCTTTGGCAGTCTTTTTTTTTACTAAAACTTTATTTCTGATCTTGCTCTATAATTATCTGATTTATTTGGTTGCATTTTAGTGTTTTTTTGGCATTTTCATAATTGATTTCTGTTTTTGAATTATTCTATTGCACTGTAACTTTTTTTATTGCTATTTGGTGCTGAATTTGCAGTGACGTTGGTGGATCCAGGGCTCTGACCACCGATTTCATTGCAATTATTGTTCTTCTGTTGGTTTAGGTGGTTTTATTGGATTTTACGGTGTTTTATCTTTGCATTGTTCTTTATTGTGTGTTTAGATTTTGGGGAGATTTTTTTTTTTAGATTTTTGATTTCTGACCAAAGCGCTGACTTCTGCAAGGGACTGCGGCCACAATTTTCCATGTAGAAAGAGAAGAGTGGTGTCTCTGAATAGCTGAAGGTGTGCACTTTTCGTAAATATATAGATTGTGGGGGTATCTCACAGGTAGGGGGGGTTATCACTGAAAAACTGCAGGTAGTGCACATAGAGCGCAGCCCCCAAAATTTCAACTGAAATTGCCCTTATGCATTGCCCCTGTTTTGGGGCATTTGGTGGCCACGTCTTTATGTGCACCCATACATATGGGGTATCGTTTTATTCAGGGGAACTTGCAGATTGATGGTTAGTAAGTTTTTGGTAGTTGCCATGGAGATTTTGGGGAGAAATCTAGGTTTGTATGTAGTTTTTCCTTGATTTCTGACCAAAGCGCTAACTTCTGCAAGGGACTGCGGCCACAATTTTCCATGTAGAAAGAGAAGAGTGGTGTCTCTGAATAGCTGAAGGTGTGCACTTTTCGTAAATATATAGATTGTGGGGGTTATCTCACAGGTAGGGGGGGTTAACACTGAAAAACTGCAGGTAGTGCACATAGAGCGCAGCCCCCAAAATTTCAACTGAAATTGCCCTTATGCATTGCCCCTGTTTTGGGGCATTTGGTGGCCACGTCTTTATGTGCACCCATACATATGGGGTATCGTTTTATTCAGGGGAACTTGCAGATTGATGGTTAGTAAGTTTTTGGTAGTTGCCATGGAGATTTTGGGGAGAAATCTAGGTTTTTTATCTGGTTTTTCCTTGATTTCTGACCAAAGCGCTTACTTCTGCAAGGGACTGCGGCCACAATTTTCCATGTAGAAAGAGAAGAGTGGTGTCTCTGAATAGCTGAAGGTGTGCACTTTTCAGAAATATATAGTTTGTGGGGGTTATCTCACAGGTAGGGGGGGTTAACACTGAAAAACTGCAGGAAGTGCACATAGAGCGCAGCCCCCACATTTTTAGCTGTAATTGCCCTTGTGCATTGCCCCTGCTTTGGAGTGTTTGGTGCCCATGTCTTTATGTGCACCCATACATATGGGGCATCATTTTATTCAGGAGAAGTTTGTCTTTCAAATATGCCTTTGTTAGAAAATTTTTATGAGATTTTTTTTTGTCAAATCCACATTTGATCATGCGTCCAAGTTTACGTTTTAGAAAAAAAAAAAAATGTCATAAAAAGTTCCAAATTTCACAATGCACTGACAAAAGGTATTTGGCTTTTGAGTGAAAACTACATTGCACCTAGAAACCTGAAGGTCTGTAGTTTCTAAAGATACCAAACATGAGGGGATATTTTAGATTTACATATAAGTTATGCTGCATTAACTGTTACAAGCGCTTTTCTGCTTTGTTCTGGTGTTATATTGTACTAAGTATTGCCTTAGTTTGGGGGTTACTTCTGGACAGGAACTGTGGGGTACCACCACATATTTGGTATCGTTGGAATTGGGAGTATCAGGGCTTTTACAAACAATAAAAAAAAGTGAGTAAAATTAACTTTTCTATGGAAAAAAACCTCAAAATATACAGAAATTTTTCATAATTTTATTTTTTTTTTTTACATATTTCACTGGGGGGAACCGAAATGACGAATTCGGCTGGCACTTAAAGGGTTAATGATCAAATTAAGGAATTTTGGCCTAGAACATAATATTTGTAATTGGATAGAGAACTGGCTGAAGGATAGAGTACAAAGAGTGGTTGTAAATGGAACATTTTCTAATTGGGCCAGTGTGGTTAGTGGAGTACCGCAGGGGTCAGTCCTTGGGCCTTTGCTTTTTAACTTGTTTATTAATGACCTGGAGGTGGGCATAGACAGTACTGTTTCTATTTTTGCTGATGACACTAAATTGTGCAAAACTATAAGTTCCATGCAGGATGCTGCCGCTTTGCAGAGCGATTTGACAAAATTAGATAACTGGGCAGCAAACTGGAAAATGAGGTTCAATGTTGATAAGTGCAAAGTTATGCACTTTGGTAGAAATAATATAAACGCAAACTATCTACTGAATGGTAGTGTGTTGGGGGTATCCTTAATGGATAAGGATCTAGGGGTTTTTGTTGATAACAAGTTGTCTAATTCCAGGCAGTGTCATTCTGTGGCTACTAAAGCAAATAAAGTGCTGTCTTGTATAAAAAAGGGCATTGACTCAAGGGATGAGAACATAATTTTGCCCCTTTATAGGTCCCTGGTAAGGCCTCACCTTGAGTATGCGGTGCAGTTTTGGGCTCCAGTCCTTAAGAAGGATATTAATGAGCTGGAGAGAGTGCAGAGACGTGCAACTAAACTGGTAAAGGGGATGGAAGATTTAAGCTATGAGGTGAGACTGTCGAGGTTGGGGTTGTTTTCTCTGGAAAAGAGGCGCTTGCGAGGGGACATGATTACTCTGTACAAGTACATTAGAGGGGATTATAGGCAGTTGGGGGATGTTCTTTTTTCCCATAAAAACAATCAACGCACCAGAGGCCCCCCCTTTAGATTAGAGGAACGGAGCTTCCATTTGAAGCAGCGTAGGTGGTTTTTTACGGTGAGGTTGGGGAATGCCCTTCCTAATGGCAGATTCTGTTAATGCCTATAAGAGGGGCCTAGATGAGTTCTTGAAAAATCAGAATATCCAAGGCTATTGTGATACTAATATCTACAGTTAGTGTTAGTGGTTGTATATATAGTTTATGTATGTGAGTTTATAGATTGGTTGGTGTGGGTTAGGTGTGCTGGGTTTACTTGGATGGGTTGAACTTGATGGACACTGGTCTTTTTTCAACCCTATGTAACTATGTAACTATGTATAAGGATTTGAGAAGGTGAAGATGAGCTTAGTCCCGGCTTACTTTCCCATGTGCAGCCAACCGCAAGGTGCATCGGCAGAGGTTGGACAAATTAAAGGCAATCCAATAGGTCGATCTACGTAGTCTCAATGCCCCAGGCAGGCAATGTGTTGCCCTTATGTTACAGGGTAACACTTTTGAAATTAAAATAAAAAATAGCAAAAGGGATGTAAAGGTGATACCATTATTGCAATGGTTCCTAACCAGTAGGTCGAGCCCTCATGCTGTTTATGGTGGGTCTCCATTATTGAAATGTTTTTCTGCAATAGTCAATAATAATTAAATAAAGTGCATAATGAATTCCTAACCAATTCTTTAGGGTCAGAGTCTCATATTAAATTTGGGTCTCCTGAGGAAAAGGCTAAGAAACTGTGCTTTATTGGCTACCTAACTTAATAATCGGAGCAAGCTTTCAGCACATTCCGCTTCCTTTGAATAAATACCATATTAGTAAGGCAATAAAGGTTTATCTTCTTTTTTTATTTATTTATTTAAATGTAGTTACCCAACATTTTGGCTGGGTGACACAATATCACTGGAATAACACAAATTGCTTTTAAAAAGCCATATTAGCCAAGCTGTAGAACAGGTAAGGAAGAATATAGTGTATATAGTTAAATAAATAGTTATTTATTATTTTTTTTGTATAGTATTCTACAGGTCTTGGAATTTTTATCTGGAATTCTTGGGACCCCAGACAAGCATTTCTCTATGGGAGATTGCTCTCTCATGTTTTTAATCCTTTCTGGATTATGGGTTTCCGTTTAAAGTATCCTAAATTTGTTAGTACAGGTGTGGGATCCCTTATCCGGAAACCCATTATCCAGAAATCTCCGAATTACGGAAAGCCTGTCTCCCATAGACTCCATTTTAATCATATAATATAGAATTTTATAACGGATTTCCTTTTTCTCTGTAGTAATAAAACAGTACCTTGTAATTGATCCCGACTAAGATATAAATAATCCTTATTGGATGCAAAACAATCGAATGGGGTTTAATTAATGTTTTATTGATTTTTTAGTAGACTTAAGGTGGCCATACACGAGGCGATTTCGCTCGTTGTGCGATGAACGATTATATCGACAAACGATCGTATGGCGATCGAGTTCCCATACGATATGCCATCCACGGGCAACGATAATTCGGGAAAGATTTTGTCGCATCATTATCGTAAAATACCTACGATCGTACATCTACGTACGATCGATGTCGTTGACTTCTGCTGCTGGCAATCGTGACATGCGCAGAGAACAATCGTTGAAAGACAAATGTCTGACACTCACACCAACTGGCAGATTTTATCGTTAAACGACCAAAATATTTAAACCTGGCCGATCGATTTTGGGGACGATAATGTCGGCTCATTTAGTGGGCCGACGATCGTTCGTACACCACCAACTATACGATAACTTAACGATAGCATCGGATCGTTCGGGAATCGGTCGTTTGTAAGTAAAAAATCGGTCCGTGTATGGCCACCTTTAAGGTATAGAGATCCAAATTTCAGAAAGATCCCTTATCTGGAATACACTTGGTCCCGAGCATTCTGGATAATGGGTCCTATACCTGTAGTTTGCTTACAGAATACTGGGTGAACCTTTCTGACTTTTCTGTTTTGGAGGACATTTCTTATGTCCTTACACCCCGCTGGGCAATAAGGCTTCTCCTTTAGATTTAAGTATGTGTTTTAGGGTCCAGTTTGGTATTTGGCCAAACCCCTTGTGAAAATATTTGGCCAGATACAAAGAAGATGGATTTGGAGTATACCGATTCTATTCTGACTCTCTGGACTCTGGACTCTCTGGACCCTACTGCTAGGGTCCGTTTCCCTCTAACGAGTTCTTTAAGTTTCTGCTGATCGGAACACAAAGTTTTATTCTTCATACCGGTTCCCCAGCTTGCTGTTCTTGGGCCAGGCCCATGGATTTCTCATCAGTCACTGGTTACAGTTACCCATTTACACTCTGGTTTACACTCTGATGCTTTGCAGTAAGCCAAGGTAATTAAGCGTATGGGATTGGAGTTTATCCCTTATCAATAACATAACGAGGCTGTAGGAAAAAGAAACTCTGGTGCTGAAAAGAATCTAAAGCAGAAATCTATACAAAATAAAGCTTCCCGGTGGCTCTCAGGTGGAACCGAACTCGCCAGGAAGCAAAGATCAAACTGTCAATGTTGATTTAAGGATCGATAGTCCAAAATTCACAGCTCAGTACGGGACAGACGGAGACAAAGCAGCCCCTGGGTTCCGGCAGTCACTGTGTGGAGCTGCTGGGATGAAGATATATGGAGTTGCTTGGCACATTATGATGGGCAGTGAAAGTGGGTATGTGTTTGGTATCTATTTTAGCACAGAGCTCTCAGGACAGGGCACCCTGGGAGCTGCAGATCAGCAGTGCCCGGGCAGCAGAGGAGTGCCCACATGTGGTAAAGGTGATAGCAGAGGCTACGGACGTACGCTGGGAGTGCCCGCATGTGGGCAAAGCACTTTTACACTATGGTAAGGGTGATAGCAGAGGCTACGGAAGTATGCTGAGAGTATATCACACACAAGCTGCACTATGTGCTCAACTAGAAGCTTTTTGGGGCTTTTGCAGCAATGTTGCAAATATACCCTTCTGCATTAACCCACCGTAGCCAGTAATCTCTTGGCTTTAATTGGTCAATGGTACATAGGAATAACGAAGTGAAAGCAAAGGTCTGGTTGCTATGGGTAACTGCACCGGAGCACATTTTGCTTAGTGCTTGTTAGCGGATGCTATCCAAATCACCTGCTCTTTTGCACTATGACTCGGTGGCGCAGTGGGAGGGCTGATGGGCACGGAGTGGGCAGGTCTGTGCAAGTGCAATGGGATACAGTACAATTTGGGACTGTGTTACTATTATTATTTTATTCATTGCTGTTTTAATTGCTCAGTGCTGACACCTTAGGTTTATTTGTGTTTCTGGGCTAAAAGCCTAAATTTGGCTATGGAACCTGCAGAAATCCTGTGAGACAGATCCAGTTAATGGCAGCTAATTATAGCTCTCTAACGACTCTGCGAGTGCACGCCCCTTTCTATTCAAAACATTTAATATTTAAAAACGTAAAGAATATAAATCATCATGAACCAACCCAGAGCCTCCCTCCTGCTGCTGTGCATGACCGGCTACAGCGTTCTGTTTCAATAACTTTTTTTATTGGAACAGACACATGCCAGCACTTGTAAAATATACACAATCACTGAAACGTGCCCATATATTCCTATTAGGGATGGACTGTATCCAGGATTTATTGTTCAACCAAACCAAATATAAAAGCTTGGCAGTTTTTTTTTGTTTTTTTTAAATTGTAATGCATTAGGATTTGGTTTTGCCCAAATCTAAATTTATGGGTTTGGTACATATGTTTGCGCCCTGTGCTTGGGGGGTTAGTGCCCAGGTCCGTGACACAGGGGGGCAAAGAACTAAGCAGTAGTGTATATGCTTGTATCCATAGGGGCGTAGTTAAAGGAGCAGGATATATGTTTTGGTGGGGATACAATTTTTGACCCTTGTCTGGGGTATTCTGCAAGGTCCAAAGCTGGCTGTACCTGAAAAATCTACTTGTTTGGCCATGGACAAATCAGTATTATATGATCGTTTAGCCTCCAGGCCAATGGTTGGATCATAAGAAGGGCCTACAAAGTCCTATCGGGAGAGTGCTGCATCCATGCACCAGTGTGGTCCTTGCATGGCCATACAAGGGCTGATAAGCTGCCAACATAGTCTAGATATAAACATAGTTGCTGTGTAGCTATTCATATTGAAATAGAGCTAAATAGCTTAGGTTAGGTAGCAGATAACATGAGCTCTGTAAAACACCATTGTATTCTACAGAGCTTAGCCGCTATCTGCTATGTAACTTGTGTCTTTTCTCCATTTTTACAGCTTGAATGGCTGCACTGGTGGCTACACAGCAGCTTATTTATGTAAACCATTGCTTTGTTTCCACTGATATGCCCACCTAAGGTGGATGATATCAGAGTAAATCTGATATCAGATTTGGCCCTCTGGCCAAACAATTGAACTACAGTGACAGAAATAGGACCTATCGGAGCGAGGACTGCATCAATGAGCCAATGCAGTAACCAATCTGATCAGAAAATCAAACCTGCCTGATTGACATCTGGCCAATTTTAGGCCTTATATTGGACAGGTAGGCCCGTCATCCTTGTGTAGGGGCCACTTCATAAGAGTGTAGAGGCTTTGTATTGTTATTTTCACAGGCAGTCTGTGGTTTGCAACAGAGAAATATATTAGCGCTCTTCTGTAACCAGAAACAGTCTGAGTGGGACATAAAAGCCATTAAGGGATGCATTGCTAATGGTACAGTGAGACCGCAAGTGAGAGTAGAAGGGGAAGTAAGACAGGAGTGCCATTACGTTTCCATCTGAACCAGCCCAAGCTCCAGTTTCATTTCATAATGGAAAATAATATTATCTCTAAAAATGGGCACATCCAAATACACTGGCCTGGCTCTGAATCCCTGCATGGAGTGCTCTGTACTGATCAAAGACTTCTGGCATTTGTGCTGCTGTTAAAATAGACTGTCATTGTCACAGAAGTTTGAGACATCAACCCTGAAATCAAGTTGGGGCTTCTACTTTTGAGCACTGTACCACACTCTTGTCCCAGCAGGCTTGTGTCACTTTGGGAGGTGTGAGTCTGCGCCCATGGGCCATAATCACTTTGTTTCATTTTCCACTAAATAGGAGGCGGCTGCCCATTGGGAAAGGAATTTAATAAACCCATATTTTATATGACTGGATTACTATTGGATAACTGTTTGCAGATGGTAATGAATGTTGCTGTCTTCTGACTATTTACATTAATGGATCTCTGTTTTTACAGACAGTAATGGCAGGCCGCGGTGACGCAGTGCTCGCTGCTCGTCATGCCAGGAATTGTGGTTTTCCGCCGCCGCTGGTCTGTGGGCAGCGATGATTTGGTGCTGCCCGGAATCTTCCTCTTCGTGCTGCATAGTACCTGGTAGGGAAAGATTTGCCTTGGAAAGTCCTATGCCATCCTCCTCTAAAACCAGAATAACGGTAATGTCTCTTTGCAGGTTTGTTATCCTGTCTGTGGTTCTCTTTGGACTGACGTATAACCCACACGAGACATGCTCCCTCAACTTGGTAGATCATGGTCGGGGGTACCTGGGCATCCTGCTCAGCTGCATGATTGCAGAAATGGCCATTATCTGGCTGAGCATGAGAGGGGGCATCCTATACACCGAGCCTCGGGACTCCATGCAGTATGTGCTCTACGTGCGCCTGGGTGAGTGTCAGCAGTGGGGCAGGGAAGTATAGCATGCCGTATAGATTCTGTGATCGGCAGCATTGGAGTCATAGTAATATAGAGAAAAACATGATTTATTCCTGTTTTTAAAACCCCCTTTTTGTATTTCAGCGATCCTGGTGATTGAGTTCATATACGCAATCGTGGGCATTGTCTGGCTGGCTCAGTATTACACGTCGTGCAATGATGTCACTGCCAAAAATGTCACACTGGGTAAGGGACATGGCATTCTCTCCATCTGATAGCCTTTAGCCTCCCCTGTATGAGCAAGCAGTGCATAATTAGCTCAGCATTGCTTGGGCTCTGTGGGAGTCCCTCGTCCCACCACTGACGTTTCCTGTATAGTGATACCAGTGCCACTGGGGCTGAATAGCATGGCCTGTTTCATTGGTTCCTGTCCGATGGGATTTTGCAGTTTTATAGACATGCCTGGCTGCTTACTGGCTGGGCAAGCTGAGCTACATATTCAGTCAGAAGGGGCTGAGTTGGCAGCTTATAATGGCCCCTCAGACTGTTGGGGGGCTGGACTATTGTTAGTCCTCAAACTAGGCCCCAGCCCTGGGGGATCCTCACCCCTGGTTAGTACCTGTCTGCCTCAGCGTTGTCCTCTGCCCCAGCGTGTCACGTTACTGTGTCCCGCCGGCCAACGCTAATGACGCATCCAGCAGGTAGTAGCCAGCGGTGAGGACGCATCAGGGGCCAGGTAAATGGCCTTGGGGGGCTGTATCCAGCCCACAGACCGTAGTTTGAGGACCCCTTGTCTAAATAGGAAGATAATTAATACAAAGTAACAATAAAATTGTAGCCTTTTGAAGCAATTGTTTATTGGTGTTTATTGGCCATTTTAGTCAGAAGAGGAAAGCAAATAATTCAAAAACTATAACAAACAAAAAAAATGAAGAGCAGTTGAAAAGTTGCTAAGAATAGGCTTTCTATAACATATTAACCTGACAGTGAACCACCATGATTTATTATCCAGGTGACTATTTAGGCTCTGCATGCTTGTGCCGTGGGCTTGGCTGATAGCGGTACCGGAGTGCTTTTAGTATTGCAGGATCATCTATCTATTGAACCTCTTGTCACACTGTTGTGATTCCTTTCTAATAAGGAAAACATGTTTTGAAGTTAACCTAGTTTTCTTTCCAACGTACCATCAATTCTCGCTCACTCCATCGGTTTAATGAGGGCAGTACCTGCTGGATACAGGGAAAATAACAGAATAGAAATAGTCATATATACTTCTTTTCACCTCTCCAGGGATGGTGGTGTGTAACTGGGTGGTCATACTCAGTGTGTGCATCACAGTCCTCTGTGTGTTCGATCCAACCGGAAGAACTTTCGTGAAGCTGAGGGCAACAAAAAGGAGACAGAGAAACCTGCGTACATACAACCTGCGGTGAGTGTGACCCTGCGCTTGTCTTCTTCCGTGGAACTTTATGCAGTTACATTTTATTTTAGAATTTGGTCCCCATTTTTTTTCCTTGGCTTTAATTGTGATACCATTTTACTTCCTCTCTGCCTAATCTCCTTTCCAGGCACCGACTAGAAGAAGGCCAGGCCAGCAGCTGGACACGGCGCCTGAAGGTGTTTCTGTGCTGCACGCGCACTAAAGACTCCCAGTCTGTAAGTGGAGACTGGATGGCAATTGAAGTTAAAGAGCTGAGCAATAGGGGGGGATTAGTGTGGCAAACTGGATTTCAGGATGGTGCTGACTCCAGTTTGAAAGTCTGAAACTTCTTATGTGCTGGGGCCATCTAGCTATTTCCATATTCAGCAAGAAATGCATGCACCTTAAGACTCAGTGCCCTCCTTGTTCAGATCCTGCAGCTGGCGTATATATATGACTTTTTCCCTGCACCATGCCAAGTCTTGCAGGAGCTGAATGGGGTGAGCTTAAGAGGTAGGTTCAGCTTGGAGGGTGGGCAAAGGGTAAGTAAACCGTTGTAAAGGTAAAACTGATGAGAGTGCTATTCTAAGCACTTTTGCAATTTACATTCATTAGTTTTTTGGGGGGGTATTAAATTAAATTAACTTAGAATGTCAATGCCTATGTCATATTAAAACACAATTTGCAATTGGATTTTATTCTTTTGTGGTTTTCAGCTATTTCGCATTTTGTTGATTAGCTTTCCTGTTTGGAATTTCAGCAGCTATCTGGCTGCTAGGGTCTTGTTTATCCTAGCAACCAGCCAGTGGTTTGAATTAAAAACTGGATTATGAACAGGAAAGGGACTGAATAGAAAAATAAGGAATAAAAAGTAACAATAATAATACAACTGTAGCCTCACAGACCACAGATTTGAAAGCTGAAAAGATATCGAAGGAAGGCAAATAATTCAAATATATAAAAATGAAGACCAACTTGCAATGTTGCTGGGGATAGAACATTCAATAACATACTAAATGTTAATTTAAAGGTGGACCAGCCCATTAAGGGGAAGGCGTACTGTTAATTTGAATGAATGTTGTTACATCACCACCTGCTGGTCAGTTTCCGATAGTGAGTCAAAGAAATTGTTGGTTGATAGAAAGAGGGCTAAACTGATTCTTCTGGTCGGGAAAAACATTAAAAGCCTTACATACCTTTTCTCTCATCTCTCCTAACCAGAAGAACATCAGTCGGCTTTCTCCTTGTCCTTGACTGCTTTGTGGTCTGAAACTGACCAGCAGTAACAAAATTCTTTGTTCTTTGTTGAGCATGTGTAACCAAGAGTATTATAGAGAACCCAGAGAAGTAGGTCAGCAATGAGTTAGTAGCAGCATCTGTGCAGGGCATTTCCCCGACCCTAACCCGATGTTTCCATCTTTATTTCCAGGATGCATACTCTGAGATCGCCTACTTATTTGCTGAGTTTTTCAGAGATCTTGACATTGTTCCATCAGACATCATTGCTGGACTGGTTCTACTGCGCCAGCGTCAAAGGGCAAAACGCAACGCTGTTCTCGATGAGGTCTGTGTAATGGAATAAAGCGCTGAAAGTCAGGGCAGTAGCTTTGGGTTAACTCAAATTATTGTCCCAGAGATGAGTGTGGGTTTTTTTTGTGCTTTCAGGCAAACAATGACATATTGGCTTTTCTATCTGGGATGCCCGTCACCAGGAAAACAAAATACCTAGACCTGAAAAATGCAGTAAGTCATGCAACTAGCTCTATATTCCTCCGTTCCCTCAGACACACCACATTGTATTTCCCTACCAACGTCTATATCTTTTCAAGCTTTTAATTCCTGGTCTCTACCCCTCAGCAAGAGATGCAGCGGTACAAGGAGGTCTGTTACTACATGCTCTTTGCGCTGGCAGCATATGGCTGGCCTATGTACCTCATTAGGAACCCAACCTGTGGCATCTGCCGTTTGGCAGGGGCATGCTCGTAAGTACTTCCTGCCTGAAGGCTGACATATTGTCTGCCCTTCACTTTTCTTCTGATTTCATGTAAATGGTATTTTGGGGTGCACCAAACTCATCATTTATGGATTCTGATGAATACCAAATCCTTCATCTGTGGTACCTTCAGTTGTCCAGGGGTTTAAAGAGAATTTAGATTGGTCCAAATCAGAACTCTTTAAAAAGAGCTTGGATTTGGTGCACCCCTATTTAAGTTATTGACATTTTTTTGCTTCTATTCTCCTATTTGCCAGATGTGTTCTTCATTCTTTCTTTTTGTTGTTGCATTGCTCATTATTATCACCCCCAGTCACCATAGTCTCTGGTCACTCACTCGACTTGGTTTTTTTTCCTTTTTGTCTTTTTAGCAGTTGCTGCTGCCTTTGCTCAGCAAGGCCGCGCTTTGCCCCCGGGGTCACAATTGAGGAGGATAACTGCTGCGGCTGTAACGCCATCGCCATAAAACGCCACTTCTTAGACGAGAACATGAACATGGTGGACATTGTGTATACTTCATGCCATGATGCTGTTAGTATAAAGATAAAGTATCAATAACCAGCTCAGACCTATGACTTTTCACATACTCAAATGCGGGTGGAATTCCATTAAGAGAATTCTATGGGCAGTTCAGGGGGCTGTACGTCTTTTGTTGGGCTCTGCTGTCACAGGGCTATTGCTCTGCATGAATTTTTACCCTATAGATGAAATGTATGCTAACAGTAGTGATGCCGTTGTTGAAACAATAGAACAAAAGTAATCACTATTCCCATATTCTTCTCTTTTCCATTCTATTCTCACCCTGGCCCCTTTGCTTTATGCTCTGCCCTTCTATATTCTTTTCTAAGGCTTTTCTTTTCACTGTCTGTATTTCTTTCCATATTTCTGCTGCTCCCCTCGAGCCTTTTGTCTTTTACCAATCTTGCACCCATCTCATTCAATCCTTTGTCTTCCTGTTAATCAATTTTGTGTTCTCCCCCTGGTGGGAGATTCTGGAAATGTCCCCGGTTTATCCAAATCTCTGTTAATGGCTGTTCAGTCTGTAATATTCCCTTAATATAACCGGAAAGCAATGGGAGCATAAATGAGATAGAGGAGGGTGTCCTTTTGTTAACTGTTTATGAGGAGTTACATTTTGTGGAGCTGTGTATGTTAATAGCTTTGTGATTGGTTGGTTCTAATTAAAGGTTTGCATTCACAGCAAATTCTTACTTTCAGCTCAACTTGCTTTAGCGTGCAGATATAATCACGATAATCTTATTGAGGTGTATAAATCTTATTTCTTTTTTGTTTTTATAGGTTTATGAAACACCATTCTTTGTTGCAGTTGATCATGATAAGAAGAAAGTGGTGATTAGCATTCGAGGGACACTCTCTCCCAAGGTAGGGAATGAGCCCCAATCCCTCCCTACCTACTTTGCAGAAGGTCTTTGAAGGCAAACACAGGTTTAATCTGCCTGCTTTCTACTCTTAGGATGCCTTGACAGATCTGACAGGAGATGCGGAACGGTTGCCAGTGGAAGGGCATCATGGCACCTGGTTGGGACACAAGGTGAGTCCCAAAATCTGTAAGGGTGATTAGCAAGGTCTGCTTGTACCCTTTGTTATAAAATCCCTGATCTTGTACCTTTTTTCCTTATTATTTCCTAAATATTAAACTTAGTGCTGTGGTGTCCTTTTTTGCTACACCTCCTTCCCTAACCATTAAAGGTGCTAGCACACCTTATTCGCAGATCAACTTAAACGAGTATGGAGAAAGGAAACAAGGAGCTGCTAGTGTATTTGGGCAACAAAACTACATAAACATTTCTGTGCTGTATCAATATATTCTAGTAAAATAAAACATACATTAGCAGGAATGTCTGAAATTAGCAGGGCACTGTTTGTTCCCTTAGTCATTTAGTCCCCGCTTCCAATTGTGCCTTCTGCAACATTACATTAATTTCTCTCCGCCTTCAGGGAATGGTTCTGTCAGCTGAATACATTAAAAAGAAGCTGGAGCAAGAGATGGTTCTTTCCCAAGCATTTGGCCGTGACCTGGTAAGTGTGAAAATTGACATAAGGAGCATCCGTGAGAGAAGGGTATTATGGGAGTTTTTATATGTATAGAATAAGAGGGTTGGCTCCTTCTGCCCTTAATGCCAACTGCATTCTGATTTTGTTATCTGTCTTTCTCTGTTTGAATGAGAACAGGTGTGGTTCTTTAATAGGGATTACATTGTATTTATTTGTCAGACTTTTTAAAGACATTTCCTAGGCTGCAGCTGGGGCATGCAAGCTGCCATGTTCATTGTACTTGGCATAGGCAGGAGTTTAGTTACCAGAGCTTTAGGGCTGTGGCACACACATCATTTTACTCCTTTAGCTGCTGTGCGTTTTCCAGGAAATTTAGAAGCCTGGATTTGTCATAGGTTACTTTGTGTTTCTGGGAAACCCGAGGATTAGGTCATTGTGTTCCTGTGTATTTTGTTGACACTTGCAGGCTGCGGTTTTTGGCAGCCATTTACCTTGTAGGTAGGAGGAAAAAGCCAGCGTTTTATTCCAGAAACTCAATCGCTAACTAAACATACTGTGTGCCCTCATCCTTACAGGTTATCAGTGCAATTGAATATGTGTAGAGATCAAAGTCCATTCTTTAGCCCAAAGAGGGCCTTCATGTGCTTTATATGTGGCGAAAAAAAACGAGCAAAAAGGGGACAGTAAAACATGCTTCCTTATTAACTAATATTGCCAGGATATGGGCTTAAATGAAAACATTCCCACTAGCACTGTAATTAAAAAGATCTTCTTTGCACATGTGTGTGTCCTAAATGTCAGTGTTTGACCATTCTTTTGTTGTCAGGCACGTGGGACCAAACACTATGAACTGATTGTGGTTGGCCATTCGCTTGGAGCTGGAACAGCTGCCATCTTGTCCTTCCTGTTACGCCCGCAGTATCCTTCCCTGAAGTGCTTTGCATATTCCCCACCTGGTGGCTTGTTAAGGTATGTAATATACAAGCCTGGACTGGCAATCTGTGGATTCTGGCAAATGCCAGAGGGACTGTAGTAAGATGATATAGAGTTAGACAGGTCACTATTTAGACAACTTTGTGTCACCTGAGAATCTCTGTACACAGTCACTGACTAAGTAACCGAGATTGCCATTAATTGCTGTGTTCTTTATGCACCGCAGTGAGGATGCGATGGAATATTCTAAGGAATTTGTTACCTCTGTGGTGCTTGGAAAGGATCTAGTTCCAAGGTAAGCTGCTGAGACTCAGTAGTACCTGTAGGCCCCATACGTTTCACCTTCTGCTGCACTCTTTCACTCTGTTCTATACTTTCCTTCAGAATCGGCCTCTCGCAGCTGGAGGGTTTTCGCAGGCACTTGCTTGATGTTCTTCAGAGAAGCAACAAGCCTAAGGTAAGGCTGTACCAAATTTGTCCTTTTTGTATTACTGTGTTTGGGTCCATGCTGGAAACGTTATCATCATGTGCTGCATGTGATTGTGCTTCCTGCAGTGGCGCATCATACTTGGCGGAACCAAATGCATACCTAAATCAGAACTCCCGGAAGAGTCAGAGGCTATAACGATACCCAGTAATCGCCTATGGACGCACCCTAGTGACCTGACCATAGCACTTTCAGCTAGCACACCCCTTTACCCACCGGGGCGTATCATTCATGTGGTTCACAACCATCCAGTTGAGCAATGCTGGTAAGTAATATATGGTACAGTATGGCTGACATTCTTACCATTGCTTTTTATTTATTTATTTTGCTTTGTCTTGCTTTCTTCACCTTCCAGTTTCTGGAATCAGGAAGAACCCACCTACTTTGCCATCTGGGGTGATAATAAGGCATTTGAGGAGGTCATAATCTCTCCAGCCATGTTGCATGAACATCTCCCACACGTGGTAATGGAAGGACTGAACAAGGTGAGATTGTTTTAAGATGATTTGCCTAAATTCCATCAGAAACCTGTAGAGAACAGTCTCAGGTATGTGGCCCCCATAAGGGTAGTTTTTTTTTTTTTTTATAATGTAGACCAGTGATCTCCAACCAGTTGCTCACCAACCCCTTGGCTGTTGCTCTCAGTGCCCCCAAACCAGGGAGTTATTTGTGAATTCCTGACTTGGTGGCAAGTTTTGGTTGAATAAAAACATGATTTACAACCAAATAAAGTCTCCTGTAAGCTGATAGGGTGTATAGAGGCTGCCTTATAGCCAATCTTAGCCCTTATTTGGCACCTCCATGAACTGTTATGATGCTTGTGTTGCTCTACAAGTCTTTTTACATTTGACTGGCTCACAAGTACGAAAGGTTGGGGAACCCGATGTAGACATATAGTAAACGTGTTCTTCAGGCTGGTATTTCAGCAGCTATCTAGTTGCTTGAGTGGTATATACCATAGCAACCAGGGAGTGGTTTGAAAGAGAGACTGTAATATGAATAGGATAGGTCCTAGATAGAAAGATGAATAGAAATGAGGAGTGCTGGGAGTTATTTCCAATAGCTGCAGAAGTAAATCTTTTGCCTGATAGCTGGCAACCTAACATGGTTATAAACAAGTGGAACAAAGAACTCCAGTATTCTTGGTGCCTTCACTAGGAGCCAGACACTAGGATCTTTGGCCCCTCAGCTAGTCATGGTTTCCTTTAGGTTGCTTTTTAGATATCAGCTACTTTTCTGAATTTTCATCTCACAACATTTGTAACTCTGTCCTACTCAGGTCCTAGAGAATTACAACAAGGGGAAAACCGCGCTGCTCTCCGCTGCCAAGGTCATGGTGAGTCCAACGGAAGTGGATCTGAACCCAGAGCTGATTTTCCAACAGCAACCTCACCCGCCTCCCCCAATCCTGGAGGTAATTCCTGCCATCATGCCTGGAGCCCACAACAGGAGGAACAGCAGCACCAAGTAAGATGATTGGGTCTTTAACCCAATATAAGTACCCACCCACTGTTGTACGTTGTTAAATGTGTACTGTTGGTCTTTTTTTTTTTTTGTATGTCTTTTCATTTTTCCTCCATTTTACTGTGTCTGTCTTATCATCATTATTCAGGGTCCCAGGTTGAACTGATATCTGTCTTCTGTGTGTAACGGAGGCTGTTCTGTCACTTTTTCTTGCTTATCCATGGCCTGTTTATATGGTCCTTAGTTTATTCATCTGTGAGTGTTTTTATCATATTTTTCTCTTTATATCCATTAATCGCTATCTCCGATTTCCCTATAAATATACGTTCTTTCCAGTACCCATCCTCTCGCTCGGCATTTGGATTGTACCTGCTTATTTGGGGTTATGCAGTAATAAGGAACCAATCAGCCAGTAGCATAGTTAACATGCCTAGATCTAATGCAGAATATAATTGGCTGCTGTGTGTTACTGGACTGTGGAATACTGTGCCCTTATTACTAAATAATCCCCAGTATGAATCTTTAGTTCAGTTCCCTATAGCTATATCCCAGCTCCTTGCCCCTAGTTTGTAGGTCGCTCACCCTGACTACTTTGCCTCTGCTGATTCCTAACTTTTGGGTTTCACATTTTCTCCCTGCCTTTTGCACTTTGAATAACTTTTTCTGCCAGGCTTGTACAGTTCAATCACTTTTTTTTTCTAAGTAGCTTGATTTAATATTCTTTTCTTTCGCTTGCATCCTATATCTACAGGAGTAAGCAGTCAGACATCAGCCTGGAAGGTTTCTATGACTCTCGCCTTCTGTCACCAATTCTAAAAGACCCAGTAGAGCTCCTTTTGATGAGCACAAAAGATTGCCTGGCTGTATCTCTCCAAGATCGCAGGGCACCTCTCGCCACCATGGAGAGCCTCTCAGATAATGAATCTGTTTACAGCTTTGATTCACGGCGCTCTTCTGGTTTCCGCAGTATACGAGGCTCACCGAGCCTGAGAGCAGTGTTGGAGCGCGATGAGAGTCATTGTTTCTTCATTGACCCCACGATCCCTGAGGAAAACCCCTCTTTGAGCTCACGGACAGAGCTTCTAGGAGCAGATGCGCTCTCAAAGCATTCGCAGGAGAGCCAGCCGACTGAGGTTGCTCACAATAGTGGCAGATCTTCACCAGGTGACCTGCCTCCTTGGGATGAGGAGGCCTTAGCAGGAGTAGAGAGCAGCAGGGCTCTCACACCAGCTAAAGAAGAATTGGCACTGCAGAATGGGCGCTTGAATGAGGTACCTAGTCCCCAGGTGCTGGAGTTTGCAGAATTTATAGACAGCCTTTTTAATCTGGACAACAAAAGTGGTTCTCTGCAGGATCTTTACCATGTGATGGTTTCAGATGGTACAGACCGTGATATACCTAAGTCAGTTAGTGACCAGGAAATCCTACTTCGGGCAAAGTTTGAACCTAATCTGGTGCCCAAGCCCCCTCGCCTCTTTGCTGGCTCTGCAGATCCATCCTCTGGCATTTCAGTGTCCGCCTCCTTCCCTCTCAGCTCCTCTGGGGAGCTCATGGACTTAACGCCAACGGGTATGAGCAGCCAGGAGTGCCTGACGCCAGACCCCATCCGAACTCCAACGCCAACAGGAGCCAGTAACGGCAAAAAGGAAGAGTTGCTTATTTCTGCTCTCTAGCCGAATGCACAGGGAATAATGGACAGAGAATTCTTGGTTTTCTAGGGGAACAGGTTTAGTAAGAGAATTGCCATTGGTAACCTGTGCTTGCCAAAATTGCCAGGAAGTGTAAGGGAATACGTTTACAGCAGCAGTCCTGCATACTGCCAGTATAGGAAGTGACATGTCCGCTTGGAAGAACTGTGAGAGTAATACAGTTCAGTCAGTTATTGCCATAGGTTACTTAGTGCGCAAAGTAAAAGGGATTCTACGGCCTTCAAGAAGGTAACAAACCAAGGAAACAGACTGAGTTGCACTAAATAGATCCTGCCATAGGATAGGCTAGCAAACCCTGATCTAGCCATGGCATCCCCCACCCCCGAATATCTATGAAATGTAGTGCAGCTTGTGATTACGTGGGGGAACTGAGTATTCTCACTACCGCCTTCCTCAAGAGGGGGCCATGTTCCTACCTTCTGTGGATTAAGGGGTAAACCTTTTCACCCTTTGCCTTCTTGACCCCCTTGTCTCTCAAATCCACCCTGCATCCCTACCTGATCTCAGCATGCTTCCTTATGTGTGGGTTTACGTGTTGTTGGTTAGAATACATAAATCAACAGTATGTATTGTCTCCGTATTAGAAGCAGTACCGCATGTTTGCTTATAATACAGTTTAGTCATGAGAAAAATCAACAGATCTATAACAGTAGCCAGGAAAGAGAAAAATGGCACCTTTATTCTAGGTTCTAGAGCAGAGATAACCTTTGGCACTGTTCCCATCAGCTAGCAGAGGCGGTGTTGGGTGTTCTCCTACAACCTGAGTGATTGGAGTTGTAGATCTGCAAGAGCAGGGGCGTCATAGCTTGCCCATCCCTGTCCCAGCCAAAGTCTTATGGTGGCCAAGAATTCTGTCTTGATTCTTAAACGAACAGTAACACTAAAAAATAAAAATGTTTTAAAATAATGAAAAATAATGTACTGTTGCCCTGCACTGGTAAAAGTTGTGTGTTTGCTTCAGAAAGACTACTGTAGTTACTAGAAATAGCTGCTGTGTAGCCACGGGGGCAGCCATTTAAATTGAAAAAAGGAGAAAAGGCACAGGTTACATAAGAAGATACCAGATAAACTGTGTAGAATACAATGGGAATCTGTTACTTATCTGTTATCTGCTTAGTAACCTGTGCCTTTTCTCCTTTTTTCAATTTAAATGGCTGCCCCCATGGCTACACAGCAGGGTATTTATATAAACTGTAGTAGTGTTTATGAAGAAAACACACAACTTTTACTAGTGCAGAACAATAGTATATAATATATTAATTATTTTTATACACTTTCATTTTTTGGTGCTACTGTTCCTTTAAGGCGCTAACTCAGAAACAGTGGATGAGATAAGAAAGTTTATTAGGAGGTATAGTACACACAGCATATTGATCACTGCTACAAGCATCCATGATCCAAACAGTGGGATCACCACCTACTGTGACAGTGGTAGGTCACCATGGGCCTAGGGCAGGGACACACCACCATACCAAGCGTTTGGTCTACTGGCTTGTGCTTGCACTTCTTGGGTCCAGGTGCTTGCTATTTAGATGAATGGGAAGCAGTTTGGGGACTTTAGTCATCCACAGGCAGTTATTAAATGCCTAGATTTGCTGTGTGTGCCTTTGCCCTTAGCCTCATGGGTAGAAACGTACGTGCACACAATATATATCCCTGTCTGTTCACATACATTCATTATTGCATGTTATTTCTATGTATAAGGGAAGCTTTTATTCTGATGGTAGTCTTCACTAAAGCATTTGTTATGCCTTATAATTTAGTTAGGGACGCAGCAAATCCCCATTTTGGGATTCGGTCGAATACGAAATCCTAAATTTCATATGCAAACTAAGGCATACAAATAACCACGCGGACAGCGAAAAATTTTCAACTTCCGCGTTTGTGTTGGAAAGTCACATGATTATAAGGATTCAAATCGGTTCGGCCAGGACCATGGATTTGGCCAAATCTGAATCTTGCTGAAAAAGGCTGAATCTTGGCCAAATCCTGAACCAAATACTGGATTTGGTGCATCCATAAATTTATGTAGAACCTCCCACTTCACTCAATTTAATCTGTCTCTAATCTAACATGCGGTACTGCTTCCCTGCTGTAGTCTGCTAGGGACAACTTTGCCTGTTCATTGTATGTCTGTGAGTGTGCCAAAATGGATTGGGTTTCTCCAATCAGACTTTCTCTCTGCCAGAATTATGTTAGTTGGAGTGCTGCTTCAAGGGTTCCCCCATAGACTTGAGCCCTCATTTATCTTCTATAAAAGCCAGTTTACTCCCACATTATTTATGTAATAATTATGACACCCAGTCAGACCCAACGTCTCTTGCCAGTAGTGACTACAGACCCAGGGTAGCAGCAAACATCTGTATTCAGAATCAAGGTCTTGCACAACTATAGTAGATTCAATAGCATTTATGAGGGATGATTGTTAGTATCACCCCAAATATTCAGTCATTCCTGCTGCACATAATGTACTCCTACAAAAGCAGGAGCAACCTATAGAAAGTGCCAAATTGTGCCTACTCCATGTTGCATGGAGTAGCACCCAATGTATATGCTTCTTATGGCGGGGCAACCAAGTGGCTTAAAGAATAAGTAAATCTTTAAAATAAGTGAATATAAAATTGACGTAAGTGCCATTCTAAGGACTTTCAATTATTACAATTTTCAATTATGAATGAATTTTGTTACAACAGCGCCACCTGCTGGTCACATTCCGACCATGAAGTAGCAGAGGAAGTTGTTAGGAGAAAGAAAGGGCTGGTTGGAAAAACTCTGAGGTTTTTTAATGTTTTCCTGAACCAGAACCTTTCTCCTGGCAACTTTCCCTCACTACTTCATGGTTAGATACAGACAAGCAGGTGGTGTGATTGTTGTAACAAATTGATTTATATTAACAGTACATTTATCACTTAATATCTTGGAATTAAAAAAAAAATCAATGTAAATTGCAAAAGTGCTTAAAATAGCACTCTTATCAGTTATACATTTACTTTAAAATGAATTATATTAGTAATTTGGTTACACAGTCTGCTGGGGGCTAGGTATTTGATACCCTCAGTGCATGTAAAGCCCACTGATTATCCAGTAAGTAGATAATCTGTTAGTTTAATAGTTGTATTTCTGATGAGGCAGTAGAAGCTAGGCTTTAGATATTCCTACAAAGGAGGAATCTACTGCTTCATTTACAGCACTATTAATAGTGACAGCGGGCAGTAATGTGGCACTGTACTACCCAGGGTACCTGGAAAGCTCCTGGTGGGCCCTCCAGCTCATCCAACAGTGTGGCCTTGTATGTCTATACTATGGTCATTCTCCATTTCCATATGAGAGATGGAGGGAAGAATAGGTGAGAGAATGTACAATGAATAAATATGGAGAGGACAAATAGTTTGGAGAGTAGTGTAAGGTCTTCTGGTGGCTCCCAGCCTGACATTGGCTCACTTTAATCCTCTTCCAGTCCTTCAGCTGTTCTTGCTTGCCCTACCTGTAACCTATAATTTCTTTTATTGGCCTTACTTAATAATATTTCATATCGTGCCATTATTTTTTTGATCTCTCTTTTCACTGCTTTTTGTTCTGCACTTTAAATTTCTTCACATTCTTGTGTCTTGTGGTTTTCCCCATCCACTTTGTGTTACATTTCACATCATGAATTCTTCCTCCTCTTTAGCCCAGAAGTTCTTTGCACATCTGAGGCTACTATTGTCCATGTTGATAGGGACGCATAGCCTACATTGTGTTTGGTAGTTTGTTGGGGGTATGGGAGGTGTCCATAAACAAAGCAGATGCCCTAAGAGCTGACACTTTAAAGCGCTATTGTAGTAAGTAGCGAATGTGGGCCGACTAGTCTGAGCAACTTGATTCTTTGGTTAAATCGTAGCACTCACAGCGAGCATAGTAGTGTGCATGGGGCCTCAATGTAGTCTTATGAAGCCTTCTGTAGTCAAATGTGCTATTTCTGCTAGGGAAGGAACATGCCAAGTTGGGGCAAATTGCTGGTTACACTTCTCTTGATTTATTTATAGGCCAAGTGGAAGGTATGAGATGTGAAACTGCATTTTACAAAGCCCAGATCTTTTTATATTTTGTACCGTGCAGGAGTTCCTATCTTCATTGCCTCCTACTGTTATTTTAATAGCTTATTTATTTGTCTGGGGGCCTCAGCTGCTCCAGTTTGTCTGTCTGTCTGTATTATGTGTCATTGTGTTCCTGCTATAGATTAACCTCCCCACGCCGACCCCTCAAGGCTTTTGGGGGGGGGTAGTTCCTAAACACTGGAGTTTTTTTCTTTGCACAGTATGAATTTCAGAGGGGACGTCCTCATGGAAAGGGGGTTGTTGCAGATGCACATTTCGCTCATTCTGCCAATAACTACTATCTATGACTCTCCTAACCCCGAGTTGCTTTTAAATACAGTGGTTGTTAGTATTAGCCAAGTGTGCCACACAGCAAAGGAACCGCTTGCAGCATTAGCTCTATGCCCTGGCGATGCCTTTTGCCAGGAAATGAATGGACTTTTGCTTCTGGCAAGGTTGGTACAGGTGCAATAGACACAGATACCTTTTCCTATCTGCTGATTTCAGATAAATATATATATATATCTATATGTATTCGTGATGCCATTAATAAGATATATGGAGCCGAGTTGTTAGCTGGTACATAGACCGGGGATGTCCGGCCTTTGGCCTTGCAACTGGGGTTGTAATACAAAGACATCTGCAGGGCCATAGGCTAGATGTTGGTGCGGCTATGCCCCTCCTGCAGTGGGCACTCAGTGTAAAGGTGGCCATAGACTATAAGATCCACTCGCTTGGACAAGCAAGCGGATCTTCTTCCGATATGCCCAATCAGAGGTGGGCGATATAGAGCCAACGATTTAATTAAAATGGAGGACATAGGCATCGTCGGTGCAGGGACCACATCAACAATGCGGTGCCCGATTCAGCGTAAAAATCAAGCCTGCCTGATCGAAATCTACCTGATTTCAGGCCAGATGTTGGTCGGACATGCCCATTGTTGGTGCCCATACACAGGCAGATAAGCTGCCGAATACTGGTAACTAAGATTAGCCTGTGTATGGCCACCTTAGGGCTAATGCTACACTGAAATCCGATCCAAGTGCCAGTACCTGGGTCGACGCTGTGGCTCCAGGCGCAGGAACATGAACTTATGCCAGCATAAGGGCCAGCAGGCCAAGAATCGGCTCCATGTGGCATTAGCCATAAGGGGCTACATTATCCTCTGGCCCTGAGTGCATTGTTGCTCACAACTCCTACTCCAGAGCAGAGGGTTGCATTATCTTTTTGTGTAAATGAAAATGAAAAGAAAAAAATGCCTTAATTGACAGATCCCCCTGGTCCCAGCTCCTCTCTCTGCCTTCGGAGGCTGATGCCAGGGCACAGCGGAGATGCTTCTATAGCAGACAAAGAATTTTCATGCATGCCCTTAGTGTCCCCCCCCACCTACCTCTCTGTGTTGTGCCATAACCCCCCCTGTTCCTTTGTAGTTTATGTAAAGAAAAAAAGTAATAATATTGTAAAGAAAAAGGTACTAAAATATGGTATATCATATAAATATATAAATATATACATACATTCTTGTATATTCTATACAGACTGTATAAAGAGGCAGGCTGCTCACATAGCCTGTGCTGAATGTACAATCCCCATCTTTCAGGGTCTGTACATATTTTATTGTCTCCAAACCATTCTGCCCACGCCAGGCGCCTCAACGTGGAGCTGAAGGGAGTATTACGCACACAAAAACATTCCAGAGTAATCTCGGCTAGCGGGCAATGACCTGTGACAGGGGAGATTATTATATACCTACCAATTTATGGGGTAGTTGTGCCAAAAAAGCCACACAAATCCATTCCTGCGGGTTCTAGTGGATTATGTGGTAACATGAGCAAGTCTATCCTAGTCCAGTAACCTATAGCAACCATCCTAGTTGTTAGTATTATAAAAGCAACTATCTCATTGGTTGCAATGTTCAGTGAGGCATAAAGAAGCCACTTTGCTGCAGTGCTGAATCTTGGCCTGCACTTTCTCAACCTCAGAACCCTCTCCGGGTAATCTCAAACCTATAGGGTACTTGGCTGGGGCAAACATTGCCCAAGTGACTACATAAATCTCTATGCATGTGTTCTGATCAGTCGTATCATGTGATTTGCATGGTGGAAGGAGCTGCCATTAAATGCTATTGCTTCCTGGTTTAGGGCAGGTAGAACTTGCTCTAAAGTGTCACTTATTCCATAAAATCTATGTTCATTTCAGATGAGAAGTATTATTTAGTTCAGGCGCAGGCATGCTGAGTAACTCTGACTGTTGCAGGACTACGGCTCCCAGCATGCCTTTCTGGTGAACTGGAAGTTGTAGTTCAGTTGTAGCTAGAGAGGCTGGAAGGCTGCCTGTCCCTGATGTAGCGCAATAAGCTGATTTTATGCATCCTGCGGGATCCCAAGGCTCGGCTGCAGGTAGGGATTTGCTTTCTGGCCAAGTCCTGTTTTTACTTTCTCTACATAGTGTTTTTATAGCAAATGCACTTACGCCTGAGGTTCTCACTGTGCAATTTGGGGGGGAATACTGGGAACCAAGATATGATGCTTATCTGGCCGGGCATTCTAACAGCATTAGGGTTAAACATGTATTATTTTATTCATTTACTAACCTCTCGCGTACTCTGGAGTCTCCACCTGCTTGGCACCAAGGGGGTTAAACCAACCGCGAATTTGCCCAAAACATGAGAAATGACTGCAGATAATTTAACAAATCTGATTGGTCAGACCAACACCTGGTTACAGGTAAAACACAACACCCCCCTTATCTCTCTGCAGTTCCAGGTGCCTGACTCTTGCCTGCGTATTAATTCTCAAGCCATTCTGTAGTGAGTCAATGCAATGCCTGTATATGTGTTCCAATAGCCCGTCATACGGACAATTTTTATAACCACAACAGGGAGCCTGGGAATATACGGGGAGTGGTTAGCTGCGTCTAAATTAAACCCCCCCAATTCCCTTTCTCCACTTTGTTTCCACGTGAACTTTATTATCCAACACTAAAAAACAAACTGTTTGCATTTTGGAATGGCACTGAAGATTCATTAAAAAACACTAAAACCTGTTTCTGTATTGGGTCTGTATTCTGTTTGTTCTTTCTGTTTGAGCATTGGGATTGGGCAGGGAAGAAATCCACAAGACATTAAATATATGGCGATTTATGGTCATTTTTTCACTCTTGTCTCCCATTAAAGGAGGTGTTGGGGGGTTAGACACCCCCCAGTGATTATAGTTGTTTACATGTTACTCCAGGCTGATGCTCCTTCTCTTTGAAAAAGCACCAGTCAGGGGTAACTGCTTGTGGGGAATTTGAAACATATATATATAGGGGGAGCACGAGACAAAATGCAAAATTGCTGCAAAAAAAGTGCTTTTATTTTTATGCCATACACAACATGTTTCAAGCCCTTTATCAAACGAAAGGGGCCCGAAACATGTCGTGTATGGCATAAAAAAAAAGCACTATTTTTGCAACAATTTAGCATTTTGTCTCGTGCTCCCCCCTATATAAATTTTTCAATTGGACATTGGCTGAGAGTGCGGCTCTATTGCTGGGGGTTTGATGCATGGGGTCTGCGCAGAGGACCTATCTAGTCGAGTATTGCTTGTGGGGCATCTCACAGCCATCTTTCTTCTTCCAGGCGTCCTCTTTGGGAGACACATTCTGTACTGTATGTGCTTCCATCCAAACTATGGAGGGCGCCTGGAGAAGAAAAAGAAGACCCCTCAGTACCCTTGAAGAGGAGCACCAACCCATGGTAAGAGGTAAGTGACTGGAATCACTGGGGCATGCCTAACAGCTTTGCACCCCCTCAGTGATTTAATATACTTTTAGTATATTATAGATGGACCTGTTCTAAAGGTGGCCATACACATACCAATTATGATCTTTTCTGCAACCAATGGCTCGTTTGTTCCCTCCACTGATGTTCATGGCTAAATCGTCAGATAGGGAGGTAGAAACAATAGGGATTCTACCTCCACCTGACAATTCAGCCTTCAACGGCGCCCTATCGATGAGTAGACAAATATCCTTCACCGTCTCTAATCGATCCCCCATACACGCACCAAATATTGCACAAAATTAGATTTCGTACGGTAATATTTGTGCGTGTATGGCCAGCTTAAGCAACGTTTTTTAAGATGGTCTTATTTATTTTGCATGGTGTTTGAATGATAAGCATTCTTTACATAAGCAGGGTCACTGACCCCAGCAACCACAAATATCTTTGATTTTGATCTCTAGTTCTACGAGGCTGCTGTACTAATCTAAGTTTGATGTTCCAAGCATGAAAGTGCAGAACGATGTCCGTATTTAAAAAAACCAATAGTGGTTATACACTGGCATACCCTGTAAGTATCTGAGCAATCAGCCCGTGGGCCAAAAAGGGTGGTTACTGTAGGAGAGACCTTACATAGAATTATTAGATCATTAACATGCACAGATATAAAATAGTATATACATATTTATAGTAAGGAGTAAAGAGGAATATAAGAGGACTGGGAAAACTCAAGGGCCACAGTTGAAAGGAAACTAGGAGGAGTCAGATAAGGTAAGATTCCAACTGCTAATGGCTTTACCCACACTGCTGACAAGAGCTGGCCATACACGTGGCAATCTGACAATGTGGTCGCACGAAACATCGTCAGATCCGCCACATACCATTCAGGGCTGAATCGGCAGGTAAGGAGGTAGAAACAATAGGATTTCTACCTCCTTCTGCTGATTCAGCGCTGAAGGGAGATTTTGGTCAGGCGCCTTCTATGGTCCTAATATGGTTCTAACTGGTCCGATTGGCGAGTCGGCCGATATCAGCAGCTTCCTGCGATATCGGTTGACTCGCCGACATACCATACACGCACCGAATATCGTACGAAACGAGGTTTCATACGATATTATCAGTGCGTGTATGGCCACCTTAGGGATGAGCACAATCTGTTATTAAGTTATCATGCCCCCTAAGGGGATAAGCAAACACCACACAGACAGCACAGATGCCCTGGACAGAGGCAAGCACAAAGAGTTGGGAGACTGTAATGCCAACCTCTGTCACTGTTAAAATCTGACTGGGCACAGATGATGAAACTGAGGCCACATAGTGCCTCAGGGAGTGCGCAAATGCCACCTGCATTAAAGTCGGGGGCACCATTTAGCTTCAGTTGTATTAAGCTCGTGTGTCTCCAGTTCCTCCACCGTTCTTCCCCTATCGTTCCCAGCATCCTCAGATCTGGTTCTGTGAGAATGGGTTAACTCTGAGCTGTTACATTGAAGAGGCTGCACTGTGCTGATGGACTTGGACCTATAATTATGTGTATACCCCTATTAAAGTACTCAGTCATGCCCTAAGGGAGGCTTGGAAGTAGGGCAATTTGCCCCCCCCCCCCCCCCCTTGGGTTTCTAATCATAAACTGGAACTCCTCCCGATTTACAAAAGCAAAACACCTCCCATTCTCTTTCCAAGCCCCCATAGAGCTTTACACTTTTTTCTCAGACAGTTTCCTATCCGTGCTACCTTTCCTTAAATTGAATTGGGGTCTGTCATTAATTTTGTATGTCACTGAGCCAAGCAGTGCTATATTTAGGGCCAGTGCCACCCTAGGAACCGGACCTAAATGTGCCCTTAGGTTGCGGAAGTGATGTCACATGTACATGACCTATATGTACCTATTGATTATATGTGCACCCAAGGTGGCCGCCGTAGGCACAGGCCCTATATAAATATGGCCTTGCAGCCATGGCCCCCATGCTTCTCCCCCATGTTTTTAGCAATAACCAATTTATAATCCTTCCCTGTCAATAGCTGAACAGTGTTCTAAAAATCTAGTGCCAGCCTGGTATGAGGTTTTGCCCACATATTGGGCCTCACCCCCGCAGGTGCCAAATAAATCACTTCTCTACAGGCAAATGAAATATTGCTTAATGTTATATGAACGACCAGTATATGTACAAGTAAAAGTTTCTAAAACACTGATCAACCTGCAAATCTTACACCTACTTCTCCCTTATCTATAGGACCCTTTATAATGTAGCCAAGCTGATTCCTTCCCCCTCTCTCTCTCCAGATGTTTATAGTACTCCCTTTCACCACTAGGGGTCACCAGAAACCTTAAAAACTTCAGTGAACTGTCCGTAATCTTTAAAATGTCCATAGTTGGTTGTAAGTAACTTTATTTATATAGCAGCACCCATATACGCAAGAAACACTGAAATAAATAAATATAAGTGTACAGAGTGCCATTTTGGTATGAGACATAGGAGAAAGAGGATTACAACCCACAACTATATACATATTTCTATACAGTCACTGACTATATTAATTGCATTATTTCACTCTGCCCCTCATTACCATATTGCCAGCACCTGCTTTTAAAGGATAAATAAACCTTTAAAATAAGTGTAAGTAAAATTGATGAGAGTGTTATTCTTTTGAAATTTATATTCATAATAATTTTTTTTAATTCCAAGATATTAAGGGATAAAGTACTGTCAATATGAATTAATTTTGTGTCGTCCAAGAAGTTGTCAGGTGAAATAAAGAGGGCTGCTCTGATGTTCTTCAGGTTAGGAAAAACACTAGAAACCTCAGATAGAGTTTCTCATATCTTTCCTAACCCAAAGAACATCTGATCAGCTCTCTTTCCTTCACCTGACAATATTCTTGACTGCATTATGGTCAGAAACTGACCAGCAGGTGGCACTGTTGTGACAAAATTCATTCATTTTATCCCTTCATTTCTTGAAATTAAAAAAAAAAAATAATGAATGTCAATTGCAAAATTGCTTACAATAGCGCCCTCATCAATTTTACATTTTGCTGTGTATCTCACTACTTTCTAGCTTATGCCACAGTGATTTACTCTCTTGTAAACAAAGTCCTGGATTTCTCAAAGGCCACATAGGCTTGGGACTTGGGCGGCAGTCAGTAGTGACAGTTGTGCACCATTCATCAAAAGAGATGGATGTACACTAGGCGGCCATGTTGAAGTGCAGCATTGTGTTTGGACAAAACCTTAGTGAGCTGGGTAACTACGTGCTCTCCATTGCTTTCCATTTGAGAGTGGCCGCGCTTGCAGGTGCGTTTGTAAGTGACCCCTAATGTGTACTTTGGCTTTGTAAGGTCGACTATACCCATTTATGTTGTTAGATGTGTTTCTCCTTCGGGTGCTAGCATTGAAACTCTAGGGCAAGTCCCACCTCATACTTTGTCATATTTCTGGTTAATAATTAATTTCCGGGATATTTACCCGAGCAGTTGCCAAGGCGTCAGGAGATAACGAACAATTGTGGAGTGTCTGGGAGTTTTCCGCCGCTCAAACCTCTGTCACCTTCACCCTCTCCCTCTATTCTCATGGAGGTTGGGAAGAGGGAAGCATTCTCTTTGACACCTGATGAATAATATTAAACATTAACGCTGGACATGACAGCATTATGTTTCGGCTTGATAAATGCCCTGTATAGAAATACATTTGCTTGTATTGTGTGAGTGGCACTTGGGACTGTCCTACATTGTGGCAGGTTCCATTAAAGTTTGTGTATTTGCCTTAGCAGAAAGCCTTAGAGCATATTTGCTTATTACACACATTGACCCGAGGCACGGCCATGTGTAAAGACTCTGGGCCTCATTTAATAGTGCAAAATATTAGAATTCACATTTTTTGTACCTATTTGTGAATGTTAAGAAAGTTGCACCTTCATCATCATGGGTGCCAAGCAGGCAAGGCTTTGGACAGGTGCAATAAAAAAAAAAAAAGGTTTATTGTTGGTGCATTGTGCAATGGGAACCCATTATTTTACAGCAGGTCAGTGATAAGTAGAGGGTTTCCTTCAGGTCTGGACTGGGACATAAATTAGGCCCTGGGATTTGAAGTATACAGAGGTCCAAACAGCCCCCAACCAGCCCAATAAATAGTGACTGTCTATGGCATCTTACAGCAGCCCCTCTGGCATTTGCCAGAACCCTCAGATTGCCAGTCCAGGTCTGGTTTCCTTTTCCTTAGAGTGTTGCTCACTGTGACCCAATTACAAATAATAGGAGAAATGCTAGGTGGCAGTACGACCCTCTGTCCCCTGCAACCCAACCCAGGCATCACTACCCCCTTGCTGTCACTCACTTGCCTCCTTACATCCCCCCCAGTTTGCACCCCCACTAACTGCACCCTAGACCCATGCCTACCTTGCCTACCACCCCCAGGCCTGGGCCTAGGGCGGCATAAATTTAGGGGTGACGTGCCACCCAGCCGCATGTAAATTTTGCTCACATACGGTGCACTTCAGTGCGTCCTGTCCCCAGTGCTCTGTTTGTGAGCTAAAAGGATGGGCATTTACGCGATCCTGGGGTGCGGAGAATGGGCGCCCTAAACAGAAATCCGGCACTGACCACCCCTGCAGAAGATACATAATCAGGTTTACACCGAATATGTAAAGTACATTCCAAAATTTGTCTTACTAGCAGACTATCAGGGCTGTTCTCTGTAGAACCTGGGGCACATGTGTCCCTATAAATAAATAATTATTGTTCAGGGATAACCCCCTCTTCCTTGATTGGTGAATGCACAGTCTGGGGTGCAGGAGGTCTGGTGCCTTGGGCACTGCTAACTAGTCATTTCTGCCTCCAGTGAGCAAAAAAATGGTAGAGAGGCCATAACGCACTTCTAAAGTGAAATATTAGGTGCTCTCCTTACACTTTATGTGTAGCAACAGTGCATGCAGTTACATATAAGGGGCAACCTACAGGGCACAGGGACCTCACACAGCAATTTTGTTATTAAGGCCACACACACTGGCATGCTGGAACTGACACCATTCGCACTAAGAAAAACGTGCAACGCCGGCATTAGTTATTTTCATGCACTCTGGGAAAACATTTAGCAGTGAGGGTAAAATTCATGGCAATTGTCGTCTCATTGTGGTCTTTGACCTTTTTCTAAATGCCTGGTATTGCAGCAATGGGGCAAGAGTGGGTGGGTGTTGGTCACAAGGAAGGGCCCCATTAATTAAGCACAACATTGGCGCAGAGCCATGGCAATACATACAAGCATTTTCTTTTTTTAACTTCTTTTTTTTTTCTTAACTTCCTCTCTTGATATAAATTGGATGGACAGTACTTAAATAATGCTTTTTTACTGTTGGTGCAACCCCTCTGGCTGCACTAGCATTAGCTTTGTATTATGGCAGGGGGTAAAGACTGGTCTCGCCTGCCCCTTCTAATGCTACACTCTGCTCCCCTTAGTGCTTTGGGGATCTGTTACTGATCCATTCACATATCCTGATTGTGTTGCCTGTGCTAAGTTCACCTATATGCACATTTTGTCTCCACATTGGGCCAAAAACTCACAGATTTCAGTACAAATCTGTACATGGCAAATTTTTCCTCTCATCCCTAGTGGTATAACTATCAGGAAGCAGCATAAGAGCTAGCAAGGGGAATAAGATGGCAGAGCAACATTTTGCAATATGAAGGTTCTAATGTTTGTCCCTGGGAACAGGTACATGTATCACTTTATTAAATGTCCTTGCATCAAAAGGCACTACTTGCACAATTTGTTTTCAATAAGCACTTATTGATGCAGGAAAACCCTAAAGCTACTGCCACCTCCTACAATGGTAGTATCTCTAGGATTCCCAAAGGAGCCTGCATCAATTGCCGCAGAAAAATCAGGTTATTTTCACACCAAATGCCGGAAGAGGAACCAGACAAGAAAATGGTCAACATAACTGCGCCTGGTACGTCAGTTTTCTTGTTTTAATACATCAGTCTCAAGTGACTGATCTGTTCCTTCTGTTAGTCCTTTCCAAGACCTTTCTATTTATGAACCGATACCATATATATATTTGTTCCTATCACGAGGTTCAGCAGGCTGATTGTTTTTAGGGGTGGAAGATTCCTGAACACAAAAGGATCAATATTCTGCCATTCCATCTCTGTGATGGCAGCACATTGAGCTGAGGGTGGGGAAGAGGGCAATGACCTTGCAGTGAGTGGGCAGAAACAGTAGTCACATTTAGGGCAGTGACCGCTGCTAAAATAGGATCAATCGCCAGGGCGTAATAGGAGAGGCACCCAGAGGTGAATGTGGGAGAAGCAAGGGAGAGTAGTTACCTGGGAGCACTAATACAAATGGGTAGGTGATAACAGCACCCACTGCAGATATGTACACAAACGTCTCCCAACCATATAACACTGTGCTGCCCTTAGTCATGTATTTAGAGGTGGGGCAGTATTTCTTGTGCATCATACGTCCTGCCAAGCTCACAATAAGCAGGCACTGCCTGTGCCTGACAGGTCCATTTCCTCCTGCCTGACTCAGATGCATGAAAATAATTATTTGTAGATTAAATGTCTTATATGTGACTTATTCAGAGCCAGGAGTGTTGCAAGTGTATTATTCCTGGAGCCAAAGACAAAACACAACTGCCTCTAGTAGTTGTAGTTAAACAACAGCAGCAGGGCTGAAGGCTGGATATCTGTAACTTACGTAGTGCTATCCCCTATTCACTAACATGGCTCAGCCATTCCTGGGAAGCTGAAGGTGCTACCCTCAATCTCACTGCAGACAGCAAAAAGGAGAGATTTCTATTAACAAAAAAGCGCTCTCTCCCTGTCTGGTTTTAGGATAAACATTCCACCGACCAAAAATAGGATCAGCAAAATGCATCAGGCGTGCTACTCCTTAAAGGGATACTGTCCCGTAATTTTATTTCTAAATTACACTGTTTACATAGCAAATAATTCACTCTACCATCTAAAATGATATTCTTGAACCAACAAATATATATTTTTTTACCTGTAAGGGCAAAGACACACGGGGCGATTAGTTGCTGCAACTAATCTGCGCAAGCGATTAGTCGGAGTGACGGGCATTGTACTCTATGTGCGAAAAGTCGTCGTGATTAGTCACAGCAACTGGCTTAATTGAAAGTCGTGGCCACTAATCACCCCTTGTGTTTTCGCCCTAATATTGGTGTGTAGGCGCCATCTCAGTGCATTGTGCCTGAGTCTGAGCTTTCAGAAGGAGCCAGCGCTACACATTAGAACTAAAGGAGTCCCAAGCCGGACTTGGATTTCTTGCTATCGAGTGCTATTCTGATACCTACTGGGAGCTACTATCTTGCTCCCTTCCCATTGTTCTTCTTCGGCTGCTGGGAGGGGGGGGGGATATCACTCCAACTTGCAGCTCAGCAGTAAAATGTGACTGAAGTTTATCAGAGCCCAGGTCACATGACTGTGGCACCCTGGGAAATAAGAATATGGCTAGCCCCATGTGAAAATGTGAAATTCTAAATAAAATATAAAAAAATCCGTTTGTGTTTTTGAAAAATTTCTGCTGGAGAAGCTCTATTAACTGATGCATTTCGAAAAAACGTGTTTTCCCATGACAGAAAGAAGGCAGGTTATGGCTTATATATATTAGCATATAACCCAACAGGGATCCTTGTTATATTATCCTGCCTGGTGGGGAAAACAGCATAGGGTCTCCCATAAACCACTGTTGAGATCCGTCTTCTGTAACCCCCCAAACTGAGAGATCTGTGCCACCCCCAACTTTGGCAATCTAATTCATCTGGGATCTTTAGAGATTCCATATTGTACAGGGGTGCTTTTAATGGGTGACTTGAACCCCAACATTTCCAGTTCCAGTTGGGGAAGGTAATAATGTTTATTGTCTTAAAAGCAGATTTTAAAAGCCATGGGGAATATCACAGAATGGGGTTAACAAATGTAACATTGTTTGCTACCTTCAGTCGATCAGTTGGATGTTTGTTTTCAGTCTTCACGCAGTCCCTTCTTATTCAATAATCGGCTGGAGGCATCATTTGCACCATACATCTGGTGAGTTTTCTTAGGTTCATATGGACACACTGCTCAACCACAACAACAGGTCTTGATGGGTCAGATCCCTCCATACAACCATAACCTGTAAATATAAGAAAAGAGTCTGTCTTACAGATTCCATCACCTCAATTCTATCAGCACAAAGCTAGCTTCATACGTTTATTGCTTTAGTAGTTCTTATTTAACATGTATAACAAGGTCAGGGTGCCATTGTTTTTGATGGGAGCAACAATCTGTAAATAACCAGCACTACCACTAAACAGAAAAGAGGAGTCCTTCATAGGTGGCTGTTTCAGGCTCTGTGTGTTGTATATAGAATGAGGTAGTTCAGTAATGGTTATAGTAATAGGGAAAAATATTTTACCTAAATCAAGCAAATTAGCACAAGTTTTTAACTTTAAGTAAATGATAGACCTGTAACTGCTTATAGGTTGCTCTGGGTTACTAGACCAGAGCAAGGTGCATGTTGTTAAATCACTTTTCCATACCTTTTGCCACAGAGATATTTGGCCTATCCATCAGTTCGCTTTCAAAGCCAATCTCTTTGCTCGGCAAAGCAATAAGCTTCACATACACACTCAAGGAAAACTATTAGGCCAGGATAAGGTTACCGGACCATATGCAAAATGGGAGACACATATAGAAAACACAGCTAGAAAGGCTGCAATATTTATATTTTATATATAAAATGATCCAGTAACCTTACATGGAGGGCTTGCTAACAGTAGGCTGTCACTTAAGAAGAAACAATGAAGAAATGTGTGCTGCCAATTCTAGGAAATAAGAATTTGGTGTTTAGGGAGAGAAAGAAATATTTTGCCATCCAGCCACTTGTGTCCAATAGGCAAAGTACTGTATACAGCATGGGCCAGTGTTACAGACGATTTTTAGCCACCTTCTGTTCCTCTGTACTGTAGAATGCAGTGACTCTAAAGCACACAGGGCCACTGTCGCCAGCCCTCGTTGTTACCATATGTCGCCACCATTTTCAGCGCTTGCTTTTGGGAGTAGCTGTCATCCCATATAAGCCCTGCTGTCCGGCACGGATTGGGTTAAGAACCCATCCATATCCCCGCATCTGTTGCAGTGACAGAACACTGGGACAAGTCACACAGCCTCGTCTATTTCTCGCCAGATGCAGGAGACGATTCATAAAAAAAAAAGAAAAATAACAGACCCTGTAATATCTGGTAGAGATACTGAACAAACCAGGGGGAGGGAGATGCTCTGGTCCCTCTCTGTGCAGCTATTCTGTTCCCTGCAGATAAAAGACACAATGGGATTTTGTCTTGGGTTCAGGGTGCACGTGTCTTATGGAGAGAGTTATATATATATTTATATATCTATGTCCCTCTCACAGCTGTGTAGGGAGGGGATGGTTGGGCAGTAATGGGTCTATTCTTTGGTTAGGAACTCTGTTATTCTCAGGACACTATTGTGATTCTGTCCTCTGTAACCCCCCAACACCTCCCTAATACCAACAACACAAAGAAGGGTTTGTATAGAGCAGCTTTTCCATTGTCCTACAATCATTAACACAGCACAGAGATTCATAGGCACACTTGCTGGCCCATTTATCATCTATCTATCTAAATATCTATCTATCATCTATCTATCTATATCTGTCTATACATATCTACATTAATGTATTTATTTATAATTGTTCACATTGTTATAGGCCAGTGGTTCCTAAATCATGGGGTTAGTGTTTGGAGGGGTTGGGTGAATGTAAGATTTAGTGTGAGATCCGAGTCAGTGGCTCTTATTTCAAAAATATTGTTTTCTTCCCTTGTTGTCTTAGATAATCTACCCATTACTCCCCTTTTTATATTTTTTTTTATTTCAAACAAGGTAACTGTGAAAAATAAACACAAAATAGAATATAATGAGGAAGAGAACCAATTAAGAAAGCTTTTGAATTAAATAGAATGGTAAATATAAAAAAGAGTAAAAGATAGTAATGATGATGAGTAGAATAAAATTGGACCAAAAACAGAAACATAGTAAAGTCAGGTAAAATTTAATCTGCAAAATGAATGCCAGTATTAATTATCCCATGTTGGGACTGCACTAGGCTAATGGGACTGCACTAGGCAAATCCCTAATGGAGAAGGACCTTGGAGTCCTTGTAGATAATAAACTTGGCTGTAGCAAGCAATGCCAGGCAGCAGCTGCAAGGGCAAACAAGGTTTTGAGCTGTATTAAAAGGGGTATAGATTCACGGGAGGAGGGGGTTATTCTTCCCCTTTACAGAGTGCTGGTAAGGCCCCATCTAGAATATACTGTTCAGTTTTGGTCTCCAGTGCTCAAACGGGACATTATTGAGTTAGAGAGGGTCCAGAGAAGGGCAACTAAGCTGGTAAAGGGTATGGAAAGTCTCAGTTATGAAGAAAGACTGGCCAAGTTGGGTCTGTTTACACTGGAGAAGAGGCGCTTAAGAGGTGACATGATAACTATGTATAAATATATAAAGGGATCATATAATAACCTTTCTAATGTTTTATTTACCAGTAGGTCCTTCCAACGGACACGAGGGCACCCACTTCGTTTAGAAGAAGGGAGGTTCCATTTAAACATTCGGAAAGGATTTTTTACAGTGAGAGCTGTGAGGTTCTGGAATTCCCTCCCCGAATCAGTCGTGCTGGCTGATACATTATATAACTTTAAGAAGGGGCTGGATGGATTCTTAGCAAGTGAGGGAATACAGGGGTAGGGGGGATAGCTCTCAGTACAAGTGAGGGAATACAGGGTTATGGGAGATAGCTCTCAGTACAAGTGAGGGAATACAGGGGTAGGGGGGATAGCTCTCAGTACAAGTGAGGGAATACAGGGTTATGGGAGATAGCTCTCAGTACAAGTGAGGGAATACAGGGGTAGGGGAGATAGCTTAGTACAAGTGAGGGAATACAGGGGTAGGGGAGATAGCTCTCAGTACAAGTGAGGGAATACAGGGTTATGGGAGATAGCTCTCAGTACAAGTGAGGGAATACAGGGGTAGGGGAGATAGCTCTCAGTACAAGTGAGGGAATACAGGGTTATGGGAGATAGCTCTCAGTACAAGTGAGGGAATACACGGTTATGGGAGATAGCTCTTAGTACAAGTTGATCCAGGGACTGGTCCGATTGCCATCTTGGAGTCAGGAAGGAATTTTTTCCCCTCTGCGGCAAATTAGAGAGGCTTCAGATGGGGTTTTTTGCCTTCCTCTGGATCAACTAGTAGTTAGGCAGGTTATATATAGGCATTATGGTTGAACTTGATGGACGTATGTCTTTTTTCAACCCAACTTACTATGTTACTATGTTAGAGCCAGCAGAATACCATAAAAGTGCCAGGTACCCCACAAAAAATATTTGGAGGGCCCAGTGCAAAAATTCCCTTCTCCCCTACCCCCCTCCTGGCCCACTCGCTGCCTACATTTCCTCTTAAGGTCCCCATATTCGCTCGCTCAACGAGATCGCCAAGCGAGCGGATCTTCACCCAATATCCCCACCTATGGGTGGGCGATATCGGGGAGCGTGTAGGTAAAAAAAAAAAAATGTGATCATTTCGCCCTGGGGCCAAATTAAATTAAATTGGCGGCAATGGGGCAGTCGGTTCGGGGACCGCATCAATGAGCTGATGCGGTCCCCGATCCGACTGAATTTTCTAACCTGGCCGCTCCATATCTGGCCAATTTTAGGCCAGATATCGGTCGGGCAGGCCCCTCGTTTCTCCCCCTACACGGGCCAATAATCTACCAATTCGGTCCAAGGGACCGATATCGGCAGCTATTATCGGCCCGTGTATGGGGGTAGGATATCCTAAGGTAGGATAAGGGCTCGGGAGGGGCAACTACAATACAGCAGACCCACACAATTTGGGCCCCCCTGTTACCCAGGCCCTCTGCAACTGAGAGTACTGCTGTATATGTAGTTACGCCACTGGTTACAGCACTGGCACACATCAATAAGATCTTTTCCAGTTCCAATGTAAAGCCTTCTAACTAGCCACTTATGTTGGCCCGAGCCAAGTTGAATCAAAATGTAGCACTAGTAGCTTCAAAATATTTACTACTAGATGTAGTTGTTTTGTCTGAACCCAACTGATTCCATTAAAACCATTTTTATGAATCTTTGACAGCTTGCAGCATTGGTACAGGGGCTCAGCCAGAAGGACAGTAAAGCTGGCCATACACGCGCCAATAATATCGTCCAAAACCTCGTTTCATACGATATTCGGTGCGTGTATGGCAATATCGCAGGAGACTGCTGATATCGGTCGACTCGCCGATCGGGCGGGTTAAAAGTTTTTGATCGGGCACCATAGAAGGCGCCTGAGCAGAATCTGCCTTCAGGGCTGAATTGGCAGAAGGAGGTAGAAATCCTATTGTTTCTACCTCCATATCTGCCGTTTTAGCCCTGAACGTTAGTGGCGGATTGGAACGATCTTTCGAAAATCGCCACGTGCGTGGCCACCTTAAGGGTGAGAATTGAGGTGAATGCCCATTTGCTCTTTAGATACAACTGAAAGCTCAACTTGAAGGACAGGTAAGATGAGAATTGGGGAGAATAGCCATCTGCTCTCCTTTGTATACCTTGATACAAGAGCTGAGCTTAAAGGCCAGTTAGGGTGAGAATGGAGGTAAATGGCCATTTGCTCTACTAGAGAAGCTGAATATATTTTCAGGGCGCTCATAGGCCATGATCCTCCACCACCCCCACCAGGATCACGTGCAAGCACATCCTTTGATCTTACACCTGAACACAGGGGATGCGCCTAGATCTGTATCCATTTCATGAGCTTAATAAGGACCCAACCATAGGTTGTACCCTCAAGGTGGGCTTCAAATGAAAAAGTTGAACATGTACAGTTGATAAGACATGATAGTAACATTTATCTATATGACAGCAATTGACCATATTGAAGCACTGGGGGTGAAGCATTCCAGAGGCAAAATATTGGCTAGATACATCAATTTATATGTGGTGCAACATATACAGGTGTTGCTAATAACTAGGGATGCACCGAATCCAGGATTTGGTTGGGGATTCAGCCAAAATTCTGGATTTTTCGGCAGGATTCGGATTTGGCCGAATCTACGCTCCTGGCCGAATCCTAAAAATCATGTGACTGTCATGTAAACCCAGAAGAATTTTTCGCCAAGCGCTGCACAAGCAGCAACCTTTACCCCTTCCATAACCATCCGAAATTAGGTTTCGGATTTGGTTTGGTATTCGGACAAATCTTTTACGAATGATTAGGGGTTCGGATGAATCCGAAAAAAGTAGATTCAGTGCATCCCTACTAATAGTGCTTGAAGATTTTGTCCTAGAGACCCTGATTCACTAAAGGTTGATATTTTGAGTGCTATTTATAGCATGCGTTAAAAATGTTATTGCGTCTAATTTTTTGCATCTTAACGCATGATTCACTAAAAGGATACTTGCGTTAATTTAGACGCGATGCTGTTTGCGTTATTTAAGTTGCGAAGACTATTTTCATGCGGTATTTGACGGAACGCACGCTAATGAACACATCGCGCACAAATACTCGCCGTGTGCGGAAAAAAACGCACACCATATTAGCAATACACGGCATTACTTGCGTAAAACTACATTTTTTTAAATTACCATTTCCCTGCAAACTGGAGGCTGCATCACTCTAGGGCCAACACAGACTTGAATAAATAACACTGCAAAGTCCATATTTTATTGCCAAAAGCTCACGAACTGTACTTTTCTATAATTACCGCCTGCCTCAAGTAGTTGTTATTTTTCACACAGACAAATACGATATTTAGCACGTCTAAGTGTTTGTGAATCATGCGTTAGTGTTATTTCTGCGCGCAAATTAATGCAATGCAATTAATGCAATGCAGTAAAATTAACGCATTCTGTTGCATGCTATTTAATGCACGCAATATTATAATGTATGATATATGATGTTTGGTTCTTCCTAATAACCTCCCATAACCTTCTTTGTGTGACAAACTTCTTGAAACACCATGAATATGGACAACGCCTGCTATGCTAAGTGAAAAAGCAGAAAATATGGAGTAGGTGATACCTTTTATTGGCTAAAAGTAGATGAAAAAAAATTGAGCTTTTAGGATTACTTAGGTCCCGGCTTCAGGCATGGTATGCCCAGATACTAAAAAATAATGACATTTTTACACACTAGCACAGAGTAGAAAGTGGTTATCAATCTGACAAGTAAGTGTAAAATCATTCAATGTCCCACAGCCAGGATCCTCTGTAGAGATTAATGTACTTATTTAACACCTACTTGTGATGGAAGTCCTGATTCAAGTGTAAGAAAGTCTTTTAAAGTATGTCCTCTGGGTGCAGATCTCACAGCCCCCTAGCAGTATCAGGGTATTATTAGACATACTCATATCTAGCCATAAAATTTCTGTCCCTGTTAAGGCCACACTGTAGGTAGGGTATAGACTTTGTAAATGCATTTATAAATGCATTTATATTCATATTCCTTTTTCTCCTGTTGTGTTTTAAAGTTTCCCTTTAGTATAGTGACGTGAAGATCATCACTACTGTGGTTATTGATGCAGAAGTGTGTTGTTACTGGGAGATCCATTTTTCCACAATGATGTTGGATCTGTGGGAGGATTCCGCATAGTGTTTGTCCAGTTTCACCCACATATAACCACTTTATACACAAGGTAGACCACATTGGATGACAGAGAGAATGATCCCATTGTTATGTGTTCCTGCTGGCAATGTGGTATATATACCCAGCCTGTAGTGTAAATGTGGGTGCAGGTGTTACACCTACCTTGCAGGCAGGCTAATGTGCCACTTTCTGCTGGAGATTGATGGAGCTACTGACAATTAGTTTTAGGTTTGATGGTCGTCCGTATGCCAGTATGCCAGTGGGAATAAATTTAATAGCCCATCATCAAGCGGCATTATGGGTTGGAGTTCTTTCATGATTTTGTGTACAGCCTCTAGGTGTGCATTGTATCTGATGACAAGGGGAACCCGGTTATTCTTTGTGTTTTTTTTGTATTGGAGGAGTTTATCCTTGGTTATGGTGATAGCTCTTTTGATTTGGTTATCCGTTGTTCTGGTGTTGTATCCCTGTCAATAGGGCCTCAACAAATCCGATTGTATAGCCTGGCTGTATATGAATGACCTCCCTATATGTTTAGGCTGAATGCTGAGAAGTGATTTGGCATCATTATAGTGATGGTAACCCCCATCTCCGCCAAAAAAATAAATAAAAGCAAAACTAGGGAATAAACTATTACAAACATTTCCGGAATTATGTAAACCCATAGCAACAAGTCAGATGTAAGCTTTTATTGGTCTGCTATGTTTATACCTTTGTTTTTTGTGAATCACCTTGATAAATATTTAAGTACATTTCACACATATCAGCTAGGGATACACAAAATCAAAACCATCCACTAAAGATTGTACATAACTGGATCCAACCCTTAGTTTCCATAATACATGTTTTGTTTTAAAATACAAATGTACATAATCTGTTGACACAAACTGCTGCTTTTCACAGGAACCATTTTCCAACCCCCATTAAGCTGGTAGGGTGTTTTAACTTCTCCCTCACCTTTTGCATGTTAAAGTGGCGGATTCTGAGAGTTCCTGCTGTCCGAGGTATGTGATCATGGATTCGCAGAAAAGCAGAGGGACTTCAAGTCCCAGAATCCATTACTTGGAATAAGGGGCTGAGGGGGTTTCAGATTCAGCAAAGAATTTGGCCAAATCGTGACACTGACAGATTTAATTGACTAATGTCTTTAGTTTTACACATGTCCATCAAATGTATGTTCCGTCCAGTGAAACCATTGTACTTGGAGCTCAGTTTTGCTCTGATGACTCTATGACTAAAAGATCTCAAAGGCTCTTTATTTATTGACTACAACAGGACATGACTCAGCGGACAACATACCCACACATCCACAATCCTATTTATCCTTATCCCAAATAATGACTTTTTATATCAAGTAGTGTATGATAGTACTATGGGCCTCTAACCTGACCCTGACCATCATTAATAACATGATTATCCCCTCCTCTTTGCTCCTAAATCACTGGGTTACATTGTTTAAGCCGCCCTACTCCCAGACTGCCTATTCCTCCCCTTAGAAGGTGTTATTATGGTCTGGTCTGATGGGGCAAAATCAGTTTGATGGGGCAAAATCAGTTTATGTATAACCACTTCCAGAGCCTAATAATGGACCAGGCTCCCAAACCATCTAAACAGGGACTTATCTAAGCTAGTGTGGTGTATCAATGCTAGAGGATCCAGTAAAATGAGACTAAGTAGTATTATGGAGGATACCTTTTTGGGGTTACTACTGCAGTACTAGCGTAATGGTGCACCAGCAAAAATGTATTTGTCTATTAAAAAATAGTGGAAGAATGGGGTCCAAAATCACTACTATGTATTTAGTATTTACTATGTATTTTAGTATTAATCCATCTCTAACTCTGTAATTAAATATAATATTTTGCTTTTAGAGCCTTCAGAAAACGGGCCCTGTACACTTGCAAAGTAATTAATGAAAATTGCAAATGTACATTATTAAACCATAAAACTTTCTAGACATTTTTTGAGAGAGATTTTGGAGTTATTATTAACTTGATACAGATAAAGGATTTATTATCTGGAAATCAATTATCTTCTGAAATATGGCAATGCAATTTTCCACATTACCCTATTTAAACAAATGAAAATGTTTGCTTTTTCTTTGTAAGACAGTACGTTGTACTTGATGGTAGCTAAGCTAGCATAAACCCATGCTAACAGCATATCAATCCTATTGGTGCTTTATAAGAGTTAAAGCATGGTATGGCATTATATAACAAAAAAAGATCTATTGGCTGGAAAACCTAGTCCCTACATTGCTTTTGCTACCTACTACCACAAACCTGTCCACCCACTTGCATTATATGCTGGGGTTGGGGGGGGATGCAGGTTGGACCTGCTGAGGGCTTGGGAATATTTTCGGTGGGGGTCCCAGGTCTTGAAAATTACTCATTTGCACTCAATTGCACTTATCCGCAGGCCGAGTATCCGCCCTGTGTGGCATTAGCCTTAGTTAAAGAGCTTTCTGTTTTCCCTATGTTAACTAGAGGGCATTTCTGCCAAGAAGTGAAGACCGCTTCAGGAGGCACAAGTCTGACAAACAAACAAACAAATACAGACTGGTATTTTTTTTCTTTTAATGAATACATTTTAATAGAGGTTTTTGTTTACAATGACATAACAAAATCATGATGAGGAGAATAAAGAGCAAAACAACAAATAAATGTTTTTACAACAATTCCTACTGGTACAACTCGTGTATTGTTTCTAAGAAATGCATAAAAAATTGCTGTACACCAATGGTGGCCATGCATGCTAAGATCCGCTTGCTTGGCGAGGTCAGCAAGTGAGGGGATCTTCTCTCTATATCCCCACCTACGGGTGGACGATATCGAGCTAATTCGGTCGTTTGGCCCTGGGTCCACATGATTCAATTAGAATGACAGGTATAGGCATCCGCCGTTTTGTGGACTGCATCGGCTCCAACTGATTTTTAAACCTGCCCGATTGATATCTGTCTGATTTCAGGCCAGATATCGGTCAGGCAGGCCCATCGTTAGTGCCCGATATCGGCAGCTAGAATCGGCCCATGTATGGCAGCCTTAAGGAGTGAGCATATCCGATGTAGGGTTAGAGTGTGAAGGAGGCAATTCCCATTAAGCTGGATTACTGCAAGTAATATGTTTCACTTGTGGTGATCAAAATGTTAGGCAATGAGAAGGCATTTTTCAAGAGATTTGTTGCCTGCAGAAGTGCAGATTCGCTACGGGCAACAAATCTTACCCCTTATCATTGCCCTAAAGGGACACTTTCATTTGCTTATTAAACTGCTGTAAGTTTTACCCCTCACTCAACATAAATAGATACAGTATTACAGTTCACTTGGTTAGTACTATGTACCTATTGGCAGGGACCTAAACATGCTGTTAACTGTTGGGGCTCTTTGATCAAAATATAAGCCTAACAACACAAATTCTTGGGCACTGGCAGTTAGGTTCATATGGATTTACAATCTATGGCAATCAGTGTCTATAAATGCTGTCTGATTTTCTCATACAACAAAACAAACTTTATATAAGAATATATATTCTATGTTCTAAACCAAAATGTGGTGGTGAGGTATTTTAGGGCAATTTTGATCTTTATTTTTACATGAATCTCTTCAACTATCTGTAACCACCAGAGGGTAGAGAGCAGGTAAAACTATTCTGGGCATTGTAATTTTTACTAAATAATTGCTTTTGGTACTCATAAGACAACATGGACCAGACCCAACCTGAATGAGAGAATAAGGGGCCACAGACATGCCGAATTATATAAATCAGGACACTGTCCATCCAGGCATCTTCCAGCACGACCCATCAGCCTTCAGCTGGGAGTTGCAGTTAAATTGCAAAAGGGCTGTAAAAGTTTTATGTATATTCTGAAAAACTGGTACATAATGTAATATATCTTTTGTACTTATTTCTACTTTTCCCCCCTAAGGAAAAGTAGGGGGCATCTTCCACTTGACCTTCTTTAATACTTATACATCATATCATTATATTGTTATTTATAATTGCCCATGCTAAAGTAAAATGTATTGATTTATTTATTATCTTTAGTTATATAGTGCACATTTATGTAGTTTTAATAAATTAAATGCTTGTATTAGAATTTATTTAACAAATGAACATTTGTGGTATTTCATTTCTACTAATTTCTACTACTGCTACGCTGCTTTGCTTTTTTAGGTTGGGTTTTTCTATAGGGCCACTTTTCAAAGTTATAGGCTATGTGAGAAGGAAGAGGTGAGGGAGGTCGATTAAGGCCAGTTAAGGGGGGTGTAGTTCTCCTTTAAGCAACAGTTTTGCTGTTTTGATGAGAAGATGAGAAGTTGAATTCCTGGAAAATTTGCAGCTATGCTTTCCGTCCTGCAGGGGGAGACAGAGAAGCCTTGGGGGATAAGCATCTTTGAGAGGAAGGAGCCAGGCAGAATAAGCTGTTGCTCTAACAATTACACTAAGCAGACAGAGAGACAGAAAGAAAGCGGAGAGCTCCCAAGGTCCCAGAGAAAGAGGGCTGGGGAAAGTCATACTGAATGATCTGCTTTTTTAATAGACACTACGCTCAGAGTGAGTAGGGAAGGGACAGGCAGGAAGGCAGGACTTGGGAAAGGGATCCTAGTCCTGTGAGAGTCCATTAAATAGCTAAAGCTACTGATTTTTAGCAAGCCGCAGGGTGTGCAGAGTTGGAACTTGCCTTCCAGATTTATCGGACAAAGTGCTTGTACCCTAAGCTTTCTAGTGGACCCCACGAAAGGCTGCTCACTTCATGGCAACTTGGACCACACACTCCTAGGACCTTGGGTTGCTTCTAGGACACTGCCATGGATGTTGAAGAGGAGAATGAAACCCTGCGACGTTTCTTTGAAGGTAAAAAAAACACAGGGGTAACATGGCTGTAAGGACAAACTTGGTGTCTATGGCCATGCCTAGTCATTCTCTGCACTTGAAATGCTTTGTTTTTACCTATATCCCTGACACTGAAAAAAAATATAATTGTTCTGGGCATTGTTTCCCTATTGTTTCTAAAGGCATATCTGTATACTTTGATAAATCCACGTTTTTCTGTATCTGATGTACAGTCTAGAGAAAGGAATGTAGGACATGCCACTGTCATGTAATAATCTCTAGACTTGTAATATATACCATTTAACATTAACAATTGTTTGCAATTAGCTGTGGCTCATTACTTTTGTTTCTGTGTAAAGCCTGATTTATTTTTCGGGGTAGTTGAGAAAAGGTAATACTTGTATTTTTCTGGCATGTAGTTTTAGAGCAGAGAGGACGGCGCTGTGTATTTATTGTCTGGTGATACCTTTTTTGCTATGATATCTGATCCTGTATTGTTTTTTCTAAGTCGTGTCAATCGCTATTTCTATTATCAAATAGGCCTCTTTGAAAGGAAGAGAGTTTAACATATGTGTATGAGCCAATAGAACTGTTATCAGAACATGTATGGGTAATTTCAAATTAAAAATACTGCATTTGCATCAAAACAGTGGGTGTTTAGCGCTTTGACTGATCAGAAACTGCTACTTCTGTAACACAAGTGGTTAAATATAGAACACGGACCACCTGAACGGGGAGATGCCCATCTTTATATCTGTCTAATCTTAGTCATCTATTGCCTAATGTTTACATATCTAATAGGTAGCTAGCTAACAGGAATCATATTTATACTGAAAAATCTAATAAAATAACACAATTGCTATTTTTTATACCACTGTAACCAGACTTTTTTTTTTCTTTATATAATAACAATATTATGTTATCTTAATTTAAAAATAATTATATTCTTTGTCCCATTTGTTTTTTAGTTAAGTCATTCATTCTTTGTTCAAACATAAAAACAAAAAAAATGTCATCTCTTTTTAGTTATGGGTCTAGGTCAAGGGGGGGGATATCTGATATCAGTTCCATGTTACATAAATAAATACAAAATCAACACTCTTGGAATGAAGAAATCACCTGCCAGATCACAAAGAAAAATAGCTTTCTTTTTCCATTTTGGTAGATAGAGTTACACAGCTATTACATTTATATTTTTTACATTTAATGTTGATTTTTTTTAATCTAAAAAATAATCTGACCATATACAACAAAAAAAATATAATATAGAAATACAGAACAACAAGCAAAAAATAGAGAAATATTCAGTATTATCAGAAAAGTAGGAAGAGCGTAATCCTTAATATTCTGTATTTTGATATATTTTTCTATATTTTGTTCTTGTAGTGTATTGTTATGGATTACAGTCCAATTTTGAAAATGTCTGGATATTTCTATATTTTTATTAAAACGTATATAGTTATACATTATAACATTTTGCAAATTACCGAATATTTCTATATTTTTTTATAGTATAGATATAGATCACTTTCTAATATACTTTTGAAAAGTACTCAATGTTTTATAATAGTAATATTATTTTATTATAGTGTATATAATTATATATAGATTATTTTATAATTCTGAATAGTACTGAATATTTCTGTATTTTATATTTTTTCTTGTTGATAGATTATAACAGGCTTTTATATAAAGTATAATATATACAATTTAATGTACATTAGCTATCATACCTACACCTTTCAGAGCATTTGTTAAAGTGACATATAGACAGAGATAAAGGCTGCACTCACTTTAAAATTAGAAAGCCTTGAGCCAATTAAGCAAAGAAAAAAATTGATTATAATTGTAAACCAATGTTTTGCAGACCAAAAGATTGGTTTACAATAAAAAAATATATTTTTTTTTAAATCAAGCCCATGAGTGTTTAACCTTATCTACAGTATATATATATATATATATATATATATATGTGTGTGTGTGTGTATGGGATCCCTTATCGGGAAACCCATTATCCAGAAATCTCCAAATTATGGAAAGCCTGTCTCCCATGCTCTCCATTTCTATCAAATAATTCAGAATTTTAAAACTAATTTCCTTTTTCCCTGTAATAATAAAACAGTACCTTATAATTGATCTCAACTAAGATATAAATAATCCTAATTGGATGCAAAACAATCCTATTGGGTTTAATTAATGTACTATTGATTTTTTAGTACACTTGAGGTATGGAGATCCAAATTACAGAAAGACCCCTTATCCGGCATACCCATGGTCCCGAGCATTCTGGATAACAAGTCCTATACCTGTATATATATATATACATTGTTTCAAGTGCCAGAGCCACCAGGGCAGAGAATAGCATAGGAGAGACAAACGCTGTTTTTATAGCAGTAATTTATATAAGTAACTTAAAAATCATTACAAATTTGTAATAAATATATATTGCAAAGTTGTTTAGAATTATGTTTTCTTCTAACAGTTTTCTTCTAAAGTTTGCAATAAAATAATATCATTCTAATGATTTTTTTTCAAAATACATTAAAAATATTCACTTTTTAAAGTTTTTTGTAAGTCTAACTGCTATTGAAAGCTATGTCTGGGTGTTTTTATTCTCCTCACTTCTGGTTCTGACTCCAGAAACAGTGTAGCAAAATCTAGATCAGCGGTTCTCAACCTGTGGGTTGGGACCCCTTTGGGGGTCGAACAACCCTTTCACAGGGGTCGCCTAAGACCATTGGAAAACATATATTTCCGATGGTCTTAGGAATAATTTTATGGTTGGGGGTCACCACAACATGAGAAACTGTATTAAAGGGTCGCGGTGAGAACCACTGATCTAGATCAGTGTTTTTCAACCTTTTTTGGGCAAAGGCACACTTGTTTCATGAAAAAAATCACGAGGCACACCACCATTAGAAAATGTTAAAAAATTTAACTCTGTGCCCAGCAGCAGTGCCCCCCTAGTACATTGGTGCCCAGCAGCAGTGCCCCCCTAGTACATTGGTGCCAAGAGCAGTGCCCCCCTAGTACATTGGTGCCCAGCAGCAGTGCCCCCCTAGTACATTGGTGCCAAGAGCAGTGCCCCCCTAGTATATTGGTGCCCTGCCTACGGCACACCAGGCAACATCTCGCGGCACACTAGTGTGCCGCGGAACAGTGGTTGAAAAACGCTGATCTAGATGATTAACAGACCTGGAGAAGACCTGACTTTGCTAACATAGTTTCAAGGGTCCAGAGGACAGCAAGGAATAAACAAATACTGCTTTCGCATTGACTATTACGCATTTTTAATGAATGTATATTGGAAAGTTGATTAGAACTACATATTCTGTGCATAATAAAAAAGCCAAGTCTTTTAAAGCCATGATCCCTAAACCCCAGACAATTACATTTCCTATTGGTTCCTTGATAGAGAAAATAGGTAGAGGGTTATATACTCTGTTGAAGTATTTATTTGATGTATGTTATCACTTGGGACAAATGCCTTAGATTATGTTATCAGCGTCACTGGGTGCTGTAAGGAATACATTGCTACATGGTGTGTGCTAACTAGGCAGAACGCAGACAATTTGAATTATTGGTAAAAAAAAAAAAGCAATAACGGACTTTTATTAAAAAAACATGGCTTTTGGAGTCAGAAGGGTATTTTTATTTTGTAGGGGAAACCAAAGTGAAAGTAACAAAATAAAATGAATTATATTCACACCACCCAATGAGAATCATGAAAGGAAAAGTAAAGTTTAGAAGCAGGCTGCTATTAAATCCCTACATATATCCCTACCTTTTATTATAGAGTGATGGTGGGAATTGCAGTTCTGCCCCCAACAGAGGGCTGAGGGCTGCCTGTCCTTGTTTTGGAGTACATTTTAGAATCTGAACCTGAACTAGATTGGAATGCTGATCCCAGTTTGTTTCTTACATAAAAAGGCTGCTACCACTCCCCTACAAACTTAGATATTCCTGCCACATGCTAATCGCTTATGAAATATTTGTATTGTAGTATAAATGTATTGCGTGTTACATATGGGATGTATAGATATGTAAAGGGCAGATTCATGAATGTTATCCTAACATTAAATCACTGGGGGGTGCCAAATGTGAGGCACCCCTAAGTGATTATAATAACTTACCTGATATCCTGGGCCAGTACTGCTCAGTGAGCACTAGAGAGAGATCTTCCGGGATCTTCCTTTTCAGTAAGGGTGCACATGTGCAGTAGAGTAAAAAGCTGAACTTTAACAAAAAATATTGGCTTTTTCACTCTACTTCGCATCAGGGGCCACTGCAAAAGGAAGAAAGGGGTTAAGAGGATCTCTCTGTGGTGCTCGCTAGGAAGCTACCCCTGGGCCAATGCAGTCTTCTCCTAACTGGAGCATTGACCCGTTGTATCAAGTAAGTGATTATAATCACTGGGGGATACCTAACATTTGGCAAACCCCAAATTAAACTTTTTCTTCTCCATTAAAGTAAATATAATTTCAGAACAAATCCGTTTTATTCTAAATCTGAGAAGGATGTTTTTGAAAACAAACTTTAAAAAGATGTGCAATCATTGCCAATAGCCATGTATGGAAACTGTCATTGCTGCCCAGTCATTGTTTTGGCTGGTCTTTGATAACGTATCTTAAACAATGATGAATCAGTTGATACTGATCGAACTATGAAAACAATCGGCCAGTTTGTTGAAGGTCTAGGAATTCTCGACGGTTTCGACAATGAACTTTGATATATCCCTAAGTGATCACTGGGGTGGCACTTCTTCAGGGGAATTCGGGCAAAACTGAAATAAAAATCATTATGGTGTATTAAAGGGCACCTATCACCCTCAAATTGTTTCCCCCATCAGTGATACAGGCTAACAAAGCTGGTTGGGGGGAAAAAATACTTTTAAAAAAAAAAAAAAAAAAAACAGCTCCCACCAATGCTAGGCTACCCATGCCAGGAAGGAGCTTCCGGAGCAGGCAGCCATGTTGTGACACTCACATGCGCATAATGAGCGAGTTCACCAACCCGCTCATTATGCACATGTATATGACATAGGAGGGTAAATCACATCCACAGCTCCTACATCAGGCACATGCGCATGATGTACAAGTGGTGATCATTGAGCACTGGGTGTTCCCGGCAGCCTAGCAATGGCGGGGGCTGTACTGGAGTGTGGGCTTTGCACCTCTGGTGGGGGAAACAATTTGAGGGTGCACTTTACGCAGAAAATATAGCTATAGTAAAAAACCTCAGGCTACTCATAATGCTTTACATTCTGTTCAGTGTTTCCCATATTTAATTTGAATTAAAAGTCAACCAAAAAAACTCATAAATATAAAAAATCTACATCTATACTATATATCTTTGCTGCTGTTAAGAAGCACATTTTCACTTGCTTCCTGTTCCTAAGGACAAGCCACTGTTCCCCCCCTTCTGCTGCAAAGTCTTTGCAAAAACAAAGCTTTGTATTACCTTGAGAAAGTTACCTGTCCCAAACAGACAGTTCCCACTCATCAGGCTAAAAATAACACACTGATACAAAAGGAAAATATTGCCCATTTATGAGAAGAGTTCCTTATCTGTCTATGTAACAGATAGTAAATTAGGATGACAGTTTATTGCATAGAACATAGAGTGCATAGAACATTCCTTCCTGTATATTTGCATTTCATGCTTGTGGGTGGGAGCCACAATTTTATCCTCCTACTTCATGCTTTCATATTGGAGTAACATGCATCTTGAGCTGGCCATACACATACCAATAATAACTTCATACATTTATTTGTGCTTCTATGTTGCCCCCCTGATATCCATGTTCAATTAATATCATTTCTGGAGTGGGGCAGGGTAGAAAATTTCATTGGCATATGCACCATGTTGGCAAGTTTATGGTGTATGGGCAAATAAGAATGTGAAGAGGAGCCACCAGGAGCAATAGGAAGGTGCCCATACAGTGTGTGGCCCTTCTTATACACTTCATATTTTATTACATTAGCTGTGCAGGCAAAGTGGTACCTGGCCCATATATGGCTGCTTTAGACTCAAGTTTATTTTCTGCTCAGCTCCTTCTGGGGACTGGTCTGCTGGATTGTTTGCCCTTTAGCTACTTGCCATGGCTACTAAAATAGACAATGCTGATCAATTACTGATTATTGTCTCTACGTGTGTTTTAGCAGAGGCAATTCTCATTACTGTCTATGGCAAGGTATTTTCTGGAGTTTAGTAGCCGTGAAAAAGTAGCTGCTACTAGTAGCTTAGTGTGTTTTCACCCTTACTGTTTAACACTCATCCCTATATATATAACAGTATTATATGTTCATGTAAAAACCAGGGCTATCTCTAGATACAGAGACCCGGAGAAAATAGTTGTCCTGGAGGTTGCTACAGGTTGGGCAACTCCGATCTTGGCCTGTTGCCCAACACTCTCATATCTTTTATGCAACCAATAAAAATAAAGGATAATTATAATGGGGATTTAAAAAAATAACACAATATATGTGGCACAGAATTACTTTATGAGACTTGCGAAAGTGAAGTATAATATTAACCCTTTGTACATTATAACATCCCTGCCAAACTAATACCCTGGTTGATGGGTGAAAAATGCAAATTGTGGCTATTTTAGTCCCTTTTGTAACATATACCTATATTGTAGATATATAATATTGTAACAATAATATTATAACATCATAACAAAAATGCTAATTATACAAAATAATGTAAAATAACATTTAGCATTCTGAATGTATTCAAACTGTGGCACCCTCATTAGGCACTGTAGTGGAACAACCCATAAGCAAAGGTATACCACGGAAAATACTCCTAATGTTCTATGTTGCCTGCACCAGAAGTGAGCTTGCAGTGCGGATGCCCATGTTTATTCGCAGACATGTCCTTAATAATAGAGTCTCCTGGCTCGCTCATTGTGCATGTGTTTGATATCACATTGTCCTAAAATGGCCACCTGTCCAGGAAGTTCCTTCCTAGTGCGGGTGGCATATTGCTCCTAATGAGCACTTTTTGAACAAAATTGTATTGTTTGCTCCAACCCAGAGAGTAGACTCTTAGTAGCCCCATGGGGGGAAACCCTTTAATTAAACCAGACCACTGAAAGTTACTAAAGGACTGGTTGCTTTATCAGCCAGGCACCATTTGAAAACCACTTACTGCGTAGAAATAAAAGGTTCACATACACACATGTACCTAGGGTTGCCACTTTTTCTAGAGAAAAATACCAGCCTTCTTGCATTTCCCCTATTACAGGTATGGGATCCCTTATCCGGAAACCCGTTATCCAGAAAGTTCGGAATTACGGAAAGGCCGTCTCCCATAGACTCCATTATAAGCAAATAATTCTAATTTTTTAAAATGATTTCCTTTTTCTCTGTAATAATAAAACAGTACCTTGTACTTGATCCCAACTAAGATATAATTACCCCTTATTGGGGGCAGAACAGTCCTATTGGGTTTATTTAATGGTTAAATGATTCCCTTTCTCTGTAATAATAAAACAGTACTTGTACTTGATCCCAACTAAGATATAATTACCCCTTATTGGGGGCAGAACAGCCCTATTGGGTTTATTTAATGGTTAAATGATTCCCTTTTCTCTGTAATAATAAACAGTACCTGTACTTGATACCAACTAAGATATAATTACCCCTTATTGGGGCAGAACAGCCCTATTGGGTTTATTTCATGGTTAAATGATTCCCTTTCTCTGTAATAATAAAACAGTACCTGTACTTGATCCCAACTAAGATATAATTACCCCTTATTGGGGGCAGAACAGTCCTATTGGGTTTATTTAATGGTTAAATGATTCCCTTTTCTCTGTAATAATAAAACAGTACCTGTACTTGATCCCAACTAAGATATAATTACCCCTTATTGGGGCAGAACAGCCCTATTGGGTTTATTTAATGGTTAAATGATTCCCTTTTCTCTGTAATAATAAAACAGTACCTGTACTTGATCCCAACTAAGATATAATTACCCATTATTGGGGCAGAACAGCCCTATTGGGTTTATTTAATGGTTAAATGATTCCCTTTTCTCTGTAATAATAAAACAGTACCTGTACTTGATCCCAACTAAGATATAATTAATCCTTATTGGGGGCAAAACAATCCTATTGGGTTTATTTAATATTTAAATGATTTTTTTAGTAGAGATCCAAATTACGGAAAGATCCCTTATCTGGAAAACCCCAGGTCCCAAGCATTCTGGATAACAGTTCCTATACATGTAAAACATATGCTCAGCTTGCTTCAAGTTGCTATTCTGCCTAAATCAATGAATTTCTATGCTGCAATAAAATGATTCTACATCTGGCCTAAACCCCTCATTTTTTTTTCCAGAGTAGTTTGTTTCGGTGTTTACAGGCAAAACCAGATACCAGATAGATACATCTCCAGAAACATAATGAGATATTTTAGAGTTATCCATGGAAAAACAGACCAGGAGAAACTAATCTTTTACTTCATCACTGAGTGGGCGGTTGGGTAAAGGTTCACAAAGTACTGTACGTTGCTTTATGTTTTTATAACCTGGTATCCAGTAACAGCTCCACAATTCCCACACATTTAATACAGCCACCGAACCTCCATACGCCATATTTCCTTCACGTTGCGTCCCAGACTCTCTGCTAGGCGATTATCCAATCAGATAGTAGTGTAAGGCGCTTATCCAATCAGATAATAGTATAAGGCGTGTATCCAATCAGATAACAGTGTACAACTTTTCCACACGCTAGAGAAAGGTGCGCAGTAGTGAAGGGCGGGGTTGGTTCCCTGAGGAAGGATGGCTGGAAACAGTAAGTAGCGGAATCCGCATGGACTAATTGCGGCTAGGCAGTGGTTTACATGTCAGACATCGGTTTTGACGCAGTTTTCAGTTCTCCCTCTTCCTGCATGTTGTCTGTGGAATGTTCAGCTAATGCAAGTAGTAAGAGATAATTTACTCAGCTGCTTTAAAGAGGGTACTGAGTGGGCATTATCCCTGGGACCTGTGAACTAAAAGGTGTCTTAGGGGATACAAATACATAGAGCATGCTGTAGCGTATGGCAGATTATAGATTTAGATTTAGAATGCAGCTCCAGCAACAGACGCAAGTATTAACTATGCCAGGGCACTGGGCACCCAGTCAGTAGAGCATTTTACTATTTTTAAGGTGCGTATTGGAACACCCTGTTATGTCCCCGGCTATCCCTTTATTCCATATCCAACTCTGCCAAATATTGCCTGTATTTTGATGCGTTTAAGGCCTTTTCAGAAGCACTTTCTTTTGTTCTATGGGCTGAAAAATTCAGAATCCCCCCCATCACTTATGTGAAACCAATGTCATAGACTAGGGGGCTGATTTATCAAAGTACGATTGGGTCCAAATGGGAAAAATTCAGATTTTAGAACTGTGCATATTTTCTGCAATTTTTTCGTACTTTGCGAAATTTGTGCCGCAAAATCGTATTGTTGCGCCAAGTACGAAAGTTTCGGATTCATTAAAGCTTCGGTATCGTGACTTTCCTTGGGCCGGGTTGGAGCTGCAGAGTGCCATTGAGCCCTATGGGAGACTTTCCTTGGGCCGGGTTGGAGCTGCAGAGTGCCATTGAGCCCTATGGGAGACTTTCCTTGGGCCGGGTTGGAGCTGCAGAGTGCCATTGAGCCCTATGGGAGACTTTCCTTGGGCCGGGTTGGAGCTTCAGAGTGCCATTGAGCCCTATGGGAGACTTTCCTTGGGCCGGGTTGGAGCTGCAGAGTGCCATTGAGCCCTATGGGAGACTTTCCTTGGGCCGGGTTGGAGCTTCAGAGTGCCATTGAGCCCTATGGGAGACTTTCCTTGGGCCGGGTTGGAGCTGCAGAGTGCCATTGAGCCCTATGGGAGACTTTCCTTGGGCCGGGTTGGAGCTGCAGAGTGCCATTGAGCCCTATGGGAGACTTTCCTTGGGCCGGGTTGGAGCTTCAGAGTGCCATTGAGCCCTATGGGAGACTTTCCTTGGGCCAGGTTGGAGCTGCAGAGTGCCATTGAGCCCTATGGGAGACTTTCCTTGGGCCGGGTTGGAGCTGCAGAGTGCCATTGAGCCCTATGGGAGACTTTCCTTGGGCCGGGTTGGAGCTGCAGAGTGCCATTGAGCCCTATGGGAGACTTTCCTTGGGCCGGGTTGGAGCTGCAGAGTGCCATTGAGCCCTATGGGAGACATTCCTTGGGCCGGGTTGGAGCTGCAGAGTGCCATTGAGCCCTATGGGAGACTTTCCTTGGGCCGGGTTGGAGCTGCAGAGTGCCATTGAGCCCTATGGGAGACTTTCCTTGGGCCGGGTTGGAGCTGCAGAGTGCCATTGAGCCCTATGGGAGACTTTCCTTGGGCCAGGTTGGAGCTGCAGAGTGCCATTGAGCCCTATGGGAGACTTTCCTTGGGCCAGGTTGGAGCTGCAGAGTGCCATTGAGCCCTATGGGAGACTTTCCTTGGGCCGGGTTGGAGCCGCAGAGTGCCATTGAGCCCTATGGGAGACTTTCCTTGGGCCAGGTTGGAGCCGCAGAGTGCCATTGAGCCCTATGGGAGACTTTCCTTGGGCCAGGTTGGAGCTGCAGAGTGCCATTGAGCCCTATGGGAGGCTTTCCTTGGGCCAGGTTGGAGCTGCAGAGTGCCAATGAGCCCTATGAATCCGAATTTAATCCGAATTTTTTCTATCGTACTTTTAAATGTCCGAAATTTGGACTTTGAAGCGATCGAAATGTTTAAGAAGGCGAAAATGGAACTTGATTGTTCTATTTGTAGAGAAAGGGATGCCTGGATGTTCATTAATATGGAAATAGAAATATAATACTTTAGATAAGCCCCTCTGGTGTTGTGGATCATATAATCTTTCATTTGTGTTCCATTTAATGACTTGACTTCGAAACCTGCCCATTTAAATGATTTACAAAAAAATACTAAAACTGCATGGATAAAGAAGGGCACTGCAATTTTTATTTACTGCCATAAGTGGCCCCCCCACTGACCATTTAAAAGGCATACAAGGTACAGGTATGGGATCCCTTATCCAGAAACCCATTATCCAGAAAGTTCTGAATTATGGAAAGGCCATCTCCCATAGACTCCATTATAAGCAAATAATTCTAATTTTTAAAAATTACAGGTATGGGACCTATTATCCAGAATGCTCGGGACCTGGGGTTTTCCGGATAAGTGGTCTTTCTATAATTCGGATCTCCTACCTTAAGTCTGCTAAAAAAATATTTAAACAGTAATTAAACCCAATAGGATTGTTTTGGCTCCAATAAGGATTAATTGTATCTTAGTTGGGATCAAGTACAAGGTACTGTTTTATTATTATAGAGAAAAAGAAAAACATTTTCATAAATTTGAGTTATTTGATTAAAATGTAGTCTATGGGAGATGGCCTTTCCTGTAGTTTTGAACTTACCTGTATTTCCTTTTCTCTGTAATAATAAAACAGTACCTTGCACTTGAACCCAACTAAGATATAATTACCCCTTATTGGAGGCAAAACAAGCCTATTGGATTTATTCAATACTTAAATGATTTTTAGCAGACGTAAGTTATGGAGATCAAAATTACGGAAAGATCCCTTATCCAGAAAACCCCAGGTTCCAAGCATTCTGGGTAACAGGTCCCATACCTGTACTGTGGTCTCTTTGGGCTTAATTAGTTTTCAGTCCATTAATTAGTTTTCAGTCCATACATAGATGTTGATATTAAATCAGTGTTTCTAGTGTTTATATAAATAGGTAACGACCCTTCCCTTCCTTCTTTATTGTGCCCAGGATGACCCAGGATGATCCTCCTGTATTTTTAATCTTCTTCCTTATTAATAACATTGGCATCAAGCTTCATTTTACCAGTCAGGCTAGTAAAATACCGGCCAACTGGCAACCCTACACGCAGGCTAGTCACGCAGCTAATGTGCATGTGCTTGGATTAGATATACATGCAAACTATGTTGCAAATATTCTTAGAAGCACTTCTAGCTATAATGTCAGTTCTAGAATCTACAGCCAGCTTTGATCTTGGCTTTCCACTTCAGAAAATCTGTTGTGATTGATTGGGAGTAGAAAGTGTACAGAGGGTTATTTAGAAATCAGCTCATAATTCAGTTTAATATAAATGCAGGCAGGGTCTATAACAGGGATCCTCAACCTTTTATACCTGTAAGCCACATTCAAATGGAAAAAGTTTTGGAAAACAACACAAGCATGTAAAAGTTCCCAAAGGTGCCAAAGAGAGCTATAATTGGCCATTTGATAGCCCTTATGTTGTCTGGAAGCCTACAGAAGGCTTTGGCAATTACACTGGGTTTTTATGCAATCAAAGCTTGCCTCCTAACCAGAAATTCAAAAATAAGCAGCTGCTTTGAGGTCACTGGGAGCAACATCCAAAAGGTTGTCGAGCAACATGTTGACCATGAGCAACTGATCTGTAAGCATCCAGGTCATAGCAAATACTTTCTGCCTAGTAACAAGAGGCATATTCAGGGATATTGCTGTACTTTCTTAGTTGTTATTCTCTGGATAAACAACATTAAGATCATGTGGCACCAGTGCCAGGTTAATGGAAGATTTTATGCACACTGCAGTAGGTAACAAGCCAAAAAATCTTGGGGCACATCACCCAAGTCCCATACACAGCACTCTGGGTCTTTACTGACTTTTTCAAAAACTGTTGATTGCATCTGCTAAGGCTGATGTCAGACGTGGCGCATATTTTCGGCAAGTGGAAAAACGTTTGCCGAAAATACCGCCATACGCCTCCTACCTGTGCCTGCACCCGAATGAATGAGATACGCTCGGGTGTAGGTACATGTAGCCAATATCCGCATAAAAACGCGACAGAATGCAAAGTCTTGCGTTTTTATGCGTATTTCGGCTACATGTGCCTGCACCTGAGTGTATATTCATTCGGGTGCATGTACAGGTAGGAGGCGTATGGCGGTATTTTTGGCAAGCGTTTTTCCGCTTGCCGAAAATATACGCCATGTCTGATATCAGCCTAATAGCTGAACATGCAGACACTGCAACTGGAGATTACATGAAACTGCAGGCACAACTATACGAAATCTAAAAGCACCCCTAATTATGGACACATATATAAATTAGGTAGAAAACTGGGCAATGATTACTGAGTCAGGCACCAAAACGTGCTGCACACTGATGTACATTTACATTATAATGAGGCATATATTCATTGGTTCTGTGTGATGCTATAATATAAAGACACAAGGGTGCACCCCTTAGTGCTAACTGCAAAAAAAAATATGTATTGCACCTGGTTTTTACACAGTGCCTTTAGCTCTATATGTATACACTGCACATTCTAATAGTAAATGAAATAATTACCAAATTGGGATTTCCCATGGTCCTGGAGTTTACTTGGCCTTGGATAGTCTCCCCCTCCAAATCTATATTTTAGTACCAAACACCTCCAACCCAAAAAACACACTAACACCAATTAAAAAATGGAGGCTCACTATCCCATTCTAAAAGACATTGTATCAAGTCCAAATTAGCACTAGTCTCAGAGAAATGCCTTGGCGAGGAGGGAGGGGAAAAGTGAGATTTTCAGTGAGATCTAGCAAGTGCAGAATAAAAAGTTAAAGTTATTTATAAATTTTATGATCCAGCTTTGTATTTCTGAGTGACAGATCAGCCCTGTTGGTCACCTTTAAACCAGGGACATTTTTAAGGGCAGAGAGTGAAATCCAGGACACAATGTGGCTAGGGCTGCAGACACAAAGGGCTGATTAGCCTTGGCATAGGGCTGTAGAATTTTCTGTTGGTACATGACACCTAACAGATTCCAGATGTGCGCTGTGCTGTATTTATAACGATGGAGATTCCTGGCATTCAGTAGGTATGCGCAGTATACAAACCATCAGAGTTTAGTGTGTGGCTGTGCACTTAGAATAGGTTTCTCTCCTCACAACAGGATGATGTCCCCCCTCCTCCTCCTCCAGCTGTGGGTTCTGCCTGTCAGGGAAGGGGCCCGTCAGAGCCTGACATAATTCAGGTGTTTAGCTGGTTATAGGGTCACAGCTGGTGTATTTGGGGTTGGGCAGATTGTGCCTGTTTATAGTACCTGCCTTGATGCATCATATTGCAGACGAGGTGCAGGGTGAGCTTTGCTGACCCTTGGCTGGCATCAGGAGGGAAAGAGTTACTTCAGGCTGCAAATATGTGGCATCCCCAGCTCTCAGCTAATTTATGAGATAAGAGGTTGTAAAAAAAAAAATGAGAATCAGAAAAAAATGTTTAGAGAATGGAATAAGGTGGGGGGGAGGTGCAGAGATGGGAGGTTCCTGGAGGGGCCTGCGTCTGTTTCCAAAATCTTGGTGCTCATGCGAACACTAGTCCTCATTGCTGTAAATTGCTCAAAGTACAGAAATGCTGCTTTAAGTGCACCACTACATTACATGTGTTGTATAAAAAGCACAAGTGACACTGCTGCACGTACATATTATATATCATTCTATACATTTCTTTTAGTGCATATCATTTCTGTGTCCATCCAGTAGCCTACAGTACATACTTCTATCATCTCCCTGCAAGATACAGTTAGAGATAAAGGGTCATTTATGAACTGGGTGCAGTGTATAGACTTGGGATTGCATCTCTTCCACCACTTGGCATTAATGTGTAATTCTTTTGGTACAGGTATAAGATCTGTTATCCGGAAACCTGTTTTCCAGAAAGTTCCGAATTACGGAAAGGCCATCTCCCATAGACTCCATTTTAAACTAACGATTCTAATTTTTAGAAATTATTTCCTTTTTCCCTGTAATAATAAAACAGTACCTTGTACTTGATCCCAACTAAGATATATTTAATCCTTATAGGATTGAAAACAATCCTATTGGGTTTATTTAATGTTTAAATGATTTTTTAGTAAACTTAACGCATGGAGATCCAAACTACAGAAAGATCCCTTATCTGGAAGACCCAAGGTCCCGAGCATTCTGGATAACAGATCCCATACCTGTACAAGCCTTTTTGTCTGTAGACACAACATGCTGTTTGTACCCTGGAACCCTGGTTTTTGGGTGCTGGTAGCTCCAGGTTTCCCCTGGCATCAATAGGCACAGATAGGTACAATTCAACAGAAATGGTGCGGCAGACACAATGGCACTTATATGGAAGTGCAGGGAGTGTGTTTGGACCCTTTAATGGGTACATAAGTGCAGCATTTGTGTCCATTGTAATGCAACTGCATTTATGGCTGCATTTGAAAATGATCCATATTGTTTTGGGAAACTGGTGTCTTTTTTTATTGCCTGTATTCTAAGGGATGAGATTTTTTTTGCCCAAAATCAATGTTTTGGGTTTTACAGCTGCTCAGAGTTCTGCATATTAACTTTCAGCAGGTACAGGTATGGGACCTGGGGTTTGCCAGATAAGGGATCTTTCCATAATTTGGGTCTCCATAACTTGTCTGCTAAAAAATATTTAAATATTGAGTAAATCCAGAGAGAGGCTCACAGGGGGACTTATCTTGCATTTTTATCTTTGTATCAGTTTTTGTGTGTAAACCTGTTTGTTAAAGGTGTATACCCATTTATTGTAGAGTGCTGCAGAATATGTTGGTCCTTATAAATATGTGTTGTTATTATTAGTATTAATAATAATATTGTGGAAAATGTATCCTATGGCTATGTACATAGCCACTGCCATAAGCACCAGATACTTTATTGTAAGATCTACGGGCAGGGACCTCCACCCTCTTGCCTCTTTGATGCTTAACTTATTGCAACTGTACCTTGTATTTATTTGTATTTATTATTATACTTTGTATTTATCTATTATTATTTTAATAATCCCCTGTTGTATTAATGTATTTTCTATATATAGATTGTAAGCTCTACGGGGCAGGGACCTCCATCCTCTTGTGTCCTTTGACTCTTAATTTATTGCAACTGTATCTTGTATTTATTTGTATTTATTGTTATACTTTGTATTTATCTATTATCTTTATAACCCCCTGTTTGTATTAATTTATTCTACTGTACAGCGCTGCGTATATAAGTAGCGCTTTATAAATAAAGATATACATAGATACTGTACAGTGCTGCGTACATAAGTAGTGCTTTTATAAATATATACATACATACTTTCCAGAGCAGGTGACTCCTGTTTACCAATACTGTGTCAAGCATATTGCTATTATATAGCATACGGAGATTATTGTGTAATTCCTGCAAATGCTTTCCCAGAGGCAATAATACAAATCGCCAGATGGAAAACATATACAGTGCTTTGGTTTTCCAAAGTTGCCTCCCAAGGATTTATATTATCAATGGTGGGAAGGCATTTGCAGGAGAGCATTTTCCCCCCCCCATCTCCCAGTGTGCCATAGCCCTTAAAGGGGTTATTCACCTTTAAATTAACTTTTAGAATGTTTAGTGCTATTCTGAAACAATTTGCAGTTGGTCTTCATTTTTTATTATTTGTTATTTTTTAATTATTTTTTATTCAGCAACTGTCCAGTTTGGAATTTTAGCAGCTATATTGTTGCTAAGGTGCAAATTACCCTAGCGTCCAGGCATTGGTTCAAATGAGTAACTGGAATATGAAAAGAAGTAGGATTAAATAAAAAGTATAAGCTATAAAAAGTAACAATAACAATGAAATTGTAGCCTCAAAGAGCAATAGTTTTTTGGATGCCAGGGGTCAGTGACCCCCATTTGAAAGCTTGAAAGAATCAGAAGAAGAAACCAAATAATTCAAAAACAATAAAAAGTAAAAAATGAAGACCAATTGAAAAGTAACTGGCCATTCTACAACATACTAAAAGTTAACGTGAAGGTGAAACCACCCCTTTAAAAGAGCAGTTCATATTTGAACATTTTGCTGTACATTTTTTCAATTAGTTGAGTATTTTCTTGCATTTGTATTTGCCTTTAAAGTTAGATGTTGACAGTGTCCGCCTTCGTACCTGCAGCTAGGCATGTCACCGGCCTAGCCTTTATCTGGAAAACCCCTTACACATTCCAGATAATAGATACCATATCTGTAATTTTGCTACCTATGAGGAGCGCCAGCTCTCAGCGCCTGTTATAGATTATTCCATAGGAGTGTTTTTATTATGTCCTTCAAGATGGCTGTACTCCCTGGGGGTGCTGTGTGTTAGTGCGTGCGAGAGGCGTACAGTTGTTGGGAGTGTTTGTTATATGAATAGATAATAGGAATTGTGTGAGCTTTTATCTGGCTCCTGTTTCAGTAGCGTTTAACCTTGTTTGACTTCCCTTGTCCAGAATTGATTTGTAAAAGAATAGACCTGTTTAAAAGGACAAAATACTGGTCAAATTATGAACATTTAAGTTTTGTATTCCATTTTTTTTCTCTTTTTGCCTTTTCCTAACTGCATCAGTCAGGCATTATGCAGAGCAACATGGTTGGGTTGGTAGCTGCTATATATGGCCACATCATGTTCTGTGTGCCGTTGGCTCCTGATGGTGATCACTGGAAGCCAGGACCAGGCTAGCATCCAGTGTTCAGGTTTCTGCTGGACTAATTGGAGAAGATATTGGCTGTGACCTTATCTGAGATGAAGGGAATATCATAATCAGGACAGTCCAACAACTCCCAACTATATTTAATCTACAGCTCGGAGCAGTAGGATGCTGGGAAGTTCATTGCAAATGATGTAGGGCTTGACAGCAATGAAGCTGAATGGGGAAATTGTAAGCTCTGGGTTACACTAAGGACTATGTAATTACTTGACATTATAGATCTATTACTCCTGTAACTCTATATAACCTGGTCTTATTGCTTAATCAAAACTCTTCTAATAGCTCCTATTGCTTCATGCAACCCACCCTTTAAACACTATTGCTCAATAGCATTTCTCTGTTACAACTGACTTATGCCATCATATAAACTCTTGCTATGATACATTGTGTTGCGTATTATCACTACTTGTATATCACTAATATCACTACCTCTAATTGCACCATATCACTAAACCTGCTCTACATCTGGCTTTCCATCAGGAGGCCCCTGAGCTGGATTTTTTCCAACCAAAGAATTTGTATGGCCTTAGCCATTTTCCTCAAGATTTAAAATTTGATACAGCACCTTAGCGTTACTAAGATTTGTACTTGTAGCCACATCTTAAGGAAGCACTCTTGGTTAGCACAGTGGTTTTGTATTGATGAATGTTTGTGAATTGTACTTTGCAACTGAATTCTTTATTTCATGCAGAAATATATTGTTTACCCCCTTAACCCTTAACATACGGTGCAAAGGAGTGTTATGTTTAGAAAAATAAATTACAAAATACTTTGAATTGTTCTTTAATTTATATTAATTAAAATGACACCAATACCAAAAAAATCTTTTATTTTACTGTACAGATCAGTCAGCCCAAGTTATCATTGCTATATACAAAGGGTGGCAGCTGAAGATGCTGTTTGACAGTCCATTATTTCACAGGGTACTGAATTCCCTGCACATTCCTCTGTGATGTGGGGTTTTAGACATGATGTAAACATTGTTTTAAGACATACATTTTCAACTGGTTTAACTAAACAAACTTCCATTTTGCAAAGGCCTCTATGAGATTCATATCATTGGTTACTTGTATGCTTAATTGGAATAATTGACTGAAAAGGGTGTTATGAGGTCTTCAAAAAGAACATGCAAATTGAAGCATGGCAGATTTTTTTCTCTTTAAAGGGGACCTGTCCTCACCCTAAAAAATAATTCCAAATCCTTTCCTATCATGTTAGTTGAGCAAAATAAACTTACACTGTATAAAATATTACATTTCTTTCCCCTTCAGTCTTGGAATTTGCAGTCAAACAAGCAGGCCGGCGCCATTTTGTGTACACTGTTATTAAGGCAAGCTTTGTATCACCCCAAAATCTTATGCATTTGCCACCTAGGTGACATCTAGGAAGAGCTGAATGGAAATTTAAAGTAATTGTAATTAGAGGCAGGGCAGACAATATATGAATGACAGCTCAGATTTTTAAATACATTTATAACAGGTATGGATGATTTAATTACAAAAAGAATTTGGGTTTCATGTTTCATTTTTCAAGGACTTTTATTATACAGCTTTTTATGTGTGGCTTAGGTCCCCTTTAAAGGGCAAAATCTACAAAAGGTAATGCCACTTAAATAACTATTTACTAAAAGGTGCATTGCAGTTTTCATACCTTTAAATTAAGTATTTGTTGCCTTCAGTAGCTTTTGTTTTAACAAATACTGGTTTATATCTCTGACTCTCCATTATCCTAGCACTAGAGACTTGTGTATGGGCAATGGTCCCTTTCCTGCTGCTTCCAAGTGTAGTTGCACCTATCGTCACTCTCTAGCTTGTGTATCTGAATAACTTTTAGGGTGGGCATGATAGAGTTTGCTCACATACTGCCCCCAGCCCACCCGTCATGAATACAGGACTGCCAAACATACTGCAGTGCTGTATTCATGAATAAAGCACAGTTCATTTATGGGCACTAAGTGCAGGGCAGGGTGCGTGGTCCTGCTGCCTCCAAGTGCAGTTGCACCCATTGGTATTTTTTTTGTAGCAAAAAAATATACAGTTCAGATTTAGTTTCAGTTCTGTTTTCATGTTGCACATTCTTCAGCCACTATTAAATCTCTGTGGGGTGGTCCTTGTATTGTCCCTAATCCCAAAAGCTGTGCCCTGTTTAACCATGTTATTCCAGATTTATGTGGTAAATGTTTATTGCTAACATATTAACAGTTCCTGAATGCAGCATATAAATTATATACTGAATATTAAATGTGATAGTCGGGGTTAGAGAAGAGGAGGCCCAACATAGCAAGGAATGTTGAAGAAAAATTCCTAAATCAGTAATGTCTAAACTGTGTACTGCATCTAGTATATATTCAATTACAGAACATCCTATGATACCCTTCAACTGACATGGATTGTAAATTCTAGATGCAGGGTCCTCCATCCTTTTTTTGTCTTTTAAGAGAGAGCAGTGAAAACTGCTAATACCTTTAAAATGTGTAGTAAATGAGCAAAGTTGGACGGGTGCTCTGGGCAACCCGGCCTCCGACCTAACCCTTGCCCCTAACATGTACGTGTTAATTGTGCTTGTTCAAATATGGACACTGAGCATCCATATTTTGTTGAGGTGGAGTAAGGGATTGTTGTGTCCTTCTCTCTTTAAAACTGGAATACATGAGGGTAATTTTAGAACACTGCAGAGGTCTCATTGGTTAGCACATGTATGGAGGGCCACGATGGTATGTGTAGGACCTAGCCGCATGTGTGAATTGAAGTTTCTGCAGACAAATCAGTGCTAAGTGACCCATGCAAACTAGACATTAGTATAACACTTCCCAGGGCTGCCTTGTGTTTACCAGCTTGTAGTGCAGAGCGCGGCAAAACCACCACCAGTGCAACCACTTTTTTTCACCCATGTTTAGTGTTCTAGCACTTTTGTCAGGGGTCTTCTTAAAGGGGTTGTTTACCTTTAAATCAACAATCAGTATGACGCTTAGACAGCTATATTGAGACAATTTGTAATTGGCCCACATTTTGTATTACTTATGTTTTTTTCATTATTTAGCTTTTTATTGGGCAGCTCTCCAGTTTGACATCCAGCAGATATCTGGTTTCTGGGGCCCAATTTAACCTACCAACCAGGCAGAAGTTTGAAATAGAGACAGGAAGATAAATAGATGAGAGCCAAAATAAAGAGATACGTAATAAATAGTAACAATAACAGTAAAATTATAACAGTTTTTTGGCTGCCGGCATCAGTGATCCCCATTTGAAAGCTGCAAAAAGTCAAAAGAAGGAGTCAAATAATTGAAAAACTGTAGAAAATGAATACCAAGTGAAAGGGTGCTAAGAATAGGGCATTCCATAACATAAGCTCTTGCGAGCAGGGCCCTCCTCCTAGTGTCTCCAATCGTCATCCAATGTAACTGCAAACCATTTTTGTAAATTGTTTATATCTACATGTTAACTGTTATGTCTTTTGTACCCCTCTATTCTATAAAGGGCTGTGTAAATTGATGGCGCTATATAAATAATAATAATAATATACTAAAAGCTAACCTGAAGGTGAACCATACCTTTAAATGAACTCTCTGGTGTTTGTTTTACCAGGCAGTTTAGTAATATTTAGAATACAAATGAAAGTATAATAAAGGTAATGATGTACTATAAGTGAGATTTCTATGCTGCTATAAATCCTCAGTGAAACATATTTGCATAGCCTTGGTTATCTGCATTTTTGTATTGTCGTAATTACAGTTTCTGGGGCTTTAACGGGATGCTATTGGCCACTTATAAAAGCTGAGCCCTTAACAGCACAATGTGCCTTTATGCACTGGTCCTCAGCATGCAGATCCTGCACAATGGAGCTTCTGCTGGGCATGTCCCAGAGTGTCAGGAATGCATTTCAGGTGGATTAGATCCCATTAACGTTCAGCAAAATTATAACTACATAATAAATGATGTGGCTTTGATTGTTGTTTGATTTCCCTTTTGTTTACTTTTCTTATCTCTCTTGATTAATAATTGCTTAACTACTCTCAAAGAAGTCTTTTCTCATAGCCCCGTGCTTCCTAATTTATCTACTGCTGTATCCTGCTGTCAGGCAAAGTGTAGGTCCTTATATTATACACAGGAATTTTGTAAGGGCAGAGGCATACAGGGAGATTTGTTGCCCGTGGGAAATCTGTGCCACTTGCGTGCATCAAATCTCCCAAAAGTGACTTTCTCTTTTCTAAACTGTGGATCACTTGATGTCAAAAACTTAACATTCAGCATTTTTGCCACATGCAAAATGTTATTCTTGAAGTAATCCACAGTTTAGAAAGGGGAAACTCATTTTTGGGAAATTTGTTGCCCTCACCACAGATTTCCCACAGGTGACAAATCCCCTTGTGTGCCATAGCTCTAAGTAGGACGATTAGACCTAAATTACACATAAGATAGATCAGTAGCTACTACCTGTAGCTGTCTAAAGTCTAAAAACAACTGTGCTTGTTGCCTATACTATTGCCCTTAGACCAGTCATTTAAAGTTTCCGATGTTTTCTGTGTGGCAAGTAGTGTTCCATGCCACCTTAGGAAATGGTTTCTAGTCAGTACACCAAAAGTATAGGACAGAGAGGTAATTTGCTTTGGCATTTCAAGTACAGAGAGGCCCAAACAGCCCCCACCAGCCCAATAAATAGTGACTGTCTATGGCATCTTACAGCAGCCCCTTTGGCATTTGCCAGAACCCACAGATTGTCTGAGCCTGCCCCCAAGCAACGTTGGGACCCTTCATGGGGCTATGTAGTAAATTTTTTATTTTTATTGGGTTTATGCATTTCATGTTCACAGACATTTAATCTTAATGGCCTTTGATTAAGTGCCTATGAACATGAAATGGGTAAGGCTGTAAGCCAATAAAGTTACTTTTTGATCAAGAATTCTGCCTGACATATTTTTTTTGCATATTATTATATTTTTAGTATTATCATCATAGATGTCCTAATGCAGTCTTCCAGCTGTTTTAAACCACAACTTTCAGCATCCACCTGGCAGCGAAAACCAACCAATCAAGTGGTAACCTTTATTGGGTGCCTGGTACAAAGTACACATCTGATTGGTTGATATGGGTTAGTAGACTTGGTTCAATCACTACATTATATATTCTATATATACTCTGCTATATATATAGTAGTAGAAAATAAAATAAGTTTAATGCCACACAGTCCCGCCTCCCCACCAATTACCATCATTTGGATAATCTTGGAGACTTGGTATAACTTGGTTTTACTTTGAAACTGTTCCTTGCCATGAGCATTTGCCATACTCTCCCCAGGACTGCCCGTGGCTAGGTGTATCTCAGGTCTCTAAGAAGCTGTTTTTCAAGAGGTTGTGTTCCCGGCGTGAGCTGGTGACAGAGGGATCCTGGCCGCCCTGGTACAGCTGTAACACATGACTGCCCCTTGTGTAATCCCCTCCCAATCCCAAATCCTCTCCCAAGCCTACAGAAACAGGCTGCAGCATCCCTGTGCTGGGGGTTCCACAAGTTTTTACCTTCCTTGGACTAGAGAGCAGGGAACCAGTGCAGGAGGAACGCCAGAACCTGAAGTCCAAGACACCATGCAGCACTGGACCACTGCAGGTAATGAGGCCAATGACCCAGCAGACAGAATTTCTCTTTTCAAATAGAGCTGCTCAGGAATGCTTTGTTTTCATTGATCAGTAAGTGATGTGCTTGTAGGGCAGTGATTTGGGAACCCTTAGCCTAGCATGCGTGATCACAAGAAGCATGGGTTCTCCGAATACAGGGAATAGCTTTTACACATAAACAGAGGGTGATGGGAGTTGTATAGAAACAGCTGATGACCCAAGCATAGCAAATTATGCAGTTCAGGCTGTGCAAGTGCAACACTGGCTACCTTAGGATTCTGGGACTGGTTAATAAACTACAGTAGAAGTGGCAGAGTTTTGCTAGGACAGAGATAAATCCTCAGTATATTTATCCTATCTAGCTGGGGTTTTGCTTGCACCAGATAAGGAATTCTCAAAAGAAAACAACATCAGTAGCAACATCTGTTTATTACAAGCAGTAAATTAACATGGAGAATCCTTTAGCCAAGGTAAGCAATGTGGCAGCTCATATTAGTTAAACACATACAGAGGTGGGTTTAGTTTTCCTTTAATGATGTCACAGCAGGAATGCACCACACTGCTTGCTGTTTTAACAAAATATCTGTGCCCATGCTTGTTTCCTATCAGCGCAGGTGTATAAAGTCTGCTCTCCCTATTCTTATTACTCCACTGGTTACTACATTAAGTACTTAATCATATTGATTCATCTGTTGTTATGTTAACGTTTTTATCCTACTTCTCTGCTTTTATAACAACTCTCCATGTTATAATAGTTGTACATGCTCTTATCTGTAGATGTGTTATCACAAATGCTTTGTTGGCCTTCACAAAGCTCATTCTGTAGATTTATCTGACTTTTCCATGATAAGTAACCCGAATATGTATTTTTTTTTATTGAAGAAAGCTTTTTTGCTAAGATGGTATTATCTGTAAAATTTCGACCTTGCTATTAGATTCAGTTATAACAAACCACAACAGGCCTGACAGCTGGTTATTGTTGCACGTAAGCATCTGTCACTGAAACTTTGCCTTGGTCAGCACATGTTGCCCTTATCAACTGTGGGCAATAAATATACCTAAACTATCTAATTGCATGCATTTTATAAACAGTTACTACTCATGTAGGTAACATATAGTTACAGTTATAGTTATAGTTACCCACGGACTCCCATAATTCAGTGTAATTGAAGCTGCAATGTGGTAGTGCACAAATCTGACGCAGATATGCTAAAATTTTTCAGGTGTTGGGATGTCATGCATTAAAATTATGTATGCAGAGAATTCTTTGGGTGCATATTTGCTGCATCAATTGACACAGGCTGATGTGGCCTTTGGAAGGTGGTTGCATTTTGTTGAGGAGCAATTGCGCCCAACCACAGCTGCACTGTGCACTCCTAAATAAGCCCTTTTATTTGACCCACAGGATCTTGTTCTATGGGCTGGTGGCATAATTACCAGGGTTCCAGGGGGTGTAGTCGCACCTGGGCTCGCCAAAGCCCTCATAAGGCTTATTGCTGACAGCACGGCAGGGATATCTTTGTAGTGCAAATCTGGAGGAGGGGGGCCCAGTTACGTCACTGTATGGGGCAGTGACCTCATTCCTTCTGTGTGTCTCAACACATGGTGACTATTTCTACAGATAAAATGTATTTATTATAACCCTTGTCTGTACTTGTCTGTACTTTTCTATGTTGTAACATTGTATATTGTACAGTTTCTTGTTTTTATGCATCTACATCTGTCAGGCAGTGTATCTCAGTGAGAAAAAAAGTCATCCAAACAGACTGAGTGGGCAGAAATATGCACAGGGTGGGTAGCATGTCACAAGGAACTTTAATGATTGACATCAATGATCGCAGCAGCTGTGTCCATTGTTGCACAGCTGCAATTTAAACTGCAAGTTGAAAATTAGCCCTTTTATCTTGTTGGATGAAAGGTAACTGCAGCATTGTCTTCAGACAGTTGTGTTATGGTGGATGGGAAATCTTTTATGTAGTAGATAGTTCAGTGCATCAACAGCTGGAGGGCTGTAGCTTGGGCATCCCTGATAAAGAATCCTGTGCAGGTCTAATTAGATGGTCCACGCCAGGCCTGAATGCAGAACCCTCATTTTTTACCCATTCTGACCTGCTACCTGACCCACAAACATTGCATTCACTTGCTATCTACTCACCAAATACTTTGATCTTTGGGGGTATTTGACCTTCTCCAATATTTTAGTATATTTATCTGCTTTATTTCCCACCAAGGAGTCACAATAATGCAGACTTCTACATTGCAATCAGGAAGGATTCAGTTTCAGTGCTGCTGGCATTAGACCAAAGAAGTAGCATAGATATGCATGAAGCCTTAAGGTGCATGTGATAACTTTTTAATTCTTATTATGGCATAGGACTGCTTCTCTTGGCTGCCGGCTGACGTGTTACACAGATCCCAACACAGAGAAAATTTCACACAATATGAGTTCTGAAACAGAAATTGGGGTGTACAACATACTTGTATAGAAAATTTCTGCTGGTTGTGTCAAGTGGCATAGCATCCCTATGCCTTCATAGAATTTGAATATTCTTTGTTTGTAGCCCCTTAATGACTACATTACACATAACCATCACATGAAGTTCCACCAGTCCATTGCTCCCTGTCTGCCCCATCTGACCACATACAGAACGTTGTCTGCTTCTCACATGACTTTCCAGACAATGAAAGCTGATTCTTAAAGTCTCATCCAAAGATTACAGATTATTTTTTTAACAAATTCACCAGAAAGCTGCATTTTGTGGCAAACCAGTAATATTCCTGTCAATTTTAGACTTCACACAAATTTGAAGTTTACTTAACCCCAAAACTTGTAACTTGACTTGAAATGTTTAATTTATTAGTAGTTTAGTTCAGAGCAGATTGTTACAATTTGATACATGCTCATTAGGTCTAAAGCTGCTTGAGAAATGCCAGCAACTTATGTTACTTACCAGTCTTACTGAGCTGTTCCTATGAAACAAGGTGGATAAGAATAGAATTATTTTTTAAAACCTTTGTTAAACGGATAAGATATAGAAAATGATGGAAAATTCATTATTTGCGGTGTATTATTTGCAAAATGTTTAGTAAAGGGGCATTACACCATACTGATTGATATGATTAAACTAAGATCGCTCATAGGGACCATTGGGGAAGGTCCCAGTAACCGTGAACTCAAGGTGATGAGATCACTTCTGCCTTCCTCATTTTGTCTCTTCAGGTGTGGAAATCTTTAGGTCCACAGTGCAGTGTGAGCTGGGTAATCCCAGCCTATCCACCCTCGTGTTTCCGAAGCCTGCCTCGCCCTTGGACTTTGCACTGGGCTGATAAGAGGCACCTAGAGAGAGAAACAAAGCTGGAAAATTATTAACAACTCTTCAATGTTTACTGCCATGAAAGGGTGTGCATTAGAACACTAATGAGTATCACCGCCTTCCCACCTCCTCTGAAACTTGCTGTAGCACAGTGAATTGTGGGTATCCAGGGTGCAGTATGATTAGTGACTACTCCCTGTCCAGGTCTTGTTAATAGCTCCATCTACTGCTTGCACACACCTGAACATTGACATGAATTATACTTGCCTTATAGAAATTGTTTATGTAAGAGCCATTTCAAGAAACCCATGTGCTAGAATTATTAGCACACACAGTAGAAAGAAAACTACCCTGCAATAGCCTAAAGCTGGCCATAACCTTAAAGATTTGCTTGTTTGGCCAGGTCACCAAACAAGTAGATCTTTCCACAATTTACCCACCTTGAGCTGGACAATATCGGGCTGATCAAGCTGAATCACAACAATGTTATGTGAAGAGGACCGAATCCACAAATCCTTACCCACACAGAATTTTTAACCTGCCCAATTTTCTGCCAAACTGTGGCTCACACAAACAATTTTATGTGAAAACTCCAAATTTTGTGTTTATTCTGACCTGAGCACAAAATTTCAAGAAATATGGCAACTTTCATGCTCCCTTGTATGGCCACCTATTAAAACCCTATCTACAGGTAGTTTAGTTCTCAACACACCAGACATTGGTGTTATATGTTATAATGTTATGTTATAATATTAGTATTTCCTCAACAAGCTGTCACTAGAATTATGCATGGGGGACAAAAAATAACTTTTGTTGGGGGCCCAATGGGTAGTCTCTCAGCAGTGTGGCAGGCTGCCCAACCCAAGGACTTGCTAGGCATTGATGATAGGGCTTTGCCTCCTCAGGCAGCATAAGAACCGGGATTACTTTTGGCCCCATGAACCATGTACCTATAATCTGTTTAATGGCAGATTATATACAAACGGGGCCTTTTGTATTCATACACCTTTCCAGCTGCTTAGTCATAACCAACAGCTAAAAACTGGCACTTCCACCCCAAAGTACTGTATTTTTATAATCATCAGGCATTTCACTTGTGGCAAAGTGGTTACCTGAGTTCTCATATTAAAAGCACGATGAACTTGATATTTTAATTGTTTCTCGTAATCGTTTAATCGTAATTAACTTATATAAGCAGACAAACCATACCTGTCCAGATTTGGTTTGTCTGCTTATATAAGTTGGAGAGCACAATCTTTCTCAGGGGAGCTGTTATCTAAATAGAGTGCTGGCACTACTGTAACTGTTATGTACAAGATTGTAAGCAAGTACTTGAATTTCTAAAGCCAGGTAGACAAGGACTGGTAAAATTTGTCTAAATTTCAGCCAAAGTGAGTAGATCTGTGATTATTGATATGGACAGAATATAGCAGATTGGTATCAGACACATGTTTCAAACTCCCTCAGCTTAATTGGTGGCATTTTGCTTTCCAGATGAAATTTGAAAAATGATGAAAAAATGATTTTATATGTTATGTTTAACTATTTCATATACCGTATATACTCGAGTATAAGCCGAGTTTTTCAGCACGAAAAATGTGCTGAAAAACTCAGCCTCGGCTTATACTCGAGTGTACACCGCTTCCCATACTTCTCACAGTACCGCTCCGTCTTCTCTCTCGGCTGGCAGGTGTGACAGAGGACGCAGGGGGGGGGGGCCGAGTCAATTCACAGGGGGAGGGGGCGCATGAATGCAGCTAGCCGCTCAGCAAAGAGAAGACACAAGAAAGAATATGGAAAGAATCATACCTTAATAGTTTTCATAGAATCATCCGAGAACTGAACTCCACTTAACTGAATCATCCGAGAACTGAACTCCACTTAACTGAATCATCCGTGAACTGAACGCCACTAACGCACGAATAATCCCAGTACCGCCAGGAAGCCTGTCTGTTATAGTGAACATAATCATCCCAGCGCACATTCGTTGCGCTCTGACTGTGCGCGAATCATCCCAGTACCGCTCTGACATTGCTGACATTCGCACACGGGAGAGGGGAGGGTGCGCGAATGTCAGAGCGGTACTGGGATGATTCGCGCACAGTCAGAGCGCAACGAATGTGCGCTGGGATGATTATGTTCACTATAACAGACAGGCTTCCTGGCGGTACTGGGATTATTCGTGCGTTAGTGGCGTTCAGTTCACGGATGATTCGTATGATTCAGTTAAGTGGAGTTCAGTTCTCGGATGATTCTACGAAAACTATTCACGTATGGTTCTTTCCATACGTGTCTTCTCTTTGCTGAGCGGCTAGCTGCATTCATGCGCCCCTCCCCCTGTGTCCTTCGTCACACCTGCCAGCCGAGAGAGAAGACACAGCAAGGAGCGGTATGTCAGCAGTGTCAGCCTGTGTTGCTATTAATTCTACCATAAGAATAAGAAGTCTGCTAACACTTCTAATTGCCACTTTATCCATTAAAGAATGCAGCCCTAAAAACATATCAATGTGTAGCACACTTCATCCCATGTCAGTTTGTAGTATTAGCCAACAGTGCTTAATATCACAAGTGGGATTGCACAGGCCGGAGATATGGGAAGTTTATGCCGACCATTGTTGCATATCACTTTTAATTGAACTACTACTGGGAGCAGTATGGGGAGCTGAGAGAAAGGATGTAGAGACGGAAGGCAGACTGAAGGGAGGCCAAATTGGCATTCATTGTGTTATGGCATCAGTGGCTGTGCCCATAACATCCTTTGTAAGCATAAATGGTTTTATGATGCACACTTCATCCCATGGCACAACAGTCATTTGGATAATCAATTAACAACCTCAGCCATTAAGGGATTCCTGGAAACTGCAATTTACCACAGCACAACAATTTCAAGTTTGATCAATATATATTTATGTTCTCTCCCAGCAGTGCAGTGTAGTAAGACATTTATTTGTAAATGACATAATGAAAAAGGACAAACCTTTCCCACCCTAGGCTTATACTCGAGTCAATAAGTTTTTCCAGTTTTCTTAGGTAAAATTAGGTACCTCGGCTTATATTCGGATCGGCTTATACTCGAGTATATACGGTATATGTTCCTGAGCTGTACATAGGCTGCGTGGCTTCTAGAGGATGTCATGCTGTGCTCTCTGCATATACTATCAGAACTCTTCCAAGTTATTAACCTTGATGTCACTGTGCCAGTCCAGGATCTTTAGGGCATTGCCGTAGCCCTGCAGGACTGGATTTGTTTATTGGCACACTATGTTCAATGTTAGCCTGTTTCCTCTCCTAACTAATGTCTGTAATGTTAAAAGGATTGTTGACCTTTCAAACACTTTTTCCAGTTCAGATGTTTTCAGATAGTACACCAGAAAAAAATAACATCTTTTAATTATCTATGTATTTTGCTGCATTAGTTGCTACATTTCTAAGCACCATTCCATCTGTGGAATATTAGCAACTATTGTATCAATTATAACAGCTGCCATTAATGAAACTCAGAATTATGCTCAACAAAGCCAAATTACTGGAAGGCTATCTCCAAAATAGTCAATTTTAAGCAAATACATCATTTTTATCAATTATTTCTATTTTTCTCTGTAATAGTAAGACTTAGCTGCATGAATCCATATTGGTGGCAAAACAATCATATTGAATTTATTTTTTTTTTTTGGAAATTATTTTTTTATCAGACTTAAGGTATGGTGATATTCAGATTATGGAATACAGAAAATACAGAAAAACCCAGGTCCCAAGCATTTGGAATAATAGATCCTATATCTGTAATTTGTTTCAAACAATTCTGTGTGGGAAGTATGTGAAAGCAGTGCTCTGATTGGTTGCAAATTTCCATCAATGTCAATAAATAGACCTTTTGCTTTATATACTTACTATATACACAACACATTTCTCTTCTCAAGGGACCACTTGACAACTTGAGAATTAGTTTAGAATCAGAAGTGCACTAAATTTTAGTTGCTGTAGGCTGGGGTCTTATTGCTATTGCCTTTTGCTCTGTGTCTAATGGTGTTGCCCTGCTAGATGTAATTTTTTTCAATGACTAGTTAAGCTTAATGTAGACCCATCCTAGTTTTCAAGAGATTTAATATGTTTGCCACAAAATTGATTTGTTGATCTACAGTCACTTCCAAATAAATTAATGAGTGGAATTGCACGGACCATTGTGTTAATAATTAGCATTTAGTCTGGCAACATATTGGTAATGCTACTTTCTGGTGTGCTTGCCAGATAAAATGGTCCTTGTTTAATCTAGTTGAATATATTTGGGCTTATATAATTGTTAGTCCATAGACCAGTGACTCCCCAGTAACATGTTGCTCCCCAACCCCTTGGATGTTGCTCTCAGTGCCCCAAACCAGGTAGTTATTTTTGAATTCCTAATATCGGTCCTTTAGACCAATTCTAACTTCCCACCAATGGGCCTTCCCGACCGACATCTGGCCTAAAATTGGCCAGATCTCTGTCGGGCAGGATTGATTTTTCTGTTGGATAGGGGACCACATAAGCTCATTAATGCGGTCCCCGCTCCGACGGTGCCTATGCCCACCATTTTTATTTGATCATTTGGCCCTAAGTACAACCGATTGAATTAGCCCAATATCACCCACCCATAGGTGAGCATATTGGGAGAAGATCCGCTTGCTTGGTGACCTTGCCAAACAAGTTGATTTTACAGTGTATGGCCAGCTTTAGGTTGGCAATGCCCAGATAATTTTATATTTTGTTTTATAATTTAGTCAGTATTCAACACCTGTATTCAAACTGTTGGGCCAGCAAAATGGTGGTAGTACTTATCCCATTACAATTTATTGGCTAAAATAAGGCTGACTATTGCCACAGTTTGGCATGTGCATGGCTAGCCCAGACGTCAGTTGCAAATGGTAGGTATGGATAATCCATCTATTAAATGGAATTTTTGGGTTCTGTAGGGTCATTGAAATCCTAATTTGCACTCAGCTAACGGGTCATGTCATAAAGTGCAAAACTAGCCTTGAATACAAAGTCAAAATAGGCACTGCCCCTCAAAATTAAGGAAATGGGCAAATATGGAATGAAAGCCACCTTCTATCCTTCTGTGTAGAAAATGTATACTTTTTGTTGTATGATAATATGTGCTTAGTGTTGTGTCAAGGGTGTCAAGCCTTTAACCCTCCATCTGTTGTTATATTGCAACTCCCCCCATCCTACTACCAGGTGGAAGCTGACAGGGATGCAGGTTGGCCGTACTCAGTGTACATGTTGAAAGTCTTTAAGCACATAGGCATTAGTGATCTCTTCCCTATAGGAATTTGTTGAAATGTGTTATCTTATGTATATAAAGCCTTTAAGACTTTCCGTTGCCCTAGCTGATCATCACTTGGAAGTAAGCATCCTCCTCTGTATTATTTAGTTTCAGCTATCATTTACTTACCCTACCTTTTCTCTTACTAATGACACTGTGCCATAGTGGTTGACCTATACAATGATAATGACCAGTTTTACTTTGTATAATCAGTCTTCCTTCCAAAAATCATTATGTCCTCCAACACCTGAGACTGCTCACCACCCCCAAAATAGATTATCAGCCTCAACACTTTCTTTCTTCTTACTATTCCTGCTGATTGCCTTCCTCATGTATGTATGTATGTATAACTTTATTTATAAATCGCCACAAGGGAATGCTGCACTGTACAATCTTACAAAATACAAAATTACACACAGGGAGGACAAGTGTTATAATAAATAAATTCAATAAACATATATAATTGCACAGGGAGTAAGTGCCATGTGATATGAGACACAGTAGGAAGGAGGTCCCTGCCCCATAGAGCTTACAATCTACATCACTTTGCCACAAGACAAAAGCATGCTTTCTTGCCAGTCTCTCCAAACGTCTATCACATTAAGCTTTAATGTGATCAGTACTGCCCTAATGGACTGGGTAAGCATATAGAGAAATATGGGACATCATTTGGTGTTGTTTACTCAAAAGTGGAAACATTTGTGAAATATTTAGTACTGGACTGAGCATTTTCACAAATTCCAAAATTGCATGGTAAAGGTGACAAGTTCCTTGCCAGGTTTCACTTTTCCTGACTATATGGACCCTCTGAAGCTTGACTACATATTCTTCAGCATTTTATGGATGTTTGGTGGTCCGGTGGTGCAGGAGGTATTCTTTACTCTACTCATCTGCATGTAACCAATTTTAAAGTTGACGGGGTTAGAACCAACTGAAATTATATTACAATAGAGCCAGCTGTCAAACTTTCCCAAACCAATTTCTGCCTGATAAGTACTGGGAACCTGAAATCAAAAACCACTGTGTTGCAGTAAAGCCACCTCTCTGAAAAGGTTTCAATTGCTGCAGGAGGCTATACAAACATGAAACCGTGGGAGTCGGGGATATATATACAGTATATATATATAAGCAGTTTAACATAAGTAGTAATTCATTTGAAGTTTTATCTTCTTTCTAAGGGGCTCTTGTGATGCTGGGGGCTCAGGACTTATACCCTCTATCTCCTAGTCTACAACAAGCCCCAAATATACCTAATATTTTTGTCTCTAGAAAGTTTTTTTCACCACTTCCATCAATTTGATTTCTGCATTCACTCGTACACTGCTAGATGGCTGTTGGTAAATGAACCCCTCTCATCTGTGTTATAATATTTTGCCTTGAGCTGTAGTCACATAGATTTCTGGCAGATAATGAGTTTTTTCACAAGGGTCCATGGCTAACAAGAACGCTTTTCAACTCCCTTTGAAAGAGATGCTGTGCTATTTTATGATTTCTGACAAGTGAATGCCATATTATGATAGCAGAACTGAGAGACGTCTCATTGACGGAGCTCAGTTTGGGCACATTTGACAAACGAGGCACTGTGTCTTCCTCTTCCCTCCTCCGCTGAACGCACTGCATGCTGGACATAGCCACAGAAGTGTGCCAGTCTTGAATAGCTGGTAAGGAGATGTCAGGGCAAGAGATGGTGTCGTGGAAGTATATGTAGTCACAGAATACACTGTTACTAGAAGATTTATAGACTAGTCTCTCTGAAGGAAGGTTACAGTGACAAAATATAGAAGTCTGCATTTCTCTTTGAGACCCATGTGCTTTTAGGGCTCTCTCTGTAAATGTAGGAAAGGCTTTGACCCAAAAGGCATTGCATATTATTTGGGATGTGGCCATCCAAACATAGCAACCAATAAGGTCTTTAGACTGTTCACACTGCTGATGGAAACTGCACTTAGAACCTATATTTGTAAATCAGTCCCAGTATTGATTTTCGTTAACATTTATCTATCCGGGAGTTCCAAGTGAGAAGAAAAAGAACACACGTAAAGCACTAAAATGAGGTTATTGTACTTTATTTGTATATTTTATTATTTGTATATTTTATTCTGCAGCTTGTGAAAACTGAAAAAACAGGGCTACCAAAACAAAGTAACAAAGACACCAAGGTTTGCATTTCTGGTCTCACGTTGCACAGAACGGACATGTTTATGAGAATAAAAGATGATGTGTTTATAAGGCGGGGAGATATTTAGCATGTGTTTATATAATGTGTCTCTTCCAGCTCAAGCTTTACATTCCAAACTCTTGCCAGAGAGATATTTTCTGTTTCAAAGCTTGACCACCTTGCGGGTGAAACTGGGTCCACCTCGAGGTCATTTTCATCCAGCCAACAACCCTGTAGGATTCACACTCTCACATTCACATTCTCAAATACAGTCATGTTGAAATACAATTTTTCCTGTACAGCTAATCCCTGAACTGCTCAATTCATACACCCCAATCTTGCATAGAGTGCCCTGTGGTTTAGCTGACACACAAATACTGATGATCTTGGCACCTATGCACAATCCCATCTGTCAGTGTTCCATGTATCTAATCTTACCCATCTTCTGCTCTTCTCTAGTAATCTGTCCTATTGCACCCATACACTACTCTGTCATTGCTACCCTACTCTGTCTGTAGCACCCATACACTACTCTGTAGCTACACCCAGTAATCTCTCCTGTAGCACCGATAGTTACATAGTTACATAGTTACATAGGGTTGAAAAAAGACCATTGTCCATCAAGTTCAACCCATCCGAGTAAACCCAGCACACAACCTATACTAACCAATCTATACACTCACATACATAAACTATATATATACAACCAGTAATACTAACTGTAGATATTAGTATCACAATAGCCTTGGATATTCTGCTTGTTCAAAAACTCATCCAGGCCCCTCTTAAAGGCATTAACAGAGTCTGCCATTACCACATCACTAGGAAGGGCATTCCACAGCCTCACTGCCCTCACCGTGAAAAACCACCTACGCTGCTTCAAATGGAAGCTCTGTTCCTCTAATCTATAGGGGTGACCTCTGGTGCGCTGATTGTTTTTATGGGAAAAAAGAACATCCCCCAACTGCCTATAATCCCCTCTAATGTACTTGTACAGAGTAATCATGTCCCCTCGCAAGCGCCTCTTTTCCAGAGAAAACAACCCCAACCTCGACAGTCTAACCTCATAGCTTAAATCTTCCATCCCCTTTACCAGTTTAGTTGCACGTCTCTGCACTCTCTCCAGCTCATTAATATCCTTCTTAAGGACTGGAGCCCAAAACTGCACTGCATACTCAAGGTGAGGCCTTACCAGGGACCTATAAAGCGGCAAAAATATGTTCTCATCCCTTGAGTCAATGCCCTTTTTTATACAAGACAGCACTTTATTTGCTGTAGTAGCCACAGAATGACACTGCCTGGAATTAGACAACTTGTGATCTACAAAAACCCCTAGATCCTTCTCCATTAAGGATGCCCCCAACACACTACCATTCAGTAGATAGTTTGCGTTTATATTATTCCTACCAAAGTGCATAACTTTGCACTTGTCAACATTGAACCTCATTTTCCAGTTTGCTGCCCAGTTTTCCAATTTTGTCAAATCGCTCTGCAAAGCGGCAGCATCCTGCATGGAACTTATAGTTTTGCACAATTTAGTGTCATCAGCAAAAATAGAAACAGTACTCTCTATGCCCACCTCCAGGTCATTAATAAACAAGTTAAAAAGCAAAGGACCAAGGACTGACCCCTGCGGTACTCCACTAACCACACTGGCCCAATTAGAAAATGTTCCATTTACCACCACTCTTTGTACTCTATCCTTCAGCCAGTTTTCTATCCAATTACAAATATTATGTTCTAGGCCAATATTCCTCAATTTGATCATTAACCTTCTGTGCGGTACTGTATCAAACGCTTTAGCAAAATCTAAGTAGATGACATCAACTGCCATTCCAGCATCAAGGTTCCTGCTCACCTCCTCATAAAAGGCAACTAAATTAGTCTGGCAAGATCTGTTACGCATAAAACCATGCTGGCACAAACTAATAGTATTGTGAACTGCAATGTATTCAACTATCCTATCCCTTATTACCCCTTCCAGAAGCTTTCCTACTACTGATGTCAGACTAACAGGCCTATAGTTTTCAGGCTGAGAACGAGATCCCTTTTTAAATAACGGCACCACATTAGCAATCCGCCAGTCTCTCGGCACCATGCCAAACCTCAATGAATCCTGAAAAATTATGTGAAGAGGCTTGGCAATCACAGCGCTCAGCTCATTTAATACCCTGGGATGAATCCCATCCGGTCCTGGACCTTTGTTTACCTTTACATGTTCAAGTCTCTTTTGAATTTCCTCCTGAGTGACCCATGCGCCAGTAGCTAAATTACTAGCACTGGGTATATTAAAAGGGAAGCCTTCATTATCTGGCTCCTCAGATGTATAGACAGATGAAAAATAAGAGTTCAAAATTTCAGCTTTTTCCCCGTTCTCATCAACCAACGTACCTCCCCGTGATAATAAAGTTCCCACCCCTTCTTGCTTCATTTTTTTACTATTCACATAATTAAAAAATAATTTTGGATTCTTTTTACTCCTAGCTGCAATATCCCTTTCCATCTCTATTTTAGCTTGCCTGATAGCTTTTTTGCATGCTTTATTTGCTTCCTTGTACCTGATGAAAGTTTCCGCTGTCCCAGCTAACTTGAATGCTTTAAAAGCACGTTTTTTATTACCAACCTCGACCTTAACTCTTTTATTCAGCCATAAGGGTTTTGCTTTGCGATGCATCTCCTTGCTTACAAGGGGAATATACTGTTGTGTATACCTGCAAAGCAATGTTTTAAAGATGTTCCATTTTCCTTCTGTGTCTAACCCCATGAAAAGCCTTTCCCAGTTGACACATTGCAGAGATGCCCTTAAACTGGCAAAGTCTGCACGTCTAAAATTGAGCGTTTTAGTTACTCCCTTATAGAGCTGTCTCTGTAGCATTATCTCAAAGGAGACCATGTTGTGATCACTGTTCCCCAAATGCTCACCCACACAAATGTTAGAGATAAGTTCAGTATTATTAGATATTACCAGGTCCAAAATAGACTCATTCCGAGTAGGTTCTTGAACCACCTGAAATAAAAAGTTGTCATTTAGCATATTTACAAACCTACTAGCTTTTTCTGACTTAGCCACCCCATTACTCCAGTCAATGTCCGGATAATTAAAGTCCCCCATAATAACAACTTGACCCAATTTTGAAGCCTCCTCCATTTGCAAAAGTAGCTGGGCCTCATCCCCCTCATCTATACGGGGTGGTTTATAGCATACACCAATGATCATTTTCTTTGTGACCTTCAGCCCTACTGAAATTTCTACCCAAAGAGATTCAACGTTTTCATTGGTAATGTCTTTATTACATGGCTTTAAATCTGACTTTACATAAAGACAAACCCCTCCACCCTTTTTAATCCCTCTGTCCCTCCTAAAAAGCGTATACCCATTTAAATTCACTGCCCAGTCGCATTTTTCATCCCACCAGGTCTCAGTGATACCAATTAAGTCATAATTTTCAATACATGCAATAGCCTGCAGCTCCCCTATTTTTCCCGACAAGCTACGCGCATTAGCCAGCATGCAGCGGAGATTACTACTTCTTCCTCTACAGCTTACATTAGCTAAAGGACAGTTAGAGCTAAGGTGAAAATTAGTCTGTTTCCCTTGTAACAATGGAAGCTCCTTATCTGATAAACTATATGCCCCCCTCACTCCTCCCCCACAACCCTTTACTGGTCCCACTGCCCCATCTACACTAGCTCTCCCATAAGAATCTAGCTTACCAACCCCCCCCTTGTCTAGTTTAAACACTCCTCCAGCCTCTTAACCATTCTCTCCCCTAGCACAGTAGACCCCCTTCCATTGAGGTGCAATCCGTCAGGGCTGTATAGATTGTACCCCAAAGAAAAGTCAGCCCAGTGCTCTAGGAACCCAAACCCTTCCTTCCTACACCAAGACTTTAGCCACGCATTTAGCTCCCTAAGCTCCCGCTGTCTCCCTAAACTAGCACGCGGCACCGGCAAAATTTCCGAAAAAATTACATTGGAGGACCTTTGCTTAATTTTAGAGCCTAGATCCCTGAACTCACTCTTTAAGGTCCCCCACCTACCGTTCATTTTGTCGTTAGTACCGATATGTACCAAGACAGCCGGGTCATGCCCAGCCCCTCCCAATAATGTGTCGACCCGATCAACCACATGCCGAACCCTGGCACCAGGAAGACAGCAAACTGTCCGGTTGAAGCGATCCGCTCGACAGATTACCCTGTCCACTTTCCTAATGATTGAATCCCCTATAACCACCATCTGTTTAGGCCTAGCTCTGCTCTCCTCCCCACCACTACTAGAGAAACTGGTCTCCCGGCTGTTAGAGAGATCAGCCTCATCAAGAACCGCCAGTCCAGAGTTCACACTCCCATCTTCTTCACACAATCTGGCAAATCTGTTTTTTTTTACCTTGTTTTAACTCCCTTAGTTTGTAACTCCTGTGATTATAACTCCACTTATAGAGCCCCCACTTAAAGAGCAATCACTTACAGAGCACCTACCACCAGAGCAAGCTCCACTGGAGTCCCAGTGGTTCTATTTCAACAGTCTGTTAAGGTCAACTAATCAAACCCCACCCCCTCAAACTGAGGGTAATTACAAAGGAATGTAACTCTGGCAAACCTGCTGTAAGCCTTATAGTTAACCAAACTTTGTAAATTGGCACCAAAAAGAGCAAATACTTTTGAAAAAATTTAAACCCAACAGTTAGAAAACACAGTGATTCTGAATAAAGTTAATAAAAAATACTTATCCCTTTTTTTTGTTGAATTGAAAAAGCAGTTGATTCAGTCAGCCACCAGCCTGTTAGTAAGCCCAATACACAACTCTGTCACTACTCTCCTACCTGTACTGTAGCACTAATACACTACTCTGCCATAGCTCCTTTACCTGTCCTGTAGAACCCATACATTACTCTGCCATAGCTCCTTTATCTGTCCTGTAGAACCCATACACTACTTTGCCACAGCTCCTTTTCCTGTTCTGTAGAACCCATACACTACTCTCCCACAACTCCCCTACCTGTCCTGTAGAACCCATACACTATTATGTCACTTCTACTCTACCTATCCTGTAGAACCCATACACTTCTCTGTCACGGCTCCCCTACTTTGTCTGTAGCACCCATACACAACTTTGTTACTGCCACCCTACTCTGTCTGTAGCACCCATACACAACTTTGTTACTGCCACCCTACTCTGTCTGTAGCACCCATACACAACTTTGTTACTGCCACCCTACTCTGTCTGTATCACCCATACACAACACTGCCACTCTACTCTGTCTGTATCACCCATACACAACACTGCCACCCTACTCTGTCTGTAGCACCCATACACAACTCTGTCACTGCTACCCTACTCTGTCTGTAGCACCCATAAACAACTCTACAACTACACCCAGTAATCTCTCCTGTAGCACCCATACACTACTCTGTCACTGCCACCCTACTCTGTCTGTAGCACTCATACAAAACTCTGTAGCTACACCCAGTAATCTCTCCTGTAGCACCCACACACTACTGTGTCACTGCTCTCCTACCTGTTCGATAGCACCCACACACAGCTCTGTTGCTGATTCCCTACCTGTCCTGTAGCACTCATACACAATGTTGTTACTGATCCCATACCTGTAAAGTATTACCCATCTCCCACCCTGTTTGATCATTTTTTTGTACTGACGGGAAATGTTGTGGTGGCATACGTGTCTACATTACTTAGATTTTTGGAATGCTGTGTCTGCTGCCTACAGAGAGCTTCATGCTTTATATAAATTTACCTATTTGCCAATGCCATTACTCTGAGCTAATATTCATTTACTACTTTCTTTGTCCTTTAACTGCCATGTTGCTATTTATACACAACTTTTCATACGTCAGGAGAGATGTAATTAAATGATTTGATGCGACAAACTGAACTTTTTCAGTTCCTAATTTTCCTTTAAGGCTAAACTACACGGAAGATTCTGATGAGATTTTGTGGGTCAGATTTTATCTGATCTTGTCATGCTACACCCCACAACACCACGCAACAGCACAAGATTTTGTAGGATCTTACAAATCTGATCCCTCCTTCTGTAATGTAAGTCAGATCAGAAATGTCGGATGGTGGGTTTTGCTCCTGCATCTACATCTGACAGTCAATGTATTTCAATGAGAAAAAGTCTTTCAGACACCATCAGATTTTATCTTGTTGGATGCAGACACAGCATGTAGTGTTCCTGTCTGACAGGCGTGACATGTTGGATGGCAAAGCTTCCATGTAGTTTGCAGATTAGATATGGGTAGCTGTGTTTCTTTCCTGATACCCACAATCTGTTCTTTTACAGCCTCACTTATTGCACACAGTCAGTCCCTAACTCTGAACTGGACCCTCTTACTGACTCATGCTAAGGGTCAGGGTGATTCAGGCAGGTCTGGATTTGTGGTGAGGCCACAAAGGCTCGGGACTAGGGTGGCATAAATCCCCAGTGTGCCATAGAAGAGCTGCAAGTATGCACATGCGTGTGATCCTGAGGGGGGGGCGGAAAAAAGGGGGCGGTCTATGGGCGCCCGGCCCTGGATTTCTGCCCACTAGAAGCTCAACCCAGACTTGGAATCAAGTTAGCTGCTTGCCATCCCTTTTGGGCAGGGGGGGCCAGACTTTTTCCATCTGCAATCGACCGATGACTCCTCCCACAAGATGCAGCATACGTGCGCGGCGTAGCGTCTTACACAGTCACGCCGCACTTCCGAATCCCCCGGCTTCGTTGTGGTCAACCAGAAATCCACGGTCGATCGTGGTGGACCACGATCAACGTCTTGGCCACCCCTGCTTTAGGGGTTGCCAGCAGAAACAAGGTGCTTAGCTTGCGTTAAACATCCCTGGCTATGAATACAGGAACCAAATTTAGAGAGCTGGACAACATCCAGGTCCACTGATAATCTTTTCTGAAATATCTCTTCTTCCTCATAATTATTAGGAATTGTTATCAAATGCCCCTTTGTGTGCCCCAACAGAATTTACCTTACTAACCAGCTGCATGGCTCAATTTAGATTTTAGTTCCAGCTTCATTTGCACTGCGGTAGTAATAAATCTTAAAAACAGCACACTGGATACAGTTACTTTTTTGTGTTTTAGGAACATTCCAGATTGACTCACTCTGGAGGAGATAACACATTGCACAATGACATCATAGAGCAATAATGGGAATCACTGCTTTATTAACTGTGCATTTCCCAGCTCCCCACCAGGCCATTATGCCTGGTCAATATTCTTCTGCTGGGGACTAAATATTATTGCTACAATCAAAGAGATATTCCCATTAATGTGTTTTCTTTCCAATTAGTCCAACTTATTAAAGTGTTTGCCTTGGGAGTTGTCCCTTGGGGTTCCTTGATCTGTCAGTGGGAGAGTCTGGATAAGAAGGGGGGTTGTGAGTGTCTAGTGCAGGGCATGTTTCTCTTACGCTTGTGAGCAACTGGTCTTTGTTACCAGCAGATAATAAAAAGCCTAATTAACTAGGAATGCTGACTTTGTACCAGGTTTGCCACTGCTGTACACTGTCAACATACATGTGAGTGGTGAAATAATATACATGTGTGTATATTTATATGTAAACCATAGTATTGCGCATACAACATATTACACCGTTCTCAAATCATAACTTTCAGATACAAAACTTGAAGGAGTTAATCAAATTGATAATGATGCAGAGACTTGGAATTGTGGCACAGAAAGGAATACTCATACCCAGACTTGTTACAAGTAAAGTACTGTGTTTATTGATTTGTCCTGGACACTTTAAGCTAATTTTATATGGCGCATTCTCCACCAATGTAGCAAACACAACACATGCAGGCATTAACTTTAATAGTGTGCACGCATGGGGTTGGGTAGGAAGAAAATGCCTTGTGTGACATAAGCCTTAGTCATGAAGAAGGAAAGTTAAAATAGCAACGCAATATTTATTACCTTTACAATAACTTTAGCATGATGTGTTCAGATGATATCCAGAGACGATGTGCACTTGGTCTTCATTTTGTTCTTTTTGGCTCTATAATTCAGAATTTTGGCAGCTATGCGGTTGCTAGGGTCCAGTTTACCCTAGCTACCAGGCAGTGTTCTGATTGACAGATAAGTAATAAAAAGTAATAATAGATCAATAGTTTTCTGGCTGCTGTGTTAAGTAACCCCCATTTGAAAGCTAGAAAGAGGTGGAAAAAGAAGGCAAATCATTAAAAAAACTGTCAAAAATGAAGACCAGTGGAAATGTTGCTAAGACTAAGACATTCTATAAAATAATTAAAGTTAATGTAAAGTTTTTTGTCATTTTGCCAATACAGTTAAGTAGCATAGCTTAAAAAAAGTTATCATTAAGCTAATGGCAAATGTAATAACGTTCTTCGCCAAACATTTCTGGGCCAAAATCTGGATGTCCCTGATAGTGACATGACATGTTGCCATTCAAGTCAATGGCAGTAGCATGGCGGGGACAGGCCACCATCTATGGTGATAGACCAACAGTGTGAAATTGCTTCCAGTGCTGGTGACATAACATCTGAAAATGCCTTTCCATTGCAATCCATAGAAATAGCCTGAGGGTAATCACTTGAATAGTGTAATCAGTCACGTGAAAATGCCTTTTTCTGCAAAATGTCCTATGTGTTTCCAACCTTAAAATGGTCTGTACTCTTTAAGCATATTAAAGGGTAACTGAAAATTGGTGAGCAGCTATGTTTATATATGCATGTTGAAGGGCCCTGATTGCATTTAAATTAAATTGCAATGAGTCTAAAGGTGGCCATACACGGGCAGATCCGCTCGCTTGGCGACACCTACGGGTGGCGATATCGGGTAGAAAGTAACTTAAAAAAAAAAATTTCTGGTTATGGGGCAGTCGGTTCGGGGACCGCATCAACGAGCCGATGCGGTCCCCGATCCGACCAGATTTTCTAACCTGGCCGATCGAGATATCGGCAGCTATAGTCGGCCCGTGTATGGGGACATTAACTTGATGTTCTAGACATCTCCTTGAATTTTCAAGTGATCTGGTAACCCTACACTAGGTTCATTTGAATTAGAAGCCAGTTAACCTCCCTGTATGTTTTTGAAGTGTGGGAGGAAACCAGAGTACTCAGAGTAAACCCACACAGACACAGGGAAAACATACAAATAACAGCTATCAAAGGGATGCTGTGTATTCCTGGAAGTACAGCAGCCCTGTGTGACTAAATTCCACCAAACCTGCCTAATGTGCTATGGACATACCCTCCTCTTTTCTCAGCTGACCTCCTCTTCCAACAGCATGCTGATTGACATTTATGTATTTAAGTTGGGACAGACTAGAGAAAGCATGTGCAGGGTGATGGCCATGGTAGGAGAACACATCAGAGTAGGGAAACCATGGTAGAACCATAAGGCTGCTGTACTACTAGACATGAACCCAAATCCCCTGACAGGTATTTAAGTTATATTATCATTGTCATTGATAAATTACACTAATGTGTAACAAACTGGGATCTTACTATTGATTTGGGGTGCAAGTTTTTCCCAGCACATATACAAAATAACTAGTATCCCTTTAACTTGTCATCTGCTCTCTCAGCTTTGGGCCTTACTACAAGTGGTATGGCTCTGTATTTCCCACTGCAAATATACCAGTTGGAAAGCTGAAATCATACCACTGGAGTCAAATCTTCTTACAAGAAGTAACGAGAATCTTGATTAGGACACCAAAGGAGGAATTTTAATTACTCAACAAAAATGACCACAGTGCTTAATCTGTAACGAACGTTTTCTGGACTGAGTTGCACGTCAGCATATTTCCATAGGTTAACTGAGGTGTGATCAAAGCCAGGCCCTCTTGCTCTTATCTTCCTCCTTCCTTTTTGGGTGAAGATGAAGCCTTGTTTTTGTCCATCTGCTCAGCAGTCCAAAATGTTTATCAGCTTTGGCTTGCTTCTTAGTTTGACTGATAACAATCACAAGGTTACAACGTGTTTACTTCCCGATTCCTTTGTAGCCAGTGGCACTTGCATGTTTTGTTGCACTTTAATTTCATCAACCAGAAAAATGGACCACTTGTACCACTAGTAGCACAGTTTCCATTCACATCATAAGTCAATTTATATGGCATTATTATGATGAGTATTATTATTAAATATGCCAGCAAATTCTGCTGCAGTGTACAGTAAATGGGTGTATACATTAAACATATGAGAAGTAAAGTGGGTCCTACCCAAAAGCACAAGAGTATTGTTGAATCAGATTCAATGCAGCTTCCTCTCAAGGCAAATTGCGGCACCATCCCACCGGCGATTTACATTCTAGCCAGTGGGATGGCTTCTTGGGGAGATTAGTCACCCGCGACAAGGAAGATTTGTCGCGCAGCGAGTAATCTCCCCGTGTGTCAAAGCCCTAAAATGCAGCTTAGATAGGTTAAAAAATCCAGTTGGCCAATAATTGATGCAGTTCTCTACTGATGGGTTTCATAAGCCCATAGTATCATCTAATCAATAAATCAGTCTATATTGGTCCAGTGTATGGGTGGCCAAATCTAGCAAAGTTACATATTTAGGTGATGGTCAGTTTAAGTCCCTGCCCCAAACCCCACACTCATCTCTTTGGCTGGACTTGAATCACCACCCAGCTGCCCATTCTCCCAGCGCCAGATTTGTTGCAAAGGCGCCCAGAGGCAGCCCTCCTGAAGTTTTCTCCGCATCCTGGCCATAGTGCTCCATACGCACACAAATTTAGGTGCGGCTGGGCGGCATGCTGCCCCTAAATTTGTTCCACCCTAGGCATGGGCCTTGTTGCCTCGCCGGGCCTGCTTGCCCCAAAACATCCAGACTTACAGACAGGCAGAGACTAGGGGAGGGCAGGCAAAAGGAGCCCCCCAGTGTTGTGCCCTAGTCATATGCTTCTTCTGCCTACCCATGCCTTTTTTCTCACTTTTCAAGTTTTTCTAGCCTAAACCATGAATTAGTACCAGTGCAACATAATGCTAACATAATGATAGGTGTGGGATACTGCCCCTTTAATCAAAGTATAATACGCATTACAGTGTTTTTGCCCTTACTACTTCTCCTCCCTTCCCCCTTCCAGACTGAGGGCTTATAAAGTGTTTGCATAGAATTCTTTCTGTACCTTCTTAAAACTTCTAGTCTAAAGAGCCCAAGCCAATGGGCACTGAGTGTAATCTAAACACGCATAATGCAGGGGGAGCTGGGGAAGAGATTAGAGCAGGGGTTGGGGGGTGGGTTGGTTTGGGGAACAGGGCAGCAGTGGAATGTGCAGATGCAGCATATTGAAGCCTGGTGTCATAATGTGTTGAGCATATCCATGGGAACACTCTAGCGGCTATGAGAGATACAGCTATGTACTGGCACTTCCATACAGTCCTAGCACCCATCACTCAACTCTCTAGGGGGTATTTTTATCAGAATGTCTGCCCACCCTTTGATACATATATGAACCTATCTGTCACTTTTAAAAAACATGTTTAAATACACAAATAGTATATGTAATACATACTTATTATACTCTTTGTGTATGTGTGTGTATATGTATGATATTGTGCAACCTGAAGCCCTCCAGTCTATATCCCCACAATGATTCTGTGTCTGCAGACTGGCACACGTTAAAGGTAAAGTACAGCTTATTTAGAGAAGCAGTGATATAGAAGCAGGCAAGAATGTTGCCATGGCTGTACCCCTTTTGTTATAGTAGTGAGAACATACTTTGGGTCCTCAGCATCACAGGATTCTAGAGAAATCAGATCTGGGATGTTCAGGTTCCAGGGGGGCCTGCCTAAAATTTTAATTGCGGTGGTTTTTAGTTCTGGTGGTTTCAGCATGGCACTTTGGTGAAAAAGTTATCCCCCCAAGAATCAGCATGTGTTGCTGCTGAAAGTTGCCTTCCCCCTTAAGGGGTGCCAGCAATAATATATGTCTTTTCAAATTAAGTTCTTGATAAAAAAAAAAAAAACATTGTTTTGAATAGAAACTTTTGTACCCACTAATACAATTTAACTGAAAAGTCCATGAGAAAACTGCATCCCATTGGCAGACAGGATGAGTATTTTGGTAAATTCAAAAAATGTACTCGTTATAATTCTCAGTAATAAATATAGGTGGATAAAAGTTCACTTCTTCTGGTCTTCCCTTAACTTTCACTGAAGTTTGATGGCTCAGTCTTACAGTATGTCTCATTTATGTCTCATTCCTTGGGAACAAAAGAATCCCAAAAATTTGTGTCAGAAGAGGCAGCACCCACCTTATGACTGCTACTCCTCAGCTCATTAAAATGCCTGACCCTGTTTCTCTCTCGCATCTACACATCTGGTTCTTGTTATGGGGTCCCAGGATAGATGGGCTGTTCCCCAAGGGTGAAGACATTGGGAATATTGTTTATTAGGAGATGAGAGGCAAGAAAGATGGGGAAGATGAAGGTAGTAGGGTCTGGGATTTGGCAGCAAAATATGGAATACTGTCTATTATCTATCTTTTTAGATAATCAGCCCCGATGTTGGCATCAGCCTTTCCATGTGCCTGCACCCAGAACCTTTGTGTCAGCCTACTACAGGCTCGCAGAGAGGGTTTTGGCTCCAAAATGCATTATCATGTGTTTCTGTTCCGAAATTTGCCCTATGTTCCTTTATATACTGTATATAGTAGTCCTAGGGGCTGATTTACTAATCCACGAACGGTCTGAATGCGTCCGAATGCGTTTTTTTCGTAATGATCAGTATTTTGCGATTTTTTCATAAATTGTCGCGACTTTTTCGTAGCCGTTACGACTGTTTCGCAAATTGTCGCGACTTTTTCTTAGCCTTCGCGCCGAGTGCGAAAGTTTCGGATTCATTCAAGCTTCAGTATCATGACTTTTCTTGGGCCAGGTTGGAGCTGCAGAGTGCCATTGAGTCCTATGGGAGGCTTCCAAAATCATGCAAAGTCTGAAAGTTTTGCCCGCCGTTTACGAACGCTCAATACGAAAAAGTCGCGACAATGTACGAGCAAATCGTAACGGCTACGGAAAAGTCGCAACTTTTTGCGCAAATCGTAACGGCTACGAAAAAGTCTCGACAATTTACGATAAAGTCGTAACGGCGACGAAAAAATCGCAAAAAATACGAAAAAGTAGCAAAATGTTTGTTTCCAATCCGAATTTTTCCCATTCAAATTCGTGGATTAGTAAATCAGCCACCTAGTGTCTGCACTCTGATGCCTAAAAAATTACACGAGGTGGGGTGCTTAGTCAAATCAATTGTATATGAAATATATTTTCAGACCGGCACACCCTTATTAAAACTTAATGTCTTTATTGTAAGCACATTTTTTGGTGTGATGTGCTTACAGTAAAGGCATTAAGTTTTAATAAGGGTGTGCCGGTCTGAAAATATATAATATATACAGGTCCTTTTCAAAAAATTAGCATATTGTGATAAAGTTCATTATTTTCTGTAATGTACTGATAAACATTAGACTTTCATATATTTTAGATTCATTACACACAACTGAAGTAGTTCAAGCCTTTTATTGTTTTAATATTGATGATTGTGGCATACAGCTCATGAAAACCCAAAATTCCTATCTCAAAAAATTAGCATATCATGAAAAGGTTCTCTAAACGAGCTATTAACCTAATCATCTGAATCAACAAATTAACTCTAAAAACCTGCAAAAGATTCCTGAGGCTTTTAAAAACTCCCAGCCTGGTTCATTACTCAAAACCGCAATCATGGGTAAGACTGCCGACCTGACTGCTGTCCAGAAGGCCATCATTGACACCCTCAAGCAAGAGGGTAAGACACAAAAAGAAATTTCTGAACAAATAGGCTGTTCCCAGAGTGCTGTATCAAGGCACCTCAGTGGGAAGTCTGTGGGAAGGAAAAAGTGTGGCAGAAAACGCTGCACAACGAGAAGAGGTGACTGGGCCCTGAGGAAGATTGTGGAGAAGGACCGATTCCTGACCTTGGGGGACCTGCGGAAGCAGTGGACTGAGTCTGGAGTAGAAACATCCAGAGCCACCGTGTACAGGCGCGTGCAGGAAATGGGCTACAGGTGCTGCATTCCCCAGGTCAAGCCACTTTTGAACCAGAAACAGCGGCAGAAGCGCCTGACCTGGGCTACAGAGAAGCAGCACTGGACTGTTGCTCAGTGGTCCAAAGTATGTCATTCGGAAATCAAGGTGCCAGAGTCTGGAGGAAGACTGGGGAGAGGGAAATGCCAAAATGCCTGAAGTCCAGTGTCAAGTACCCACAGTCAGTGATGGTCTGGGGTGCCATGTCAGCTGCTGGTGTTGGTCCACTGTGTTTTATCAAGGGCAGGGTCAATGCAGCTAGCTATCAGGAGATTTTGGAGCACTTCATGCTTCCATCTGCTGAAAAGCTTTATGGAGATGAAGATTTCATTTTTCAGCATGACCTGGCACCTGCTCACAGTGCCAAAACCACTGGTAAATGGTTTACTGACCATGGTATTACTGTGCTCAATTGGCCTGCCAACTCTCCTGACCTGAACCCCATAGAGAATCTGTGGGATATTGTGAAGAGAAAGTTGAGAGACACAAGACCCAACACTCTGGATGAGCATAAGGCCGCTATTGAAGCATCCTGGGCCTCCATAACACCTGAGCAGTGCCACAAGCTGATTGCCTCCATGCCACGCCACATTGAAGCAGTCATTTCTGCAAAAGGATTCCCGACCAAGTAGTGAGTGCATAACTGAACATAATTATTTGAAGGTTGACTTTTTTTGTATTAAAAACACTTTTCTTTTATTGGGCGGATGAAATATGCTAATTTTTTGAGATAGGAATTTTGGGTTTTCATGAGCTGTATGCCACAATCATCAATATTAAAACAAGAAAAGGCTTGAACTACTTCAGTTGTGTGTAATGATATATAATACAAACAAATATTGAATGTTTACTTTTTGTCCTCTACAGCCTATTCAGTTCAGTAAAGTTCATTAAATGGAGTACTGGAGTGAGAAAAATAAATAAATATGGGTATAAGTATGGGATTTATTATTTGGAGTGTTTGGGACCTGGAATTTTCTGGATATGAGATCTTCCATGATTTGCATCACCATACCTTAAATATATCCAGTAGGATTGTTTTGCTACCAATATGGATTCATGCAGCTTAGTAAGGATCAAGTACAAAGTTCTGAGCATGCTCAAACCTCTGTATAACTGTGACAATTTGGCAGTAAAACGTGGGCAACAGTGTCCCTATCTAACTGCCACACCAAAGGACACACTTACCACGTCTGTTTGAATTGATGAATAACAGGAAAATGTAGATTTTCTTGCTTTAATCTCCCTTTAATTAAAAAAAAAACGGAAGGACCAAAGTCTGGGGTGCTTTTTATTTGCTTTAATTAGGCAAGTCAAATGTTTAACAAAGGCCATTTACACGGCCTTCAAAGCAAAGGTGTTTTTGGACATGTGCATGTGACGCCATCCTAAAGGGAAAAGTGGGCAGCTACCCAAGGTCAGGAAGTTGTCCCACCAGGGCCGCTCCAGCCATGAGAACCTTGTCTCAGACAGCAGTGTGTGGCTGAAACAGAAAGGTGGCTCTTCTAATGCAGCACAACTGATATCTATGCACTATATCTATGCAGCCCCTGAGGGTGAAGACACACAGAGCTACTAGTAGCAGCTACTTGTCACGGCTACTGAAATAGACAATGCTGATCATTTACTGATAACTGTCTCTACGTGTGTTTTAGCAGAGACAATTCTCAATATTGTCTATGGCAGGGTATTTTCTGGTGTTTAGTAGCCATGAAAAAGTAGCTGCTACTAGTTGCTTAGTGTGTCTTCACCCTGAGGGCTGTAAATCGCCGGTGGGATGGCATACGTGGCGCCGCGATTTGCCGAAGTTTCCTCTTAAGGCAACTTCCGCGACTTCGGCAAAATGCAGAGCCACGTATGGCATCCTAACGGCGATTTGCATTCTAGCTGGTGGGATGGCATTTCGGGGAGATTATTCACCCGCGACAAGGGAGATTTGTCGCGCGCCGACTTATCTCCCCGTGTGTCACAGCCCTGAAAGGTCCCTGTATCCCAGCAAGTCAGTTACATACTACTGATATATTCCACAGCACAGAAATTATACATCATTCCTCTCCCTACTGGAGCTTACAATCTTAGCCCATTAACCTTATCAGGAGCCAATGACCTTACCTATGTTTTCGTAGTGTAGAAGGCTAGGCAAAGCAGCAACACTAACTTGTCCATTTATATAACTTTACATACACATGCAGCATGGTACTGTTTTACAATATATATATTAATAGCACAGACAATAGAAAGCATGGAGCAGTAAATAGAAAATTAAGCATATACTGTGCCATGAAGGCCTGCTGCTAAAGGTGCCAGCATGAAGTGCAGAACTGGTGCCAGAGAGAAACAGCCAAGTCTTGGTGATTTTGTAATAGGATCCTGTCATTGTAGTCCGGCTGGGCCACTCAATCTTCATCATTTTGCATTGTGACCTCCTCATGGTGGTCTCGTAATGTGACCCTGGGCATGTAGTCTGTCTTTATCAGAAGGCAGCCCTGTGGGTTTTTTTCTCTCTTTTTTTTGTTCTCCTCCTAATCCCTAGCCTAGGTCCCGTGACCGTCAAGCGATGTATTAGCTTTTAATCACATAAAGCTGGCTTTTGGTGGCTGCTGTGCGAGACATGCTGCATCTGATGATGTACTCAGCACCCACATTACATGGGAGAAAAGACAGCGACCAGCAAGCGCACCCAGAGAATAGAGATACTGACTGTTTTGGATCTTACTTGCCCCCCACCAGGCCTGGACTAGGTTTTTATATAGGCCCTTGCATTTCAAAGACACTGAGGCCCAAACATCACCCCCACCAGCCCAATAATTGCCAGCCTGGGCCTCCCCCCAACACCTCAAGGTTTTTCTCTAGTCCAGCGATGCTACATTTGTTGCACCCCAACCATTGGTCCACCTCTAAAGTAGTTTCCCCTCAATGTCCTTTCGCTATCTCTATTAATAGTCTTTTGCGTTGTACTGACTTTCTTGTGACAAACACCCAGTTCAGGTTCATTTGGTCCAACTGGTCAGACAACTGTTGCCATCCATTCAGGCAGGGAAGTCAGCAGGAACTGTGATTTGGTACTGTTTTTTAATACATACATTTTTAATGCTTATATCAAATTAAAGCATACAAATACAGATAAAAGAAATGTAAATAAAGGTAAACTGTATACATTAAAAAAATTAATGGTACTTTTTCATCTATTACATTAATATGAAGTAATGCACTTTGGCCATTAATTGACTGAAAAGTTTCTAAATAAACTATTTCTAACAAAACAAAGTGCTTGATTCTTTTGTTATGTAATAAAGGTCTAAAACTGACTGTAGAAAGAAATGCTCTCTTAGGGCCACAGTGGTGCTTCCCTGAATTTAAGGAATACTCTGCTATAATAAAAAGGTCAGTTATAATATAGAGATTAAACCTTTAAATAACATATACCTACTAATACCCCTGTCTGAGAGGAGGGATAAATCAAGTCCGGATGTAACTGCTTGCAGAGCCCAAGGTTCCCAAATTTGAAGAAATTGATCATGGGTGCCAGCCAATATGGATGTCAATTTCTCAGTAATCATTATAGTGGTACGCTTGCTTTCAGTTGAGGAGTTGAAAGGGAGTCAGTAAGCTGTGGTTTAACAATTAGTTGTTTGGCAGCTGTAAATATAAAAGTAATGAGTTTCCAAGGGGCATTGCCGCCATATATGAGCCATTGTGCCCTCTCCCCCATAGAAGGAGAATGGAGTGGGAACATTTTATGTATACGTTTAGGAACAAGGTACCATCTAGTTAAAAGATTGTAGGAAAATGCCACTTTGGCTAGGTTAATGGAGCATTTATTCTTTCATTTCCATATATTTTCCTCAAGCTTTTGGTTCTAGTTTTTGTATAAGTTCTTGTTCCCAATGTTTAATGTAGGAGGGGAACTATCTGATTCTAACATATAAGCTTTATAAAATTAAAAAAAAATTGGTCCTCTCATATAAGGGGAGGACACACACAGTCTCAAAAGCAGTAGGAGTAAGCAAACCTGGCTGTTTGTGTAATGATTGAGTATAGTGTTGCACCTGGCAATAATGAAATTTTTCAGTAATTAATGGATGGAATTTTTGTTCAAAGGAGGCCCAAATAAGTTTCCCTTTCTATTAAGATAAAAAAGGTTTAGCTTCTAAGCCTGAATGAAATTCAGAATTGCCCCAAAGCGGAGCAGTGTGTTTGTGGGGTGATATTAGCTTAGCATCTTGTTTAATCATTAACACGGATACAGTTTTGGGTCATTTTTCTGGCTGTATCCAAGGTAAGGCAGTTGGGTTAACTGGGAATATAAATGCCCTTTAAAGTTGGGCCCAAATTGGAGGAGTAGAGAAGAACAATTGGGCTATAGGAGCTATTTGGCTTGTTTGATAATATCTTAGTACATTACAAAACCCTAGGCCAACCTGTTTTTATTCTTATATAATGTGGCAGCATGGTGTAGGATAGATAATGGAAGCTAGTTTTGACCACTCCCCTTTTTTAAACTTCACCCACTTCAAACCACACCCATGTTATCACAAGAGCTTTTAAGACCATACTCACATTAATGGCGGTAGTGCAGCAAAAACCCAAATGGTTGGTGCTCATTGCAAGAAAATCACCCTTGTTTCATATGTGAAAGAAGTTTATGTCATATTAAGACATACCCTTAAATCCACATGCCTCTTCCTCCCCTGTGGATAGCACAACAGCCCCCCCCCCCACTCATAATTACACACCTTAGGGACTATATGAGGACTATTTCCATGTGCTAAACTCCCAAACAAACACCTGCAACAGGCAGCATAGGGCAGGCAAAGTATGGCACACACAGGCAGCATAGGGCAGGCAAAGTATGGCACACCCAGGCAGCATAGGGCAGGCAGAATATGGCACACAAGCAGGGTAGGGCAGGCAGAGTGTGGCACACACAGGCAGCATAGGGCAGGCAGAGTATGCCACACACAGGCAGCATAGAGCAGGCAGAGTATGGCACACACAGGCAGCATAGGGCAGGCAGAGTATGGCACACACAGGCAGCATAGGTCAGGCTAAGTATGGCACACACAGATAGCATAGGGCAGGCAGAGTATGGCACACACAGGCAGCATAGGGCAGGCAGAGTATGGCACACACAGGCAGCATAGGGCAGGCATAGTATGGCACACACAGGCAGCATAGGGCAAGCAGAGTATAGCACACACAGGCAGCATAGAGCAGACAGAGTATGGCACACACAGGCAGCATAGGGCAGGCAGAGTATAGCACACACGGGCAGCATAGGGCAGGCAGAGTATGGCACACACAGGCAGTATAGGGCAGGCAGAGTATGGCACACACAGGCAGGGTAGGGCAGGCAGAGTATGGCACACACAGGCAGCATAGGGCAGGCAGAGTATGGCACACACAGGCAGCATAGGGCAAGCAGAGTATAGCACACACAGGCAGCATAGAGCAGACAGAGTATGGCACACACAGGCAGCATAGGGCAGGTAGAGTATGGCGCACACACAGGCAGCATAGGGCAGGCAGAGTACGGCACACACAGGCAGCATAGGGCAGGCAGAGTACGGCACACACAGGCAGCATAGGGCAGGCAGAGTATGGCACACACAGGCAGCATAAGGCAGGCAGAGTACGGCACACACAGGCAGCATAGGGCAGGCAGAGTATGGCACACACAGGCAGCATAGGGCAGGTAGAGTATGGCACACACAGGCAGCATTAAAAAAAACTGCATCTCTTAACAAATTATTTAAGACATCTGCTACCTCTGTGATTTCATTCTTCTCTAACCTTTCTTTAGTCCATCTCATGGTTATATCTGTAATAATTTCATTTGTGTAGCAATATCATCTAATTTTCTATGAGTTTCTGGAATAGAATTTGTTTTATGGGCTTGTTCTAAGATTGTAAGCTGTAAGTTTTTGCATTGGGAAGCTAATTTTATGAATATTTCTCTCATGGCAGCCTTATGTGCTTTAAATATTGGGTAGGCATTGGATGAATGGAAGTGTGTTTCTTGAAGAAAAATTAGTCTACATCCTTTTGTGTGGGGAATTTAAAGTAGGGATGCACCAAATCCAGGATTTGGTTTGGGATTCAGCCAAGATTAGGCCTTTTTTGTCAGGATTCTGCCAAATCCAAGTGTCTGGCCGAACCGAATCCTTAAAATCACGTGACTTTTGGTCACACGAACAAGGAAGTAAAAAAAATGTAAGACTTCTATTTAACCCTGATTTGCATATGCAAATTATGATTTGGTTCAATATTCGGTCAAATCTTTTTAGCCAACCCAAAAATAGTGGATTCAGTTCATCCCTAATTTAAACCGTGGGTGTTGTGGGAGACTATTTTAAGTGAAGCAGCAATAATATGTCAATGGTGTGTTATTGATTCAAACAGTATGATCTGGATCAGTAGTGACAAATGAACATATAGTATTCTCCCACCACACCTCCCTGGCAAAGTTGCTCTGGAAGCAACCGTGGTCATGGTAATAGGTTACCAAAAAAATCTAAAACAAACTTTGTTATACATTTAAGAAAAAACATTAACAGTGTAAATTTCAAAATAGTATTCAATGGGATGTAAGATCCCTTTTGTGAGATCATGAATAGTTCCGGGCATATATCATCATGGTGAACCTGATAAGCATAGTGCACGTGGGGTTGAGTAAGGGCCGTAGCAGACGGGGAGATAAGTCACCCACGACAAACCTCCCCAATATGCCATCCCACCGGCTAGAATGTAAATTACCGGTGTGATGGCATATGCAGCGCCAAATCAGTTGTACTGGAAGGCCTTGAAAACGGAGTGGTTGGGAGTCTCTGGAAGCTTTCATAATAGCCTGTTTAGTTTGGTGATAATGAAGTTTTAGAATGGTGTCTCACGGTTAATCAATATTTGCAGGTTTTACAAATGATCTGTGGATCAGATCAATATGTAATAGTTGAGAAGGTAAATCTGATACAGAGGTGGCAAGCCATACTTGTATTTGTGACTCCAGGTTTTTATAACATTCTAGAACTCCTGGTATTCTTATGTTGTCTCTATGGGACCTATTCTCCTAGTCCTTTCATTTCAATTGGAATAGCTCTGCTCCCTGGGCTTCAAGAACAGTGGTTGTGTCCATTCAAGTGAGTCTGTACGTCTGTACGTTAATATTTACATCATTATAGGTCGGTGTATGAGGTGGTGTTATACAGTGTTTTTTCAGCCATTGGCTAAATACTAGTCTATAGACATTAACTTTAAAAATGAGAAAGATTGAAACTATTAACTGTCTGTTTCACGATAGTTGTGTATATAATACAATACAAAGTCACTTTTTGTTTCATTTATTCAACAAAGAAAATTAAAGGGAAAAGAGACACCAGTTGAAACAACAAAAATACCTGTTTTTTTTATTAAAGGGTAATTCACCTTTAAATTAACTTGTGGTATGATACCGACATTGATATTCTTAGACAATTTGCAATTGGTCTACAATTTATTTGTGGTTTTTCAGTGATTTAGCTTTTTGTTTAGCTTTGGTATTTTAGCAGTTATCTGCTTGCTAGCCTCCACATTATCCTAGCAACCCGGCAGTAATTTGAATGAGTGACTGGAAGATAAATAGAAAAGGGCTTGAATAGAAAGCTGAGTAATGAAAAGTAAGAATTGTCACAGAGCAATCCTGTTTTGGGGTCAGTGACCCCTATATGAAAGCTGCAAAGAGGCAGAAGAGAAAAGCAAGTAATTCAAATTCTATAACAAAATAATAAAGACCAGTTCTAAATGTGCTTGGATAGGACATTCTGTAACATACTAAAAAGTGAGCAATCCCTTTCAACAAGGGGTAAATTATGAGGATATAGCCTATTGCTTGCAGAGATAATCCTTTCTCTGTACATTTCTTTTGGCAACTAGTTGAAAGCTGCCATGCTGTGTCCCTTAAATGTGACAATATCAGGCTTTAGCTTAACTGTGTACTCAAACATAAGGGTGGAAACTGCCATACCGCTTCTCTTTGTAGGTACAGTACAGCATAGCTATACATTATTTCATACACATCATACTTTTTCTGGATATTTACACTCACCCACGAGAGCTGATGGGTTTGTCTATGCTGATGCATTATATATATATATATTATATTTGTAGATGGGGCTGTGTGCAACCTGACTGAAGGGAAGAGAAATCATATAGTTACAAAGTTACATAGCTAAGTTGGGTTCAAATTATATTCTATTAAAAATAGGAAGTAGGTCCATCAGAGCTGTGACTGTAAGGTTCTTGTGAATGTAACCTGATAGAGGATTCTGGGAATTTGTAGAGCAGAGGGATATATGACATCACTGATGAAGGGATATTAACTAACTCTGCTGAAAGTCAAGACATTGACATATCTGTGAATGCCCTCACATATGCTTTTCATTTGATGTATCAGTTTACAGCTATGATATTAATCTTCATTTAAGCTAAGTGACTGAAGAAGCTAAAATGCAGTTTAACATTCCCTGCATACCGCTTGCCTATTGCACACAGAAATCCACTTCTGTAAGAATGGTATATGGCTGGGGTGCTTTTAGCCGTGGGATTGAGGACACGTCACCAGTCAGGGGGTTAGGGTGGTCTTCAAGGATTAAACTGCTAGCCACACGATGGGATGTGTAGGGTTATCATCTGAAGATCTAGAAATAGGACATCAAGCACTCCGGATCTGCTAAAACTCGAACTTTATTCCATCATGTTAAAAACAAAAGTGCCTATCATCTGAAGACCCCTTTTTTATTATGGGAACATATGGGGCCCCTTAGGATATACTGAGCAGCATTAAATATACATCTACTGCACCCTGGTAACAAATGTTCCCACTCAGTGTATTGTTGCTACCCAGCATGGATTTCACTAACCTTGCCAGTAACTCACCAGCTTAGTCAGGGACTGGTTTTATACAATATGCTGCAATGTGCATATACTGATTCTGTAGGAGAGAAAGGCTGGCATTCTGCCTAGGGCAGCGGCACACTGATATTCACCCCCTGGGCCCACTACATTTAAAGCAGCTGTATACCTAAAGTTTACCCCAGCAGGGGGGGGAATAGTAGGGCAGCGGCACACTGATATTCACCCCTGGGCCCACTACATTTGAAGCAGCTGTATACCTAAAGTTTACCCCAGCACAAGGCTAGTAGAGAAGCCCTCCAGATTAGTTCATACACTATACATGTGTATTTTCTGCAGTTTACATAAAAATTGTTTATCTCATACATACACTGTTTATAGGTGAATTTATACTGATAATGGTATGCTCATGGGTAACCTGGAAGTGGGCATTGGGGAGAATTAAGAGTTCAACAATTTATTGACGATAAAACAGCAGATGCAACCATATGTGGCGCTTTTTCCATCTAATGTCTCCTTTAAGTGAAGATTAAAAATGTTTTTCTATCTGTAAACACCTAACTAGCATTGTATCTGCCCACTCCAATCCGGCATGCTAATATCAGTATGTTAGATAGCGGCAAGATGGCTGATGTAGCGCTAGTAGGGAGGATTCTCATTGGAGACTCAATTCACATCTGTTATAGAGTTTCGGCTACCTTTTTTTTTAGAGAGTTTGGGGGCACAAGTCAGGTTTAGAGAAGGTGTATGTCCCTTTTGTTATTTGGTAGTTTCGGGTACAAAAGCAAGCCTTTTGGCATATATCCCTACCTAATTAGCACACTACGTTTGTGAGTATTTATCTGTTCCCATTTACAGAACCTCTCGGGTTGAGGCAGGTTCCTAGGTCCCTAGTGCCAATGTCAAGGGTATTAATAAAGTAGTTTCTCAGCCAACCCACTATAGCTTTGTGTGCTTACATGCTTGCTGACAGTTGGATTTGTGTCTCCTGTTATCAGTTCTTTTTTTTATAAAGAGTAACATGTTTTTCTCAAGGACTTTTCCTCTTTAATTTCTACCCAAATAAGTACCTCAGTTGCTTGGGCTGTTGGGCTCTGGGCAGAAAAGCTCTTATCTCCCAACTGTGTGGCAGTCCGAGGGGACCTGCAGGGGCTATTGGCTGGGCTGTGGGCCATAGACATCCTGGTTGGTACTAGACTATTATAACTTCAACCAACATCACTTGTTTTTTTGCCTGTTATTCGCTATCACTTGAAGCTGAAAAAAGATTTTCTTGCTTAGAATTACTTTCCAAGTTCAAATTACCCATATTCAAGGTCATTAATATGCATGTCATGCAATCCTCTCTTGTTCTCCATGGGTTTACATATAGTAGTCTAGTGTAAAGGATGGTTGATGGTGGGAGATACAGTAATGAAAGCTTTAGAATCTTGGTCCAAAATTTGCAATGGAGACTCCCCCCAGTGAGGTAACTATGGGGCCTGCTTCCTGGACCCCCCCTTTATACCACTCCCATCCTGCCCACCACTCAGGCTGCTTATGACAGGGCTCCTGGTGCCACTCCAGCTTACTGCCGTAGTGCTGAGCACTGGAGGTTTTTTTTTTTAATAATACATAGGTTCGATAAAATCAGCAAACCAAACCCCAACCCCCCCCAACCAGCCTGCTTGTACCCACAGCTTCTAGTTTGAGGCAGGTGGTTGAGTTTAAGGTAGGAGAGGGGCTGGGGAGAAGGAACTATTTGACAGCAGACCCTGCGTGCTTATGCCACTGGAATAAGGGTTTCAGAAAGTCGCAGCAATATGGGGCCTATCCTGATGGTCAATGTAATTAATTCCGGTGTGAATTTTTGGTGTAATTACACCGCAGAGGGAATTTTTTGAATGGCAGCGTAAAAACGCCACATGTGTCATTGGCCTTGAAGTTGAGACTTACTAGTGCTTTATGAAGGCAAGAATAGCACTTTCATCCCCTGTAGTACCGTGTTAGCCAGTGTCAAAAATAATAATAAAAAAAAACACAAATACAAAAGTATTGTAGAAATGATACCTATATTGGCTAACAATAGAAATACATTGCAAGCTTTCGGAGCTCTAAGGCTCCTTCGTTAATCTATCTATCCTTAACTTCCTAATGTATTGCTCATGAACACTTCTCTCTGATCCAACAGTATACTGTATATGTTGTGCCATTCCAGCTTTCATTTGTATTTTGCCTGACGAAGGGGCCTTAGAGCTCCGAAAGCTTGCAGTGTATTTCTATTGTTAGCCAATATAGGTATCATTCCCCTGTATATAAATGTAAACTCTCTAAGGCACCATGGTTATTTTTATGCACGTGCTGTAGATTAAATGAGACATTTCTTGGATATTGGCATACCAATGCCTGCCCCTAAAAATCCATTGGGTTGACTGCCATCATCTTCATCACACTGGTTTCTGTCTCCCTGGCAGTGGGTACCGAGTAGGAGGATGCACAGTTGAAGTTAGAAGCAGATTGGCTTTCAGTGCCCATGCACTTGCTTGGTAATTATTGCTAGGGAGGCAGAAACTAGATTTAATGTAGTTAATGATAGCGGCTGCTAACTCTGTAGTGACAGAGCTTTTCATTTAAAGGAAAAGAAAATGTATTACTGGAGGGAGATGCCAAATATCAAGCACCCCCTAAAGGTTATAGTCGCTTACCTGATACCTGGGCCAGTGCTCCTGTTCTCTTAGAACTGCACCTGCCCAAGGTATTTCTGTAGGAGCTCATTCACCATGATTTTCTCATGCTTCTTTTCTTTAGGTCTGACTAGGTGTTGTAGAGTGAAAAAAACTTATTTTTGCATCTTAGTTCAGCTTTTTACTCTACAGCGCATGCACCTACCCAGAATGAAGAGAAGATGGAAAAAGCAGTAGAAGATGGCAACGATAAGCTTCTACAGAAATACCTTAGACCGGTTAAGTTTTAAGTGAACGTGAGAACCAGCCCAGGGCATGAAGCGATTATATTGACTGGGGGCTGCCTAACATTTTGCCACCCCTTGTGATTATACCTTTAGTTCTCCTTTAACAGACAATGCAATCAGTCTGGGTTAGCTATATTGGTCCATTATCAACAGCTATCTCTGTAGTTGCCAGAATTATTCACTACCAGAATGGCTAAGCTGCCTCCCCTACCTCTCCCTAATCTACCATTCATGACAACTTTATCAGCAAGACAATAGAGCAAACAATGAACTGTAAAGACACCCATTTTATTTTCATTTTGTTGCCAAGAAAAAGTCAATTTGATCCCCTCTACTCTGTATGTTTACACATTGGCATAACTGAAATCCAACTGTTTTCCTTTAGGGCTGTGACACACGAGGAGATTAGTCGCCGCACGACAAATCTTCCTTGTTGCAGGCGACTAATCTCCCCGAAATGCCATCCCACCAGCTAGAATGTAAATCGCCGATGGGATGTCATACACGGCGCCACGATTTCCCCCAAATAGCGGAAGTTGCCTTGAGAGGAAACAGAGGTGACCCTGAGACTCCCTTTGATTCTGGCTTCTGCTACATATTTTAGAGTCCAAAACAGAACTGCATAGAACGGAAGTTGTTTAAAATGACACTTTCTTTCAATGCAATAAAATGGAAGGAATGGAGTATGACTTGTATTTGGGTTAGAAAGGGATTTGTTCCATCTAAGCCTATTTATATCCATTCTCCAATCCTTCCTAGCTGAATGTGGGGAAAAGGGAAAGTGTTAAGTTGATGTGAAGGTTAGCGAGTGTTATGCAAGGCTGATTACAATCAAGATTTGCTGGAGAATGCATGGAATTACAGTATGAAGGCTTTATAATGGCTCGGTAAACTGAAACCTGACTTACCTATGAAAAGTTCATGTGGCCTTTAGGGCAGTGGCACACGGTAAGATTTATCACCCAGGGTAATGCAGATTTAACCACTTGCAACAAAGCATACTGCGTGCCATGGCCCTTAATGTAAGTGCTCTGCGGTTTCTGCCTCACACTGTATGACCAGGTGGCTCAAATAAAGCTGGCCAGCCCACTACCCACCCCTACCAACTAATGCTCTCCCTGTGTGGGCAAGCCTGTACGGCCACTTTTCATTTGCCAAGGTAAGTGCTGCCAATTCTTTGGAAACAGAGTGGCATCCAAAACTGGCACACATCCTATGGAGCTGGGCAAATCCCACGCATGGGAGGCAGCTAAAATAGAGTACGTTGTATCAACAACAGAGAGGAAAAGAGATAAAAACAATGTGTGAGGGAGGCCAACAGAGAAACAGTGCTACGGGAATATTTACTAAGCAGAGGCTTTGAAGTTTGAACCCTCTGAAGGAGATGAATGCAGAGAATAAGCTGTGTCTGTGATGCTGCAGCCGTACCCGTTATATAAAATGCTATATACTTGTTGGCATATAGTAGATTACAGTATGATATCAATGTAGTCTAAAGACCCTGTACCCCCGGGGGGCACATATTACAAATCTCCCAAAACTTTTTTCTGCATAAAGTAAATAAATTAAATTCTCGGCACATTCCAATTTTGTTAAACTTGTTAGTACAGGTATAGGACCCATTATCCAGAATGCTCGGGACCAAGGGTATTCCGGATAAGGGGTCTTTCCATAATTTGGATCTCCATACCTTAAGTTTACTAAAAAACATAAAAAAGGAAATCAGTTTTAAAATTCTGAATTATTTGCTTATAATGGAGTCTATGGGAGACGGGCTTTCCATAATTCGGAGCTTTCTGGATAACGGGTTTCCGGATAAGGGGTGCGATACCTGTAGTAATAAAATTATTTGTAAATTGAATTTCCAATTGAAATCAGTGTACAGGTCTGGCTTTATATACAGTATTCTCTGCACTACTGGTTTTATCTCCTAATATAATGTAGCGGAAGCCAGCTTAGAGTCAGAACCAGGAACGAGTGGACAGAACAAAAAGGAATAATTGCTGCTATCTATAGTAATTACAGTTACAATAAGTTTGTAACAAGGAAAGTTGCTTAGGATGACATTCACAAACACGAGTTTGGGGTGGGGATATTTTCTTTCTTTTAAACAAAATGTAATTTTTTTAATAATTTTGTATTCATGCTGCTTCCCCTCTGGCTGTCTCACCTCAGTATGTATTATATTGTTGTTTCAGGACATGATATCAATGGGGCCCTGGAGCCATCCAACATCGACACCAGTATCTTAGAAGATTACATCAGTAAAGAGGACTCCTCAGAAATGTGAGTACATTAAGAATACATTTCCTCCATCATTGGTCAATATGCTCTCTACTCTTTTGCTTTCTCTGCAAGAAAAGTGCCAATTAGATAACTATTTTAGCATTTAAAAAATGTATTTTTAACATCAATCAGTAGTTACAGCAGTTGTGACCATCTTTGCAAATGTTACATTATTATCATCAGCAACATTATGTTAAAGGGATATTGTCATGATTTTTATGGGATACTTTTTATTTCTAAATTACACTGTTTACAAATAATTCACTCTACCATTTAACATTTTATTCCTGAACCAACAAATGTATTTGTAGCTGTAATATTGGTGTGTAGGCGCCATCTCAGGGCATTGTGCCTGAGTCTGAGCTTTCAAAAGGAGCCAGCGCTACACATTAGAACTGCTTTCAGCTAACCTATTGTTTCTCCTACTCCCATGTAACTGGAGGAGTCCCGAGCCAGACTTGGATTTCTTACTATTGAGTGCTATTCTGATACCTACTGGGAGCTGCTATCTTGTTCCCTTCCCATTGTTCTGCTGATCGGCTACTGGGGGCGGATATCGCTCCAACTTGCAGCGCAGCAGTAAAGTGTGACTGAAGTTTATCAGAGCACAGGTCACATGGCTGTGGCACCCTGGGAAATGAAGAATATGGCTAACCCCATGTGAAATTTCACAATTAAATATAAAAACATCTGTTTGTTTTGGAAAAAAAATGTTTTCCCATGACGGTGTTACTTTAATAATACAGAAAAATCATAACTAGATTTGTCCTGAGCAATTAGATTTTTCAAATTCAATACAGGGGCATTCCATAAACAAGGAGAACAGCTCCATTCACCAAATGGAGTAAGGGCAATGTGGATTTGATATTCTTTTAATGTCTGCTTTACTTCCAATAATATTTTTCACTCAGATTTTAGTTTTCTGAATTCCTCCCCCACCCAGGAGATTTCTACACTATCGCCCAAATATTTCATTAAAGGTGCTATGTTTGCCCAGGCACAGTTTCCCTTTAAATTATATTTTTTATCACATTGTATTTTCAAAATTTTTTTAGAATTATTTAAAGATTAAACTATTAAAAATTGGATAACATTTTCCCAAATTCATTGAAAGTAGTTTATTGTAACTATTTTTTACCTCAACTTGTTCTCCTTCTATAACCTGACATAATTTAATTTTATCCAATGCAGAAAATATTCATTTTGCTTTGAAAAAACCCCCCAAAATATCTGTATATACATTTTTTGCCTATGGTAAATCTTTTGTTAAAAAGAGTAGAGAATTCAGTATTTGGGGATTTTTTTGCATTGAACTGAAAAATAGGCAGATGTGCTCAGTTTCACTTATTTTTCCACCAGATCCATGCATACCTCCCAACTCTCCTGATATTTGCGAGACAGCCCCGATTCTAACAGCTCGGCCCGCAGTCCCGGATTCTTACTGAAAAGTCCCACATTTCCCTCTGATCTCCTGCACTAAACGCTAAAAAAGATACACTGTTTCTCAAACTTAATTAGTTAACAAGCAACACTGAGATACAACTGTAACTAATAAGCTAAACAAGTCTCTTGGGGGAATTGAGATTTGCAGCTTAAAGGGCAATTTCACCTTTTTTAGAAAAACTTTATTAACATAAAGACCTCAAAACCCCCCAGAAATGCCAAATTTTGTAAAAATGGGAGTGGCATGTTGGGAAGTATGAACCATGTAAAATATACATGATTTAGGGCAGTGGAACTTGGTATAATGTTGGGGGCTCTGCTGAAAGTAATTCTTAGTAGCTCTGAGGGAATGTGGTTAGGAGTTGTGTCAATTCATATGAAACTGCGCCCATAGCCCTCTTTTTGTTCATACACAGAGTGGCAGCTGCTAAGTGTAGCCCTTTACTTACATTGGTGCAAGCTCTAGCACTGTAGGCACCATCTGTATATCTAGCTCTGGCAGCCTTTGCTGTTGTTGCATATGGGCAGGTGTTGTGGGAATAGAAATCCCCTAACCTTGCCCCGTAAATTGCTTTTTATTTAGATGTGCAAGCAAAGGAGCAAGTAAACAGGCGAGAAGTAGCAAAGTGCTGTACCTCCCTCCATTGCTGCAACTTGCTCTGTATTTTTTTATTCTGCCGCCAGATGCAGAGTTTGGCAACGGCACAGACAGAAGTACTGTGGAACTGAGCACTAAGGGGTGTTATTTCTACCCCGTGGTGTACTTGCACTTGCATCAGGGGCTATAATAAATATCTGAGGAAGGAACACATTGCACAATTTCAGTCTGAATAAAAAAGTTCATGTTCTTAATGATAAAGATGAAAAATCACCTGTTGATTGCAACAAAGCCATTCCCTCAGAGACTGTATTTTAATGAAAACTGGTCGGACTCTTGCTTGTCCTTGCCAGGCAAATACTTACGCATAACTGTAGTATTGTTATTGTTAATAGCAGGTTACCTTGCATAAAGTGCCCCCTTGTGGTGCAATATTGTATTAATTGTATTTGTCACTGGTGCTTGTAATGCTAAAATTTGTATGTAGTTTTTTCTTACATAATTGTTTGTATGCAGAATCCTAAAAACTGGCAGAAGGGCTTAATAGTAGAAATGTGCTCTAACTATACAGTTACTGTATAAGCTGGGTAAACCCTGCGTGTTTATTAGGCGGAAACCATGTAACGTTTCAGATCAAGCCCCTTTGTCAAGCATGAAATGTTACATGGTTTGCACCTAACAAACACGCAGGGTTTGAATTGTTGTTCCAGTTTGGGTGGAGGGTACTGATCCCTCATCAAACACTGCACACAAGGCAGTACATAGGCGGAAAGGGAAGGGAGTGTTGGTGAGTCTTATAGTTATAACTAGCCAAACCTACCTGGCTAGTTAGATCTGCTCATTTGCAAGGTCACCAAAACATGTAGAATGTTATCTGATTTCGCCACCCACAAACTGGGTCCAGTTAAGATGATCCAATGTTTTAGCCAACATTGGGGCAACTATTGGGCCAATGCAAACACAACAGAATCAATGGCCAGTTGCCCCAATGAGCCATTATTCAAACTCTTCCCACTGACTGATAACATTCCCTTTCTAGAAAGCATTATATTGTAGTAGCAAATAAGTATTGGCTTCTTTGGCAGGTCTTTTGGGGAAAGGTCTTGAATATGTATTATTAAATCTATCCATGGAATACAATAGACTTTTGTTTAAGTAACAGATGGAACACAGGAGAATTATAAGCAAGCTGCCTAATAGAAAAACATTTAACATGTACAGGACAGACATAAATATTATCATCAGAATTCATATTTTTAGTGTTAATGGCCCTTTAAAAGTGGGTGAGGAGATTCACAATATTGTACCACATTATAAATGGGGTAATATTGAGTCTTATGTAAAAATAAAAAATCCACTGGAGAGCCAAATGCGTTCTGTGTTATTTATTGGTTTAGAGATGCATAGCACTATATGTTCCTCTGGTGCCGTACCTGGTCCTTCCTCTGGTACTGCACCAGAGGAAGGACCCCAGAGGTCCAAAACATGTAGTGCTATGCATCGCTAAACCCATAAACAACACAGAACGCATTTGGCTATCCAGTGGATTATTTCATTTTTACATGGTACTTGAATTGGACCTGGTGAAACCTACACCACTGTTTGATTGAGCCCCTTCGCTGAGTTTTACACTTTGTGGCACACAGATTGTATTTTCTTTTGTCATAATACTGAGTCTTGTATACAACAACTGACATCCAAGTTTTCTCTTATTTTACAGCTGTTTCCCAGAGATTCCTTCCTCAGCCAGCTATGCCAGCCCTCAGCCTTGTGGATCTTCTGGAGTCCACCTGCCCGGTGTCCTTTCCAATGTTGCTCACACAGGCAGTATTAACGCAGGGGGGGTCCATCATCTTGGTCAGCAAATGGCAGTACGACCGGGGCCAGGGACAACATGTGGGGGGCCTCCATACCCTCAGCACCTGAACTGCAATAATAACAATGCCATGCTGAACCCCAAAGGATACCCAGGTCCCATGTGCATGAGCAACCAAGGCCTTCCCATTAAGGCAGAACCGAAAACCAGCTATGCAGCCGGGTGAGTTCCTTCTTTCACATTAAAACTTGCCCCCCATTTCTGCCAGTGGATATCAAATAAAATGTGAATTTACATAAAATTACCAGTACTGGGGCTTTTAAGTGTTGCTTAGTCAGCTGCAAGAGGTAGATATGGCTGCATTTTAAGTAAAGAAAAAAGGTATTTGGCCAAATGACTGAAATTGCTACATGTGCCATGCACCTAATTGTTCTTCAGCACCAGAGTATAGTAAAAAAGCACACTTAAAAGGAGGAATGTTGTGGTGTGTATAGGGAGTTGCTAAAAAAAGTACATTGTACAATAATATCAGTGGGTTCTGGTATCTATAGCACAATGTATAGTGAGAGCAATTAATAGTTCTGGATGCCAGGTGTTTTATAAAAGGGAACAATCCCTAAAAAATGAGTGGATGGATAGGAACCCTATTGAGCAATATCCTAAATAGTTTGGAAAAAAATGATATTTAAAAGTAAAGTCACATTCTCAAAGTCTACCAGGCTGTAGCTGAGAGAAGAGAGTGGTTTGTTTATACGGAGGGCTTCTCAGAGGAATGCTGATTTGTTTAGTTTCCGCTCCTATGAACAGGGAGTAAATTGTGGGTTTAGTTTCAAATTCAGAATTTGCCCTGTATAGTGTGATAAATAACAAAAACCATAGATAAATACTAATTAAAACAAAAAATGTATGAGCCCTATTCATTGAACTCTCTGAAGAAGAAGTATACTGCCACTTTAAAGGGCTCCACTAAGCCTTTCTCTTTAGCTTGACAAACCCAATAGGATCCCCCCACACTCCTGTTCCTGCTGGGCAGATGACTAAGCCAGTTACAACACCTTACATGAAACTTCACTTCTTCACTTGTTTTTTCAGCACTTTACCTGACTCTCCCCCGGACTCTGGATCAGAGGCGTACTCCCCTCAGCAGCTTAGTGGTAAGTGCTATTATGGTATCTCCTCTCTATTCCTACAGGATTCAGCCTTTTTCGGCAGGGTTCGGATTCAGCTTAATCCACGGTCCTGGCCGAACCAAATCCTAATTAGCATATGCCACTTAGGATTTGGAAGGGTTAATGTCGCCGCATAAACATGGAAGTGTAAAATTTAACCCTTCCAAATCTGGATTTTCAGCTGAATCCCTTAACATGGATTCGGGGGTTCGGCCGAACCCAAAAAACTAGGTTCTGCATCCCTAATGGAAAGTGATAGATGATAAAGTAGTTCTAATGTAACGATGAAGATGGTTAAAATAGAAAAGAAAGTGTGGTGAAGAAGAAGACAGAAAGGAGGTTTAGGGCTGTGTAAATGGCAGAATTACGTTGTAAGATGAAAATGAAAACTCAGCAATGGTGGGAGTGGGGATACCTTTCCTGGGGTGGTAGTGGGGGGGGGTGAGAACTTGGTTGGGGGGGAGGTTGAAGAAGAGATAGGGGAGGGATTGATATAGAGAAGACTGCAAGGGGAGGGATAGAAAAGTCAGGGGGAGAGGCGCTTTTCCACGGTACAAGAGAGCTAGCCACAAAAGAACCGTAAGAGAGTGGGATGGGGGAGTGGACAGATGACCCTGGCAGCAGGTGAGATATTCACTGTGAGGGGTGGTGTGGGTGGTGATGAGAGAAGAATGCGTGACATACTAAATGACTTCATGTAGCACACAATCATTTTTACATGACTGTTGTGTGCTCAGGTATACAAGCAAGCCTGGAATACGCGAGGGTGAGATGGGTGGGAGTGTCCCATTACAGGTGTCCCTAGTGTGGTGCACAGTGTGGTGACAGCGGCATGGGTGGTGCACAGGAACAGGTGGAAAAGCATAGAAATGTTTTGCCGAGGCACAGTTCTGTGTATTGGAGCTGGGATCTTTGTTTATCAGAGCATAGAAATGTTTGGAATTCTTCAGCGGCCCCTCCTTAAATATACCGACCGAATGCCTGCAGCTCTAAGCTTGGATAAATCTACCTTCCTAGTCCTTCCTCACTGTGCCCATTAACATGGAGCATCTCCACAAGCTGTTACTTATATATGAGCAACAGAAGCATATGCCTAGAACTACTCTCTGGTTTGGTACCGCTCCAAAGCCTTTTTAATGTTCTTGGGTTAAATAACATGAAAATGTGATGTCAAAGCCCCATTGTTTATTACAATCATTGACAGCCTTGAGTAGGGTGAAGGAACTTCTGGTTTTGAAGAGCTGCAGGGTGGATGAGCCTGATCTAAGCTGACATTCTTTGCAAGGTTATTGTGCAATTTTATTTTCAATGTTTGTCTTCAGGTTAATATTTTAATTAATGTATCAAGTAGGTGTAATTTCAAGCTCAACAGGTGATGCTAAGCTGCAGTTCCTGTCACCCTCAATGCGTGACTGAGAGATGGCCACATCTGTTGCCTTAAATGAAAGATACTATCCAAACAGTGCCTTCAAAATGTTCTTGGTGGGGCAGTGGTTATACTGTTTTCTTGCTGTGTTGGGGTCCTTGGATCAAATCTGGACAAGGCACTATCTGCTCTGTTCTCTGTGTGGGTTGCCTCTGGTTCCCTCCAAAAACAGACAGGCAAAATGAACGTGAGCTCCACTGGGGAAGGGAATGATGTTTATTCTCTTTAAAGCGCCTCTGAATGTGTTTGTGCTAAGTATCATGATTATTTTGCCTGTAAAGGAATGATATTGCTAAAGAAATGCAACCCCCTTCCCCCACAGACTGACAGTGTAATGGAGAAACTTTCCAGCTGCGGTTTGTTCTGTGGTGAGGAATGTGATTCCAAGGATACGCTGATGCTTTTGGGTGGTGCTCAGAGCCCAGTGGCTGCATTGGGCAAGATGCTTATGAGTCCCTAGGTGGGAGAACATCAGGATCATAATACCTGCCCAGCAGTTTTGCCTCATTTAATATCAAATAAAGCATGCTCCACCTAACTATATCTCCCTTTTATTCAATTAAGGATTTGATCGAAAGCTTTTAAAACATATTGTTAATTTATCAATTTAATTAAGGTCAGAGTTCAGAGCTGCCTTTAGGAGAGTGTAAATAAGGGTGACTGCTTGTATATATTGAGGGGCCACTTGCAGCAGTGGCATGTAGGAAGAGTAGGTGATAGTAGGTATGCTTGTTCAAGATGGAGGACACAGGGCAAGATGATAGCAGTAACACTTATTTCTGAATGCTGTGCAACCTGCGCTCAGGGGCCATATGTTGGCCAATACTTCATATTAATAAATGGACACCACAAAGTCTTTTTCTAGCAAACCCCATCACTACATATAGTTGACAGATATTATTGCACCCATATAATCACAATTTCTTTCTTTTGCTGCCACAGATCCTCACCTGCTTCGCACGATGACCCCAGAAAATATATGTCACATCACCCCACCCTCTCGTCTAGAGCACCCCCCTCCACCTCACTTACAGGGCCCATTGCCCCCCCACCCTGTACACCAGCAGCACTATCCTAGCATGCAGCGGGAACTGTACATGAAAGTGGAGTCCATGATGCCACAGTACCAAAACCTTGGACCTGCGATGCCTCCGGCAGACCTACATCATGCCCAGCAGTCGCAAATGCTCCACCAGCTTCTCCAACAGCAACATGGAGCTGAGTATGTACCTATAGTTCTGGGAAGTCAGTCTGTGACAAGGCCTCCTTGTGATTAAATACTTATCCAGCCATAGTACCCTGTTCTGTAAAAGTAATGAAAGTGCTTTAACAACCAGCACATTCTAATTGGCTTGCTCAATTTCTCACGGTGACCACCCTTGCCAAAATGTGGGTTTAAAGGTATATATCTGAAATGTATTTTGTCTAATTTGGAGGTCATTAGGTAAGGCAGAATAAGCCATTAACGTACGATTTGATTGGGCCGAGTCTTATCTGGTACTGAAAGGTAAATTTATTTCTCGGTCTGTTTTAGGCTCCCAGTGCATCCTTCGAAGAAGAGGAAACACTCAGATTCTCCAACCAACACCCTGAGGGAGCAGATATCCAATGGAGGCATGGTGAAACAGGAGCCGGGTACTAACACACAGACACATAGCTGCATCCATATAACACACAAAAAGTGGAACACTGTGGCAAACAGTATTACATACACATCCTTCCACTCACTCAACACAACATACTACACATTTATACAGAGGCAATTAAACAAACTGAATCTTATACTATATTACTGCATTAATGATATGGTGCACAGGTTGTCCATTTTGTCACATGATGCAACTGTGCCAATAGCAACATCTAGCATGCTAGCAATAGCATAATATAGTATTCTAACTCCATACATAACCTGTAAAATATGGCCTCATAAACTACTTAGGGATATATTTTATAAAATATTGTACCCCCTACTGTAAATGTTAAAGGGGTAGTTCACCTTTGAATTAACTTTTAATATGACATAGATGCTGTTATTCTGAGATGATTAGCTGTTGGTCTTTATTATTTACAGTGGCTTGCAAAAGTATTCGGCCCCCTTGAACTTTTCCACATTTTGTCACATTTTAGCCACAAACATGAATAAATTTTATTGGAATTCCACGTGAAAGACCAATACAAAGTGGTGTACACGTGAGAAGTGGAACGAAAATCATACATGATTCCAAACAATTTTTACAAATAAATAATTGCAAAGTGGGGTGTGCGTAATTATTCAGCCCCCTTTGGTCTGAGTGCAGTCAGTTGCCCATAGACATTGCCTGATGAGTGCTAATGACTAAATAGAGTGCACCTGTGTGTAATCTAATGTCAGTACAAATACAGCTGCTCTGTGAAGGCCTCAGAGGTTGTCTAAGAGAATATTGGGAGCAACAACACCATGAAGTCCAAAGAACACACCAGACAGGTCAGGGATAAAGTTATTGAGAAATTTAAAGCAGGCTTAGGCTACAAAAAGATTTCCAAAACCTTGAACATCCCACGGAGCACTGTTCAAGCGATCATTCAGAAATGGAAGGAGTATGGCACAACTGTAAACCTACCAAGACCAGGCCGTCCACCTAAGCTCACAGGCCGAACAAGGAGAGCGCTGATCAGAAATGCAGCCAAGAGGCCCATGGTGACTCTGGGGGAGCTGCAGAGATCTACAGCTCAGGTGGGGGAATCTGTCCATAGGACAACTATTAGTCGTGCACTGGACAAAGTTGGCCTTTATGGAAGAGTTGCAAGAAGAAAGCCATTGTTAACAGAAAACCATAAGAAGTCCCGTTTGCAGTTTGCCACAAGCCATGTGGGGGACACAGCAAACATGTGGAAGAAGGTGCTCTGGTCAGATGAGACCAAAATGGAACTTTTTGGCCAAAATGCAAAACGCTATGTGTGGCGGAAAACTAACACTGCACATCACTCTGAACACACCATCCCCACTGTCAAATATGGTGGTGGCAGCATCATGCTCTGGGGGGGGCTTCTCTTCAGCAGGGACAGGGAAGCTGGTCAGAGTTGATGGGAAGATGGATGGAGCCAAATACAGGGCAATCTTGGAAGAAAACCTCTTGGAGTCTGCAAAAGACTTGAGACTGGGGCGGAGGTTCACCTTCCAGCAGGACAACGACCCTAAACATAAAGCCAGGGCAACAATGGAATGGTTTAAACATATCCATGTGTTAGAATGGCCCAGTCACAGTCCAGACCTAAATCCAATGGAGAATCTGTTGGAAGATCTGAAAACTGCTGTTCCCAAATGCTGTCCATCTAATCTGACTGAGCTGTTTTGCAAAGAAGAATGGGCAAGGATTTCAGTCTCTAGATGTGCAAAGCTGGTAGAGACAAACCCTAAAAGCCTGGCAGCTGTAATTGCAGCAAAAGGTGGTTCTACAAAGTATTGACTCAGGGGGCTGAATAATTACGCACACCCCACTTTGCAGTTATTTATTTGTAAAAAATGTTTGGAATCATGTATGATTTTCGTTCCACTTCTCACGTGTACACCACTTTGTATTGGTCTTTCACTTGGAATTCCAATAAAATTGATTCATGTTTGTGGCTGTAATGTGACAAAATGTGGAAAAGTTCAAGGGGGCCGAATACTTTTGCAAGCCACTGTATTTTAATGATTTTCAGTTATTTAGCTTTTTGTTTAGAAGCTCTCCATTTAGTATTTTAGCAACATCCGGCTTCTAGGGTCTTATTTACCCTAGCAACCAGGCAGTGGTTTAAACTAGAGATGGGAATATGGATATTAGAGTGCCTATATAGAAAGATAAGTAATAAAAAATAACAGTAATAATAAAATTGACAATTCAAAACCTATAAAAAATAAATAATGCAAACCAATTGCAAAGTTACTAGGAATAGGGCATTCTTATTTATTTATATGAAAATAAAATAATTATATAAATATAGCAACCTTTACACATAAGCAGTGTAATTTACTGAAGGAATTATTAAATTGCTCCTATAATGAGACATTCAGGGGTATATTTATTATGATGTTTAAAAAGTGGAGTGAAGCAATACTGGTGATGTTGCCCAAGGCAACCAATCAGCAACTAGATTTCAACAGAGAACCAAAGCAACGCATCTGATTGGCTGCTATGATACTTTTTACACAGCATGATAAATATACCCCTAAATGTGCAGTACCCAACATCTGCACCTCACCAGATTCCACAAAAGCTTCACTGTTATTGGTATACATGCAGCAGAACACACAAACATACCAGCACCCACAAGCCAAACTGCACTGCCCTCACACTATAGCTTCACTTGACAACAAAGCCCATATTTTAGGCTGAACAAACATGCAGGCACAAGTTGGGATGGAGAATGGTGCACTATGCTTACTTTGGGTGGGGGTATATTTCAAAATCACCCAGCTCGGCTTTATATGATTTATAATTTAGATATCTCAGGTGAGGAGCTGGCAAACTAAGCACAGAGTTCTGGAAGATGGGGCTGACTTCTGATGATAGAAGGTGATTTCATCTGTTGCCATTGTGGGAAGGCTTACTGCTATTGGTCAGGCTACCCTGACAACTATCAGTCTAAAGCCAATCTCTTTGATGTCCAAGATAGACTTTTTGACTTCCCTTAGATCAGTGCTGTCCAACTTCTACGGTGCCGAGGGCCGGAATTTCTCTAGCATACATGGTGGAGGGCCGCTAATGGAAGCCAGTTTTGACCACTCGCCTTTTTGAAACCACACCCACTTCAAACCACACCTATTTTATCACAATGGTGGTAGCACAGCAAAATCCCAAATGCTTGGTCCTTACTGTGGGGATATCAACCATCATTCATATGTGAAAGAATTATGTCATATTAAGATATACCCTTAAATTTCATATGCCTCCTCCTCCCCTGTGGATAGCACAGCAACCCCCAGTACATAATTACACACCTTAGGGACCATTTAATTTCCAACTGCTAACAAACTCCCACAACAAACCCCTGCCAGGTTCACCTCCCACAAGCAGCATAGGGCAAGCAGAGTATGGCACACACAGGCAGCACTCTGCCTGTCCTATGCTGTCTGTGTGTGCCATACTCTGCCTGTCCTACCCTGCCTGTGTGTGCCATACTCTGCCTTCTCTATGCTGCCTCTGTGTGCCATACTCTGCCTGCCCTACCCTGCCTGTGTGTGCCATACTCTGCCTTCTCTATGATGCCTCTGTGTGCCATACTCTGCCTGCCCTACCCTGACTGTGTGTGCCATACTCTGCCTGCCCTACCCTGACTGTGTGTGCCATAATCTGCCTGCCCTACCCTTCCTGTGTGTGCCATACCCTCCCTGACCTATGCTGCCTGTGTGTGCCATACTCTACCTGCCCTATGCTGGCTGTATGTGCCATACTCTGCCTACAGTACCTATGTCTGAGGTGTGAAGAAGTGAACAATGGGAGTGATTACAGCCTGAGCCTGAGGTGTGAACACTGCAGGGGGTGAACAATGCAGGGATTAAAAGGTGTGAAAAACACAGGGGATTACATTTTTAAACAATACAGAGGGATTACAGCCTGAATCTGAGGTGAGAACCATGCAGGGGGCCAGTTAATCTCAGTACTGATACCATTTAATGCTTACTCAAAGGTAAGCCATCAAAGCAGCCAGACAGGTGGTGGGCCACACAGAGGGAGGTCGGCCCGCGGGCCGCCAGTTGGACAGCACTGCCTTAGATGGAGGTCTTTGTTACAGTGTTTAATAGTATCCAAAGTGTCCTGTAGGGCTCTCTGGGACTAAATAAAGTCTCCAGCCAAATGAGATCCACACTGGGAAGAGCTGCAGGGTGCCTCCTGGAAGTAACCCTGACTACCTGCTGATCGAACACCAAGGTGGTGGAGAGCAACAAACTACTTGTTCACCAAACCCTTTGCTGTTGCTCCCAGTAGCCTCAAAGCTGGTGCCCATTTCTAAATTTCTGACTTGGATGCAAGTTTTTGAGGCATAAAGACCATGTGTACTGCCAAAGGGAGCCTTCTGTAGTCTGCCAGTCCACATTGGGCTACCTAATAACAAATCACAGCCCTTATTGGTCACCTTTAGGAACTATTTTCATGATTGTGCTGCTCCCCAACTGGGGAATCCGGCACTACACCATTAAACTTGTCAGTGCAGCCTGTTGCATTGAGTCTGCCACAAAATCAGCAGTTACATCACTGGCATTGTGTAATAAAGCAGCCAGCCTTATTTTTCAGACTTTGTTAAAATAAGGAATAAGAGGGCAGCTCTCTGTGCCCCTTTTTTATAAATTAAGTAGGTTGCTCTTTTACAGTCAGTTAGGTCTTCCATTTATTGTCTGATTATCTAAACCTTTGTGTTCCTTCCCATAGGTCTCATACAGGACAATGACAGTCTAAACGGTTCCTATCTTGATCCTAATTACCAATCTATAAAATGGCAGCCTCATCTGCAGAACAAATGGGTCCCTCTCTATGATGCCAGCTACAAGGAACTGTAAGTAAATATTTTAACCCCGGTTACTTGCATACCTTATTGCACATGGTCACTTTACGTAGAAAAATTAGTTTAATTAAAGGCCATGTGGATTCAGATGGTCTTATCAGTTTTATTGAATCATACCGTTGTGACGTCCTACAGATAAAGTTAAAATAATGTTAATTTACAGTATTCGAAGGATTAATGTATCCTAGATAACATAAGAAATCCCTTCTTGATTTGTTTGGGTATGTAGAACATCGGATTTGTGTGCAGAACATGGGATTTCAGAATATATGGGCTCATTTACAATTCCAGGGCACAATGCTGGGTGCAAAAATAGCTAGCCATGAAACCTGTTAGTCCTGAAAGTAATTCAGTCTCTGGGGCTCATATACAAGTACAGCGTGCAAGGCACTTGCACATGGATTGGTGTACCAAATAGCAAATTGAAAAGGTTTGGCTGTGGAGACTTCTACCTTTATGGAACTTTTTTTGTTTGTACATATTAGAGGTCATTGGGGCTAACATTAAGCTTTCATCTTTTTTAACAGACCCATGCCCACCTATAAGGTGGATGCCGACAAGGGGTTTAACTTCTCATCTGGAGATGATGCTTTTGTGTGCCAGAAGAAAAACCATTTTCAGGTCACAGTGTACATAGGAATGATTGGGGAGCCAAAATATGTTAAGACTCCTGAGGGTATCCTGCCAATTGAATGCTTCTATCTTAAATTAAATGGAGTGAAGGTGAGTTGCTAGCAGGACAAAGAGATATATGCAGGACCAGTGGTATGGTAGATCAGAGAGGGCGTTTGATTGGTTCCATCAGAATTACAGGGGTCTCTTGTTAGAACATACTTACTAGTACAACAAAGATTACACATCAAGGGTATTGCAACCTCTATTTCTCCATCTTTCTCCAATTGCAACCTTATGCATCCCTCTGGCAGCCAAAGGCTACTGGAGGACCATAGGTTGAATGTCCTTTATTTATGTAAATGCTCTGCTTTTAGAAAAGCCCCCAGCCTTGCTGCATTCCCAGGGGCTCATATTTCCTAAAATTAGGTGAAAATTAATAGAGAAAGTTATGTATCTTGTTTCATTTGGATTTTTAGGATCCATGAAATAGAAACAAACAAAACTGCCTGCATTGTGAACAAATCCTAAAGGGAATTTAATACTACAAGACCAAAGGACTCATTTAAAAATGGGTAGGCACCACCAGCACTTGGCAAAATTCTGTATACCCTTTTTGCAGTGAAATGTGCCATATGCAGCTTGCACCAGTTGCACATTTGTTGGCACATCTGATGCCAGCACAAACTGCAGTGCTTGAGAATGGCTCCGCTCCTTAAAGCTCCCACCCCTCCGTAAGGAGACAGTGAGTGAGTTTGACAAGCGGTGGGAGGGATTGATGAGTGTTGTGATTCACGACGGTGAAGCTCATTGCATTACTGCTCCTTCAGCCGGGCAGTCGCTGAGTAAGGGTGAAGTGATAGTAGGCCAAACTAGGGGCAGGTAAATGGGTTATGTGCCAAGTTCCTGCCTCTGTTGTGCCCCAAGCATGTGCCCCTTCTGCCTACACCTTCTTCAGGCCCTACTTAAGAGCATACGAGAAGCCAGTATTTAATACCTGCCTTTAGTTGGTACTCTCCATGTACCTTTTGCTCACAGGCATTCTGTCTTGCACCTTAGTAAGGGTTCTTAAACACAGGCATTTTTTTAATGTGTTTACAAAGGCATACTGAGTTTGTAAAAACACATATATTGCATTTATATACCTTTTATGAAACCCAATGCAAAAAATAAAAACTCTGAACAAACAACAGAATTTATGGAATCAATTAACTGATGCACTCGAACATGCGTCTAAAACACATTTCAAATGCGCAAAAAGATGCCCGTGTGTAAGAGCCCTAATGATCCTCAAGTAAGAGTACAAGTACATCAACCTATGGACTGCCTGTTTCCTGCCACTACATGTTGAGCACAAGTTGTGCCTGCTAGCTTTCCATTCCAACATATTGTTTGTCTTTGGGTGAATATTAATTTGTCTTATTTTATTTGTTTGAAAACCAATGTTTTTTTGTTATTCATCATGCCCATGGTACCTGTCTGTCTCTGCAGCTGGAGGCCATAAATCAATCAATTAGCATCGAGCAGTCACAGTCTGACCGCAGCAAACGTCCATTTCACCCTGTAACGTAAGTTATTGCGAGGTTGTGGCTTTTTGTTTGTTTTCCAGACTTTTTTTTTAAAGAATATAATCTCTTCTACGTTGGGGTCTCCAAGTTTTGTCCAAGTTATTACTAATTCAAGAAAAGGGGTTGTACCTGTTAAACCCAGATCTATCTTTAGGGGGTGTAAAAAAGGAACAACTGCCCAGGGCCCCCCACATAGTGGGGACTCACAGAGCTGCAGTTGAAGAAGGGGAGAGTACGTGCTATAAGAAATAAAGGCAGCAGGGAAATATGGATGGATGTAAATGGTGCCCAACTCACGTTGTTTCAGTAGTTATTAATTTCATATGTTTTCCAGCATCCACTACCATCTAAATGGCCATAGTTTGGACCTATCTGTATAACTCCAAAATGAGGTTTAACCTGCAAGGCATGATGGCATAGCCTGTTGTGTGCACAAAATGTTGTTTCAATGCATATTTGCATGGGTGGGTGGGCACTATCTTATTACCTGCCCTGAAGCAGTCAGTCTCTCTGTGTAGCAGTAACCTGAATTTAGACTACTGCATTCTAGTGTGCTATATGTAGATCCCACACATACTATCTTTTTCAGGCTATCCCTTCCCCCGGATCAAGTCACTAAAGTGACAGTTGGCAGGCTGCATTTTAGTGAGACCACTGCAAATAACATGAGGAAGAAAGGAAAGCCCAATCCAGATCAGAGGTGAGTACACATGGGTCACACGCTATTCTGCATGGATATAAGTAGCCTGTGTACATCCAACCATAATCTATAGCAGTCACATCCACTCAGATTTACTGACACATACATAGTAGCACAATTGAAGAACATCATTCACACCAACATCCTATATAGACCACAGGTGAGAAGTATGCACAGAACACAAAACATATCTATTAAATTCTTTCTGGCTATTCAACACACTTGTGTGCTGGAAATATTAGCCTACTGTACAGTTTATTTACAAGTTTGCCCTTTATTTACTTTGGTGCTTCCATTATTTAGGTTATGCTTTTTATTTATACAAAAGTGTTCACAGTTGGGCAGTAGTCCCCCTCCTGTTTTTGTAACTAAGTTAAATTTAACTTGGCTGTAACCTTTCTTCAATCTGACAGCCTCTTGTCTAAGGCCCTTTTATGAATGAGCCCAGAAATACTTTTCTATAATTACTATTGCAACTCAAACTCAAAGGGTGAAGACACACAGAACTAATAGTAACAGCTGCTTGTCACGCCTACTAAAGTAGACAATGCTAATTATTTACTGATAATTGTCTCTACGTGTGTTTTAACGGAGGTAATTCTCTGTATTATCTACAGCAGGGTATATTCTGAAATGTAGTAGCTATTAAAAAGTAGCAGGTACTAGTAGCTCTGTGTGTCTTCACCCCTTAGAGTGCACAGTTGATTTGGTAATTCCATGCCAGTCTCTGTTTTGCCTTCCCATTTGAACTGACTCCCTGTAAGTCCTTAATGTGCCCTTTTTTCTTCTATGCAGATATTTCCTCCTGGTTGTGGCTCTCCAGGTTCAAGCACAGAATCAGACGTACTTGGTGGCAGCACAATCCTCTGAGCGCATCATAGTCAGGGTACCTAAAAGCAAACTTTGTTTTTTATGATGATGATAGTTAAGAGTTCATGTTTTTACCTGACTCTATGACTTTTTTCCTAATAGGCTTCTAACCCAGGCCAGTTTGAGAGCGACAGTGAGGTGCTGTGGCAACGTGGGCAGCTACCAGATACTGTCTTCCATCATGGACGGATTGGCATAAATACAGAACGACCAGATGAAGCTCTTGTGGTACATGGCAACGTCAAGATTATGGGCTCTCTCATGCACCCGTCTGATATTCGAGCCAAGGAATCCGTCGAGGAGGTAAGAGTGGATGAGTTAAATAAACAAGAGGATTCTAGGGAATCAGGAATAGGAACAAAACAACCTATGAAGGTCAAAATTGTTATATTAACAAGGATTATACTTGAATGAAAGATAGAACTACTAAAAACTTAAGCAGCCTACTATTTTATATGTGCTAAGTGTCTGGTTTCCTTGCATTTTCAGGTGGATACAACAGAACAGTTAAAGCGGATCTCTCAGATGCGCCTAGTTCATTATCACTACAAACCTGAGTTCGCAAGCACTGTTGGGCTGGATGAAAATGCAGCAGAAACAGGTCATTCTTCCAGACTTTCTACTGTATTCCTCCCCACCTTTATTGAGAACATATCTCACCTTATTAGTGTAACATCAACAGATTCTCTTTCTTTTGTGACTGGGCTAACTGTACTGACTACTTTCTGCAGGGGTGATTGCTCAGGAAGTGCAGGAGATACTCCCTGATGCTGTTAAGGAAAGTGGAGATTTAGTGTGTGCAAATGGGGCAACCATTGAAAACTTCCTGGTTGTTAACAAGGTAAGTCTAAGTAAACTTGTTGTCTGTGAGGTGAGTTGAGGAAGAGTTGCTCTTTGCTAGGTGTGTGAGAGTAAATATTGATATTTACAATGTGAGAGAATTGCATTGGACTGCAAGTGTTTGGGGTAGTTGTTATTACTTGTATGAGAAAGAGATACATGACTGTAGGTATTTTGAAAGAAAAACATTTTTGTATGTGACCTGAATACACCATCTTCATAATCTCCAAGGAACGGATCTTTATGGAGAACGTGGGAGCTGTTAAGGAACTCTGCAAGCTGACAGACAACCTGGAAACCCGTATTGATGAGCTAGAAAGGTGGAGCCGCAAACTGGCCAAGCTCCGGAGGCTGGATAGCATGAAAAGCACTAACAGGTATTAATGAAAGATTCTTCCTGTCGAGATCACTAGAAAGTTCACACAGAAGAACTGACCTTACTCATTACCTCACATATTATCATTTCCTTCTCTTGTTGTGCTTGTCTTCCCTGGTGCTGCTACACACAGGTTCCATTAACGCTGCTCTGTTTACTTTTAGTCACACTGGCAGTAGTCAGTTCAGCCGTGCAGGGAGTGTGCCTTATAAGCAACGTCCCCCCAAAGTCATGGGCAAGGTTAGTATATAATAAAAAAGCATATAGCAACAAGTGGCTGCCTGCTTTTGTCTAACAACTTTTGAACTTTTTGATATGCCTTTATTTCTGACTCTATCTTCATGTATATCAGTCTTTTTAGCACTGTCTAACGCTGGCCATACACGTGAACATCCAATCATTTGGCGAGGTTGCCAAATGAGCGGATCTTTCCCCATTATGCCCACCTTGAGGTGGGCGATTGATATGAGATTGATCCCATCATTTGGCCCTTGGGCTGAAAGATCAGATGACATTTACTGGATGCAGGCTGTCAGGACAAGAACTGCATAAACATGCCAATGGGCTTCTAGCCCTAATGGGATTTATAAATCTGTCTAATTAACACCTGGTTGATTTTCAACAAGATATCGGCTGGCAGGCCTGTTTGACGGCCCCATACACAGGCTGATAAGCTGCCAACTCAGACTGACGGCAGCTATTATCAGCTCGTGTGTAGCCACCTTTAGGTTCACTTATGTACGTGTAAGGTGCAAAATCCAGGCAAATCTTGTTTTTTAATCAAAACACAGCCTAAGAATTCCATAGAGGTAATGTGTGCTGGTAAAATTGCATACACCAAAATGTTACCAATCCAATGGCAAATTACCTTTTGCTTTCACGTTTATGCATGCATTTACTTTCATATATTTAATCCCTAGCATTTTATGAGAATTATTTGTAACATCTTTTATGCTTTCATAATTACATGTTTATCATAATGATTAAATATGTGTACCATTGCATATCAGTATGTGATACCATGTGTGTTATTTTATATATATATATATATATATATATATAAAAATTGCTAGTAAGCTGCACACCATAAGAAAAAAGTTGATACCTGGGTGCCTGTGCGGAAAAACAATATATAGGCTTGAATGACGGCACACACAGGATTTGCAAGAAGAAATCACTGGATCAAACAAAAAGTATTTGCATCAGAGGTTTATTGATTCCAACGTTTCAGCTCCCTGACGAAAGCTCCCGTGTGGAGCTGAAACGTTGGAATCAATTAACCTCTGATGCAAATACTTTTTGTTTGATCCAGTGATTTCTTCTTGCAAATCCTGTGTGTGCCGTCATTCGAGCCTATATATATATATATATATATATATATATATATATATATATATATAAACTTCATTTCTCTGTCCCATTCAGACTGTCTCTGGCCCTGCAGACCAAAGCTGTGTCAGTCAGCGATTCCTTCAAGCAACCATAATTGCTCTGGTTATTATCATGGCTTTCAGGTAAGAACATTTACAAGGAAAACAAGATTTCCAACTTCTACAGAGAATATTATACTAAATAATTTACAAAGCACATTTTTTCTCGGCACACAAAAGACTACAGCAATTAAAACAACCATTGCAGCTCTTTTATAGGCAGGGGCAAAATATTATTAAGTGAGCTGGCACTGGGAGGACATGTTTGCCTCTTGCTTGATTTCACATATCAGACACAGGGCACATAACCTCTTCCCCAGCTGCTTCCTCTCCAGTGTTATGATAAGGCAACCTGTTAACATCCAGGCAGCCCTGTTTCCTCTGGGCCCCTAAAAGATGTCCGACCTGGCTGCTACTGATGCTGGCCCTGTTCATACCCATCCACAGATCAGCCTACCTTTATTACTTCTATATTCATACCCAAGTCCATATTTTGTAGAATTCTTTCAGTACCATGGCCCTTATTATACATACATTTATTCCTGTTATTTTTTGAAATTCCCATATACTGCATCTTGTTACTTAATATTTATCCTCACTATCACCCTACTTAACTGTGTATCTCTTTTCATTAACACGTGTAATGGTTTCCTTTTTGCAGTGTCATCTCTATGACAACACTGTACGTATTGAACTTGCGCAGTGAAGATGATATGCTGGGCATTGACGGGTAAGTGACTGGGTTTCCTAAAGAGACAGAAATATACATTCATGTAACATTCCTATTAACTACCTTCCTGGTTGCTGGAGAAACAGGCGTGCAGTTGTTCAGAAGAAACAAAAAGAAAAAAAAGCTTTGGCCTACTGATTTTCCATTTCCCATTCCAGATTAAAATACTTTTATGAGCAGCATTGGCACAGACCCCATACTGGCATTTTGTGATACCCTAATTCCACCTTACCTTCTTCTCCCCACTTTTTTCACACCCTTTTGTTCTCCCTTATTTCCTTGCTATCCTCACCTTGTGTCAATCTTTTAATTGTCTTGTTGATGTCACTCCTTTCTTTTCTCTCTTCCATCCTCACCACCTTTTTCCACTTTTATCTTATATTCTGCCCTCCCCAATGTATCTGCTCTAACTTTCATTCCAGTTTTTCTGGGAATTATTTTCTTATTTTGATCAATGTGAATATCTGCCTCTGTTTTTTCTTGCCTATCAGTTCTTATATCTCATGGTCTTATCTCCTTGCTGCTGGCAGCTCTCTTACTCGGCCCGGTAGCTGTACTCTGACTTTCTTCCGACAGATCCACCTTACTCTTCCTTATGCTTTGTGCACAGGGTACGTCTATATCTCTCTCATATTTGTACTACTGCCTGAAGCCATCTTGCTTGTCACACCGAGGCATATACTACATAATTTATTTCTTTAACAAAACCTTATTTCTTCCCTTCTGGCTTATGTCAATAATTTTTATTTTTATAGGTCTAGCCAGAACTTTGACACCACACAACTGAAAGGCTCCACCACCCCTCCACCGAAGATAACAAAAAGTCCAGGTTAGGTTTGATCTTTGTGGGGATTCTTTTGCTCTTTATTTATATAAAGCCTTCAGAGGCCTCCCTCCCAAAGTGCACCACTGTTGATCCCATTTGTCATACATGTTAATAAAAATCATATTATTGCATCTTTGGCCACTTGACCAGGCTTCTTGTGATGATCTCCGATCAGTAGCATGTACAGCAGGAGGTAGAAGAGATTAAAGGCCTTTAATAAAGCTTCACAGTGTCAGGAGTGAAATGCACATCAGGCTTGTCCTGTAGTGTGTATTTTATAGATTTATTTTAAGAATATACAATTGTAAGGTAACAAAAAAAACTGTGTGACGTGAGGAAAGAATCGCTCTATAAATTTGAATTGAGGTTACTGCTCATTCCATGATACTTAGTAATGAGATAGGGATGGTGGGCAGGTAATAAGCACACAGGGGTACAAATGGGACATAGTTGGTTTAGCATAGTGTGGAGTTGATGTGGTTTGGGCATATTTAGGTTGCTACTGTTCTAATTTTTAATAGCAAAGTTAATGGGTATGGACATTTTCAGTTTTAGAAACCGTCAGTTACTATTTACCTGCTGATGATTTTTAGGGTAGAAATAAAATTTATATATATAACATTTGGTCAGATAAGTGGAAAATCTTTGCACCCTCACTGAGCTCTGTGATAAATTGTCTCCATGTTATTTCACAGACTGGCAACAAGACCCTCCGCTTACCATTAACCTTTGCATGGATCCGCCTTGTGAACCTGTCTGCTGCCCTCGCATTCTAAGCTCTGAATCTCCCACCATCACCCGGAAAACCTCCGCAGCATCAGCCGAGACCAACTCACAGACAGGTTGGAAATTAGCAAAGCATCTGCTAAAACTTATTTCTGTACAGGGTGTTCCCAATCTAGAAATAGATCAGTCCCTGGGAGAAAAAGTTTTTTGTAAATGATCCTTTCCCTAGAATCAATATATATATTAATATATATATACTGTATATGAATTATTTGCTTTTATTTTTGCCCTATATCTAAGATTTTTACTTTGCTTTCTGGTTATTGTTGTCACTGACCTTGGCAACTAAATATATTGTCTAAAAATATATTAACAATATATATTGGCTGTGAGCCTAGTGTGTGTTATTAAAGTTTTATTTCTTATCACAAATATTTTATTAATTAGAACCTCCTCAAAAATAGCCTGAAGACTTGCACATTCAAGTAATTTTATTAGGTCAGCAGAGGGTGATTTATGATACCATCATGACAGTACTGGGCTTTTTTAACAATCTCCCAAATCAGGATTGCACCCCTTGGTGCTTATTCACTTGCACACTGCACCTCACACAAGTTAGGGGGCAGATGGGAGGGTGGTTATGTCCCTGGCCCAGTCAGGCCATAAATACAGTGATGTTAAATGCATGCTGCACTGTACTAATCTGAAAATCACAGGTCTTTGTACTGGCACTGTACTTCAGAAGTGAGTGAAGGCCTGCACTGGCAATCCGTAGATTCTGGCATATGATAGAGAGGCTGCTGTAAGATGCCAAAGACATTTGCTATTTATTGGGCCTGTGGGGGCTGTTTGGGACTCTTTGTATTTCTGGGGGGCCTCTGTGTACTTAAAATGCCAGGGCCTATTTTGAATCTTAGTCTGGACCTGAATCTGAGTCCAGACCCACAGCAGGCTAGATGCACAAAATTGGCTGTTTGCCTCTAAATTAATACGTCCTCAGTCTTTATTATAACCATAAATTTGCCTTCTTGGTACACACAGTACGACTGCACCTGCCTCAGGGGCCCCTGCACCCCCCAATGGGCCCTGCAGTGGCCTTCACATACACACACACCCACAGGGTCCTCCGTCACCTGTCTGTCCCCCTCCCCAACGCGCTAAAATTAAACGTACCTTCAGTGTATCATGGGAGGGAGACCGTTGGCTTGGGGGAGCTCTCTTCAGGGATTGGGTCTGGGCTTCCGGGGCCCACCAGGGCTGGAGCCCACTATTTTTTTTTCCTGGTGCCCCAGTGGCCCAGTCCGACCCTGCTGCCCCCACCTCAGCTTACTCAAATACAAGGGAGGTAAGAGCAGAGGGGTAAGAGGTTGCCACATTAAGGCTGTTGCCTCCACCCCAGAATTGCCTCTGCACACCCCTGACCCCCATTCTATGTCAAAGAGTTTTCTCAGAGACAAAACTTATTAATATTCCTATGTAATATTCCCATAGACCCTGCTCCATCCACAATTATCAGGAAAGCAAAGTCTCGCAATCTGGACAAGAACCGCAACTCCCTGCAGACCCTTCCCAGACCAGTCAGCCCTGTGCCACCTTATACCCAGGGCAAAAGCAAACACAACCCCAACAGTCTTCCAGGGCAGGACCTCCGCGGAAGGAGGAGCTTGGAGGAGGAAAGTACACCCACTACACCAATGGACAAGACTCAAGGAAATGGCTATGGTAATTAAATCATCATTTTATTCCATCTGGCTGCATTTTTTTTATGTGTGCCTAAATACATAGATAAATAAAACTTATTATGTTATGCCCATGCCATATCTAACTATAGTTCATACAGTTAAAGTAAACCCTATTTATAAGTAGCATTACCCTTATCCATATGACCAATATATATACATATAAAAAAATATTTAACTCTTTACGGGAGGAATGGTCATGTAGGGGGAGCGCTGGTAAGGGTTGGGTCTGGGCTGGGATTTTTCCCGGAGTCCCGGCGGCACAGTCCGACCCTGTGTATGCGCGAACAGGAATTTGCGCAGGGGATGCCAGTAAAATGGTAGCACAGCACTCAGTTTTTCCACAGCCTGGGTAAAATACTTTGCAATCTAATTTGTGGGGTGCCAAAATGGGTTTGACCAGATTTTGCAGGTTAGATTTTATCTGATCTTGTCATGCAACTCCCCACAACTCCCCATAACAGCAGCCTACAAATTCTGATCTCCATAGGCTGCAATGTAATGTCGGATTAGATAGAGTCAGATATTTCTTTTGTTCATGCATCAACAATCAACAGTAAATGTATTTCAATGAGAAACAAAAGTCTTTCCGACATTATCAGTTTTTATTTTGTCACATGCATTTCCCTTCCGACAGGCTTGTCATGTCGAATGGCAAAAGTTACATGTAGTTTACACATCAGATATTTTCTGATTGTCAGATGGGTTCTGTCGATACAACACCATGCAACAAAAGTGATTGTGGAGTTTAGCCCTAAATTATAGCCTTCCTGTAATTTAGAGCTTTCTGGATATCAGGGTTCTGGATAAGAGATCCCCTACCTGTAGATCTGTTCAGTTTAGTACTTCTTTGATAATATCTTAACTGACTGGAGATGCCCCTATATGCTATTAGCTATATCTCAGTCTCTCTGTATCTCCCTAAACAGACACTCGCTACTCTCTCACCTCCGTACGCCTGCTGGAGACCGACACGCTCATTACTAACCGTTCATGTGCCTCGCTCGATACCTGTGGGTGAGTGTTGCTCAACTGTCTGTATAAGTAACAATACTGGGTTATATCCCTGCCCCAAGGTAACTCATCCTGATATTTCCCTACCCTTCCAGGTCAGGAAATTACACCTATAAACTCCCCATCAGCAAATACAGTCCTCTGTCCGGCAGCCTTACCTTGGAGCTCAAGTGAGTTTTAATCATTGCATATCCCTTTCTCTTGCTGATGCCTGCTCAGTGCATTCATATACTTGGCATTAAAAAGCATGAATCTAACAAGAATCTCATTTCAGTTCCTCCTCACCTGTGTCGGTGAACTTCTGTGAATCATCAGAAGGAAAGGGCTGTCAGGAATCAGCAGCTGTCACATCTCCCAGGAACCAAAGCTGCCCCCAGGTATACTGAGATGTACTAGCATCATAATACTTGGACTAGCAGCCAGGGCAGGAGTTAGAAGGAGCCTTTGGCTCCCAAACTGTAGGTTTGGCCAATAAGTGGGACCCAGAGCAGTGGCTAGGGGTTTAGCCTGGATGCCAGTTATGAAATCTAGGTAAAATGCCTGTTGACACACAAAGATAATGTTGGAAGCCATGTCTATAGCCTTAGTTATGATTAAGTGCTCCAGATATTCTTGCAACTATGGCTGATACATTCTTGTTTTCATATATATGTAATCTAATTATGTGCTAAGAAACACCAACCCAATGTTGGATCTACCTGAGGGCAGGATCTTGAAAAGTCTGAAAACTACTGCCCACATAAACATGGTGGGAGGGAGTATGTAAATTGGCAAAAACTACAAAAAGTGGATACTAAATTTGGTGAACCTAAATCAAGTTTTTGTGAGTGTGTGAGTGTGTAGAACTTCAGAAGTCTACACTTTTATGAAGGGACGCAACAGGCTAGTCATTTTGCCATGCATCTCTGCAGTTATCATTTGATGCTTGCATTGACCCATAAATGTCTAGCACAGGTTCTCACAGGCAGATTTATATTTCACTTGGGTTTTTTAGGGTCAGTAGAAAAAACATGGTTCTAGACATAAAAGGCACTAAGTTTGCCCATAGCAACCAATCAACCTGTTCAAAAGCAAACATTTCATTGGCTGTTATGGGTTACTGCTCCTGGGCAAACTAAGTGCCTTTATTACATATGGGGGTCTAAGCTCTAGGTCTTCATGTGGTGACAGTGAGACACGCCGCATACAATTGACTCTTGTTTAGTGACTGTGCCTTCTCTTCATTACAGGGGACAGATGTGTGCGTCATGCAGGTCTCTCCCACGTCTCACTTATGGACCCTGCAGTTACTTCCCTCGCAAGATTTCACCTTTCACCTGCGCGTGGCTCCTCCGGTGAGCTTTTATTCCGTCTCCCCATTCTGCTTCCTTACTGTACCATTCTGGGACCAAATGTAGCACTCTTACTCCAACTATTGCTGGAGGCATTACATGTGAATCTTTTGACCACCATAACATCGGTAGCTCTATCTCACTGTTAGATAACAATGACATAAAGTTATCTGTAAGGGCGAAGACACATGGGGCGATTAGTCACCGTGACTTTTTAAAAAAGTTACAGTGACTAATCGTGGCGACTTTCCCGCCATAGGGAAGTGTACAAGTCACTGGGACAAATTGCACCCGGGTTTTCTCTGTGCGGATTAGTCGCTGCAACTTTTAAAAATGTTGCGGCAAATAATCACCGTGTTTGTCTTCGCTTTAAGTTAGGGTGATGGCACACAGGGAGATTGGTCACCTGTGGTTATATCTGCGGGTGACAAAAAATCCCTTGATAATTTCCTGATATCGCTGGTGGAAAAACATATGTGGTGCTTTGTTTTCTGAAGTCGCCCAAAGTTTTCCCATCTGTTTCTTTTTGCTGATTCCCAGCACATGCTCTGGGCTCGGCGCTTACTGACTCCTGTTTAACCAAAAAGCTCCAAAATATGGGATGGCCATCTCCCATTTTAATCAAATAATTCCCATTTTTAAAAATGATTTCTTCTGAAAGAGTAAAACAGTACATTATACTGGATCCAACATATAAAAGATGGCCTAACAGAAGCTATAGTGCGCTTAGTTTAATGTATTATAAGTGTGTTACCCAGAGATTCAAATTCATTGATAAGATGCCCCTCTCTTTGTACCCTGCAGAGTGCCTCGGGTTGCAACGATCTCTCTATTGATCCCTCACAAGTTACAGACTATTATTTCAGATTTTATCGACTGTGCGACTGATACTCTGGGCAGCGGCAGCAGCAGAGAAATATCTGCCTATTACCGTTCTCCTTCCTTAAAATGGAAACAGGCGTGTCCTTCCCCGTCCCCCCCACAGACTGCGGGCAGCCACGGGGTCACCCTTCCCCTCACTGGAAGTGCAACACTGGAGCAGACTGAGCACCACTGGATCTTTCTGGGTCAACTGGAAGTAAAACGGCACATCAACACTGGAGATAGAGGGGGGTCTACTCATCTTTAACTGGAAGCAAGACAAGGGGTAGCCCCTCTTGGCCAATAAGCAGGAGTAATGGAGTAAGAATGGGTGCGGCCCAGCCATTGAATTTCTGTGTCTAATATTGTGATTCTGTTACAAACCTTCCCTTCCCTCACCCACCGTTGTTAGTCTACATCCCACCTCCTACGTAGGGTTTTTGACGCAGCAGCCAAGGCATAAGCCGGCGGCAGCACAACCAATAAGAAGTTACTGAACATGTTGGACATTTTTATCATGTTTTATGTGGATTTTTTTTTTCCTTTTTTCTTGTTTGAGCTTTCTGTGTTTTGTATTTAATTGTCTAACCACTGAAGTGCACTTACTATTAACACGGCAGTGAGGACCAAAAACACCCCCCTCTATAGCCTGTGCAAGGGTGGCCATCTTGCTAATTGGGAGGGGGGGTTGGTAGCGCACCAAAGACTCTTAGAGAGCACACCGAGTGCAAAGCCGTGCAAATCCAACTCACCGCATAACTGGTGACATGAAAGACTTTGAATTTGATGCTGAAAAGTCATTTTTTTTCTCCTCGTTATTACAAATTATGCTCTTAACTTTAAATTTTTTTGTAAATAGTTTCCTTGCAATAATTAGAGACACTAATCACAGCGGCCTTGGTGGCCTTTGCCATCACTGGAACAGTTTAACCAATTCAAAGCATAAGGGACCTACCCTTTGGTACATTGCCCCTTGTGGCAGGGAATTGGTTAAACCCTATTTTCTAAGCATTAAAGTCTTTTTTTTTTTCAGATTTGTATTTATATTTCCCATGCTCCCCCGCTATCCTGCTGTAACAGTTTCTGGGACTGGATAATCCTATCTGCGTATAAATACCCACAATATATAAATATATAAATAATTCTTTGTACTCTGACTGGTGTTTTTGTGTTTGTCAAAACCGTTTAACCGTTAAAGGGAAAGTCTCTAAATCTCTAGGCTTTATTAATTACACAATGGTGTAACATCAGTGGGCGTGTGTCAGCTCTGTTGGTTTCTGCTGATCTAGGAGCGCAAGTGTATCCTATAATGTACCCGACTAAACACCTCTGCTTATACTGGCCAACAATGGCTTCTGATTAGGCTACTCCATGGGGACAAATGATGGCCTGACTCACCAATATCTGTCTGTGGCTCTGCCTGAAATCTGCTGGGCAGGTATTAAATCCCATCAGACAAGGACTGCATCACCCCCTTGGTAGGAAAAGGATTGGCTCTTGGGCACAGCTATCACATCAACTCAGTAGGGACCACCATCTGGGTGGGGCACATTATAAAGGTGAAGACACACAGAGCTACTAGTAGCAGCTACTTTTTCATGGCTAATAAACGCCGGAAAATACCCTGCCATAGTCAATACTGAGAATTACCTCTGCTAAAACATACACAGAGAAAATTATCAGTAAATGATCAGCATTGTCTGTTTTAGTAGCCGTGACAAGCAGCTGCTACTAGTAGCTCAGTCTGTCTTCCCCCTAAGGGAGAGCTTTCCTTGTAAGCAGATCTGTGTAAGTGGCCTCCTTATTGGGCTCCAAACTGTGAGTGGAGAGGCTGCAAATTTATGTAATATAATAATTATATGTCCACTGTATAACTGTTTTTATGTATCTGTTACCTTGGTATAACCATTGAGGCTAAGACTGCCCAATTACTGGACTGCCAAGAGCGGCTTGAATACAAAAGCTGAATAACCTCTGATTAAAGGTAACAGTTATCACAGATCATTAAGGCAATAAAATGAGTTGATTTTGTGAGGAATCATAATAAAACAACAATCTGAAATAATGCCACATTATAGCTTTTACATTGCACGATACATCTTTTGCAGTAGGTGACTCTGGCCATGCACAGTTGGCTGGGTGTTATAACTGGGCATCTCACAGCACCCACTGGGCAGGGCACCCGCTGTGGGCAGCGCGGTTTATCCCGCTTAAGTCCTGTTGTGCCGGTATTTTTGTGCTAAAGGAATATTGGGTAAAATAACCTTTTCATCATATTTTTTCCACTGTAATGCAGGATCTACACATGGCACCCGGAGTACTAATCGGTTTGCCAGGTTAAAAACCATATGCAATTTGGCCAAAATGAAGTGGATTCACTGTTTAAAGGGGAACTTTCTAATGCAAATCCACAAATTACCAACATGTGTCTTATGTGGGTCGCCATCAGAAATCATGGTGCCATCCATACAAGTTATTTGTCTGCCACTGCCCCTACCCCATAAACACAAATACACAGTTCTAAACATTTTCTGACATGTCCCTTGTATCTGCCACACAAAAGATTAACTATCAGTAAAGTAGGGTTTGCTAGGACAAAACTTGATGGATATTTTGCTTTTAACCAACCACAGCTGCTATGATACAAACTCACCAATCATTTTACTAACAAGTAAGGGGATAACTAGAGAGGAAATAGGACATGCAACTGCTAGGGGCCCAGTAACTATAAAGGGCCCGGGGGGGACTGAAGCAGCTGCAGTATGTTTATGGAAAATGTCTTGTTTCCAAAGTTTAGGGGCTCAATAACTATGGGTTCTGCTGCTGAAAAGTTCCTGTAGGGGACAGCTCATAAACTCCTGTAAGCAGATACCAATGTAAATAAGTTCAGATAAATATTCAATTAATAATGTTCTAATAAGTCAGTCAGAATACTGGGGGGCAGTGGAACCCCGAAGTTAGGCCAGACCACTATCTCCATTATGAGTCAGTTGTATAGTAAATGTAATGTAGGCTAGTGAGAAGGGAAACATTGAATTGGTGGCTGATGGAATTTACCTTAATTTTTTTTAACTGATTGGTGGGCAATAGAGCTAGAATATGGCCATGAGAAAAAAATGTTTTTTTTTTACCCATCAGTTAATAGAGCTTCTCCAGCAGAATCCTGTATTGTTATCTGTTTTTCACAAACACAGATTTTTTTTATATTTAATTTTGAAATGTCACATGGGGCTAGCCATATTCTTCATTTCCCAGGGTGCCACAGCCATGTGACTTGTGCTCTGATAAACTTCAGGCACACTTTACTGCTGAGCTGCAAGTTGGAGTGATATCCCCCCTCCCAGCAGCCGATCAGCAGAACAATGGGAAGGGAGCAAGATAGCAGCTCCCAGTAGGTATCAGAATAGCACTCAATAGTAAGAAATCCAAGTCCGGCTTGGGACTCCTCCAGTTACATGGGAGTAGGAGAAACAATAGGTTAGCTGAAAGCAGTTCTAATGTGTAGCGCTGGCTCCTTCTGAAAGCTCAGACTCAGGCACAATGCACTGAGATGGCGCCTACACACCAATATTACAGCTACAAATACATTTGTTGGTTCAAAAATTAGGCCGAATACTGAACCAAATTTTTTGGATTCGATTCGGCCAGAGCTACTGATCCAAACCTGAATCCTGCCAAAAAAGGTTGAATCTTGGCCGAATCCCGAACCGAATCCTGGATTTACTGTATCCCTATCAACAATAAACTGTTAAACTGTGAATTATTGTTTTTTTTTTTTTTTTTTTAATTATTTCACTTTTTGCTCAGCGGCTCTCTAATTTGGAATTTCAGCAGTTACCTGGTTGCTAGGGTTCAAATGATCATAGCAACCAGGGAATGGTTTGAATAAGAGACTGATATATTTATAGGAGAGGACATGAATAGAATAAGTAATACAAGTAAATTCTAACAATAAAATTGTAGCCTCACAGAGCAATAGTGTTTTAGCTGTTTGGGTCAGTGAGCCTGATTGAGCTTAGCTATAAATTCTATAACATGCTAATAGTTAACTTAAATGTGAGCCACCCCTTAAAGTTACATTATGTTTGCACTAAACAGCCTATTTAGTGTTGCTGGCCAGTTGGGCCCCCATTGGATCAAAACATAACTAGCCCCCTAATACAATCAGAAAAAGTGATAACATACAAACCAATGTAAGAGTTTGTAGAATCATGGCGAGTACTTGGATCAAATCATATTACAACTGAAAAGGGAAAAAAAAAAGGAATGCAAAATTGGAAAAGTGTTTTTATTGTGACTTGTGAGTTATTCACCATAATGTGGAAATCTCCTTCGCTGAAATGACAGTGCAATGATAGACTGGATACAATAACCCACGGGCAGGACTGGTCCCCGGACACACAGAGCTACAAAAAACATCAACCCTCCCTCCTGGGAGACACCTGAGGAGAGACGAGAGAGAGACATTGGTCAGAGACATCTGTGTCTTTCCTGAGACTTTCACCTGTACCAACGCCAGTCAGCCCCTCTACCCACTGGGCAACGACTTACTGAGGTTTTATTGTCATTTACTGTATTATATGCATTAGAGCAGGGATAAAAGGTGCAGTGCAGAAACATAAATAACACAGTAACCTAAAAATTATTATTTTGTTCATGTACAGGTATAGGACCTGTTATCCAGAATGCTTGGGACCAAGGGTATTCCGAATAAGGGCTCTTTCCATAATTTGGATCTCCATACCTTAAGTCTACCAAAAAAATCAATAATCCATTAATCAAACCCAATGGGATTGTTGTGGCTCCAATAAGGATTAGTTGGGATCAAGTACAGGTACTGTTTTATTATTACAGAGAAAAGGGAATCATTTAACCGTTAAATAAACCCAATAGGGCTGTTCTGCCCCCAATAAGGGGTAATTATATCTTAGTTGGGATCAAGTACAGGTACTATTTTATTATTACAGAGAAAAGGGAATCATTTAACCATTAAATAAACCCAATAGGGCTGTTCTGCCCCCAATAAGGGGTAATTATATCTTAGTTGGGATCAAGTACAGGTACTGTTTTATTATTACAGAGAAAAGGGAATCATTTAACCGTTAAATAAACCCAATAGGGCTGTTCTGCCCCCAATAAGGGGTAATTATATCTTAGTTGGGATCAAGTACAGGTACTATTTTATTATTACAGAGAAAAGGGAATCATTTAACCATTAAATAAACCCAATAGGGCTGTTCTGCCCCCAATAAGGGGTAATTATATCTTAGTTGGGATCAAGTACAGGTACTGTTTTATTATTACAGAGAAAAGGGAATCATTTAACCATTAAATAAACCCAATAGGGCTGTTCTGCCCCCAATAAGGGGTAATTATATCTTAGTTGGGATCAAGTACAGGTACTGTTTTATTATTACAGAGAAAAGGGAATCATTTAACCATGAAATAAACCCAATAGGGCTGTTCTGCCCCAATAAGGGGTAATTATATCTTAGTTGGGATCAAGTACAGGTACTGTTTTATTATTACAGAGAAAAGGGAATCATTTAACCATGAAATAAACCCAATAGGGCTGTTCTGCCCCCAATAAGGGGTAATTATATCTTAGCTGAGATCAAGTACAGGTACTGTTTTATTATTACAGAAAAAAAGGGAATTAGTTTTAAAAATCTGAATTATTTGATTAAAATGGAGTCTACGGGAGACGGGCTTTCTGGATAATGGGTTTCCAGATAAGGGATCCCATTCCTGATCAAGTTAATCTGTATCACAGCTGATTTTTCCCAGCCCTGTTTATTCAAAAGCAGTTTCATTATTCCTATCCAGACTTGCCTTTCATACACATAGAAAGGGCTACATGGGACAAGGTGGCATAAAGGGCAGCACATATTACTGAAGTGTAAGAATAAAGATGATACTAAACAGCTTGGGTGAAACCAGATCACATTTAAAGAATGTTCTCTTTAGTTCCAATAAAATGAATTTTGTAACAACAGCACCACCTGCTGGTCAGTTCCTGTAACTGTACATTGAGAGATTTAACTTCAGATTAAAAAAAAAACAAATGAAAGGGCAACCGAGACTTCTAATCTTTTCTGAGCAAAGCAACATCAGAACAATCTGCTTTCCTAATGAAGGCATATCTATTTGGCTGTACAATTATAGGATCTGACCAGCAGGTGGTTGTATTGTTACAAAAATAATTATATTGGCAGTTATAATTATTAACATTTATTTATAAAGCGCCAATATATTCTGCAGCGCTGTACAATAAGTTAAAAACATAAATAGCTCTGAAACTGAAATAAACAATGTAAACTGCAAAAGCAATTTTACATTATGCTTATAAAGGTTTACTTATCCTTTAATGTAAAATTGTGCTCTTCTAAGTACTTTTGGAATTTACTAATTATATTTTTTTCTATTAGTTATCCTGATATTAGTGGTCAAGCACCTCCTGCTGTACTATTCAGGCAAATTCCAGCCAAAATGGCAGTCACGTAAGTCCCTGGTGTAGGAAGTGTCCCCAGAAGCTTCCCTGCTAAGTTCTATCCCTCCTGTCACTGTAAGCAATAGAGCTGAGCAGAGATGTGTCAGAAGACCCTTTTCTTTAAGTGCTCAGAAGAGAAGTCGGAGCCATTTTACACTAAGTTGTGCCAGACAGTATATGTTCCCTTTTATGATTACACATGCACCCACCCAGAATGGGATAGGGACCCTAGATTGTAAACTCCAATGAAGCTGGAGAATATATAGAAGAAATATAAATGATGATAATAATAATATATACCTACTACAGATTGCTCATAATATATACTCATATATACCTACTACAGATTGCGGTACGGCTACATACACTGCTGCTAGGCCACCCACAAGTGCCCTTAATTCTTAAAGGAACAGTAACACCAAAAAATGAAACAGCTTTAAAGTAATAAAAATATAATGCACTGTTGCCCTGCACTGGTAAAACTGGTGTGTTTGCTACAGTAACACTACTATAATTTATATAATAAGCTGCTGTGTAGCCACGGGGGCAGCTATTCAAGCTGGGATAAAGGAGAAAAGGCACAGGTTACACAGCAGATAACAGATAAGCTCTGTAGAGTACAATAGTGTTTTATCTGTTATCTGCTATGTGCCTGTGCCGTTTCTCCTTTGAATGGCTGCCCCCATGGCTACATAGCAGCTTATTTATATAAATTATAGTAGACTTTCTGAAGTAAACACACAACTTTTACCAGTGCAGGGCAGCAGCACATTATATTTTAGTTACTTTTATACACTTTCATTTTTTGGTGTTACTGTTCCTTTAACCAACCTGTAACTAACTATGATCAGTATATATGAAAACTGCTCATTTTCTATGACACAATATGCCATTTCCCTTGTATTTGAACAGCAAAGCCCTTTACGAGGTCTCACAAGACAAATCCCAACCCCGGCACACTGCTTACCTGCTTTGTCACACGTAGATCCCAACCCAAAGCAGTAGAAACAGCACTCCAAATCCCATAAAGAGAGAAGCCACAAGCGAGATGAGCAGCTCTTTGTACACGTCTCGTGTGTATTTGGTTGAAGTCACCTCATAGCTGGAAACAGTTGCTAAGGAAAAGACTGGGGCATCACAAACATAAAGAGCATGTCATATGACATGACGGAAAATTATGTTTCCTCCATAGCCAGCCATTACACCGACCAGCTTCCAAACACCTCCTCTCCTCTCAGTGGAAAGAGCAGAAACATCCAAGTACTGACATTTATAGCAGCAATGAAATGAATGAGATCTAGAGCTAAATAAAATGCCAGCTATCTGGCAGCTCCCGCTCCTATAAGTATATAAACAAATACAACATATAGCCCATAATAACCTAACCCTGCATTTCTAACTTAAACATTTTTTACAGCTACTTATATAGAGTATATTTTCCCTTTAAAGCTGAGAAGGATACACAAAGAACCAAGCTGTGAAGAACATGCCGATGGCCAGCAGCACGACGGTCAGATGCGGGAACACTGCCGGGTTCACCGGGCTTGTGTATCGACTCATTGCTTCCAGCTCCTGCGGGCGGGGGAGAGAAAGAGAAAGCAATCGTGAATACAGGACTGCATGACGGAAGATGATGAAGGAAAGCCAGCACAGAATGTGTTACCCAAGGGGTATATTTACATTTAGATATAGAGCAGACTATATAAGTGATGGTGGGAAACAGTGTGGCAGTAAATCTGACCATACACTATTAGATCTGCTTGCCAAACAATCATCTCTCTGCCTTATATAGGGACCAATGAGGTAGGACAATCAGACTAAATCAATCAAATTACATGGGGGGGGGGTTGTTCATCCACTGGCCATGGTCTGCACCCCCACTCCCACGTACATCTAAAGGTGTTGCCTGACCATATATAGGAAAGGGGCCACAGGCTGAGGAGATTTCTCATATGTTTATATTTTACAAGAACAAGGTCGGGGCTATTATACAGGCACATGTGGGTTGTACCATGGCAGCAGAATTAGGGGGGGGCACAAGGGTAACTACAACAAATCGCTGAAGGAGAGGGATTTTTTTTTATTCACACATTCGACTAGTCATGTGACACAAGTGACATCAGTAAGCACTGAGCCAATGACATCACTAAGCACTATAAGGATATGTAATAGCTGGGACCCTGAGTCACAAAAGGCATCTCCAGGAGAGCCACCCATAGCAACCACTGCCAGGGTGTAGCCTTACTAAAGCCCAATGCTGGCCCTATGCAGGGCTATCTATCTGTATATGATTTCTACAGGATTCAGGAATCCAATGTATTTCATGACATTTGTGCAATAAGTACGGGCCCATAGCAAGTGCAATGCTTACAGCACACATATTGCTGATAGATAGCATAAAGCTAATAGGAGGATATGCCGGATATAGAACAGCCATTAGCAAACACACGGGTGAAACCTCCCAGTGAGACACACACGCAGACATGTACATGTGGCAGCCAGAAGCCCAGCTGTCAGCCCACTCACCATTGCTTCGCTACCACTTATGCCGCTTCAGCCACGTCTCTCTCTCTGCTTCTCTCCGGGGAGGGGTGAAAGGTCACCGCAAGGCACACTGGGAAGTGACGCGGCACCCTCTCACAAGCTGTTGGGAAACCAATTCCTGTCAGAGTTAGGCCCCTTCCGGTATCATGCCAACCACAACATGGCGCTGTTTCCAGACGTATCTGGCGGCTTTCAACCCGTGACTAGTGATATGTCATTGAACAGCCAATCACAGAACTGGTTTTTTCCACTCCAATCGTAACCTTTGGCAAATGGGCCAATAGGCGCTTGAGCAGCTACTTTGCTCGCTTGTGTGAGAGAAACGCGGGAAACAAATAGTTACGTCACGTAGAATCCCGCGAAGGATTTGGAAGGCGGTGAGTGGCTCTTTCTTAATAATTAATAGACGGTTCCGCGGTGCGTATCCCGGGCTCGCCCGGTCTGTATGAGGCGGCCTGCTTCTGTCTGAGAAACGCAGTGAAGTGTGTGGGCAGTCTCCCTGCCTTGTGAGAGGCACAATAGACCCAAGGGCTTGTATGTTCCAGGGGGATCCCACCGAGGTCTTTTATTAAGAACGAACATGAAATTCAAAGCCACTTTGCGACTGTACATTACACAGTGTGTGTGTTATTTCTGCATTTGCTCTTTAGGCCCCTGGCTGATTCTCTGCACTGCTGGTTCTGAATCGTGAAGCGATGTAGCACATTGTACCACATTGTTTCATGAGTCGGAATCAGAGAAAGGCAAGAGGGACTTGATACCATAAAAATAAGTTTAAATCCAATTGCATACTTACTGAATGTACATTGAAACGTTACTTAGAATGACATTATCTCCCAATGTGCAAATAATAGGCTTGGCCCAGTGTTTATAAGCGCCCTTGTGTATGAGATCCTTTAATATGACCTTTCCTTCTACCTATAAATATGCTCGTTACCAAGTTTGGGTTGATCTATCGCTATTTCCTTTCTACCCTCCAGTTTGGTTACGGCATAGCTTGTTAACAATAATCTTCATATAAATATAGTACTGTCAGGGCTCTGGCACACGGGGAGATTAGTCGCCCGCGACTAATCTCCCCGAACTACCATCCCACTGGCGAAAATGTAAGTCACCGGTGGGATGGCACACGCTGCGCAGGTGATTTCGGCAATTTGCCGAAATCGCCTGCGCAGCATATGCCATGCCACCGGTGACTTACATTTTTGCCAGTGGGATGGCAATCTGAGGAGATTAGTCGCCCGCAAACAGCGAGATTTGTCGCGGGCGACTAATCTCCCCGTGTGCCAGAGCCCTTAGGCAAACATATCTTCTAGAGCAGTGCTGTCCAACTGGCGGCCCGCAGTAGGCAGCATAGGGCAGGCAGAGTATGCACACACAGGCAGGGTAGGGCAGGCAGAGTATGGCACACACAGGCAGGGTAGGGCAGGCAGAGTATGGCACACACAGGCAGGGTAGGGCAGGCAGAGTATGGCACACACAGGTAGGGCAGGCAGAGTATGGCACACACAGGCAGGGTAGGGCAGGCAGAGTATGGCACACACAGGTAGGGCAGGCAGAGTATGGCACACACAGGTAGGGCAGGCAGAGTATGGCACACACAGGCAGGGTAGGGCAGGCAGAGTATGGCACACACAGGCAGGGTAGGGCAGGCAGAGTATGGCACACACAGGCAGGCAGAGTATGGCACACACAGGCAGGGTACACACAGGCAGGGTAGGCACACACAGGGTATGGCACACACAGGCAGGGTAGGGCAGGCAGAGTATGGCACACACAGTAGGGCAGGCAGAGTATGGCACACACAGGCAGGGTAGGGCAGGCAGAGTATGGCACACACAGGCAGGGTAGGCAGGGCAGGCAGAGTATGGCACACACAGGCAGGGTAGGGCAGTAGGGCAGTATGGCACACACAGGCAGATTATGGTACACACAGGCAGGGTAGGGCAGGCAGAGTATGGCACACACAGGTAGGGCAGGCAGAGTATGGCACACACAGGCAGGGTAGGGCAGGCAGCAGGCAGGCAGAGTATGGCACACACTAGGGCAGGCAGAGTATGGCACACACAGGCAGCGTAGGGCAGGCAGAGTATACACACAGGCAGGGTAGGGCAGGCAGAGTATGGTACACACAGGCAGGGTAGGGCAGGCAGTATGGTACACACAGGCAGGGTAGGGCAGGCAGAGTATGGCACACACAGGCAGGGTAGGGCAGGCAGAGTATGGCACACACAGGCAGGGTAGGGAAGGCAGAGTATGGCACACACAGGCAGGGTAGGGCAGGCAGAGTATGACACACACAGGCAGGGTAGGGCAGGCAGAGTATGACACACACAGGCAGCATAGGGCAAGCAGAGTATGGCACGCACAGGCAGGGTAGGGCAGGCAGAATATGGCACACACAGGCAGGGTAGGGAAGGCAGAGTATGACACACACAGGCCAAGTATGGCACACACAGTCAAAGTATGGCACACGCAGGCATGGTAGGGAAGGCAGAGTATGGCACACAAAGGCAGGGTAGGGCAGGCAGAGTATGGCAGTTTTTTTGCTGTACTACAACCATTAATATGGGTATGGTCATGTGATAACACGGGTGTGGTTTCAAGTGGGTGAGGTTTTAAAAGGGGAGTGGTCAAAACTGGCTTCCATTATTGGCCCTCCACCACGTACGTCGGAAAAATTCCGGCCCTCGGTACCACAGAAGTTGACAGCACTGTTCTAGAGAAATCAGCGTTCCAGACAAATACAGTGGTGTGAAAAACTATTTGCCCCCTTCCTGATTTCTTATTCTTTTGCATGTTTGTCACGCAAAATGTTTCTGATCATCAAACACATGTAACTATTAGTTAAAGATAACACAAGTAACCCTGGAGCTCCAGGTAACTCTCTCCTTTGGATGACTGCTTTGGACAGGGAGACCCCCCCTACAGCAACGATCAATACCCAGACAATCCCATACAGCCTACACCGTGGCCTTTATTCCTTAAACGCTCCTCCCATTGCCTGGTTCTGGTTCTACTACAGAACTCTGATGCTGCGGTAGCTTTTTGCTATCCCTCCCTTTTGGATATATACTGGTTATTCCTATTTTTTCTAAAGTTCCTGCTATAAAGTTCAGATGAGCGCGGACACGCTCACTAAAGCTTCTTTAAGCATACTACAGTTTTGGGTACTAGACCCGCCTAAGTTGGGAAGGTGGGTAGGGTGGGATAGGGAATTTTGGTTGGGGATGTTATGTTTTTTATTTGTCTATACTACTACTATTCAGGTCTTACAACTCTATAAGATACTCTCTCACAAACACAAACTAATGGCGGACATCGCTCACAGCGGCACCAATCTAAAGTCAACACAATATGGCTAAAATTTCAGTGACCTCTTGGAATATAAGAGGGCTTAACTCAAAGTTTAAAAGGAGCCTTATGTTTACCTACCTAAAGAGATACCCTCCCTCTATTCTCCTACTCCAGGAGACCCACCTTACGGGGCAAAAAATTCTAGCACTTAAAAAACCCTGGGTGGGATGGCACTATCACTCTACCTACTCCTCCTATTCCAGAGGAGTCTCAGTGCTAATACGCAAAGGGGTGCCATTTGAACTAATTAAGCTACATACAGATTACTATGGTAGATTCATGATTCTCCATGGTCTCCTAGCTCGCAGACCCATAACAATTATTAATATATATTTGCCACCGCCGTTTGCAATGTCCGTCTTAGATCAAATTGTCTCTAAACTTGCGGAATTCCCCATAAGTCCATTTCTCATCATGGGAGACTTTAATAATTGCATGAATCCCTCCCTAGATAGATCCAAAACAGAACCCAATATACCTACTAGACTTGCAGGATGGGCAGACGCTCTTCACCTTACGGAGGTTTGGAGATGGAAAAACCCCACAGCAAGAATCTACTCCTGCCACTCACTTACCCACAAGTCCCTATCTAGAATTGATCTGGCATTCGCCTCAGCAGATTTATTGCCCATGGTCGACACAATACAATATCTACCCCAAGCCTTGTCAGATCACTCCCCACTTAGCCTCTCTCTCCGCTGGAACCCATCCCCGGTAGACAGGTTATGGAGATTAAGTCCTCTATGGCTTAAAAACGAAATAGTTGCAAGTCAAAATCAAAAAGCATATACAGAATTCTGGGAATTAAACAATAATTCTGCTTCACCATCAATGCTTTGGGACGCCTCTAAGGCAGTCATGAGGGGTGAATTAACAGCTGTAATATCCCAAGCGAGAAATGAGATAAAAGAACAGTTAAATGAGGCGGAAAAAACCTTTATAACAGCAGAAACTACACACACCCAGAACCCTACAGAAAACACATATGAACAGCTCCTATCTGCAAGGAACTCCCTTAGCCGGGCTACTATCTCATTAACAAGGAAAGCAGTACTATACCAAAATCAGCGCATATTTGAGCAAGGGGACAAGAATAGTAAGCTACTAGCCTACCTCTCCAAACCCCAAAACAACTCTACAGCAATACCCCATATTTGCCAAGATGACGGCACACTCACCACAGAACCTAAGAACATTGCACAACAGTTTGCTTCCTACTACAAAAATTTATACAAAACCACAACTACCTACTCTAAGACACAGCTAACACAGTACCTAGCAAGCATACCCATCCCAAAAATAGCCCCAACAGAAAAGGCATATTTAGATGCCCCAATCACAAAACAAGAAGTTGCCGATGCCATTGCCACCCTCCCCTCTAATAAGACACCAGGTCCGGATGGACTACCATCTAATTGGTATAAGGCACTAGCTGAACACATCCCCACTAAGCTGCTAGAAACGTTACAATATGCCTATGACAACCAAGCACTACCTGTATCCTTTGCTGAGGCACTAATAGTGGTCATCCCGAAGCCGGACAAAGATCCATCCCTCTGCTCCTCATACCGCCCCATCTCTCTAATTAACACTGATGCCAGAATTTTGGCCAAAATTCTAGCGACAAGGCTCCAACGGGTGGTCCCTGACCTTGTACACCCGGATCAGTCAGGCTTCATGCCCGGGAGATCCACTGACATTAACTTAAGAAGACTCTTCACCAATCTGCAAATCCCTCACTTAGAGACCGATACCAGAGTTGTTGCCTCCCTAGATTCAGCCAAAGCCTTTGACTCAATTGAATGGGGATACTTATGGGAGGTCTTGTCCGGCTTCGGCTTTGGCCAAACATTTTTAAAGTGGATCAAACTATTATACCAGCATCCCACAGCAAGAGTCAGAGTAAATGGGATTACATCTCCCGCATTTTCCCTGGAGAGAGGGACTCGCCAAGGCTGTCCGCTCTCACCAATATTATTTGCCCTAGCCATAGAGCCTTTAGCCATACTGATCAGGAACTCCCCAGATATTAGAGGCCTTACATATGGTAATATCCAAGAAAAATTATCGCTATATGCAGATGATCTACTAATATACCTGGCAGATTCAAGTGATTCGCTGACCTCTCTGCTGCAACAGGTGGACAAATTTGGACACTACTCCGGTCTGCGAATCAACTGGGATAAATCAATCCTCTGCCCTATAGATCCTCTCCAACCACAACCAATAATACCCAATATACCTTTAAAATGGGCCAATCAATTTAAATATCTAGGAGTCTGGATAACCGCAGATCCTACCAAATACATACTACTTAACCTAGACCCCTTGCTGTCAGATCTCAAAACCCGACTGACTCAATGGTCCAAGTTACCACTTTCACTCTGGGGCCGCATAAATATAATAAAAATGATATACCTCCCCAAATTTTTATACATACTACATAATGCCCCAATTTTTATCCCTAAAACTTTCTTTAAGAAACTTAACCAGATTATCCTACCATTTATTTGGAACAATCGACCCCCCAGAATGGCCTGGACAAAACTATGCGCTCCACTAACGGAGGGAGGCCTAGCCTTCCCCCACTTTTTTCAATACTTCTTAGCCTCACAAATACATTACCTACACTGGTGCTTCATTCATGACCCCTACAATCCAAATCTACAGCTCCAGGCAACAATACTCGGCTCCCTGGAAGGATTACGCAACTTTCCTTACCGGCATCTTAAAGATACAGCCCCACTGCCAACAACTCTAACTACTCCACATAAAGCCTGGACCACAGCACTTATACTACTCAAACACCCGCCACCCCTACTTACATCTAGACTTCCACTATGGGGCAACAAATATCTACCACAATTTAGGACACTACAAAATTTCATTTATTGGCCTCGCCATAATATTAAATACCTGGGAGATCTTATGGAACACTCAACCTTCCCAACATACCTGCAGATCCGAGAGAAAGCACAGCAACCTACTCTCCCCTTTTACAAATATTTACAGTTGCGATCAGTGTTCAGGGACCAATTTGCCACTCTCACCCCCCAACTCATTTCTTTACCAGCGGAGGCTACTTTACAATCTAGTAACCCAGTAAAGCTCACCTCAAATCTATATCAAAATCTACTTTCAACAGGTCCAAAACCCTTCCACTCTGCACAAATGTGGTGGACTTCCCAAATACCAGCACTCACCCAAGACGATTGGGAAGAGGCAACAGACGCAATGTACAACTGTCTTATATCTACCAGAGACAGACTTATACAGTATAAAACCTTCCATCACCTGTATATCACACCACTAAGATTGCACCAGATGGGCCGTACCCCAACAAATCACTGCCCGAGATGTGCAGCAAGCTCTGCCAACTTTTTTCACATGATCTGGTCATGCCCCCATATTGCTAAATTCTGGTCAGCAGTGACCAAATATCTATCAAACAACTTAGCCTTCCCCACTGTGACCGCTCCTGAAACCTGCTTGCTAGGAGTCCTAGACACTATAATTGCCCAAAATAGCTCCCGGCTACGCTACAGAATATTGCTGTTCTATGCCAAAAAAACAGTTGCAATGCACTGGATGGGCACTACCCTCCCCACTGTTACAGCCTGGAAGAATCTAGTGAATGCTGTTGTCCCTCTTTACAAACTTACATATGAGAACAGGGGCGTGTCCGATAAATTCGATAAAGTTTGGGGTCCTTGGTGTGATCTGGAGGGAAACTGAAGGACTCTACTCCCATTCACAGGGTAAAATCCCCGGCGTTTCCCCACTTCTCTCTACCATATCCTGAGCACTTAGCTCAGTAGGTTGATGTACCCAATACTATGTAACTGCCGCCAGATCCACCCTTAAACTTTGTATTGTTACACTTTCCCCCTCGATGTTTGTAACAATCCTTAAAGACAGACCTGAAAAGAAAGACTAGCATATTCTATTTACTGTAATGTTAAATGTGTTATTTTATGTTTTTGTTTGTATAAAAAGCAATAAAACATACCTTTCAAAAAAAGATAACACAAGTAAACACAAAATGCAGTTTTTAAATGAGGGTTTTTATTATTTAGGGAGAAAAAAAATCCAAACCTACATGGCCCTGTGTGAAAAAGTAATTGCCCCCTGAACCTAATAACTGGTTGGGCCACCCTTAGCAGCAATAACTGCAATCAAGCGTTTGCGATAACTTGCAACGAGTCTTTTACAGCGCTCTGGAGGAATTTTGGCCCACTCATCTTTGCAGAATTGTTGTAATTCAGCTTTATTTGAGGGTTTTCTAGCATGAACCGCCTTTTTAAGGTCATGCCACAACATCTCAATAGGATTCAGGTCAGGACTTTGACTAGGCCACTCCAAAGTCTTCATTTTGTTTTTCTTCAGCCATTCAGAGGTGGATTTGCTGGTGTGTTTTGGGTCATTGTCCTGCTGCAGCACCCAAGATCGCTTCAGCTTGAGTTGACGAACAGATGGCCGGACATTCTCCTTCAGGATTTTTTGGTAGACAGTAGAATTCATGGTTCCATCTATCACAGCAAGCCTTCCAGGTCCTGAAGCAGCAAAACAACCCCAGACCATCACACTACCACCACCATATTTTACTGTTGGTATGATGTTCTTTTTCTGAAATGCTGTGTTACTTTTACGCCAGATGTAACGGGACACGCACCTTCCAAAAAGTTCAACTTTTGTCTCGTCGGTCCACAAGATATTTTCCCAAAAGTCTTGGCAATCATTGAGATGTTTTTTAGCAAAATTGAGACGAGCCATAATGTTCTTTTTGCTTAAAAGTGGTTTGCGCCTTGGAAATCTGCCATGCAGGCCGTTTTTGCCCAGTCTCTTTCTTATGGTGGAGTCGTGAACACTGACCTTAATTGAGGCAAGTGAGGCCTGCAGTTCTTTAGATGTTGTCCTGGGGTCTTTTGTGGCCTCTCGGATGAGTTGTCTCTGCGCTCTTGGGGTAATTTTGGTCGGCCGGCCAATCCTGGGAAGGTTCACCACTGTTCCATGTTTTTGCCATTTGTGGATAATGGCTCTCACTGTGGTTCACTGGAGTCCCAAAGCTTTAGAAATGGCTTTATAACCTTTACCAGACTGATAGATCTCAATTACTTTTGTTCTCATTTGTTCCTGAATTTCTTTGGATCTTGGCATGATGTGTAGCTTTTGAGGTGCTTTTGGGCTACTTCTCTGTGTCAGGTAGCTCCTATTTAAGTGATTTCTTGATTGAAACAGGTGTGGCAGTAATCAGGCCTGGGGGTGACTACAGAAATTGATATTGAAATTGAAAATTGAAATTGATAAACCACAGTTAAGTTATTTTTTAACAAGGGGGGCAATCACTTTTTCACACAGGGCCATGTAGATTTGGAGTTTTTTTTCTCCCTTAATAACGTAAACCTTCATTTAAAAACTGCATTTTGTGTTCAATTATGTTATCTTTGACTAATAGTTAACGGTTTTTGATGAGCAGAAACATTTAAGTGCGACAAACATGCAAAAGAATAAGAAATCAGGAAGGGGGCAAATAGTTTTTCACACCACTGTAGATATATATTGTTCCTTAATATGAACCTGGGGACTAAAAGTTCTATTTGACCCACGCAAGCAGTCCTAACGTTTCTCTTTACTTTCCGTTTTACTGTTTATACATAAGGGTGAAGACACACAGCTACTAGTAGCAGCTACTTGTCACGGCTACAAAAAAAGACAATGCTGATCATTTACTGATAATTGTCCCTACATGTAGGGAATTCTCAGTATTGTCTATGGCAGGGGACTTAGTAGCCGTGACGGGTAGCTGCTACTAAGTAGCTCCATGTGTCTTAGCCCTAAGTGAAATTGGGTTTGTTATTTTGTGCACTCATTGTACATTAAGTCCATGCAACTAAGTCTTTACCTTTTTTTTTTTTTTTTTTTTTTTTTAAAGGTTTAATCTGCGTTGTTGAACTCTGCATCTTCCTTCTCTATTACCAAGTCTACTTTTGCAATGGGAATTCACGGTTTGGCCAAACTTATTGCAGATGTGGCACCTGCAGCTATCAAGGAGCATGATATCAAAAGTTACTTTGGCCGAAAGGTGGCTGTTGACGCTTCCATGTGCATTTATCAGTTCCTTATTGCCGTACGACAGGATGGCAACATGCTGCAAAACGAGGACGGTGAAACCACGAGCCATCTTATGGGTATGTTCTACCGTACCATTCGCATGATAGAGCATGGCATTAAACCCGTTTATGTGTTTGATGGAAAGCCGCCACAGATGAAGTCAGGTGAACTAGCCAAACGCAGCGAGCGTAGGGCAGAGGCAGAGAAGTTGCTTGAAGCTGCCGAGGAGGCTGGGGAGGTGGAGAACATTGAGAAGTTTAACAAAAGACTTGTCAAAGTCACTAAACAGCACAATGAGGAGTGCAAGAAATTGCTTACCCTGATGGGCGTTCCTTATGTGGATGCACCTTGTGAGGCTGAAGCCACATGTGCAGCCTTGGTGAAAGCAGGGAAGGTGTATGCTGCAGCCACTGAAGACATGGATGCCCTGACTTTTGGCACTCCTGTGCTGCTTAGGCACCTAACCGCAAGTGAAGCTAAAAAGCTGCCTATTCAGGAGTTCCACCTAAACCGTGTTATGCAGGACATGGGTGTCTCACATGAGCAATTTGTGGATCTCTGTATCTTGCTTGGAAGTGATTACTGTGAAACCATCCGTGGCATTGGACCCAAAAGGGCCATTGACCTGATCCGTCAGCATAAGTCAATTGAAGAGATCGTAGATAACATTGACCTCAAAAAATACCCCATTCCGGAGAACTGGCTGCACAAGGAGGCCAGGCAGCTTTTCTTGGAACCAGAAGTAGTAGACACCGAGAGCACAGAGCTAAAGTGGATAGAGCCCGATGAAGAGGGATTGGTGGCCTTCATGTGTGCAGAGAAGCAGTTTAGCGAAGACCGCATACGCAACGGGGCCAAAAAGTTGTCAAAGAACCGGCAAGGCAGCACACAGGGCCGGCTCGATGACTTTTTCAAAGTGACAGGATCCATTAGCTCAACTAAAAGGAAAGAGGTAGAATCCAAAGGATCTGCCAAAAAGAAAGCCAAAACTGCAGGTACCCCCGCAGGAAAGTTTAAGAGGGGGAAATGAATGAGTTGGGAAACTATCAAGAACTGATGTGAATGATGTATAAGCGCTAAAGCTCTGCGAATATGTGGTCATTATATGAAAAAAATAACCTTTATCTTATAATAGGTAACGTTTAATTGCTAATGTTTGTGTTTATGTTAATTAAAATAAAGAGAAAACAAGTTCTGTTGGTTTTTTTAAGTCTGGCTGTGTCTTTGTGTATCTTTCTGGGTGACAAAATACTGAATTGATATTATACATAGGCATATCGGTCTCTCCTCTAGAGCTGAAGGGGGCATATATATATATATATATATATATATATATATATATATATATATATATATAAAATCTAATCAAATTTATCAGTTTTTTTTTAACAAAAAAAAACAAAACTTTTGCAGTTACATTTTTTTGTTTATTACACTGCTATAATAATGTGTAACAGGAGTGTCTCTTGCTGTTTGGCCAGAATGGCAGAAGCTTAATTTATGGATGGAGGACATGTCTCCTGGCAAGCCTCTGCTCAGTTCTGTTGTTCAGTGTAACCAAATGGAGCAGAGACGCATAAGGGGGCTCCTCCAGCATCAGTAACTTTAGGCTTTATCACTCAGTACAGGACAGAACAGGCAGGGGTGCTCCTGATATACATTTATGATATTAATAGTGCAAAACTGCTAATGTGTAAACAGAAAGGAAAAAAATAATGTAAGTTGCATGTGTGCACAGAGGTCGGTGGGCACATGTAGCCTTTAACCAGATGTTACTTCTACAAACGGTATTTATACTATATTTTAACACATTTGTTGCTCGGTAAGTGTTTGCTACACAGATTAAGAGCTGTAGATTAAACCGGTGCCTTTCTTTATATTTTTTTCCCCTCTCTCCTGTGGGGCAGGTGACCCAATATGTTCCCCCAGGAAACTTAATGATGATATAAGCTTCCAGTAGCAAATGCTAATGTCAAATAATATGAAACAAGGTTTAATAGAGCTCCTTAGGGCCAAGCTACACAGGAGATTTTGATCAGGGTTTTGGGTCAGACTTTATCTGACCCACAAAGGCAGAACAAGGCAGAGCTTTGAGGGAGCACCAGCCTAGGAAAACATGTAGTGATCTATTTTACTAGGGGCTGTGCGTAACCGTGACATGTCCTTTAAAAAAAAGAAAATGGAGGACAGGTGCCTTTTTTCCATACAATTGGCTTCTAAAGGTCCCCATACACGGTAAGATCCGCTCGGATCGCTTGGCGAGATCGCCAAAGTATTCATTTGGTAAGGTGCAATCCCTCATCCTACAGCAGGGAAAGGGCAACATGAACTACAACTCCCATCATCCAGGGCTTGTGGGTAGGGCAAACTGTGTGTCTAGTGAGGGGAGGATCACTTTATTTTGGAAAAATGTAAATTATATTAGGGGAAAATGCTGACTTGGGTGAGTCCAGTTGGGATAAAACATGTCCAACTATGGGCAGTGCAAATCAGTGGTGGCCCCAAGCTCCCACATCTGCCTCGTGGAAAGAGAACTGCCCTAGACCATGAAATACACTGTTCTATTTACCAGTTTACACATGGGTGCTGGGACTGGTCCATTGCTTGGTATGGGAGGGGTGAGTGAAAAGATCTACTGCACTTCCCACAGTGACCTCAGGGGGTCTGCATAGTCTGTTCTATAGTTATATAACCATAGAGTAGACCCTATAGCTTAAGGGGAGGGGCTTATGAAGGAAAAAAGGGGGTGTTTATGGCAATGGAAGGTGTTCGTCATGTGATTTACTTCTGTTGAGCGCACAGTGTCAGGCTGGTGAGGCCCAGTGTCTGTGCTGTATGTAAAGGGTATAACTACCATTTTCTCCATTACAAGTCAAATGTCCAACGGGGCACTAGGGCAAGCTGAGCCCTGCCAGTATGTAAGTTGGAATTGTCTGGCTAACGGAATTGTAACCATGCCCCCCCCCTGCTTATTTAGTTCCAGCTTCCTGAAGGGATGAAGGAGATAATGTGGAACCAGAAGAGACCACCAGAAGGCAGCTGGGGGGTATCCCTGCCCCTGAATGTTGTTTAAACTTGCCCTTCTCCCCCGCCCCCCCCGTCAGTATTGCTTTGGTTTGATCCAGCATGAATCCCCCCTACTGACTGTGTAACGTTACTCCCCCTACTGGAAGGAGGGAAGTTCTTAGATGGGGGGGTCGGCTGGGAAACTGAATACAAAGGCCCATAGCTATAATATCAGCCCGATGAGTTCCATTTCCCAATATCCTCATTTAATTCCATGTTTGGGCCAATAATAAACTCAGTCCCCCAACTCCTGTCTCCTGTACCTTTTATTGTGTTGGGTTGGGAACCCCCAAATACTGTCCCACTTCCACTGATTCTTCTTCTTAGCGCCCCCCATTATCTAAACGCTACTCCTCCTATAGTTTTAGGGGTACAACACTCAAACTCCCCACACTTCTTCGCCCTATAGCGGAGCAGGTTGTTTGTGTGTTTCTAAGGGATCCCGCCCCCTGTCTTCTTGGGGAGCCTCTCCGAACCCCCCAATTATCCCATTGACTTTGACAGGGAAGATTTTTAAACTGCTGCCACACTTACAGCTTTGAAGCTACACCCCCAAAACTTGAATCACATAGTCATGGGGTCAGTCTGAATAAAAATATGATGATTGTTGGATGCCCAAAAGTGGGCGGAGCTGTGAACAACCAATCAGATTTTACCTAATGACTTTCAATGGGGAAATCCAACCTGCTGCCATTCTCACAGTATTAACCCCAGTGTCCCCAAACTTTTCACAGTTGGTCACTAGGGGACTGCAGTTTTATTTTTGAAAAAGTGGGTGGGGCCACTAACAGCCAATCAGATTTCACCTATTGAATTTTATTGGTTTAATGCCAGGGTTCCCAAACTTTGCACATTTTGTCACTGGGTGACTAGGTCCCAAGTTTAGAAAAGTGGGCAGAGCCAACAAAGCCAATCAGATTTCACCTATAGACTTTCATTGGTTTACATTTAAACTGCTGCTATTCTTTAGATATTAATACTAAGGATTCTTAATAAATCATTGATTGTTTGTTTTTTTTTAATCAAATAACTTTCAGGAGTTTATGTGAGTTTCTAAAAACACCGGTTAGTAAATGCCCCCCCATAGTTTCTCGGGTGTCTCAGCAAAGCAAAACTCCAGTCCCCCCTCCCTGTTCCCCCAACCTTTCCCTGTCTCTCTAATAAGCAAACAGAGCCGCTCAATGTCACACAACAATGGAACGTTTATTGTATAAATGTGTCTCTTTACAAAAAAATGAAAGATTTAATATTGTTGTCAGTCTTCTGTTTGAAGAGCGACTTCTATTTGATTTAGCATCAGATGCACTTACAAACGCTTGCAAGTGTTTTCTGAATTCCATATTTCTTTCCTTTGCTGCAGAAGAGGCTAGCCATCGGGGACCAGATGTTATTGTGGGGCCCGAGGATGACAAATGGGCCCCTGTGCCCCTACCCCACCCCCCAATGGCTGCCTTGTAGCAGAATTAAGTGTAAAACAACTGTACTTTTCCGAGTGTATCTTGGAAACGTTTTCCCAACTCATCCGAGCGGCTTCTTCAGTTCAGATGGCAGGTAGGGAATTCCCCGGCACTTAAACCCTTGAGGGTAGAACAGTCACAGACATCCAATTGCAATGGTTCCATTAAACGTATTCAGTTAGGGGTTGGCTGAAACTGACAGGGGTAAGAAGGTAAGATCCAATCACAGTGGTACCATGATTCCCATTGATGCAGATTTTATTCCTTCAAAGTATGACTGGAACAGAACAGTCACAGATGTCCAATCACAACGATTCCATTGAGCTTATTCAGTTAGGTGTGTGTTGGCCTGGTCTCTTTGCTTGTCTTTATTGATGAGCCAATGGCTGTGAATCCATGCCTGCCGAAAAAACTTGCTCATCGCTACCTGTCTCTCATTTAGTTTTCATAAAGGCCCAGTCTGGGGACCCACAAGTTCTCAGAGCTCCTTTTAGAGGTTTGTATTCCTTCTCTTCAGCCTCTGCATTGAGTGCCACAGTGTCAGCCCAATGGTGTAAAGTCCAAATAATGCCAAGTTTATGTTCCAAAGGGCGGTGGGAATGAAACAGCAAGTACTGATCTTTCAGTTCCCTTGAAGGTGCCCAGGGCTTTCTTTTCCACTTCTTCCATGTAACAGTTCACTACAACTGGAGACACAGGCATAACACCACCATGTTTTTGTCCATAGAAAACTTCCTTGTGCTTGAAGTAGGTGGTATTGAGACACAGGCCCAGTAAGGAACAAACTTGTTCTGGATTCAGCTTTGTTCTGCTGTGGAGGGTGGTGTCTTGTTTCAGCCGTTTCCTCACTCTGTTTGTCATCAACATACAATGGCGCTTTGACACCCTTACCCTGGCGGTTTCACAGCAGTTTACACTTCCAGGCATGTACTTTGAAGGATTAACACCCTCATCAATAAGAATCATGGTACCACTGTCACTGGATCTCACCTTCTTACCCCTGTCAGTTTCAGCCAACCCCTAATTGAACACGTTCAATAGAACCATTGTGATTGGATGTCTGTGAGTGTACTACCCTCAAGGGTTCAAGTGCCGGGGAATTCCCTACCTGCCATCTGAACTGAAGAAGCCGCTCGGATGAGTAGGGGAAACGTTTCCAAGAAGAACTCAGAAAAGTCCAGTTGCCTCAGACCTAATTCTACTAGATACAGCAGGTGTTACAGCTCAGATGTTTTTGCTCCACCTGAGGAAGAGAAAAGGATTTATCATATGAATTCAGTGTATTAGGTAAAATGTTAAAATAAATATATAAAGGACAAGGAATGGTTAATTCATTGTTGGGGTACCATTATCTTAGGTAAAATTTTAGTCGGGTTCTCACATATATGGGGAATTTATAAATAGTTCGAGTTCGATTTTTTTTCACGATTAAAGATTTTTTTGCGCTCGAAAAACCTCAAATTCGAATTATGATTCGAAAACTCAAATGTCTGTTATTTAAGTGCAAAAAACCTGAAAACTCCAATGTAAAACTTCACCATCTAAATGCGTGTGAGTTTATATAGAAGTAAATGGGAGTTGCCCTGGGCAAAGTTTTTCACAAATTAGTAAATTCGAGGTATTCAAGTTTTTTTTTTATCTGAAAGAGTTTTCCTTATTAATAAATAAAAAGAGCATTTGATATGTGACTTTATTAAATGTAGAAGAACAAATTCACCAACAAATGAGCCAATAATATATATAATGGGTACAATAAAGTAGGTAATATTATCCCTACCTCAGGAGGCTGATGTTATTGCCGCTGCTCTCTGGGTCTGGTTAAAAGACAATTGAGCGCAGACAGCGCCTCGAGCTGAACTCTGAGGGGGCTTCCTCCTCGCTCAGTTCTTCTTCCTGGTTATAAAAGAGAAAAGACCAAAAATAAATATTTCACAGGGCAAATGAATGCAAAGTTTGTAGAAGGTTTCTTTTTCTGCTTACACTGTCACTGGATTCCTCCGATGATGTTGGCTGTTGAAAAGACAGGAAAAGGGGATTAAAAATAAAGTCAGTTACAATCTTTAGACTACAGTCTGCGTGTTACAATCTAACACAACGTATAAAACTATTCCCATTAATTCAGCCCCACAGAACTACATTAACTCAGTTCCCTAGAGAAGATGCTAAAATGAATGTTCTCTAGGGCGATCTGATGCCGGGATGGAAATTGTAATATAATTGTCTTTGCTGCTTACCCCAAAGAGTTTGATGGGCTGAAAAGGAGGCATGCCCCTTCGATTCTCCTGGTTAAGATTAGAAAACCCAGATCAGTACAGAATAAGATAAAACAAATCTTTACAATGTCTTTAATTGCACTTTCCCGTCCATTGATTATTTTCTGCTTACCTCGCAGTGACAGGAATGGTGCGAGGAGGAGGATGACGAACGATGTTGTTCTTCCTGGATAAAACAGAGAGAAGATCAGAAACAAATATTTCACAGCGCAACTGAATGCAAAGTTTGTAAAAGGTTTTTTTCTGCTTACGTCATCAAGGCTCTTTTCAGGCTCCTGACAGGCCTAATGGGAATACAGAAAAAGAGGATTAAACTCAGTTCAGTTAAACTCCTTATTGCAGTGCAACACAACATATAAACGTAACATATTGTGCCCATTGCTGCTTACCTGCGGCAGAGCGTCGCCTGCTCCCTCCTAGTTTTGGGGGAAAAAAGAATAATATTGTATCAGCTTAGCCTCATAAATCATTCTGAGATAAAACTTGTATAAAGGAAAGTAATATAATACTGAGTGGCGCCATTTTCACAATATGTCTCCCTTCCCTTTTACTTACCTGACAGGTGTTATTGTCGGAGGGAGTCTCAGATGGTTCCTCCTAGTTAAGAAATAGAAAAGGCCCAGATCAGATCAATTCAATGTAGTAATGAGGATTTTGAGACAGGGTATAAATATCACAAAGGGACACGGTAGGAATGACATTAATATGGCTGCTAAAGTGTAAGAGAGCAGAAACAATTATTTCTTCTTACCTGGCGAGTCTGAGCCCCGGGTGTTTCTGGGCGCTCCTGGGTAAGAAAGGGAAATGAAAAAGATGAGCAAGGTTGTATGATTTCTGTTGTAAATAAGCCGATTGGCTGATAAGTGACTTTGGTTTGCATTTATCCCTCTCTATTAGCCTCATGCTTACCTCAATCTCCTCGCCAGGCTCAGGGATCTGCACTGGCTCCTCCTGATGAAGAGCGATACGATTAGTTATGGGATCAACTTACTATAGTTCTGTAGTTCATTATCATTAATTAACTCAGAAAATAAAATAGTTCCTTTACTACTTACCTGGCAGATGTTGGTACCAGGGGTCGGTGGCTCTGGGCAGATGGTGTCGCCCAAACCAACCGACGGAACCTGATTAAGAGAGGAAAATAGATCAGATTCACTGGGAAAAGTGGCGCGGGGATACAAACATGGGATGCACAGAGGCCGATATGGAAGGGAATCAGGGAACCATGTTACTGGGCCGAGTTACCGGCAGATTTATCTAAATTCTCCCACAAAAATCTCACAAATTACTTATTTATTAAAAGATTCAAATGTAAAAAACCCGAAGGAATAAAACTGCAGAACGAATACAAATAAGAGTGCGAAAACCTCATTTGCACAAGAATATTCAATATACAATATTCAATACAAAAATCATGAAAACCTCTCGAGCCAAAAATCCAATACAGATTGTTACGATTGGCCGGCGCGGCTCCCAATGACAGCTTTTAGACAGCGCCATTTTGTATTAGTGTTTTTACACTTGGTAAATTAAAAAAAACTGGTGTAATTAGTAAAATGTTCTATTTTAAAGGCTAAAAAAGGTGAGATGAAAACAAAGAAAATATGAACATTAGCAAATAAAAAAGGGGGAGCGAATAGTAATAATGTATGGGGTCCTTTTCTGCTTACCAGGCAGATTTCAGTGGTCTCTGGAAGAGCCTGGGAATGGGATAAACAAACGTGATGTTATTTTATAGAATTAAAGGCCTATCATCTATCAAGATCTATATAAGGCACAAAATGACTAAAGATGTGTTAAGTAGTGGGGAAAAAGTGCTTTTGAGACAATATTATTCATGTGTTTAAATAAATGCAGAGTCAGTACAGGTATGGGATCCGTTATCCGGAGACCCGTTATCCAGAAAGCTCTGAATTATGGAAAGGCTGTCTCCCATAGACTCCATTTTAATTAAATAATTCAAATTTTTAAAAATGATTCCCTTTTCTCTGTAATAATAAAACAGTACCTGTACTTGATCCCAACTAAGATATAATTACCCCTTATTGGGGGCAGAACAGTCCTATTGGGTTTATTTAATGGTTAAATGATTCCCTTTTCTCTGTAATAATAAAACGCAAGGGCAAATCAGTCCTATTGGGTTTAATTAACATTTTATTGTTATTTTAGTAGACGTAAGGTATGGAGATCCAAATTACGGAAAAAACCCTTATCGGGAATACCCTTGGTCCCGTGCATTCTGGATAACGGATCCTATACCTGTACGTGAATTTATTCAGATATCAATTCAAAGGGGAAGGGGCTGTCTCTTGCCAGGGAACCAAACATATTGAAAATGGTTTCAGCAATAATAATCTATTATATATATTGATATGTTATAGAATGTGCCATATATGGTTTGTGGTAATGAATGATTTTGTAGTTTAAATATAGATTTAAAAATGAGAAAGGAGAAATGATGGGGGAATGGGGTCAGTAGTGAATATACCAGTAAATTCTCTGCGTTATTAAGGGCCTTTGACAAAGTCACATATAAATCTATAGGTCAGTAAATAATAAGGTTTCAATAACACATTAACCAGGAAAGTTGTGTTTTTTACATTTGGCCAAATTGCTACTTACCACAATGATGTCGCCGGCGGGTTCGTCTTGGTGGTTCTAGGAAGGATAAAATCATGTTTTATTACAAGAATAAACAAGCAAAAATAGCAAAAAATAAAAGTAAATGAAATGGCTGGAAAAGCACAAATAGTGAGCAAAGTGTGATCATTATATTGTGTTAACCAGTTCCTCTCTGCTTACCACGACGACCACACCGACTTCATCTTTTTGAATCTAGGAAGAATAAAAACACGTTTTATTACAAAATAAATGAGAAAAAGGCAAACAAATTGTAAATGCAATGGCTCGAATAGCGCAAATAGTCAGTAATGTGGGATTTTTATACTGAGTGAATCAGTTATTCTCTGCTTACCGCAACAAATTCGCTTTCAGGTTATTCCGTCGTTTCTAGAGAAGAATAAAAAAAGGTTTTATTATAAAAAGAAATGAGCGAATAGGCAAAGTAGAATGAATTCAGCAATACAATAGGGCGAGCAGATCACTTGCCCTGCAATATGTATTTATTAGACGTGTCCCTGAATTTTCAAGTGATCTGGTCTCCCTACAATAACGATCAAACTGACCTCAGTTAAAATGTCTAAATATATAGATTAGTGATGAGCAATTTTTTTGCACCAGGCATGGATTTGCAGTGAATTTCCGCATTTTGCCATTGGTGAATTGTTTCGCGGTCGCGTCAAATTAATTTTCAATAGACCGTGCCATAGAAGCACACAATCTATTATGTTTTCAGTGGAGCTGTTGTTATACTTTATTATATTACAGGTATAAGATTCCTTATCCGGAAACCCGTTATCCAGAAAGTTCCAAATGACGGAAAGCCCATCTCCCATAAACTCCATTATAAGCAAATAATTCTAATTTTTAAAAATGATTCCCTTTTCTCTGTAATAATAAAACAGTACCTGTACTTGATCCCAACTAAGATATAATTACCCCTTATTGGGGGCAGAACAGCCCTATTGGGTTTATTTAATGGTTAAATGATTCCCTTTCTCTTGTAATAATAAAACAGTACCTGTACTTGATCCCAACTAAGATATAATTACCCCTTATTGGGGCAGAACAGCCCTATTGGGTTTATTTAATGGTTAAATGATTCCCTTTTCTCTGTAATAATAAAACAGTACCTGTACTTGATCCCAACTAAGATATAATTACCCCTTATTGGGGGCAGAACAGCCCTATTGGGTTTAAATGATATTTAAATAATCGTTTAGTAGACTTAAGGTATGGAGATCCAAATTACGGAAAGATCCCTTATCCAGAAAGCCCCAGGTCCCAAGCATTCTGGATAACGGGCCCTATACCTGTATATAGCAAGGCTATGAATAGCACTAAATGTGTGATATTAGAGTAAAAAGAATAAAGTTCTTACCCTTGGCACACAAGGGAGCCACGAAATTAACCTTCGAAACATTCTCTCAAATTTCTCTCTATGGAGACAAGAAATATCACTAGTTACAGTAATTAGAGAGTTAAAAATGAGTGAAACTGTCAAAAAAAGTGAAACAGCAAAAAATCTTCGAAACATGAAAAAAGACGCACAGAAACACGACGCTCAACGTTTCTTTTCACGCGTGCGTCAATTTGTTTGACAAATAGTTTCCGAATTTTTGTGCCATTTCTAGAAAAAAATACGCCAAAGCCCTCACAGCGCCAGTATTAAAATTATTAGTTATTATTATCTCTTATTCTTGCTAACGTTGGCACAAACATCCCTAGAGCTCCACCTACCTCAGTCACCTGATCAAGAATGAGCCAGTTTGGCCGCTGCTTGGGCACTTTGACAGTTGACAAACCGTGCTGCTTATTCGGGAACAGAGTGCTATGACTTTTCTGAGGGGTGGGCGGTTAATTGCCCCAGTAGGGGGCAATTAACCACCGTTTGTTGTAGACCCATGAATGAGGTGTCAAACCGTGCGGCTTATTCGGGAATGAGGTGCTATGACTTTTCTGAGGGGTGGGCGGTTAGTTGCCCCAGCAATGAGGTGTCAAATGAGGTGAGGTGTCAAACTGTGCGGCTTATTCAGGAACGGAGTGCTATGACTTTTCTGAGGGGTGGGTGGTTAATTGCCCCAGCAGGGGGCAATTAACCACCGTTTGTCGTAGACCCATGAATGAGGTGTCAAACCGTGCTGCTTATTCGGGAATGGAGTGCTATGACTTTTCTGAGGGGTTGGCGGTTAATTGCCCCAGCAGGGCGAACTGAAGGAAACATTGTAATATTGGGGCACAAGTTTTGCCACGGCAAGCACCACTCACATTTTCTTCAGGAAATGCACCTCTCTAGTTATTATTATTCTTAGCGCCCCCATTTTCAAACATCTGATTGGTTGCCATGGGTAACTGCCCCGGTGCAAATCTGCCCAGTATTCATAAATATATAATCAAGGGTGTCCAATCTGCACGCCCCTCCATTCAACTGCTTTTGAATAACAACTCCCTGCAACCCCCAGCAAATATAGGCTTCCAGACAAATGTACTTATTTATACTATAATATTGCATATTTTCATTCTATTGGCATCATATGTTGGGGGAAATGTGACTGTGAAGCTGTTGTACAGAGGATAACCACACGGGGGCGCTGCTCTCACATCAGACAAGGTCACATTTTGAGAATTATTCCCTGCAATGCCCTGTGTAGGTCAGTATTGTAACTAAATATATTTACAGGGGATATAAACCCCTTTAAAGGTGTAAAAGTAAAACTATGGGGCGCAGTGGGGCAGCATTATGGCTGGGTTTATATCCCCTTTACTGGAAGACTCACATCATACAGTATCTGCCTCTGTGGCAATACCCCTTTTCAGCCACCTGATGGCGCTGCATGGCTTCTATCATTTGCTACACTTGGTAGTCTGCAATTTTCTTTTCCAGCGCTGGCAATAATATCTTGTAGTTCTACAGCCTGCGGCATTACAGATATTGCTAAAACACTGCACACTACTAAGTCTGCTGGGAGTTGTAGTTGCAGCAGTTGACTTCAGACTGGGCAGCACTGCTATAGACGGTGCTTGTACAGTGGAATAAGTTAGTATGTGGGAAAGATATTTGTGAGTACAGGTATATATACAGCATTACTAAAGGGGATGTTAACCCTCCCTAATACTCTCCCATGTGTGTGTGTGTGCCCCCAAGCTTAAATATGCAAGAGAATTCTCCAATGAGAGAGAGAGCGTTATGTCTGTCATCTCTCTGCTGCAACAAAGCAATGGCAATAATTTTTACATATTTGTTTGTTGAACCATAAATGTTATCAAATATTATATTGGTGGATATAAAGGTAAATTCCCCCTGGGGCTGATCATGTGATCAAAGAGCAGGGAGTCAATAGCTCATTGGGCAGGCTGGGGAAAAATGATGTTGTTGGATGATATTGATTTAGGATTATCTCTGACCCTGATATTACTAGACTACAGTTCCCAGCATGCACAGGACACCATTAAGTAGGTGCTCCAGTCAGGGGCCCCAAGGCAGAGGAGGGGTCAAAGGAGACTCAAAATTGGGGGTATTCCTGGGGCGAATCAGGGGGGATAACTATCAGGGTGCAGCAATTTTTTTTTTCATTGTTCTACTTAACATCCAGCTGACTGGGGCCCCTGTAGGCGAGGGCCCATGATTATAATAGCAGCCCTCAGTATATCGGTGTTTAATGCAGGCTGTAGCCCATCAATTTCTGATTGGAACCATCCTGCTCTAGAAGATCTAGGTCCCTTTTATATTCTCTGCACTTCTGGTTCTGACTCCTAAAAATTTGTAGCAGATACCAGCTGACCTGGAAGGTAACGGCCATCTGCTACTTTGTGTCAAGAGTCAGATCTAGAGGAAAGATATGGACAAAAACGGATATTGCCTTCAGTGGCAATTACACAGAGCGGGAAAAAGGGAAAATTCAATACCAACTTACCGGAATTTTCTTTTCCTGGCTATCCATGGCAGCATTCACTCATGGGTTATTCCACCCGCTGATAGCTGATAGGACAGAATTAAATATAATTAATCACTCCAGATACCCCACCTATATATAGATCCACCCCTTTCCCTCCAGCGTGTCTTTGTATCTTAGCAATTATATTCAAAATGGGGTGGGAAAGCGTGAATGCTGCAATGGATAGCCAGGAAAATTCCGGTAAGTTGGTATTGAATTCTCCCTTTTCCCTGCCTATTGCTTGAACCATAAAGTTAATTGCAAAAGGTGTAACGAATAAATGGAAAACTGCTTAATATTTTGGAGTTAATAGAATACAACACAAATCTGCATTAATATACATATGCACAAATGGCTTCAGTGTTTTTGTGCCACCGGGCGGGATCCACAAAGATGAAGAGAAACTTTTTTAAAATGTTGAACTGCAAACATTTCAAATAGTGATAAACTCACCCAAACTACATTGATCCTAAGACTAAACTACCAGTACTGGCTTTGTATCCCTTTGCCCTACAGACAAAGGGATACAGACTGCAGCTGGATGCAATGAAGCCATAGCAAGCTGAGCTAATCAGCCTATCAGAAACTTTCTTATTAAGGGGAATGGCATAAACATAACTTACCTGATTCCCCAATCCTAGCACTTATAGGGATCCATAGGGTTAACTAGTCCCTATGGCTTTAAACCCTGCAGCTTCCTTGGTTTGTGCTGTTACTGGGCAAAGCCCCATGTATCAGTTTAGAGTTTCCATCTGTGTGTTATTGGGTAACAGGGAGACCCCCCCCCCAGGCCCTCTGATATAGTGCTTAGCAGGGGGGCGTGACTTCCTCTTTGGCTGCCTTTGTTCTTAGGGGAAGGACCAGTGAGCCTGGGAGCAGGACATAGGCCCCAGTAAAGTCGGGGACAGGGACCCCGTGAACCCCGAGGACTAGTAAAATAGTTACTCTTGTGGAGCACTCTCTAGGGGAGTGAGGTAGAGAGGGAAGGAAGGGCGGTTTTCCAGCCCCACCAAGGAAAGTAGTGGGAAGTATTTCTTCCAGACAGGCACTGTTGCCTTAGCGTAGGGCCACGGTTTAGACATAGGAGGCCAGAGGGGCAGAAAGAAATCAGCAAAACTGCTGATGAGAAAAAAGCAAATAAAAGGTATAGAAAGTAAGATGCCAGTGATCTGCCCTGTAACAGCCCTATTAATAAGGGGAGTAGTAAATGCCCCTGCTACCTGCCCCGCCATAATATTGTAGCCATACATCTATATATAGGTGGGGTATCTGGAGTGATGGTCTAATTATTTTTAATTCTGCCCTATCAGTGGGTGGAATAACCCATGAGTGAATGCTGCCATGGATAGCCAGGGAAAGCCATTTATATTAGGTCGGTGCTTAGAATGGCTTATTGTGTGCCCAGAACATTCCTTCTCTGTATATTTGTATTTATACATATGGGTAGGAGGTGCCATAGTGTTTCCCTTAGACAGTACAGTATGGGGGTACAGCTTATTGTGTGCCCAAAACATTCCTTCTCTGTATATTTGTATTTATACATATGGGTAGGAGGTGCCATAGTGATTCCCTTAGACAGCACAGTATGGGGGTACAGCTTATTGTGTGCCCAGAACATTCCTTCTCTGTTTATTTGTATTTCTACATATGGGTAGGAGGTGCCATAGTGTTTCCCTTAGACAGTACAGTATGGGGGTACAGCTTATTGTGTTTCCAGAACATTCCTTCTCTGTATATTTGTATTTATACATATGGGTAGGAGGTGCCATAGTGTTTCCCTTAGACAGTACAGTATGGGGGTACAGCTTATTGTGTGCCCAGAACATTCCTTCTCTGTATATTTGTATTTATAGATATGGGTAGGTATTTTATTGAATGTATAAACTTTACAAGCAAATCATAAACATTTCAAAAGCAAAAAAGCATCACATTATTAACCAATAAAAAGCACCAGAATAAAATCACACGACAGACATAATATACAGAGCTGCCATATTTACTGCGCCGCACACTCACGCACCACTGCGCATCTTTAGAGCCTATTCTGCTTCTGCCCCCACCCCCTGCATCACCCCTTCTTTTGGGGTACTCTCTGCACCCCCCAGGTCAACCACCACCTCCTCCCCTGGGGACTCCCCCTAACTCTCCTCTCTTTTCTCTTTCTCTTCTTCCTGTCCTTCTTTGCCAAGGCCCTAGCCTTCCTCTTTTCTGTCCTTTCCTCCTCCCGCAGCCTCTCCTCCTCTTCCTCAGCGAGACCCCCCCCCCCCCCACTCTTACCATCCGGCAGGACAAACCTGTTGTCACCGCCATTTCTGGGGAAAGTTTTTCTTTTTCTCTGAGGATTTTCCCCCCCCCGCCACTCCCCCTCTCTCCTTTTCCCCCCCGCCACTCCCCCTCTCTCCTTTTCCCCCGCATTCCCTTTGGGTAACTGCCCTACTGCCCCACCCACCACCTTAGTACATGGGGCAGAGGATTCAGGCTGCACAGCCTCCCTCTCTGGTTCCACTACCTCTGAGGTTTGATTCCCTTCCTCTAGAAGTTCCATTGCGAGGCTCATTTCCTCCTCCAAAGAACATTCCGCAACCATATTGTGCCAGGCGTCGAGGCAAGAGTTGTGGGCGTGGCCTAAGCACAAATTGCAGCGGAGTTTCTGGCATTCCTTACTGGGATGCCCAGTCTCACCACAGAGGGCGCCCTTTACAATAGGGCATTTAACTGCAAAGTGCCTGTTTGAGCCGCACTTGAAACACACCCTGGCTTGGCCGGGGTAGAAGCAAACGCCCCTTCCCAATAAAGAAGGAATTAGGGAGGAGCTTGGGGACATGGAAATTCCTGTGCATTTTGACCTGCACCTTCCAACCCCCCACCCAGAAATCCTCCTCATCATACAGTGGGGTAAAGGGGCGCAGAACGGTGTCTCTTTAGCCAGATCAGCACATCATCCTGGCGCACAGACTCTTAAACATGATGGTGACTGTCTTGATGTCGGGCCTGGAGACTGGGGTCACCCTAAACCCCTCCCACTCTGGGGCGCCTCTCTTACCCTCATACCTGCGCCAGAAATCATCCAACCCCTGAGACAGTTTGAAGCTGAGATCAAACTCAGTGTCTGTGACACTTATCACCCCAAACACGTCTGCAGGGTTAAAACCCAGGGGCTGTTTGAGGAGATTCCTGGCTGCAAACCTGCAGGGGTAAAACCCAGGGGCTGTTTGATGAGATTCCTGGCTACAAACCTGCCCCGGGAACTCACCACTCTCCTTCACCCACTTGATCTTCACTGCATTCTTCCTCCTACTGGCAGCACTCTTACCCGCCATAGAGACATTCTGTCTCTTACCGTCCCAAGCACCTCTCCTCCCTTGTGCCCCTTCACTCTCGGTATTTATAGGGGGATTCCCTGCACCCTCTGTGGCACCACTTTCACCCCCTCTTACTGCAGCATCACATACAGTTTTATCAGTCAGCAGTGCAGCCATGTCAGTACTCCCCGCAGCCATGTCTGTACTCCCAGCAGCCATGTCAGTACTCCCTGCAGCCATGTCTGTACTCCCAGCAGCCATGTCAGTACTCCCAGCAGCCATGTCAGTACTCCCAGCAGCCATATGAGTACTCCCAGCAGCCATGTCAGTACTCCCAGCAGCCATATGAGTACTCCCCGCAGCCATGTCTGTACTCCCAGCAGCCATGTCAGTACTCCCCGCAGCCATGTCAGTACTCCCAGCAGCCATGTCAGTACTCCCAGCAGCCATGTGAGTACTCCCAGCAGCCATGTCAGTACTCCCAGCAGCCATATGAGTACTCCCAGCAGCCATATGAGTACTCCCAGCAGCCATATGAGTACTCCCAGCAGCCATGCCAGTACTCCCCGCAGCCATGTCAGTACTCCCAGCAGCCATATCAGTCAGTACTCCCAGCAGCCATGTCAGTACTCCCAGTAGCCATATGAGTACTCCCAGCAGCCATCTCAGTACTCCCCGCATCCATGACAGTACTCCCAGCAGCCATGCCAGTACTCCCAGCAGCCATCTCCGTACTCCCAGCAGCCATGCCAGTACTCCCCGCAGCCATGCCAGTACTCCCAGTAGCCATATGAGTACTCCCAGCAGCCATATGAGTACTCCCCGCAGCCATATGAGTACTCCCAGCAGCCATGCCAGTACTCCAAGCAGCTATGTCAGTACTCCCAGCAGCCATGCCAGTACTCCAAGCAGCTATGTCAGTACTCCCAGCAGCCATGCCAGTACTCCAAGCAGCTATGTCAGTACTCCAAGCAGCTATGTCAGTACTCCAAGCAGCTATGTCAGTACTCCAAGCAGCCATGCCAGTACTCCAAGCAGCTATGTCAGAACTCCAAGCAGCTATGTCAGTACTGCCCGCAGCCATATGAGTACTCCCAGCAGCCATGCCAGTACTCCAAGCAGCTATGTCAGTACTCCCAGCAGCCATGCCAGTACTCCAAGCAGCTATGTCAGTACTCCCAGCAGCCATGCCAGTACTCCAAGCAGCTATGTCAGTACTCCCAGCAGCCATGCCAGTACTCCAAGCAGCTATGTCAGTACTCCAAGCAGCTATGTCAGTACTCCAAGCAGCTATGTCAGTACTCCAAGCAGCTATGTCAGTACTCCAAGCAGCCATGCCAGTACTCCAAGCAGCTACAGTGGTGTGAAAAACTATTTGCCCCCTTCCTGATTTCTTTTTCTTTTGCATGTTTGTCACACTTAAATGTTTCTGTTCATCAAAAACCGTTAACTATTAGTCAAAGATAACATAATTGAACACAAAATGCAGTTTTTAAATGAAGGTTTACGTTATTAAGGGAGAAAAAAAACTCCAAATCTACATGGCCCTGTGTGAAAAAGTGATTGCCCCCCTTGTTAAAAAATAACTTAACTGTGGTTTATCAATTTAAATTTTCAATTTCAATATCAATTTCTGTAGTCACCCCCAGGCCTGATTACTGCCACACCTGTTTCAATCAAGAAATCACTTAAATAGGAGCTACCTGACACAGAGAAGTAGCCCAAAAGCACCTCAAAAGCTAGACATCATGCCAAGATCCAAAGAAATTCAGGAACAAATGAGAACAAAAGTAATTGAGATCTATCAGTCTGGTAAAGGTTATAAAGCCATTTCTAAAGCTTTGGGACTCCAGCAAACCACAGTGAGAGCCATTATCCACAAATGGCAAAAACATGGAACAGTGGTGAACCTTCCCAGGAGTGGCCGGCCGACCAAAATTACCCCAAGAGCGCAGAGACAACTCATCCGAGAGGCCACAAAAGACCCCAGGACAACATCTAAAGAACTGCAGGCCTCACTTGCCTCAATTAAGGTCAGTGTTCACGACTCCACCATAAGAAAGAGACTGGGCAAAAACGGCCTGCATGGCAGATTTCCAAGGCGCAAACCACTTTTAAGCAAAAAGAACATTATGGCTCATCTCAATTTTGCTAAAAAACATCTCAATGATTGCCAAGACTTTTGGGAAAATATCTTGTGGACCGACGAGACAAAAGTTGAACTTTTTGGAAGGTGCATGTCCCGTTACATCTGGCGTAGAAGTAACACAGCATTTCAGAAAAAGAACATCATACCAACAGTAAAATATGGTGGTGGTAGTGTGATGGTCTGGGGTTGTTTTGCTGCTTCAGGACCTGGAAGGCTTGCTGTGATAGATGGAACCATGAATTCTACTGTCTACCAAAAAATCCTGAAGGAGAATGTCCGGCCATCTGTTCGTCAACTCAAGCTGAAGCGATCTTGGGTGCTGCAGCAGGACAATGACCCAAAACACACCAGCAAATCCACCTCTGAATGGCTGAAGAAAAACAAAATGAAGACTTTGGAGTGGCCTAGTCAAAGTCCTGACCTGAATCCTATTGAGATGTTGTGGCATGACCTTAAAAAGGCGGTTCATGCTAGAAAACCCTCAAATAAAGCTGAATTACAACAATTCTGCAAAGATGAGTGGGCCAAAATTCCTCCAGAGCGCTGTAAAAGACTCGTTGCAAGTTATCACAAATGCTTGATTGCAGTTATTGCTGCTAAGGGTGGCCCAACCAGTTATTACTTTTTCACACAGGGCCATGTAGGTTTGGATTTTTTTTCTCCCTAAATAATAAAAACCCTCATTTAAAAACTGCATTTTGTGTTTACTTGTGTTATCTTTGACTAATAGTTAAATGTGTTTGATGATCAGAAACATTTTGTGTGACAAACATGCAAAAGAATAAGAAATCAGGAAGGGGGCAAATAGTTTTTCACACCACTGTATGTCAGTACTCCAAGCAGCTATGTCAGTACTCCCCGTAGCCATATGAGTACTCCCAGCAGCCATGCCAGTACTCCAAGCAGCTATGTCAGTACTCCCAGCAGCCATGCCAGTACTCCAAGCAGCTATGTCAGTACTCCAAGCAGCCATGCCAGTACTCCAAGCAGCTATGTCAGTACTCCAAGCAGCTATGTCAGTACTCCAAGCAGCTATGTCAGTACTCCCCGCAGCCATGTCAGTACTCCCCGCAGCCATATGAGTACTCCCAGCAGCCATGCCAGTACTCCAAGCAGCTATGTCAGTACTCCCCGCAGCCACGCCAGTACTCCCAGCAGCCACGCCAGTACTCCCAGCAGCCACGCCAGTACTCCCAGCAGCCACGCCAGTACTCCCCGCAGCCACGCCAGTACTCCCCGCAGCCACGCCAGTACTCCCAGCAGCCACGCCAGTACTCCCAGCAGCCACGCCAGTACTCCAAGCAGCCACGCCAGTACTCCAAGCAGCCATGCCACACCATTACACCACCACCAGCCTGCACAGTGGTAACAAGGCATGATGGATCCATGTTCTCATTCTGTTTACGCCAAATTCTGACTCTACCATTTTAATGTCTCAACAGAAATCGAGACTCATCAGACCAGGCAACACTTTTCCAGTCTTCAACTGTCCAATTTTGGTGAGCTTGTGCAAATTGTAGCCTCTTTTTCCTATTTGTAGTGGAGATGAGTGGTACCCAGTGGGGTCTTCTGCTGTTGTAGCCCATCCACCTCAAGGTTGTGCGTGTTGTGGCTTCACAAATGCTTTGCTGCTTACCTCGGTTGTAACGAGGGGTTATTTCAGTCAAAGTTGCTCTTCTATCAGCTTGAATCAGTTCTTCTTCTTCTATCAGCTTGAACCATTCTCCTCTGACCTCTAGCATCAACAAGGCATTTTTGCCCACAGGACTGCCGCATACTGGATGTTTTTCCCTTTTCACACCATTCTTTGTAAACCCTAGAAATGGTTGTGTGTGAAAATCCCAGTAACTGAGCAGATTGTGAAATACTCAGACCGGCCCGTCTGGCACCAACAACCATGCCACGCTCAAAATTGCTTAAATCACCTTTCTTTCCCATTCTGACATTCAGTTTGGAGTTCAGGAGATTGTCTTGACCAGGACCACACCCGTAAATGCATTGAAGCAACTGCCATGTGATTGGTTGATTAAATAATTGCATTAATGAGAAATTGAACAGGTGTTCCTAATAATCCTTTTGGTGAGTGTACATATTAATTACATTAGTAGCATTTGTCTATTGGTCACTTCCCAATAGATAACTGGCCAGCTGGATGTGACTAACACATTTTCAGACATATACGTAAAGAACAAAGGTGGCATCTGTGAACTGAAGTTGCCACCACTACGTTTAACCCTTTGCCTGTTGGCAGTCACAGCCAATTCAGGAGCCCCTGCAAATATAGAATCTTTTTTTCCCAAAATAGCAATTACGGACCTGGAGACAAGGTAAAAAATGGCTTCATTTTTTTCTTTTTAACTTTATTTTTATTATATTTTTCAACAAGAATAGTACTAATTGTCATGTGGACAATGACCAATAACATAAATACAACAAACAAAATAAAGAAGAAAGGGAAAAAAAAGAATGGAGTAATGGTAGCCCTATATATTACATTTGACATATATTCTTTAAGTTCTCACTGGCTTCACTTTTTCTATAGGTTTTAAAGGTGCAGCATCTGAATAACCACACAACACTCTGAGGGGATTTCACAATGTAAAGGTTGCAATACACTGGTTGATACTCTATGCTATGGCATCTGATGCTGTATGAATGGCTGTTCTCATGTAGGGGCGACTTCTATGGGCATATTTATTATAGTGTGTAAGCCAACATAAATGGTGATGTTTCCCATAGCAACCAATCAGCTTTTGTTTTGTAGATGACAGTTCAAATTGAATTGCTGATTGGTTGCTATGGGCAGCATAACCAGTGATGTTGACTTCACACTATAATAAATATGCTCCTTATTAGTATTCTGTTGACTTCGACCAACAGTACAAATAATGGAAACCCCAGAAAGTGAAGAGGAACAGCTGCTCATCTTCATTTCCTCATCTGCTATTTCACCATGAACTCACCAACATGGTGCGTCCAGGTGGTAGGAGTTTCTCAGTCGAGAGCAGACCTGGCATTGCCACGCCTTACCCTCCCCCTATGCTTGGCCAGTTTGTGTCAGAGTGCGACTGGTGCCACCCAAATCAATGGACCTAACACAAATCACCCAGCTGATGGGAGTGACAACACGTGCACAGGTGTGTGATGTCACTTCCTCTGCCATTGAATTTCCCACCCTCCCCCGGTGAAGTCTGGCGGTGGCTGCAACCCAAGGCACAGGGTGCCTTTGTATAAATATTGCCCTGTCTGGGGGTGGGGGCACATAGTTAGTGCAGAAACCCTACTTTAAAATGGAAATTTGTCTCTTATGCTGGCCATACACAGTAAGATCCACTCGCTTGTCTAATCGGCCTAAAGGACTGATATTGCAGCTAAAATCGTCCACCTTTTGAGTTATCAGAGACAGCTTTTTGCAACCCCCAGTAACCTCTGCAAACTGCTGTCTCAGACAAGATTCTTTCTTCAGTAACCAGCTGTTGTCACTGTCCCTGCACAGGCAAGCAATGAAGCATGTCAGGCATTTTGACCGAGCTATATATTATTCATTAATAAGGTGAGATAAAGCTACCCAGTGTTACAAGAGCTACATATTATTCCTAAGGGACACTAAGGGGCAGAATAGGGCAGATTTATACACACTGGGAATGTGTTTACTGTATCAACAGACACACACAGGCATGAAGTGAAGGGATTATACAGGTAGAAAACGACTTCCTGGTTCCTCTTAAGCCCCTCCTCCCTCAGGTGCTGTGGGTGCCTGGGAGTGGCGGGCAGCACAGGCAGAGGATTGCAGCTCGTGCAGGTAAGTATCTGTATGGCACATAGCTTGTTTGCAACTAGGCATGTGTGTGGTCTGTACCTTTCAATAGGGTGCCTCATACCTTTCTTTGTGCTTCTGACATGACTAGGACTTGTAGGCTGTGACTGTAATGTGTGTGTCTCATTGCTTTGCCTGCACAGTGTCAGCATATGTGTCATTCTCTGGAATGTGCAGTATGTCGCCTCTCGGCCAGATCACCCCCTCACCTTTTCTGCTCCAGTTCCGCCATTCTTTCTTGCCATCACTGGCTCAGAACCTCATGTGTAACAGGCCATGTGTATGTGGGAGATAGGTTTGTGTGTGGTTTGCATGAGTTGGTGTGTTTATGTGTTTTGTACATACCTGATCTGGTCAGGTGACCTTGTGTAGGTCGCATTCCTTTCCTTTGTGGTTCTGTTCCTCATAAGCACATACAGTTGCATAAACTACAGCAACCTGTCCAGCGGAACCACACGTGCCTTTAGAATCTCTAACTGTAATTTGGTGCATACAGAGCACTTTTGTCCCTTTGTGCACTGCTGGATCTGACTCGTGAAACAATGTAGCAGCCTCCCTTGCTTCTTTACAGGTCTGTTAATCAGATGGCTTCTGCTACACAACCCACCGGGGCTGAGAACAGAAAAGGACAGACAGACATTGCTTTCTATAGCAATATATATAACAAAATATAACAGTATCAACTATAAGTTTACACTACAAATGTGTGATTAGTGTACTTTATATTGTTACGCTGCATTTCCTGCATGTGAGCAGCACAATGAGACTTGAAGTTGCATTTGGTATAACACAGAATTACAGCTACAGACGCACTACAGTTAGACTCTGCCCCGTGTGAGTGTTTTGTTCCCGTGTCACATGCTTTTCTCCCTCTCATTTTTACAGCTGCCCCGGGACCCACTCACCTCTGATTGACAGCTGGAGCCACACCTACCTGATATGGCTGGTAAGAAACTGAGCTTAATGGGTTAATACCTGCATACAGCCTATAAAATAGTGTAGTTGAATGTCACACATGTCAAAAGACAACTGAATCTTCTTAACACCCTTTCCATATTTAAATGGTTAATTTAATAAGGTTAAAATGAGCTTACTGCCATTGGCAGCAGTCTGGGAATGGTTCATCTCTTTCCATAGGGTTGCTGTCATTATGTAATCCTCTCCTCTGAACTCCATGCCTTCACTATGCCACATTGGCCTTCAATATAGCTTTTAGTTTTTGCTACTTTTATATTATTTTGTGCCTCTCCAAGTTCATCTTCTAGTTATCATATAACCAAAGTTGCCATACACATAATGACTTGGCAAAGTTGCCCAGATCAGGCTGATTCTATTATTCAGCCCCCTGGGCCAACATTCAGATGACTTGGGGCCCTGTGTAGATCTTTTGTGAAAGAACAGCATTTATAGGGGTTGTTCACCTTTACATTAATGTGTAGTATGATGTAGAGAGTAATAATCTGATGAAATATTTTGATTGTCATTTTTTATTATTTATGATTTTTGAATTATTTAGGTTTTTGTGCAGTAGATCTCCAGTTTGGAATTTCAGCAGCTATCTGGTTGCTAGGGTCCAATTTAACATAGCAACCAGGCAGTGGGTTGAAAGAGAGGTGGGAATATATAAAGAGAAAGGCCTAAATAGAAAAAAAAGTAATATAAAGTAACAATAACAATACTCGCACACTTTGGCGCTGACGTCTACTCTGTGTGCCTGAATCCGGGCCAATGCAATGGCTCAAGGTGAGGGCACAGAGAAAGACTGATGCCAATGTAGGGGCTGATTCTTGGCCTTCGTCTATCTACAGGCCACGAATCAGCCCTGTCTGGAATTAGCCAAACGCTCACTGGCCCTAGGAATCAAGCCTCTAAAATGGGAATAGGTCCTGATAAGCAGAACAAATATTAACAGTTTTGTGTGGGTTTGGACAGAAGCAGAACAAATAATTACATGAAGCTAAATCCACTGCAGACCAATTGCCATGGTATTTAGTTTACAAGGTGATAGGATCTGTGGCTGATTAAGAGGCTGCATTTGTATGGATATTATTATCCTTTGTTATCTTCAGAACTTCTTAGGGCATCCTCGGTTCTGCCATTAGAATCACTGTTTCACTGTGAGAAATAAATACAAAAAACAAGACCAACCCTCCTGCCCCCCTTGTCTTAGACATCTGCTGGGTATGGCGCTCCGGTTGTGGTACAGATACGGGGCATGATTGATTGACAATTCTTGAAAAAGGTTAAGAAACCCCCTTTTTAATTATGTAATGATTTTACTACATCAGGTTCTGCATGTGGGGGTCTCCATGATTTCCTCTCCCCATCACCCCTGGACCAAGATCTGTGGCCAGAAAAGGGGTCTAGTCTGTCCCTGAACTGTTCCCTGTGGGTAAGCGGTGGCTGTAACGGGACCCTGAGGTGGCTGAAGGATGGAACCGCAGTGCAGGACTTGTACAGAGAGCAGCATTCTGCCTGGTGAGTGATCCCACACAAGTCTTCAGATTCTTAAAACAATGTCACTACACCTGAAAATTATGTAAGATGTATGTTTTTAAACAATGAGCCACTTAATGTTACATGAATAGTACAGGTCAGTCTTGTGGGTAAAGCTCGTTTGGGAATTTGTTGGGTTAGATCAGACTGAAAAGATGATTTGAGGACCAGGCCAATAGTTGAAACACATTGGGAACATATGCAAGCCTGATGCACCTACAGTCCACCTGATAGAATTCTGCATCCTGCCAGGTACAAAAAAGACTAGGTGAATGCAGGCCGTCAGGGTACCAACTGCACCATCGAGCCAATGTGGTCCTCATCCTGACAGGATTTTTTTTACCTGCCTGATCAATAAGGACCAAATCAGCCCATGAATGGCCACCAAGAAGCACCATATCTGGCTGAGTTGTTCATACTCCTCTGCACAAAGCCATTTAGGTTACCCCAAGGGGTCCTAATAGCTTAAGGAATAAAATCTTTCAATTGCAGAAGGAAAAAAGTTGCAGTATCAAGAAGCTAAACACAATCCCACATGCTGGGGTTCCTGGATATGTGTGGACCCTTAGGCCTACAAAGAAGTACCTTGTGCATAGGACTGCTATGTCACCCATGATCCATTCCTACCAATCAGCCTCCCTCATCCCTGTTCCCTGGCATGCACAGTGTAACCATACCAGCAACTCCAGAAACCCAGAGCACACTGAGCATGTGCTGTGCCACAGACTCCAGAGAGAGGAGTCTGGTTACAGATACTGGGGACAATTTCAGAGACATAAATGGGTCACTCTACCTCTGCATTGGTTTAGTGAGTACACTCTGTCTACTCTATGCTTTAGCAGCAGTTGTCCTTCCAACAAACACCAGATTATATATGCCTAGCATGTGGGCAAAGAAGATTGCTTCTCTGCATATAAAGAAGTGACTTTCAAGGTGAACATCCTAATTATCCCTGAGTCTGAATGACTGATACCCTTATGTTTTTTTTATACATCTGTAACCTTGTTATATTTATGGGATAAGGGGCCCCCTTAGCTTATAGCTTACGCACAAGTTGAAGCCTTATCTACCTAGCTATTTCAGTAATTTATCTGCAATTTCGTGTTGTATTTCTGGCCAGGGAATAATTACAGAAACATATTCTGCATGAATTGCCTTATCACAGTGTTAGACATAGTAAAAGTTTGGCACCTTGCCTAGTAAAATCTAATTATATCAGCGCTTAGGGAGTCTCTATAGGTCTCTTGCTTCATTACTCCTAATTTCCTCACCCAGGGAGGGATTTAATAGCTCCAAGTGGTTCCTCTCCAGCATCCTGTATGTAAACGTTTCATCTGCAGAGGATTATGGGAAGTTTACCTGCGAGGTGGAGAATGCCACAGCATCATTTACGCTCCACAAAGGAGGTAATAACATACATTAAACTGAATGTGTACAATAGGGAAGTGAATGAGAATGAGATGGCATGGTTGTGCATTATTTATTCTGTTTGTCTGCCACTTGGCAAGTGTCTGATTTTAGGCTGTAAGGGCACGCTGGGGCTCATTTATAAGCACAGGGCAAATTTTCACCTTGGCAGTAACCTATAGCAGCCAATCATTGATTAGCTTTTTTGAGCTTACTGCAAGTAGAATAATGAACCCAAACATCTGATTGGTTGCCATGGATAACAGCCCTTGTGCACAAATATACAAGATTTATGTTATATGATTTCCCCAGAATGGGACAAATTTACCCTGAACACACCCAGTTACCCGCTGACATGTCCCTGATCCACCCCAAACCCTGCCCATTTACTGTCATGTCCACTCCTAATAGGAGCTCCCAATCTCCGTAAGATTCTGGTAACACAGCCCAATAATGGTGTTTGTTTTCTCCACAGAAAAGGCTGGACATGTGGCTGCGGTTATATTTGCTCTTGCGGTGCTCACGGCATTAATTGTTGGTTCTGTTATTTACCTCAAGTGTCGCCTTAATGCCCGTCTTTGGTACCGGAATAAATATGGCGATCCAGAAATAAATGGTAAACAAAAGATACAATGTCTTTATATTGTTTTTTAAAGTAGGGTAGCATAGCTTATTATGTGTGCAAAACACTTACTGTGGTCGTCATCCAGGCCTGGACTGGCAATCTGCGGATTTGGGCTAATGCCAGAGGGGCTGCTGTAAGATGCCATAGAGAGTCATGGTTTATTGGGCTTTGTTTGGGTCTCTCTGTACTTGAAATATTTGGGCCTCTCTGTACTATTTTGAATCCCAGTTTGGACCCGTCCACATCTGACAACAACAGAGCTTCAGGTTGCATTTTAAATAATGGGGCCCCACAAAGGTAAGACTTGCAGTCATTACCGTGTATTAAAGCTTTTTTTTTTTTCTCTCTTTAGATGGCCGTCTCTCTGATGCCTATGTCTCATATTGTCCCTCAAACACTGACACCAAATTCACCAATTTCATTCTAAAGCCCCACCTGGAGAACAGGTATGGGTATAAACTGCACTTGGACGAGATGAGTCTGATGCCCAACACAGGTAATTACTGTGCATGTATATTAATGTAACAGTTTATATTGTTATTATCTTTAATACTACATACTTTTCACAGTCAAGGGAATAGTGCTATTAAGGCATTCTGGGCCTCTGCCCATATCCAGGGCAAAATTTGCACCAATCCAACCATAATAACCTAGCAGATGTTTGCTTTTATTATTCTCACTGCACTAGACTTAAAGCTAAAATCTGATTGGTTGCAAGAGGGTCAGAAAAACAAAAGTCTCCTCCTCAAGCAAATATTGGGCTGCTGTGATAATAAAAAAAACACATAATGTTGCCCAAATGGTGATTCTCTGTTATGGTACAAGGCCACAAGTGTAATCAGTAGTGACATTAGCTTTGTAACAGCTTCCAAACTGCCCTTGTCACCTGAATGATTAATGTGACACCTCAAACAATGACCCCTTGAAATGACAATGCCAAGTGAAAAGGCTACTGAGAACCTTTATATTCCTTTTATCAACCATTACATTCTCCTATAAAAGGTAAATACCTATGGTTTGTAGAAGCCGCACAGGCACAAAAATAACATTCGGCACAATATATGTACAAGCCAGTGCATCCTGGGAGAGTGTGTGCAGATACACTGAGGTACAACATTTGACGTACAGAAACAACGTAAAACATTTTCTGGGGATTCTGTTCATTTAACATTGGGTTTAGATGTTTATTTTCAGTTCTCCTATAAAGTTCAGCGCAGCAAACCTACCTGAACTGAACTCAGCCTTACACAGCAGGGCTTATCTAATGGGGAAGCGGAACTAGAAACCAAAGAGCAGAGAACAAACCGCATCATTGTGGGAAGTTGTAATTGTTGCTGAATTTGTAGCGTCCTTTGCTAGAACAATAGAGTTATTCAGAAACATGGACAAAGCTGGCTTTGGGACCCAGGTAACCTGTGGCTTATTTGTGTGCTGATCCACCCTAAATAATTATAGAAAATATATTATTGCAGGCTGCAGCTATGTGGTGAGAAACATGTTGGTTGCTAATAAAGAATTGATTATACCTCAGAGAATCAGGAATGGATTCATTAGATTCAGTTGGGTAGATCAAAGCTGACACCTACTAGGCACTTTAGGCTGGTGCAGTAAGTTAAGAATATAAAATATGGCATTTTTAACCATATTTATTTTCGGGTTTAGTTCTCCTTTGATCCTGTGCCATTTATCCCTTGCAACCTACAGAAACAAACCTCTGACTATATACCCTTCATTTTACTGTGCTAACTCTGCATCTCCATGTTTGTACATTAGCATAACTATACAGGTATGGGATCCCTTATCTGGAAACCCATTATCCAAAAAGCTCAGAATTATGGAAAGGCCATCTCCCATAGATCCCATTATAAGCAAATAATTCTAATTTTTAAAAATGATTTCCTTCCTCCCCGTAATAATAAAACAGTACCTGTACTTGATCCCAACTAAGATATAATTACCCCTTATTGGGGGCAGAACAGCCCTATTGGGTTTATTTAATGGTTAAATGATTCCCTTTTCTCTGTAATAATAAAACAGTACCTGTGCTTGATCCCAACTAAGATATAATTACCCCTTATTGGGGGCAAAACAGCCCTATTAGGTTTATTTAATGGTTAAATGATTCCCTTTTCTCTGTAATAATAAAACAGTACCTGTGCTTGATCCCAACTAAGATATAATTACCCCTTATTGGGGGCAGAACAGCCCTATTGCGTTTATTTAATGCTTAAATTATTCCCTTTTCTCTGTAATAATAAAACAGTACCTGTACTTGATCCCAACTAAGATATAATTACCCCTTATTGGGGGCAGAACAGCCCTATTGGGTTTATTTAATGGTTAAATGATTCCCTTTTCTCTGTAATAATAAAACAGTACCTGTACTTGATCCCAACTAAGATATAATTAATCCTTACTGGAGGCAAAACAAGCCTATTGGGTTTATTCAATATTTAAATTATTTTTAATAGACTTAAGTTATGGAGATCCAAACTACGCAAAGATCCCTTATCCGGAAAACACCAGGTCCTGAATTTTACACTATATTTTTGTCATATTTTCCTTCACTTTAAGCCATTTTCAGAGATGGCTTATGTATTATATCTGCACATTGGTTGCTATGGGTTAAAAGAACAGTAACACCAAAAAATGACGATGTTTTAAAGTTACAGTAGTGTACTATTACCCTGCACTGATAAATATTGTATGTTTGTTTCAGAAACACTACTATAGTTTATATAAACAAAGCTACTGTGTAGCCATGGGAGCAGCCATTAAAGTTGGAAACAAGGATAAAGGCACAAGTACAGAGCAGATAGATAAGATCTGTAGTATACAATGGGAATCTACACAACTACTTTCTTATCTGTTATACAATCTGTGCCTTTTCTCCTTTTTTCAATTTGAATGGCTGCCCCCATGGCTACACAGCAGCTTTGTTTATATAAACTGTAATAGTGAATGGCAATAGTGCATAATATATTAATTACTTTAATACACTTAAGGTGGCCATACACGTGGCGATCTGACGATGTTTCGTACGACCATCGGTCGCACGAAACATCATAAGATCCGCCACACACCATTCAGGGCTGAATCGGCAGGTAAGGAGGTAGAAACAATAGGATTTCTACCTCCTTCTGCCGATTCAGCTCTGAAGGGAGAATTTTGGTCAGGCGCCTTCTATGGCGCCCGATCAAAATTTTCAAACTTGTCCGATCGGCGAGTCGTCCGATATCGGCAGCTTCCTGCGATATCGGTCGACTCGCCGACATGCCATACACGCACCAATTATCGTACGAAACGAGGTTTCGTACGATAATATCGGTGCGTGTATGGCCACCTTTAAAGTACTGTTCCTTTAATGCTACTGGGCAAATTTAGTGCCTAACCCCTTAGACTTTGCTGAGCTGGTACACCATAGTAATCTGGAAATTCTGGGGCTGCTTTTCATATCATTTAGCCTGCCCCCCCAGCATTTTGGCACTGTGGTGCCAAAATGGTGCTTAGAACCAGGCAATTGGACATACAGTAATGCACCCAAGTTTTTATATTGTACCACCAGGCCCGGACTGGCAATCTGTGGGTTCTGGCAAATGCCACAGGGGCTGCTGTAAGGTGCCATAGACAGTCACTATTTATTGGGCTGGGGGGGCTGTTTGGGCCTCTGTGTACTTGAAATACCAGGGCCTATTTTAAATCCCAGTCCAGACCTGGTTCCATCAAGAACTAGCAAGCAAGGACAGCACAGTGAGATGTAATGGAAAGGATCCATAAGTAGTTGTGCGATCATAATAACTAAGCCAATGACAAGTTATAGCAATGCTCCTTTTGTATAAGGACATTCTTAGGAAACAATAAATATGCTGAAAAACCCTGGGGGTATTTGCATTCTGCATTCTGTACCACTGTAAATGCCATCCTCTTCTATTAATCTGATCACCTTACCAAGTAAATCAAGTAGTGCAGACAGCTAGGTCACCAATCCTTATAACCTTGATATTAATAACTCCAGAGCCGATCAAGCCAACCTAAATGCCTGCCAGACTTGTGTAACCGCATTCCCTAACCGACAGTCACCACAAGGCTGTTTCCTGCTATTAAGCTTTCATATAAAATGCATTATGTATCAGAATGGAAAAAACTGAATTCTAATAAGTATAGTTTATATTTCTATACCTGACAGAGCCCTCCGCAGAGCTGCTCATGAATGTCAGCCGCTGTCGGCGCCTTATTGTCGTTCTCTCTCTGGGTTACCTGCAGCAGGACTGGTGTCAAAATAGTTTCAGGTGAGTGTTACATTTTATTGTAGCATCATACTGCCTTATCCTAGTGGCAGTCCCAGACTGGGATTCAATACAGGCCTTGGCATTTTTAAGTACACAGAGGCCCAAACAGCCCCCACAGGCCCACTAAATAGTGACTGTCTATGGCATCTTATAGCCTGCATTGTGGCCCACCGGGCTGCAACCTCCAGGGCCCTCCTCCCGACAGGCAGGGGACCAGTTTCGGGGAGAGGGGGCAGCCTGGGCAGGGGAGCCCACAGGGTTTTTTCCTGGTGCCCTGCTGGCCCAGTCTGACCTTGCTTACAGCAGCCCCTCTGGCATTTGCCAGGATCCCCAGATTGCCAGTCCAAGCCTGTCTGGTTTCATTAGCAGGAGGTACATGTACCATTTCTCTGCATCCCCTACAGCTGCCATGTTCCTGCTGCCAGTTTAGTGGCAGCAATCATTGGCAATATCCAAAGACTCAGACTAGTGTACACAGGTAGTGCAACTTCTATATGAATTTTAGTGCTCCCTATCAGAATACCATGCTGGGGCATAGCAATAGGGTTTTTGGTTCAAGCCACCCATTTCTTCTTAAAATTTAGAAACCTTCTTTTCATCCTTAATTTGTTCTGAAGCTCCAAATAGTGGGTGGGGGTTTTATTAGAATCCTCAAAGTCATTCACCTGCGTGCCTAATCCTGACCACAGAACTGATGCCCCCTGCTGGCTGAGTGTTGTTAATGTTGTCAATAGAAGCCCTTGAAAGAGCTGCGCAACTGTCTCTGCACAATTTATTCCATAAATAACATTCCAAGTTATAGAGACCTCTCCCTGACTTCCAAATATAAAGAAGAGCAACCAAGAACAATACAGAAGTACTAAAATACAAAAATAATATAGTGGGGGTTCTATTTAGAATCCTGGGTAATAAGGTAGATCAGTGCTGTCCAACTTCTGCGGTGCCGAGGGCCGGAATTTCTCTAGCATACATGGTGGAGGGCCGCTAATGGAAGCCAGTTTTGGCCACTCCCCCATTTTAAACCACACCCACTTCAAACCACACCCATTTTATCACAATGATCGCTGCAGGGATATCAACCATCATCCATATGTTAAAGAATTATATTATGTCACACCCTTAAATCCATATGCCTCCTCCTCCCCTGTGGATAGCACAGCAACCCCCAGCATATAATTACACACCTTAGGGATCATTTAATGGCTATTTCCAACTGCTAACAAACTCCAAGAACAAACCCTTGCCAGGTTCACCTCCCACAGGCAGCATAGGGTAGGCAGAGTATGGCACACACAGGCAGCACTCTGCCTGTCCTATGCTGCCTGTGTGTGCCATACTCTGCCTGTCCTATGCTGCCTGTGGGTGCCATACCCTCCCTGCCCTATGCTGCCTATATGCCATACTCTGCCTACCCTATGCTGCCTACACACAGGCAGCATAGGCCAGGCAGTACATACAATGTCTGAGGTGTGAACAGGGGAACAATGGGGGTGATTACAGCCTGAGCCTGAGGTGTGAACACTGCAGGGGGTGAACAATGCAGAGATTAAAAGGTGTGAACAACACAGGGAATTACATTTTTAAACAATACAGAGGGATTACAGCCTGAATCTGAGGTGATAACCATGCAGGGGGGCAGTTAATCACAGTACTGATACCATTTAAAGATAACACAAAGTTAAGCCATCAAAGTACCCAGACAGGTGGGGGGCCACACAGAGGGGGGTTGAGGGCCGCCAGTTGGACAGCACTGAGGTAGATTATAATGACTGGACTGCAAGTTCTCCTAACTTTGACTCTTCTATATAACAAAGCCAAGGCTACGTAATGCAGACAATAGCAGTCACAGTGTGCTTACATTTTTTTTATGTCAGTATAGTCAATTACTTATATTGGCCATACATGGGTGGGAAATTACTGCTGCCTTGGTTTACTATGGAGTCAACAGCCTATTGCCCACATATGGATCCAGATCAATGCCCCTTCCTAAATGTGTGATCAGATGGGTCGGACTATGAACAGGCTTAGCCTTGGATGAGGAGTGAAATAATTATGGCATTCCTATATTGCCAGAATCTAATGCCCCATTTAAGACATGAATGAAAAAGGAAGTATCAAAAAACACCGTGACGAGACACTGTTGTGGAGGTCATTTATCAACACTGGGCAAATTTAGCCATTGGCAGTAGCCCTTGTTGCATTCATTGCTGACTAAAGCTGACTGAAGAAAACCGAATCACTGATTGGTTGATATGGGTTACTGCCAACAAGTGTTGATAAATGTGCCCTATCATGTTGCTTCCCCCTTTGGATAATATTCGCTAGCATCGGGCCTGAGCCTTTGTCACTGTATGTCTCTTGTCCATAGGGAGGGATTGTTTCGCTTGCTGGAGCTTTCCCACAAACCCATCTTCATCCTGTTTGAGAACCAGCAGAAGGAAGTACCTGTGGGCGTCACGCAGTTATTGCACTCGCAGAGAGGAAAGCTGAAGGTGCTGCTGTGGAAGTCTGGCTCTGTGGTAGGTGCTGCTGTGTGAGCTGGTGCTTTTTGTATTTGTATGGGTTTGCTGTTCTGCCAGTGGTCTTTCTGCTTTATATTCCGTCATGGCAGCATTGTGGCACAGGGGTTAGCATTGCTTTCATTCACTGCAAAGGTCCTAGGATTGAATCCAGCCTGGGCTCTGTCTGCAAGGAGTTTGTATATTCTCCCTCTGCTTGCTTGGGTTTCCTCCCACACCCTAAAAACACACAGGCAGGTTCATTGACTCCTGATAAAAGTGTGTGTGAATACGATAGGAACCTTATACTGGGGCAGAGAGGGATGTATCATTTCTGTAAAGTCCTCAGTATAAGTTGGCACTTTACTTTCATAGTGATCCAGCCTCCAACTGCCTCTATTGTCCTGTCTCTGGCCCTAATGCCTCATTATAGTGCACTGTGGTGCTTTATTACCCTTTCACTTCTTATTATAGTTACATATATTCATTACATTACATTACATTAACATATATTTATAAAGCGCCAACATATTCCGCAGCGCTGTACAATAAGTGGGTTACATACATTGGACATACAGAGTAACATATAAAGCAATCAATAACCGATACAAGAGGTGAAGAGGGCCCTGCCCAAAAGAGCTTACAATCTATTCCTATGTGTTTCCAGTCCTCCACTTCCCAGTTACATTACCTGCTTCATTATTCCTTTGTTTTCCCAGGCCCCATCCTCTGACTTCTGGAAGGAGATATGTCTGGCTCTGCCTCGGAAGGTCTCCCTAACAGAGGGGAGGGGAGATCCACAAACCATAAATCAAGATGACAAGGACCCTATGTTGACTCCAACCAGTGAGACTGCAGACCCTGATCCAGAGGGTGATCTTGGTACAGTGCCCTAGACTGATGTATACAAGGGGGGCAGATTCACTGGTCTGTGGGCCCAGAAACGTTTTTGCTAGGAGGCCTAGGCAAATCATGCTACCACCAGGCCCGAACTGGCAATTTTTGGCTTGTGGCAAATGCCAGAGGGGCAGCTGTAAGATGCCATTGACAGTATTTAGTGGGATAGTGGGGGGGCTGTTTGGGCTTCTGTGTACTTGCAATGCCAGGGCCTATTTTGAATACCAGTCTGTGCCTGGTTACCTCTCTGCTTGCCAATCTTACAAAAGACACAAGCCCTGAAAGTTCAACCAATCCTTGGATCAGTGTTGGACTGGGGTCCCACCACCCCAGCTGCAAAAGCGCCCAACCACTGCGTATCTTTCCTTGTGGCCACTGCTACCAAACCTTCCGTTTAGGCCTGGGCAGGCTGCAGGCTGGGGCCCATGAGGACCAGGACCCACTTGAATATTTTCCTGTATGCCCCATCCCTGGGTCAACATTGCCCTAAGTATTAACAGCCTTGAGATACCTCATCCTTTCTAGAAACTACTATTACTAAGACTGCTTTACAAAGATACATGCTAAATGGCACTAATGCACCCACAGAAACCAATCAGATTTGTATTTGACTGATAATAGACTGATCAAAACTAATTGCTGATTGGTTGCTTTGGGCACTGTTGCATATTAGCACTTGTACCTTCCAAACGCACATGCCTGAGCCAGGAAGGGATTTTTTTTTCTCATTCAGCTCTTCTTTCTGTTAGGTGTAAGGAGAACCTTCTATAAAGCACCCCCTCCTCGCATGGCTCCGATTTCCAACTTCACAGACAGAGCGCCTGCTGGGGACACAGATATCTCTGACCTGGGATCAAGGAACTACTCGGCTAGGAACGATTACTACTGTTTGGTTGCAGAACCTGAATTATGAGTTACAGGAGACACAGAGGCAAAGGGGCTGCCAAGAAGGAACATAAAGAGGTAACACAGGGGAGAAAAAGATAAATCCCTAAGAAAACCCTACCTCTTATGGCAGGACAAAAGGAAGGGCCCTTAGGATATACCGGGAGCCATACATTCGTACTGCCGTCCAGGCCTTACCCCTTGGATGGGCTGCCTTCGAAAAAGTATATATATATATATATAAATATAATTTTTTGTAAAAATTCTACCCATCACATGAACAATTTGAAAAGCACAAAGAACAGTCCTTTATACAATACCGTCTGCTTGCTGTAGTTTGTGTTTTAGTTGCCTTTATAGAATAATAAGGTAGTGCCTGCGTGAGTGTATTTTAATAATCATAAATATTTACTGAAGAGGTTATTTTATCGGCTATATAATGCTTATAATCCGGCAATAACTAAAACATAGCCCTATAGAAGGTGAGCTTGTATCCCATTACTAAATACAATTTGGTCAGATATAAGCCTAATTCCATGAGCCCTGATTATAAGCAGTGGCTCTTTACTATGAACCCCCCAACCTAGGTTAATGCCGCTGTATGTATATGTGTAAATATTGCCTACATCATTTTAGAAGCATGAAAGTGCCCCTAATGGCCTGGGGGATGCAAAGCTGCATATGTATAAATGTAAGCTTAGGCACTAATATAATGTTCAGCAGTGTTGGGCAAAATGGCAAGGAATGTCCAAGCCAAGCCTCCACTGCCCCCAATTGCACCTTGCCCCTCCATACTTGTCACCATCAAGCACAACAAATCCCCCCACACCCTCAACGAGCTTCTCAGCTGGAGTTACAGAAGGGCCCAAACTAGGGGTAGGCAGGCAAATGTATGCAGGGTCCACTGGGGCTGCGTCAGGGGGAGACCACCGGCTTGGGGGAGCGCTTGTGAGGCCCACTGAGTTTTTTCTCGGGTACCCCGGTGGCCCAGTCCAACCCTAATGCCCCAAATGCACCATAAATATGCCCTTTTCTGCCTGCCTACCCCTAGTCTCGGCCCTCATGCTGGGCAACCTGTGATACTTGGTGGCATAGCCAGTCATTATCAGCCTTCTCACTTGTGTGGGATGTGGCTCCATTAGCCACTTGTAGAACACTTGAATTGTATAAAATACATTTTTGTGTGATTATGCAAAATAAAGGATTAACTGCAGTGATTTCCATTCACGAAAAGGTATTTGATGCCCGCAGGAATCGTCAATTAGTATTGGGCGCAAGGCGACCAGTGAGCCTTCACCCTAAGGGGCAGATCTATCAAAATGTTTAGAGCTTAATAGATAGAAAATGTGATAAATATGCTTCTAAAAATCCCATAGGAATGAACAGAAAACAGGTAAATTCTGTGGTGAGCTCTAATCTCACATTTTGATTAATTATGCCCCTAAAATATAAGACAGCCGAATCACTCGCTGCTCACTTCTAACAAATCATATGAAGCCCCCAGTCACTTTAATGAAACACAGTAATGTTTGTGCTATGAGTGCCCTGTACATTCTGATTCTGCAGATGTTGTGCATTTGAGAGAATATTCTATAAATTATATTGTTTTTATTCCGTGTATAAAATGATTTATTTATAAACGTGTCCTGACTATTTCTTTCATATAAAACTATAACTATATACAGGTCCTTTTCAAAAAATTAGCATATTGTGATAAAGTTCATTATTTTCTGTAATGTACTGATAAACATTAGACTTTCATATATTTTAGATTCATTACACACAACTGAAGTAGTTCAAGCCTTTTCTTGTTTTAATATTGATGATTGTGGCATACAGCTCATGGAAACCCAAAATTCCTATCTCAAAAAATTAGCATATTTCATCCGACCAATAAAAGAAAAGTGTTTTTAATACAAAAAAAGTCAACCTTCAAATAATTATGTTCAGTTATGCACTCACTACTTGGTCGGGAATCCTTTTGCAGAAATGACTGCTTCAATGTGGCGTGGCATGGAGGCAATCAGCCTGTGGCACTGCTCAGGTGTTATGGAGGCCCAGGATGCTTCAATAGCGGCCTTAAGCTCATCCAGAGTGTTGGGTCTTGTGTCTCTCAACTTTCTCTTCACAATATCCCACAGATTCTCTATGGGGTTCAGGTCAGGAGAGTTGGCAGGCCAATTGAGCACAGTAATACCATGGTCAGTAAACCATTTACCAGTGGTTTTGGCACTGTGAGCAGGTGCCAGGTCGTGCTGAAAAATGAAATCTTCATCTCCATAAAGCTTTTCAGCAGATGGAAGCATGAAGTGCTCCAAAATCTCCTGATAGCTAGCTGCATTGACCCTGCCCTTGATAAAACACAGTGGACCAACACCAGCAGCTGACATGGCACCCCAGACCATCACTGACTGTGGGTACTTGACACTGGACTTCAGGCATTTTGGCATTTCCCTCTCCCCAGTCTTTCCTCCAGACTCTGGCACATTGATTTCCGAATGACATACTTTGGACCACTGAGCAACAGTCCAGTGCTGCTTCTCTGTAGCCCAGGTCAGGCGCTTCTGCCGCTGTTTCTGGTTCAAAAGTGGCTTGACCTGGGGAATGCGGCACCTGTAGCCCATTTCCTGCACGCGCCTGTACACGGTGGCTCTGGATGTTTCTACTCCAGACTCAGTCCACTGCTTCCGCAGGTCCCCCAAGGTCAGGAATCGGTCCTTCTCCACAATCTTCCTCAGGGCCCGGTCACCTCTTCTCGTTGTGCAGCGTTTTCTGCCACACTTTTTCCTTCCCACAGACTTCCCACTGAGGTGCCTTGATACAGCACTCTGGGAACAGCCTATTCGTTCAGAAATTTCTTTTTGTGTCTTACCCTCTTGCTTGAGGGTGTCAATGATGGCCTTCTGGGCAGCAGTCAGGTCGGCAGTCTTACCCATGATTGCGGTTTTGAGTAATGAACCAGGCTGGGAGTTTTTAAAAGCCTCAGGAATCTTTTGCAGGTTTTTAGAGTTAATTTGTTGATTCAGATGATTAGGTTAATAGCTCGTTTAGAGAACCTTTTCATGATATGCTAATTTTTTGAGATAGGAATTTTGGGTTTTCATGAGCTGTATGCCACAATCATCAATATTAAAACAAGAAAAGGCTTGAACTACTTCAGTTGTGTGTAATGAATCTAAAATATATGAAAGTCTAATGTTTATCAGTACATTACAGAAAATAATGAACTTTATCATTATATAATATATATATATATATATATACAAATAATAGGGCTGCACTGAATCCTGGATTCGATTCGGGATTCGACCAAGATTTGTCCTTTTTCGGCAGAATTCTGTCATTAAAGGTGTATTTTCAAAAACGTATGCGGTTAGTTAATAAAAGGTGCAAATAGCTATAGCAGCCAATCAGCAGGTAGTATTTACTGGTCACCACTTTAATAGGTGCATCTGGACAGGGCCCGAGGTGCCTCCTACTGCCGCGTGCCCCAGCCGTGCACCCCTAAACCCCCCCCCCCGTTCGAAGTCCTCCCCTAAACGTGAATGTGAAACGCGTCAGGGGAGGACATCGGAGGCCAGAGGAAGCAGCAATAGGGTTGGGTCTGGGCCAGTGGGGGCCACCGGGTATTTTCCTGGTGTCCCGGGCTCGCAAGTTTCCTCTTTCTGAGAGCAGTTACAGATCTATAACAGTACCACAAGATGGGGCTGTTGTATAAAACTTAAAATGGTCACAGGCTTGAACGTAGGGATTCCTACTCTGGGCACAGCAACCCTGGGCCTGAATTCTGTGTGCCCAGGCCCGGACTGCCAATCTGAGGGTTCTGGCAAATGCCAGAGGGGCTGCTGTAAGGTGCCATAGGCAGTCACTATTTATTGGGCTGGGGGGGCTGTTTGGGCCTCTGTGTACTGGAAATGCCGGGGCCTATTTTGAATCCCAGTCTGGACACAAGTGTGTGAATAATTTGCAAGAATTGTCAGTGGAAGTTAAAAGCTATTCCTTCTGATGCTAAATTACAACTATTTTTTACTCAGAATCTTTCGCATTGTTAGAAGTTAAGCCTGTTTTCTAAAAAAAAAAAAAAATCACTGACATATTCTGCAGTGCAGTACCAACAATCCAAATTACAGGTTGATAGGTACAAATGGTTAGTTTTATTAGGATATGTATGTGTGTGTGCTGGGGATCATATGGAGGATTTAACCAAATCCCATTCCCAAAACCTGTATATTATAATAAATAAAGTACCCCCTCCGAGTTCCATGACCTGTATAAAAGCACCCGGGTTTCTGTTTCATGCTTTTATATGGTCAAGGAACTCCTCAGTGACTTATAATATCCATATATTTTACAATAGGGGCTACTTTATTCATTATATAATACACAAAAGTCATTAATATCCTGTAAATTATATCCTTATATTCGGTGCTTAGTGATGTTATTCCTGTCACAGACTCACTGAAACTTGTGTATTATAATAAATAATGTACCCCCTATGTATAATGTACTGTTTCCCTGCTCTGGTAAAACTGATGTGTTTACTTCAACTATTAGTTTATATAAATAGGCTGCTGTGTAGCCATGGGGGCAGCCATTCAAGCACAGGATAGATAACAGATAAGCTGTGTAGAATCCCATTGTATACAACAGAGCTTATCTGTTATCTGCTGTGTAACCTGTGCCTTTTCTCCTTTGTCAGGTTGAATGTCTCCTTTAATATATTTTAGAATAGGGGCCAGTTAATAATATCTTAGCACCCAACCTGCAGACATCAGGATTGCAGGATTGACATCCCCGACCCACTGGCCAAATACAGCCCTAGATGTTACATGCTACATCTATGTTGCTTCTGATGGCATGTACCATGTTTCATGAATAATAGTAGCCAGTTGTATGGGGAAACAACCACCTCTGCCAAAATATCAAACTTGAAAAAAGGTACATGAGCATTAGTGATGTGTGGGCTGGCCTAATGCCAACGGAACCCACTGGTTGGGAAGCTTAGGCTGAAAAATGGGCAATCGCTTTGAAGCCACCATGAGAAGGGGGCAGGCAGAACTCCTGTCAGGGCCCAGTTGGAAAGGGGGGAGCTGCACTGCTGGTAAATGGGTGAGGATTGGGCAAATTGGGAAAGTTTGGGTGAACTGGGGGTGTGGCTGGGTGGATGTACGGATCCCTAAGCAATCCTGCTAGGCCAGACTGCTATCCAAGATGCTATAAAGCACTTTAGCCTCTAGCAAGCAAACATGGCAGCCAAGATGGAATGTAAATGTTTGTCATGATGTTTGACCCTCTTAGTGATTATGGGTCAGTATAAGCGGTCAGACTGGACACACCTGATGCAGGCCATCCCACATACACACAATGTCACATGAGGCCGTAGGGTTATGTGATGTTTATCTCATGCGTTACATGGACTATTCCACGTATAAAAAGACATCTACAGTTCTACTGCAGGAATTTCCAAAATATAATGCTGAAATCTGTTGCGATGGCCAGCCACTCCCAACGCATATATGGTAACCCATGGTCCCAAATGTAACAGCCCAAGCTCCCGAGAGGCTAACCCATATCCGAAAGTCCCCATTCTGTTTCATCCATTCCTGGAACCCAAATGTGGTCTGTGCACCTCTCCACATTTTGTACTCCTAAAAACCATCAACCAGTTTCTCTCGCCCCCATATTCAGCCCCTGTATGCAGGATTCTGAGTGAGACTGTTTATTTTATTTCTGGGCAGTAAGGACTAATTCCTTGTGCAAGGGAGGACACCAAGCACCAGTTTCAGGGTTGACCGCATACCCCCTCCATTCCCCGCAGATTTCATTTCAACTCATTGTGAAATCTCAGTAGGGATATGCTATAGCCTGTATTTCTGTATTTTCCCCCTAGTAGCATTTCATTGCATTGTGTCTTGTAGCGATCTAAAGCAAGGACAGCTCCTTTGGCCAGTGCTTATGTTCAAACAGACAAGGGATCAGCATTGTATAACCAATACCAAAAGTGATCAGTTCACAAAGGACAACTTTATGGTCTTCATGATTAAAATGGGCACCTTGATGCAATGCTCTTGCCATTTCCTCCCACCCTTGGGGCAATTCTCCTGCCACCCCTCCCTCCATTTTACTAAGGAAGAAGTCCTGTACCACTACACTTTCTTAATCTTCCTGACACTGCACTTTACCTTTTCTTGGAGTTGCTGTCCCCTAGATGATTAGTGAGTGCTTTATACATGCAAGCTCTAACTTACTCCACCATGTTCAACTCATCCTGTCTTATAAATCCCTATGTTCTCTTTCCTTCCCTTTATACTACATGTCCCTTCTATGCCACCTACTTTACTAATCCTGGTCACTGACTACTCTATGAATAACGTACCCCTTCTCTTACTTGCTCCTGGTATAAGGTGGTCCCTCAGCATCAACCAGGAGTGGACTGCCCTGGAAGTACAGATAAGGGAGTGAGGAGTTGGCTCAGAAAACTTTAACTAATGTTGGGGGTGACTGATGATGCAAAGGGTCTCAAGGCAAGAGCCCAAGCCATTATCCTGGCCAGGATAAAAACACACCAATTCCATCTTCATTCTTTAGAGAGGCCCTAGTGCTAGGGCAGGTTCAGTGAAGCTCAAATTATTTGGTGAGAGGTAGGAATAGTCCAGCTGAGAAATTTGGGGTTCCACCAAGGAGTAAGGAGAGGTTAGCAGCCAACCAGCAGGGACCCAATACAAAGATATCAGGAGCAAGGTGAAACAGATGTGTCAGAGTATCAGAGGGTCTCCTGGGGGAGTGTAGGATGGGTGCTATCAGTCCTTGTTTAATCTTAGGTCAATAACATTTAGCACTATCTATATGAATAGACTGTGAGAATGGAACCCAGATGTAAGGTTCTCTTGTGGGTTGTTGGCAGTAACCCTTTGTGTGTGCCTTGACTTGCACCAGACACCAGTTCAGCCAAAAGTGCCCCTGAGTAAGAGGAGAATCTCACGAGAGTGGATGGAATAGGAAGTCCTGTATGGTTATAATGCGGAGGACTGGGTGAACAACTGAAAGAACTGGTAATGCTGGGAAATGATCCCTGCCTCTATCGACATGGCCTGAATGGACCTCTGGTTTATTCATCGCCAAGTATTCATCCAAAGCGCAGAAATGCAAAGAACTCATACCCCCTAGCAGCAACCCCATTACACGCCAAGTGGCCCTTTCTCATGCCTTATTCAGCACAAAACGTGCAAATTTCCCCCAGGGTCCAGAACTTCAAACTGCTATCAGAATGTGGGTTAAAACCAAAAGTAATTTGTAAGCAGGGTGCACACAGCCCACATTCCGTTAAATTAAAGGCTAACTGCTCTTTCACTTCCACTTTGATTCCCTAGACAAAAACGACAATAGAGAAATACTGAAGGAATCACAGAAATAGGCAAAGGCACCACAAGGCTGGGTAAAACATTGGCCCCTAAGCAAACAGGGAAACTGAGGAGACAATCAGGGAACCCAAATGTGTACAACTTGCTCTATCAGCTTTATATATTATTGTTCTATTCAGACAGAAACCCCTCTGCAATGGATACACATCTTGCATTGTACTCAGCTTGGAAGATATTTCTTTCCGAATCTGTGTGCACCCCTAGGGGGTCATTAAATAGGACAGGTCCCAGCAAGACCTCGGAATCCGTGAGAAAGGCTCCACCTTCGCCAAGAAAGGCAGGGGATGGCGCAGTAAGAAGCCTCCCAAAATGGATCTCTTACCCATAAAGCAAATGCCTGAAACTCATTGTTCAAACAAACACAAAACATATTTTTTTTTTGTCAAAATGTGTATTTTATTGACGGAGTCACTGCCCTCAATATTACAAGAATTGCACTAGAAGGAAGAAGGCACTTGTGAGTGAGGTAAGGAAGCAAGCGCACCCACTTAAATACTCCCCCTGAGATAAAATGTTCCAAACTCAAATCATATTTAATACCAATAAAAGACAGAAAGGGCTTGCTTGTTATTTGCAGCAGAGTTACAAAATAAACATGGGTCCTTGAGGATAGGTGTAATAACAATGTTATTATCAGCTCTCGCCCAACCCTAACCAAAGCACACATTGCAGCTGGCCCTTAGGAAAGAGGAAAGGCAGCTTTGGCTATGACCCCACCAGCAGAGGAAATTAAGGAGCAGAGATGCGACTAACCCCGGAAGTTCTACATTAAGGCAAATTGTACTTATTGAAAAGTGTTAAATGAGCGTGTGCAATCCCAATGCATACGCCCCATAAAATGCACATTCACCTATACAAAATTTAAAAATAAACTATCAATTTATCTACAAAGACCTCCACCTCTGCTCGGCTGCATGGAACAAGGCAGAGTGCGCAAAGGGAAGTGTGGCGGCATTTAGGAAGCTCAATGACCCGTAGTTAATGTTGGCCTAGTCTGGTCGTCTTAGTAGGTGGAAGGCAAAATCAGTCATCTTGCAGAGCAACACATCATGGGCTGAGAAAGTCGTCCTTCCGATATCCTTTCTGTAAGAGAGAATGGCACCACGTGAGATGTGAAACTTGCACCATGGAGGCAATACCACTTACTAAAGATATATTATGATTATAGTAACATTATAGTAGCAGGGGTTGTACAAAGGGCCAAAGCTAATCACATGTATATGCTGCAAAGGACAGATTTACAGCGAAATAGTACTAGTGATGTGCGGCCTCCATGGGTTGGGCAGGTTCAGGCCAAAAAATAGGGCCACCACTGGAGGTGTGTATTGTCTGTGCCCAGCCACAATACACAAATACACATTTTATTTGTAAACTAAGTTAATAGCACAGTGTCTCTGGAGCCTGATCCTTCCTGACAACATCTCCATCAGCTAATAGGGTGTGTTTGGATCTTCAAGTCTTTTCTGAAGGGGTTAAGGTGGGTGCTAGTTGGAAAATTTCCCACCCTCACATGACTAAGCTGTACTATTTTGTGTCAACAAAAATAATCTTCCTCCAGTAGGTGGCACTCATGTTGCATCACAGAATTTGCACTACTTGGAGCGTTCATTATTTACAAAGATCATTAAAACAAACACTTTGGCTCATATCCATCAACTGCATTGCTGATACCAGGCCAGTCCAGCTGCAGGGCTGCTTTAAACAGTTGTAGTCTGCTGCATGGATCTGTGAAGATTAATAACCATGCAGCATGTGGATGCCATATGCGTCTGCCTCTGAGAGCACTATGCTTTTTACAGTACCTAGGCTAATGCACTTAGGAGAGTAGGTTTTGGATAAGGAACCTGCAACATAAGCCCTAAGCGCCTCTGAATGAAAGAGAAAATGTGTTAAAATGTTATAGCCCCCTGCAACAACTACAACAGCAAACAGACTTACCGACTTGTATTCCCGGTGCAACTTGCTGTACTGCCACATATTGGTGAGGAGGCTGCAGGCTGCCCGAGCGGCCTTTTCACCATCAGCACTGTAGAGAGAAGAAATTTTACATATCATGTAAAAGCAATAATACTTAAAGAAGCCATATTGACACTCCCACCACATCCAGTGAGCATACGCAGATCCTGCAGCCCCCCAGTCCCTTGCCATACCTGTCTTTCATCTTCTTGATATACATCAGCTTGATGAGCCCATTGAAGTAGACAATATCTCGGGCTGCGAGGGGCCCTGCCACAGTAAGGTTATTGAGGATAGCGATGATATTCACAAGCACATCAGCTGGCGGGCATTTTTCTGATGAATCTGATGGGAGTTTCTCCAGAAGGTGGCTCACTAGTTTGGTGGCTGAGAAAACAAAGCAAAGGAAAAACAATGAGAAGGAACCTTGAGTAGAGTCAGTAAAGTGCATAAAATAAAAGAAATGCATCTTAATAAATATGATCAGAGAGTGTAAGATTTAAAATGTATCCAGCCTGTGGTGTCACCACCAGAATTCAGTATATGAACTACTGGAGAGCCACACATTGGGCATCTCTTCTATATACATGGAATTGTTGGTCATGGAAGCCTCAGTGCAAGGGACTACGCACTGGTCTTACGGCCACTATGAAGAACGCACTGGGCACCTACACATTTCATCCTTGTTCTTGGCGTGTCTTGACAAGTTGCGGATCAAGCCGGTGAGAGAGCGCAGTTGGTTGTGATCTGCTGTCCGCAAACGATCTAGAACTGGATTCAAAATACGCTCTTGTTCCAGTGCCACCTGACTTAGAACGGATGCCCACTGTGAGGAAACAAATGAAACTGAATGAATATTTTCCCTCGGCGGGCTGAGCACTATTGCCATTAGGGCAGGGGGCACACTGAGACGAGCCCAAACCTGGCTTTGTAGCCTGTTATTCTTGTTCCCCCATTGGGGGTGACATTGGCTTAAACCTGCTTAAATACTAAAAAAAACCCTTGTAGAACACCCCATGTGTGCCATGGAGCTGAAAGTATGTGGCTAATTAACACACCCTGTTGTAAAGCTGCAGAGATACAACAGAAGATGCTGGTTTAAAGGTACAGGGTAGTTCTGTTCAACATCACCCATTTATACTGCTTAATCCTAGTGAATACCATATTCTGCAGCAATAATGACCCTTCAGCTGACTTTGTTTTTATATTGTACAAACTCTTTACCCGGCGGTCCCCAGCGGTGATGTTCTGTAGGGCTCCAGCTGCTGCCTCTGTGGTGTATTTGTTCAATTCACAGTGCTGCAGTAACCGGTTGTACAGATTAACTATCTGTGGGTGCCATAGTAACTCCATCCCCTTCGGATCCCGGGAGATCTCTGTGAAGGTGGCAATGTCTGCACCCTGCTGCTGCTGTTGTGAAATGAAACCAGAAACGTATTAATGGAACAGGAATGGTGCCAAATAGGACACTAGAACCTTCATATCATATCAGCAGAGGAACCTTCTAGACAGCTTCAGGTACATGATATGATGGGATCTGACTGACAAATTTATTCTACTGTCATTGGATCCAAATTATTGCTGCCCCACCATTTACCTCTTTAAGTTTGCGGCTTTGGGGAGTGAAACATCCCACTGTATCACCCGCAGTGATGCGCCCTCTCTGGCCGCCCTCCAATCTCTGCAAGTTGGAAGGTGGCATCTCATCGTACAGGCGGTAGGACAGGTTCCTCAGCACGCACACAGCATTCTCCACACTCTGCAGAGAAAGGGAAGGAAGTCAGGCTCCAGATATAGTGTTATATATCTTAGGTAAAAATAATGCATTTCTCCCACTAGTGTTCCTCTAAATGTCATAATGGGACTAAAGCTTTTATCATGTCTCCCCACACTTAGCGCCACTCACCTTGTCTTCAGACTTTCCAGACTGCAAAGCATTGTTTGTGTAGGAGACCAGGGCGTCCAGCAGACCAGAACACTCGCGCATTTTCTGACGCGTCTCTGGGCTTGCAGAGCTCAAGTTCCTGAAGATAAAATAGCCATAAAATAGTCATCAATGACCCCCTGGTACGAAATCTCATCACTTTTAACCAACATGGAAGCTGCAACTTAGCCACTGTAAATGGAAGTTTAGTTTGTGCATTCACATCTCACAGGAACTCCCACACCTCTGTCTGTTACCTGCTCTAGTGCTGAGGAAGGAATGGCACCCACCATCCAAATACATAAGAAAACAGAACTGAAAAAAAAGGACAAACCCAGTCTGCCTTGACACAAAGCACAAGGTCTAATCCCTATTGTCCAGTTCTTCTGTGTGCCAGGTTTTCCTTTCCATTGGAGTTGATTATGCATTTAGAACAGTAGAACCAATGTATAGCCCATGGCTGCCCTGTTTAGGGGATCCAGTCCTGTCCATAGCTAGAGGTGCTGTAGTAGTGTTAAGTAAACCTGATGCAGAAAGATCATTTAAAACAATGTCATACCTGAGGAAACCAGTAGCGTTGTAGAATATTTCTGCTTCCGAAACATTCTGCTGGATAACAGCGGAGCCAGCGGTTCCCGAGAGCGGAGACAGTACCTTCTGTGTGAGTGGGCTTAAGGTGTCCCTTGCCAGCCTTGCCTTCAGGTTATCACTCGATGACAGGTTCCACAAGATGCCTGTAAAGGAGAAAGTGTGAGAGTGTGAGGCCTGAGTCAGGGTGTACATTTCCAGGAAATATCAGAGGAGGTTCTCCAATCCACACACAGGAAGCTAGACCCAAAACTTTTAGAACTGTCATCAACCAAACAAGTGGGAGACATTGGCAGACCTACTATTTCTGTCCTGGCATTGAGTGCAATCCAACAGGATTGGCCAAAACTGCCTTTATGATGCCACCTCTGGCAACTGGCTGAAAAAGGCGATTTGTACAAAGGAGCACATTAAGCAGCTAAGCCAGTGCCACTATACATTTATTGTTCTCTTAGATCAAAAAAGTAACTGCACACTTCAGTAATAAAAAGTTTAAATATCATGTAACAAGTAGATTCACAAGCCCAATGTGTTTCGACCCATATAGGGTTTTCATCAGGAGCAACCCCCCCCCTTTTTTTTTTTTCTTACTTTTTTTGCCCCTGTTGAAGACCCTATATGGGTCAAAACGTGTTGGGCTTGTTTATTTACTTGTTACATGATATTTTTGTCTAATAAATGTATTATTCTTTCACTTTTTATTACTGGAGTGTGCGGTTACTTTTTTGATCTACTTGAATATTCTTGGCGTAACTAAATGGGTTAACTCCATGAACCTGCACCTCCCAAATTTGGATTGGGTGTGCTCTCTTACACATTATTTTACGTTTATTGTTTTCTTTCTGAGCAAATAAGATGATTGGGTTGAGGAGGAGGGAGAATACCTGTTACATTCTTTCTAAGTTCATCATCGTGCTCTTCCAAAGCGGTCAACAATTCATAAATGCCGTTCTCCTCCACCAGCGCTATTTTGTTCTCAGGGTTGTCATAGATGAGGTTACGCATGGCGCCTGTGGCATGGCGCTGAACTTCCTGGTTATCACAGTTGAACAGCTTTACCAATTTCGGGATGGCCTGCAGGCTGCGTGCCTTTAAGGTGCAAAAGAAGAATACTCATTTAATGGTCACTATTAGGGGCAGTGCTTTTGTTTTCAGATATGTGACCACCCTTTAGTACAGAGAGTTTAATTGTGGGTCTCACCTGCTTCTTGGCCTCATTGTCACTGTAGCATCGATGCTGTATATATGCAGCCCCCAGAACCTGCAGGTTTGGATCAGGAGCCATTAAATTCTTCACAGCCATCGGCATGTCCATATCATCAAATCTGATCGAAAGAGAAACATACATTGATTAGTGATATCCTTACAGGCTGGAGGGAGTCAATGTCAAGGGAAGTGCTTAGACAGAAGTTGTACCAATATACAGTATAACCCAGTCAGTTCTGTCAGTTGTACCTTGCCTGGGGGCTAGGGGGCAGTACAAGGCTCTGATGGCTGTACTATTGTTTCTATTTGTTCCCTATTTTAGTGTCAGTGGAGACCTGAAACCCTTAGCGCACGGGCTGGAGGGGAACAAACCAAAACAATGGCTATAAAAGATATGAACATACAATGTCAGTTTTAGAGTAGGGATGACAGGGCTCTGACTTTGGCCCATTGGAGGAAAAGATGTAATCAATACAAAGACATATATTGTGAAACAATAGTTATTTTCAGCATAAACATCATTGATGTTAATAAAATGTTGACAAAAATGTAACAATTGTGTACGTAATCTCAAAATGCAAAGCTACATGGCCACCATGCTCGGCTCTATCAATTCTGTTACCTCTCTCTTTCTAGGGGTAATCGCTCCAGTAAACAGGAGCATACACACTGGAAGCCAGAAGAAAATCAGTTTACACTGTGTGTGGTTTGGGGATCAGTAAGTTGACCAAGCTGGGGGTATTAAAAAACCTGGAAGGAGTGCAGCTGGCCCTCACTAGCCCCATATCACGCTTTAAGCCTGAATTGTTCAGCTACAAAACCCCCTTGAGTTTTTCCCCTTATTAATCCCATCCACTTACCCACTGGTGAAAGAGTGCTGGCTCATCAGGCTTTTGTTCCCATCAAACATATCAATGCCTCTAATTTCCTGCACTTGGTTGCCGGACTCGGCGAGGCTTCGCACTGATGGTGCCCTAGAATTGTGTTCAATCATGTTTGTGACATAGGAGGAGCCAATGCCGCCTGAGGACTGCTGCATCTGTTGCATCTGCTGAATTTGTTGCATCTGTTGCATTTGCTGTTGGGAGCCTGTATTAATAGTGCCATAGGGAACAGATCCCACTCGGGTACGGTTGGTGCTCTGGAAGCGCTGCAGGGTGCGCATTGCAGGGGCACGGATAGTTCGAGTTTGTGCCACCTCTGCCCTTTCTACCCAAGAAGTGCCTCCGACATCTTGCCCAATGTTGCCTGACAGAGACCTCTGGAGCATTGGTCCAGCACTGGAAGTAGAAATCTGGCGCCCATAAACCGATGCCTGAGAGGCTGTTCCGGGATTGTAGCGCTCTTCTCCATCTCCAATTCGCAGGGAGCGCAGAGACATCGTATCGTAATCGCGTCGGGCTGGGTACACTTTTTCATGGAAGGAGGTTGGTCGGGTAGTGGCGTAACTACGTTGCTGAGAAGCAACACTGATCCGCTGGGTGCCCCCAACGTCCACTGCAGAACGAGATGAGTAGCCTGAGCGCATTCCTCCCCCAGTTGAATATCCTGAAGTGCGAACAGCCTGCAAATAAAGAAATAAATACATAAATAAGGCGAAGATCTCCTAACTTGATGCAATTATTCTTCCCTTTGATTCGGCTATCTGAGACAGCACAGCCAACAAGCTATCCTAGCCTCCCACCCTTACCTCAAGTGTCAACCAGAACAAGTAACTAGAGGCAGCATCCCAAGGTCCAGTACTAACCCCCCCCACCCCATGCCATACGTTCCCTCATTTCCCTTCATCACTTGATACTTACAGACATCCTTGGCTCGCTGCTAAGGACCTGTGAGCGGGAACTGTAAGATGCTGACCCAGTTCCATACTGTGTTCTGGGCAAAAAGACATCTGCAAGAAAACAAACAAACTTTCTTCAAATAACAACAAAAATATAGGATATGCACCCCCAATCTATGGCTGAGAGCACACACAGCAACTTGGGGTGTTATGGTCCCCACAGCTTTTCTATATTCACAATGTGGCAGCAAAATGTTACAAATCTCTCCACATAACACTAAAGGAAAGGCCCAAAGTGCTACAAACCATAAGCCTGATACAGTGACAATGAAAGACCAGTAGAAGAACCCAAAAGAAAGCAAAGGTTCTGTGCATTGCTGTGGCCATAGAAGACACACTGGGCCTCACTCACGTATCTCCCTGACCGAGCCAGGGAACTAAGGTTTTGCAGCTCATACCACCCCAGTGTGAATGGATAACTGGGTGCATAACGGTGACGGTGCCCTTGTGTTCATTGCTGAAATATATAAATATTAAAGAAAATATTCTTGCAGCATTCCCCTGCGTGGCTTGTATTCTGGGAAAAGCTGGAAGGAATTTATGGGCTCTGGCTATTATTTTCATTTCTGCTAATCAATTACAATATATATCAGATTACAGGATAAAGGAAAGGGTTTGGCCTTTATTATTCAGTACTGAATGTATGAAGCCAAATGCTTAGAAAGATGCATGTATTTAATAGGTATGTAGTAGTCGCAGCTGATTAAACAACACCTTTTCCATAAGTGACCTAACTTCTAGCTAAAGGCAGAAACCCCCGGGAATCCCTCTCCAATTTGCAGCCACATAGGAATGTTTTTCCCCTGCTGGGGCAGTCAGACCCGTTACGGGATCATCTCTGACAACCTCATATTTTCATTCTTGGAAGAAGACATTCAACCATTTCTTGAATTTATGTCCAAATTTCACTGAACAGTTTCCCAACTTAACCACATTAAGGGCTACAATGACCTGCACATTTTAAAATCCCAAATGTATAACTTTGTATTTATTAAGACTAAATCTCCGATGCCGCTTAGTTACAGGTGATCATCACCGCCCAACTTCCTACATGATAAACAGCAAGTCAGCATATTTAGCATGACCTGTCCTTCATAAAGTCATGCTGATTATTACTTATAATGCTTTTAATTATTATTACTTAAAATCCTCAATGTGATCTCTTATCAAACCATCAAACAACATGCCCACACAGATGTCACACTTACAGGTCTATAACTGCCAGGGTGAGACAGTAATCCCTCTTTAACCATAATAATCAGCTTTCCCCCAACCCATTAGTACTGTCCCAGAGAGAAGGAGTGTGAGAAACTGTGGCCTAGATAAAATTGCAATAAGCTCCCATGGGTGTAATCCAAGTGAAATAATACAAACAACGTAACTTAATTCATTCACTACATAACCTGAAACAATTAATTTACAGTCAAGTGGATGTATGTATAACTTTATTTATAACGTGCAACAAGATGCTGTACAATGCTGTTACAGAGTATAACAGTGCACACAGGGAGGACACGTATTATAATAAATACAAATCAGTAAGTAAAAAATACACAGATTAAGTAAATCATGGGCATGGCATAAAAAGTCCTGCTTACAAAAATGGAAATGTTGGAAGGTATGTATTTGCTAATACAGTCACCCCAGATGTTTAAAATTCTCCTCCAACCATCTAGCCATACACCCCCACAAAACAGCTACATCACGTTCACCGAAGTACATCCCACAGGAGCTGAGCTTGTAGCAGACAGAAAAACAAGCATAGTTCTTTAACACCCCAAATTCCTCCTTCCTATACCAATCCCTTAGCTGTGCATTTGCCTACCTATGCTCCAGCAGCCTCCCCAATGTGGCCCATATCTCCCTAGCACCTCTCTAATAACTGTATCCTCCGTCATACTATGGCCTGCCTAATACTCTTACCTCGGCAACAAAAGCAAATGGCACACAGAGCTACGAACTAGGGAACAAGCCCTTTAAAAAAGTTATTGCGGAAGTGAAATTTTAAAGGGCTTGTTCCCTAGTTCGTAGCTCTGTGTGCCATTTGCTTTTGTTGCCAAGTTGGTTTTGGGAGGGTGCCGATCCCTCCAGCAGTGTGCACCGGGCGTTCATCATTTTGGAGAGCCAGGGTGTGCGGAAAGGGTCTCTGTTGTAATACTCTTACCTCAACACAACAAACACAACAAATCTGCTGTGGTGAATTTGATGTAGATTGCTCCACTAACCCAATGTCCCTAACAAATCTGTCTTCCTAATTTCACCTCAAATGCCCCATTTCTATACCTTGCACTTTACTAGCCCCTGTCAGTCCCTGCTCAGCAAGCAGCCACCCCTACCCCAGGTATGTAGCTCCCCATAATGTTACAAGCTGTTCTTCTACATTGAAAGAGCAACCCTCCCCTTGCACCTCTCACTACAGGATTCTCCATGTTGCAGCTTTTGCAATGAAGCAGAAATACACTGAGTGACATCAACAAGCCGACACATACTCATCCTGGAACCATATGCTCACCTTGTATAACCCCTTTTGTGTTTAAACACCTTTTCGTTTTTAAAGCCTTCTTAGCATTCCTATTCACATAGTCACTGTGCAGTCTCTAATCTAAAGGGTCAGTGTACCCCGCTTTGTGCAACATGAGTGCAATGAACAGGGCAGAACACACTTCAAATGGAATAAAAAAAATTATGTTTTATTTCTTGAGCTAAACAGGGCTAACAGGGAACATGAAGCTCCTCTATGTTTGGTTTTTGTGAGGTAGATAATAAGATTATCACCATACAACCTGCCCCTTCTCTTGTGTAAATTAGTATAGAAATGTTTGTCATCCTGCACAAAGTATGAAATCTTATGCTGACTGATAAATGTCACAACACCACAAGCTATTGCAGTGCTGGGTACCTTTGTATTGTGGCTTCACACTGTGTGACCTCGGAATGCAGTGGAATAGGATTCCTACTTACAGAGGAGTTTGAGAGTGAAGGTGCATTCACCTTGCAGATGTGTTCCTTACTCACAGAATAATAAATATGCAATTATACTGTAAAGGTTATGGCCGGACTGCGGCCGGCTACTCAATCCAATTATGTAGCCTTCGTTAAGCAGGTCGGACTGGAAATCTTTGGATTCTGGCAAATGCCAGAGGGGTTGCTGTGGGATCCCACAACAGTCACTATTTATTGGGCCGGTGGGGGCTATTTGGACTTCTGTGTACTTAAAATGCCAGGGCCTACTTTGAATTCCAGTCCAGGCCAATTTTCACAGTGCTCCAGGCAAAAAAAAATTAGATTGTAAGCCTTGTGGGGTAGGGGAGCAGTGTACCAGGAATAGACAACCATTATATTTCCAAACTACAACACCCTGGATTCCTCCAATAGCTCATTCTAAAGTTTTAAGGTTATAGCATGGCATAAGCTAGCAACATTGTATTAGAATAAATAAAATATGAATAATATATTAGTATTGTGCAACTCTATGGAAAAACAGAGCCTTTATAAATAAGTAATAATGTGTAAAGAAACATAGAAGCCCTATGAATCTGGAAGCCGGCCCGAATCCCAGAGAAGAGCAATGACTGTTCCATGGAAATGCTGGCAATAACAAGCTGCAAGCCTGCACAGCCCTGTAGGGTGCTGATCTGCAGTAGCAATGAAAGCACCTAGCAAGTAAATAATAAAGATACAGGTTATTGCATGAGTTGATCTGTGTGCAGCAGTAGAGATGGCTAGGAGCAAGAATGCTCAAAGTTTCTGTACAACTGTAATTTTTTTCAAGGTTAGGTTACCCATAGCCACCCGCTTGATTCTTGCCACAGCAGTCTTGCCATGGGTTACTAGACCTGTAATAATAAACTCTGCACCTTTGCAAACTTAGCTCCCTAAGTAGATGATGCAAACTAATGTCCCCAAGACATGGGCTTACCCCAAAGTCCCATAGAGAATAAAAAGAACAGCAGTGCCAATGCTGCTTTGGTTCAGTGCAACATGTGGCACATTATCAGAATGATCTGCAAATGGCCGTGGGTCTCTCGTTGTTTTGATAACCCACGATCAGACGTATCTTAAGGGTTGATATAAAACCCACCTAAAAACAATGCTTGTTTTGTCCCAAGTTGATGGGAATGTTCGATGTGAGCACATGATGGTTCTGCCCAGCATCAAGCTTGCACCTTATTAATCACTGCCACAGCCTTGCCTTCCCAGCTCTGTGCATTCTGATATGACAACCCATGTGAAGGAATTAACACATAATCTCTAATTATAAGCATTTTGCTTGCAATGTCAAGCCGTGCCCACAATAACATCTGATTGCAGAGAGTCTGAGGTCAGCGCTTGGAGCAAAGCCAGCGGCCGAATGCTGCTAAACTCTCCCTGAGATGCTCAGTCTTACACTGCATAGGCCCTGAGACAGTACAGGCTTTAGGAATATCCCAGCATTTTAACACTTACATGCAAAATCATTTTAAAGGGATCATCTGTCAAATGACTGCCCCCACCCTTGCCCTTCAGGAATGCAGCCTGACACTCCTGTCATAACTATTTTACCCCTGCAGCGCTGCCTCTCAGAATTGCTGCTTACCCTTTCCTATTCCCACTATTCCTGCTGTTCTGGCTGACCAGACAATGCTTATACAGTAAGTACAATTTTTTAAAAACCTGTATTAACAGGGATTTAAAGAGGCACTTCTGATAACAGACCCGCTGTAGCCCTGTTGGATGTCACATAGAGAGGATTAAGAAGAACCATCCCAGACTTTCCTGGTTTAAGGGTCCAAGCCCCATTGTCCTCACTGATACATCTGTCTTAAGCAGAGACTTAAGCTACTTTGATAGGTTTCTTAGATTATCTAGAATTTGCATTTTAAGATCCTAACGTTATCCTTCCACTAGTAACGACATACAGATATTAGATCTGGATCATAATCTCACTAACGGCTCAGGTAGACTCAGGTTCTGTATAATTATGGACTTATTTTGGACAGGAAATAAAATACATCCTTTTGTGGACATGAGAGTTGTTGAAAACAACTAATACGCTCATCTGTGTACATTCCCCAATACACACATAAAGACATGCTATTCTGGCTCAGTTTCTCCAGCTCAGAACAAAAGGAATTGAGGCCCCTGAGCTCTTTCATTTCCCAGACCTGTGACCTAATGATTTCTATTAACAAGAAAATAGCCTCTAATTTTGGGATCTCTTTACCTTTTCTTATTTTCCCAGGCTTTAAAGCAATAATTTGTAAATAAGAAAAAGGGCCGCAGAGTCTGATCATTCATGCCTATTCTACTGCCACAGGAATCCTATGACTGTACGGACTTTCCAATATAGGGCCCCTGGCACTGGGCCCCTAGGGAGGGAACACTGGCAGACAAAATGACACTCTTCCTGATACTAGTGAATTACAAATGTCCTACTTGACAAAACACCCCATGTGCCAGGGGGTCTAAAGCTTATCTAGAATTATTTCAAATTATTAAAGCTGCAGGTTCTACAGATACCCTCCTGTCAGCATAGCAGGATCAAACAGTGGGTCAGTCACTATGTTGGACTGCAATTATCATTATTAAAGATCTCAAATATATTCAATGGGGTCATGAATTACTGAGTGATGGTAAAAATGCTATTGGCTGTAAAAAGTCTTGTGAAAAATATGTGAAGCCCCTTAACATTTGGTATTGCAGGTGAAAATGACCAGCACCCTCAGTTTTCTCCCCACACAGGGCCCAGTACTTGAGCTTTCTTTAATGTGATTTCTGCTCTTCTGCAGGGCCCAGTATGTAAGAAAAAGTTTATGTTTTCTTCTAAAATGAAATTTAACTTCCAACTACTCAGCCATGGCATACATGTTCATACCTTGTAGTGCCCTTAGGCCTCTTAATGTTTACTCCAAATCACAGTAATTAAAATAATATCTGGTTGCTTTATCTCATGATCCCATTTATTTGATCAAACAAGAAATAATCATATAGTCATACTTCTGTTTAGACCAGTTCCGCCAAAGAGGAAAACAACGCAGTTGGCACATTACCCCCAAGTGCCACAGCCTCATGTCTCCTCGTGGGCAGGACATCTACTGCTAAATGACAATATAGGCAGCCAAACAGCAGCTGGACAACACATGGAAATAGGAGTGTATGGGAGAGCCAAAAAACTGGGGTTTGATAACCTGCCTAAATCAATTATTTTCATGCCGCCATGTTCTTACATGTTTGTGGTGGAGATAATAGCATATCTTTCAAAAGCTACATAGTTCATTTGATCCATCGCATATTTCATTTGATCCATCGCATATTTCATTTGATCCATCGACGCAGCTGTGTGTGCATGCATTTTGGGGGCTAAGAATGTGTTTAATCTACCTGGCCTGCAGGTGTTATTGGCTCAAACAGAATAAGGCAGATGCCCCAGCTCAAACAGGCTCTCTCTTTATTGTTGGCACCATGTTAAAACCTGTAACGACAGCGTTATTAGGCGTTTCTTTAAAGCCACCCTTTATAAAACTTGGCCAAAAGGCATGCCAACCAATCCCCATCTTGTGGGCAGGCAGTTGGCAGCTAACAGGGAACTGCGGCAGGAGAAGGGTTCTTATGGAGCTCCAAATTGTTTTAGGCCAAATTTTAAATCGGGTGCCATACTTTGTTATTTAATATGGGTTATGTGATGAGGGTGATTTTAAAAGGCAATAAATGTAAAAAATAAAACGGGGTAGGGCAATGTCTACAACAGATATAAATGCCACCTAATATCTTTTGCAGCAAGGACAGAAAGCAACTTAGGAATGCTGTTCACTTGTTCAGCAAAGCCTCCCAACTAAGTTATTTCCATGGATGCTTTCACCGAGCCTTTGTGCTAAAAAGGGAATAATGAGATATGCCTGACATAAATATAACAGTGTACTTATCTCTAAAGTACCTCCCCTTTAAGTATGTCATAGAATGACCTATTCCCGGCACCTTTGCAATTGGATTTCATTATTTATTTATTTTTATAGTTTTTGAAATGTTTGCCTTCCTCTTCTGTTTGTTTCCAGCTTTGAAATGGGTGTCATAGACCCAAACAGCCAAAAATGATTGCTCTTTGGGGCGACAACTGTAATGTTAATAATACTTTTTATTACTTATCTTTCTATTCAGGCCACTCCTATTCAATTCCAATCACTGCCTGGTTTCTAAGGTAAATAAGACCCTAGCAACCAGATCGCTGCTGAAATACCAAACTGGAGAGCTGCTGAACAAAAAGCTAAATAACTGAAAACCATAAAAAAAACAAAATGAAGACCAATTGCAATTGTCTCAAAATATCAATGCCTACATCATACTAAAAGCTATATTTAAAGTGAATTACCCCTTTAAAAAGTATTAAAAAGCCAGTTTGTCAGAACTGAAGCACAGCAGCAGGTTATAGAGGCAGGAGGGTAGGGCTAGTGATGCCTTCTTGCTGCATTTGTTGAATTATTCAAAACTCACAAACAAATAGGACATATGAACATAGTTACATATGGAAGGGCTTTCCGGAACTTGGCTTGTTTGCCCAGAGACTGTTCGCCACCCACCTTAAATTTGACACTAGTAAAAAACTCTAACCAAACACTAAAATGAATTGCTCTATTCACTTGCACTGGGTTTGAATTATTTTTCAAACAATTTTGCTAACAGCAATTAAAGTAGGAATGGAGCCAGTTCATGGTTATGTCCCCATCCAAGTAATGTTCTAAAGGAACATTATTATTACTTTATTAATCCTAAAGGCTATACATGTGCAGGCAAGGTCATTATTAGCAGAAATGTATACTACTATCTAGGCGCCAATGCTATTAGTCTGAGGAATGGGCCCTGGGACTGAGACACGGGGGCTGATATGCAATAGCAGGCAATAAAGAGCACCAGTGCAGTTGCTTGTTGTAACCAATTAAATGTTTGCTTTCTTCATATAATTTGTAGTAGACTGAGCAAACCTAACTGGCGATGGTGATAGTTTGCTAAGGGCAACTGCACTTGTGCTAATTAGCACCTATGTTCCAAAATGCTTACAAAGTCGATTAAGTGACTTGCCCAAGGCCACAAGGGATTAAGTGGTGTAACCTGTAAGTGCACACCTTCTCCTTTTTGACATCAGCATCCACTTAACTACCAGCTTAGTTTATGCCTTTTTTATGTTTGCCTACGTATTCAGACTCGGTCAGATGACCACTGGACTGTAGATGTAGTCAAAGGTTCTGCACAGGCCTCCCAACTGATCCAATTGTTGGCCAAATGCTACAGTGAATCAGCCTGGTTTGAACCACTGCTTGGGTAGCCATAAGGAGTTTAGTATCCTGACCAAATAAGATGTTATGACCAGTTTTAGAACTTAAGGTTGACCAATAAATCTCGGCTACCACACGTGACTCCGTTAATCCAAAATGCCCCATTGGCAATAAAGTGGATAGCCATTGGGAAGGCATTGCCGGTGGTCATTTTCCAAAGTCGCCCACGGGAAACTTCGGGTGACTTTGAAAACAAAGTGCCACGTGTGGTTTCCTGTCCGCGATTCCTTCTATTGACAATAGTAAAGCATTTTGGGGAGGTTTGTTGTCCACAGTAGCAGAGATTTAACTATAGGTGACATATCTCCCCACTACCCTTAGCGGTTTAGTACAGCTTTCTCCTTCCTCTGATCAATAGCACTGCACCTGTAGTGTACAAGTGTATGTTCATATTTATTATGTATTTACTTTACTACTATGTTCTGTTTCAGTATTTTAGTTTATGCTTTCTTTTGTTTCTGGGAAGACCGAGAAGGCCTTGGTTACGTGTTTGTTGAGCTAAAAACAACAGTTGCATCATAGGAGAGAGCATGAGCAGTTTGAAGATTAATGACCCATGACAGCTTTCACTGAAAAGTACAAAATTACTAAAAAGTACTTGCCTTGCTCCCTGTATTTATTACTGGTAAGGTACATAAAGGAAAGCAGATTACAGCACTTACTGTGGATTGTCACCAAGAACCACCAACAATTTTTTCGGTTTTCTCCATCAGACACCACCACACAGTAGGAACTACAAAGCCAATAGCCATTCAGCTCTCTATAGGGGAGTCCCAAGTAAATAATCATATCTGAATTTTCTAATTGGCATTTAATAAATGTTTCACAAACAGTCAAACTAATGATGTGCCCAATAACCAGATTTTTGAGTCAAAACCATCAAGGTGCCAAGTTCCTGATTCCTGTTGTGTGACAGGGATAGGTAGTGTTTGCAAAGCAATAAAATGTTCAATAAATAGAATATATACATAAGATTATGGGGCTCATTTACTAAACCCCCGATTAAGTATTTTTGAGATAAATTCGTAATTTTTCTAACTTATAGAACATAATTGTGGTTTTCATTAACTTCCATGAAAAAGTCATACCATTCGCAAAGACTACGCATTTTGGAATTCATTCAGGCTTTGGTATCGTGAGGTATCACCAGTTTGGATCTCTCAAGTGCCATTGAGTTCTATGGAAGGCTTCCAAAATCATAGCTTGAAGGTTTCAAAGCCAGAAAGGCTTTTGTGCCGTTTACGAATGCTCGGACCCAAAAAATTTGTGACTTTCGGAAGGCAATTACGACTGATAAAAGCATTTTCGTGACATTTTAGAACATCAGAAATTATCGTGGTTCCTTGAATTTTTTCCTAATCGTGATTTTAAGCCGAAAAAATTCGGACCTTGGTGAATGGACCCCTATGTGTCATGCAGCCCCAAGCTCCAATGCCTATAATGACCACAGTATACAAACATTTCCCCTTCAGATCTGTATAAATGACACATTGTTACTATTTTTCTAGCACCATTATTTTTAATTAAAATATTTTTCATAGGTCCCAAAAATATTTGCGTGCACACTGTGATATGTCTATGAAAACAAGCTTTGCATAGTACCACACCCTTAAGTTGTTACATTTAGAAGCAAAAATTACATTCTGTAAAATATGCAATCACAGTAGCGTGTTATGTGCGTTCTGTTTTCCGTCACCATCAGATTCCTGCTATCTTTTTCTGTGTCAGTCAAATTGTGTCAGTCAAATTGCCTTATCTCTCAAGGCACAATAGACAAGTATCCCACGTATTTATGTCTTCTTTTGTGACACTGTCATGCTCTTTCCTTTGATTGTATTACCCCCTCTTTTCTATTGCCAATATATTCTTTTAGCAGCCTAACCTCATTTGCTTTAAAATAGAAAGTAAAGTTACAGATTATAGTAAATATTATTACCAAAGCTGCCATGCAAAGGTGTATATTAAATTGCTCAGAAATTTACATTGGCTTTTCAACATTTTTTAATTAAAAAAAAACAAAAAACAAATATATTGCATGCAAAACTGTTTCTGCATAAAAATCTAATGATTCATCTTGTCATGCCAAGCCATTCTAGGTACCCATACCAAGGCATCAGTTTACAAAACCACCATAGATTGTGAAATAGACTTGCAAAAAAACCCCACCAAATCCAGTTTACTAATCTAAAATCATTTCTCTAATCGCAGGTATTGTAGAACTAGTGTTGCCACCTGTTCAGTTTTGACCCGGATAGCCCGGGTTTCGGAAAGAACTGTCCAGGTCAAAACCACCTGCCCAGTTTCCCTAATTAGAAAAACCGGGCAATCGCTTTGACACGCCGATCGGGCAATCGCTGATTGTCGCGTAGTAGCCCCGCCCCCATGACATCACAGTCCCATCTCCTCCACACCCTGTGACATGACCCCCACCCCCTGTCCAGCTTAGAAAGTTGGCAGAGGTGGCAACCCTATTTAGCACACAAATATGGTTTCACCTCTGCCATACTGGAAACCAAACAAACTTAAATTTCATCTGTTAACAGCTTACGCCTCGGTGGGTCCAGGTGCTCAAGCCCCAGACCTTCAGCATTGGGAGCCAACTTTGGGCAAATTTTCACAAAAAGAAAGGCTGGCACATCCAGATCACCACCAAAACAATGTAGAGAATACTACTATGCATCAAAAGCATTCCAAAATGTGTTATTTATACACAATTATACATAAATAGCCTTACGCATTTCATGCCTCACAGGGCACTTATCCATAGGCTGGAACCCCACCTAGAACACCCCTAACCCTCTTCCCAACCACATCATGCTCTCAGCCCCTTAGGTTGACCCCTTCCCCATATCTGGCCCTAAAACACAGAGCAGTGCAACATAGTATGCAGTCATTGTTGTGTCCAACAATGTTTTATCCGGTGCCCTGCCTTATTCACTAAGCTTCTACTGCATGTTCCTGGTTGGCCTAAGCACCAGATGTCGACATAAATCATTCTATACTGGCTTTGCACCCTAGGTTTCCCCACTAAAAGATACAATTCTCTGTTTAACTACTTCATTGTGCAGTTTTGTGTTTGAAATTTAAGATGCTGCCTCGTCACTGATATATTTACACACATGTGGTAGAAACTGAGCTTCATCTGTTACTGTGAATGACAACACAAATGTTATTTTCTTTTTTTCTATGTCTGTCCTATAGGTCTGTACTCACAGGAACAAACAGGAACACTGAACCAAAGAAATATTAGAACATGCTAGAGATAGTTCAAATTCCAAAACGCAAAAGAAAAAAGGTCAAACAATGAAAATTATTAGAAAAAAAGTCAAAGAATGTCACGGTTTACAACCCATAGTAAGAGTTCACGTTTGCCTGTACTTGCCAAGGTTTCCTATTACAATTTCAGGCGTACTCGCCGTAAGCTAAACATAAGGGATGCTGCTGTTGGAGGTAGTGGTGCCAGATCTTTCTAGGTTTTTGAAAAAATGACACAGGTCTGAAAGGGAAATTTAATGTATTTTACAAGTGCAGGTGTGGGACCTAAATACCTAAGCTAGAACTTGACCTTGCACTTAGCTAATGCGCCACAGATCCATGCTACCTGTAAGGCAGTTGTACTGGTTTTTTTCATATTCAAACTTCTAAATAAATGCTCTACATGGTGCTTCATATTATATGAAGTCCCTAACCCAGAAAACCTCAGGCCTGAAGCATTAACAGAAAACAGACCCCATACCTATACTGTACTCATCCTGTCTGTTGCCACATAACTGATATCAGAGAATAAGAACACAAAGCATATCAAACGTTAGCTATCACATTCCCTGTATTTCCACACCTATATCTCAATGCAATGCCACCCACTTTCCAAAAGAACACTGGGATAACTATAGTATATGTAACCACAAAATATTCCAGACATATGTTATCCCTGAGTCACAACCAGACAGCCTAGCTAATTGTGCCTCTGCTTTAAGGAAACAAAGTATATGACACTAAAAACATTTTGTACAGAATGCATAATGCAACATAAAATTATAGTTTATGGTAAACATTTAGGAACCAAGAGTAGAGCAATTATTAATTAATAATGTGTCACTGCTGTCACTGCTGAAACAGACCAGTCACTTGTAATGACACTTTGGGTGTGGTGTCTCCATAAGAGTATTGATATATAGCACCTAGAAAAAAAACCTTAAGGGTAAGAACCCCGGGAGTGATTTAGTCACTCGCAACAGATCTCTGCTATTGCGGGCAACTAACAACTCCAGAATGGCTTTCCACTGGCAACAATAGAAGTCGCCGGTGGAAATTCCTTTGCATCGCTTCAGTATTTCAAACTCCATGCGACTTTGGAAAATGATGCAATACGAAGGGCTTTCCACCGGAGACACCTATTGTTGCCGCCGGAAAGCCATTCCCTAGCAGTGCAGGTTCTATTAGCCCCCACTTTTAGTGGGGGAAGCAATTTTCAGGTGATAGGTGCACTTTAAGGTGGCCATACACCTTCATCTACAGGTGGGGGCCAAACGATCGAATTATAACGACGGGTATAGGCAAAGTTGATCAGACTAAATTTTTTTAACCTGCCCGGCGGATATCTGCACGATTTCAAGCCAGATATCGGTCTGGCAGGCTCGTCGTTAGTGCCCATACATGGGCCGATTAGCTGACGAATCGGTCTAAGGGACCGGAATCGGCCCGTGTATGGCCACCATTTGAGGACCATTTGACTGTCAACAAATCCCCAAAACCACTACACTGGTCATAAGAGACCTCCCCAAATAGTAGATATGGTTATGTTAAAGTGGCTGAGCAGACGGTCAAACTATACATTTGGAGTAGGCTGGCTTAACTCCATGAATCCTGTGTAGTTACACATTGGGGCTCCAGTCTGTAATTACACAGGTTTCACAGTTTGCGGTCAGGTATTGCAGGTGGTTTTCAGTGCCTTGGCAAGGGCTACTTTTACCGTTTGTGATTACTAAAAAATAAAGAATAAGTGATGGTTTGTGTTAAAAAAATGTAAAACGTATGTTGGGAATTTGGAGCACAGTGATCTCTCACCCTAAACTATGCAGAGGCATGCTGTGTGTGGGGGCCCCAGTCATGGGTTTCCAGCATTACATGTACACACTGTGCATGTAATTATGGGAGTAAGTGGTCATGTATCTCCTCACATTTTTTTCTGGCTTGAAAGTCAGATAAGATAAAAGCAAGAGCGCTCAAATTTCCTCAGCTGGTATATGGAAAGTGGATTCCTTATGTTCATGCTAAAGCACAGATACATTTACATGCAAACTTGTATCTTTAGTGTTTGGGCTGATGGCACACATGGCGTTTTCTCTACTGGAGTATTTCAGCTAATGCAGAGGCACCCAAAACTTCCCGTGCCATCTTATCCAATTGAATGGGAAATGCCCAACAGTAAAGTCAGTAATGGTACTAAGTAAATTTGGCTATAAACAGTGCCAGTACTGTCAGGTGTTTCACGAGAGAATATGGGAGTTTATGGTGCTTCTTTGCCAGCCATTAGAGCCCAGCAAAGAAAATGTCCCCAGTGCTATCACCTCTTTCTGTGGCATAAAGCAGTAGTTTTACAGGGCCTTTCTGAACACTAACAGAAAAAATCCTTTTAAACAGGTAAGTAAAATAAAGAACATTTATAAGGCCTTTTTATTTGGACGATGCTCAGGCACTTGGGTACTAAACGCTAACGCTAGCCCAGTGCAGAGGCAGCATGCACAGCATTGCCCAAACAAATGGAGGAGATTGGAATAAGTGTCACAGGATATCAACAGGTACTTGCTTGAATTGATCATAGGACTGTTTGACATGTGAGCAGGTAGAGCAGCCCTGTGACATAGGGTAAGGCTTCAGGTACATTTTTACCTTAGGGTATTTCATTTAATTTCCAGCGTTGCCAAAGGAGTGTGTGCCCCTTGCTGACCTTTGCAAGAACATGTGTAATGAAAAATTATTGTAAATAGAAACAAAAAAAGGTAAAACTTCAAAACTAAAACACAAATCCTATTTCTAGGAACACAGTTTCTAAATCAGTCTCTGTAGTTATGGGCCATGTCCCAATGATTGTGAATAGAAACACTTATTACCCTTTTATATGTTTCTGCAAACTACCTAACCACATAGACTATAAGCTCTATGGGTTAGAAGCTACTCTAATCCTGTGTCCTAATATTTGTAACTCTGTATATAAAGGTTTATTGCAAAGTTTGTTGCCCCTGTCTAAATAATATGTATTTTGTTGGTAATAGATTACGGTTATACTGAAACAGAATATAAAAGAGATTGTTGTGGTGAATATAAAATAGTTTGGATTTCTGATTCAGCATTAAAGATGTAGGGTTCCTGTGCACAAGCTAAAGCTCCAAGCATTCATTGGTGGCCTTCAGCATTTAAGGGATTCTAGGAGTTCAAAGATTGCTGGAGGGACAAGTGTGCCCTAGCCCCACCCTTCAAACCAACAAAAACTTACCTTGGTTCCCTGTGTACCTGTAGTGGCAAGTGCCATGTTTATTTTGGATTTTCTTTTAATTCCCAAACAGGTTCTACTTATTTTGCATAAGCTTTGCTTGCTCTCAACCTACATATTGGCAACTACAAACTGATCAATTATGGAGCCAGATTGTTGTTTTTGTTTTTTGGTTCATCTTTCTACTTAGACTGTACAATACCAAACTGGAGAGTAAATAAACATAAGAAAAGATACAAAAGACAAAAACAGAATTAAAAAACAAAATAATTAATATCTAATAACGAATAATACCAGGCTCTACCAGTCTGTCTTCCACACTGCCTTAATCAGTATAGGGTACATGTATTTAGTGTGAGAAATGGGGTAACAATGATGCAAGCAATGGTGAGTGCCACCTAATTTAACAGTTTGTTTGCTCTCCCTTGAAAAACGTCACGCTATCTGACTGAAATGTTGAGAAACTATATAAAAAATCAAAGAAGACTTTATTTTAAAGTCCTCCGAGTGCAATACTTTTTTTCTCCATATATGTACATTTATCAGCACCCAGGTAGCTACTTTACTTCACATTTGAGTGCTCCTCTTGGCTGATATATATATAGTCCAGAATGGGGAGCACTCCTAAAGAAAGTTGCTAGACCTTGGTGCCAGAGCTTGATAAATCAATATAGTACAGAGAGTGTCGGCACTCTTAGGCTTTTCTCATTCAGCCAAAAAAAGGTACAAGTTGCTTCAAATGTAAATTTGAAGCAACTTGTACCTTTTTTTGCCTGAATGAGAAAAGCCTAAGAGTGCCGACACTCTCTGTACTATAATATATATATATATATATATATATATATATATATATATATATATATATATATATATATATATATACACACACACATATATATATATATATATACCGTGTTTCCCCGAAAATAAGACACTGTCTTATATTTTTTTAAGCTCCAAAATATGCACTAGGTCTTATTTTCAGGGAATGTCTTATTTTTCCATGAAGAAGAATACAGGACACATTTATTCCATCACCCTAGGGGGTGTCTTATTTTTGGGGGATGCCTTATTTTCCGAGGGGGGTGAAAAATCGGGGGGTGCCTTACTTTCGGGGGATGTCCTATTTTCGGGAAAACAGGGTATATATATATATATATATATATATATATATATATATATATATATATATATATATATATATATATATATATATATATATATATATATATATATATATATATATATATATATATATATATATACACACACACACACACACACACACACACACACACATATATATATATATATATATATATATATATATTATATACACATATATATATATATAAGAGGAGCACTCGAGTGTAAGACAAATCGACTGCCTGGGTGCTAATAAAAATTCATGAATAGAAGGAAAAAGTATCGAACTCGCAGGACTTATTTTATTTTAGTTTCCCAACGTTTCAGTCACATTACATGACCTTTCTCAAAGGAGAACAAACAGTGAAGTCTGAAGTGAAACTTCACAAACTCCTGTGAGTGCGATACCTTTTCCTTCTATGTGTATATATTTATAGATATATATTTCCACAAATCTTTATTTGGCCAGATGTGAAGAAAAAATGCCGACAGTGACAGTTGGCGCTTTTGTGTAACCAAAAGCTTATTTCAGCTGAAGTTCCCTTTTGTAGGCAAAAGTACACATACACACAATAGCAGGGGGAGGGCTTTAGCTGCACATTATAGCGAATGCTATTAGATCCGCAGGTCATACCCCCACTAAATCAACTTGTTCCAGCTCTTACAGACCATTTGATGATTGGTGCCCTCTGCATTGTTGTCACCCACATAAGAAATTGTAAACAAATCCAGCACCATTTACATTCTCACCATTTCTTGCTGCAAGATTTTATTTCGCCTTGGCCTTTAAATCAAACGATTCTTCACATGTCCTCTTTCACGACGGTTCCTGATTGCAATAGCAACCTCATACTGCCTGCCAACTATTTCATTCTTAAAAGGATGCTTTAGCAGCTATATTTCTCCCTCTCGTTTCACTTACAGATCTTCCTTTTTTGTTTAGCAATTTCTATTACCAAAAATTTAGCTAAAAAGAAACACTCCAGGCAGCATGACTGGTAAAATTAACAGAAAAGAAACAGAAAAGGAATGGCCAATGGATTTCAGGACTTTAGACATCTTGGGAGTCCTGTAGCCAAATGACTGATTTTTAGTACAGATATAGGACCTGTTATCCAGAATGCTCAGGACCAAGGGTATTTCGGATAAGGGGTCTTTGCGTAATTTGGATCTTCATACCTTAAGTCTACTTAGAAATCAATAAAACATTAATTAGTCCCAAAAGGATTATTTTACATCCAGTAAGGATTAATTATATCTTTACAGAGAAAAAGGAAATCAATTTTAAAAATCTGAATTATTTTATTAAAATGGGGTCTATGGGAGGCTGGCTTTCCGTAATTCGGAGCTTTCTGGATATCGGGTTTCTGGATTAGGGATACCATTCCTGTATTTTTTTTTTTAAAAATGGTCCCTTAAGTAAGGCACGAGTTATGCAATTAAATTTTCGGTGCAATTAACAGGTTATTACGATGCCTAGATTAATGAATATAGGTTAATAATAAGGGCATACCATGGCCAAGCCATTCCATTATAGATGACATAATTTCAATTACTCTAATTAATGCAATGTCAACATATCGTTAGGGTGATAATGTCATAACGACACCCAGCCTTGGATTATTTTTTCTAAACCTGACTGACACTAAATAGTGACATGAAATAAGTCTCATAAATGTAAGTCGTTCATTATCACCTTAATAGCATGGGTTTAGTCAGTGTCTCTGTAATAGGTGTTTGCAAATTCTACAGAAATAAATGTGGAACTTGTTCTGGAATGAGACCCTACATCCTTTCTTCTTCATATGCAAAATACTACCGGCTCATTATTTTAGAACCAAACATACAAAATCTTATAGAATTGCAATAAAATGTATATCGAGATCTCTATAAAACACATTATGGGCTAAATCATATTTAAAAAAAGAAAAAATTGCAAATCATCAAAGGGAAGAAAAGTTTTACACACATATTAATAGAGGCAGACACACACACAGGGACATGCACATATCCCATAGCAACCTGCAGGCACACACACCCAAACACGCCCACACACAGCTGTGCCTCAGACTTTGCCTCTATTCATGGGGGAGTTTCCCAGTGGACAAATTCAAAGCCAGAATCCAGATAAGAAGTGAATGATTTGTGGAGAAGGGGAAAGGGAGGCCGAGGACAGAGGAAGAGGGATAGAGGAGAGACAGAGGCAGAGAGAAAGGAGGGGGGAGGGTTAGAGAGAGAGAGAGAGAGAGAGAGAGTGCATGAGAGAAAAGCAAACATAGCAAGGTGGGCTCTCAGGAAGGGAGGGAAATGCGATGGAGAGGGATCCAGTCTGGGAAAGAAAGCCTGGCATTGTGCTCAACTGATGGGGATAAATAACACTTAGAAAATGAGTTACATAAGGAATGAGCCATTATGATGGAGCCAAACAAAGAAAAACTTGATAAAAGCTAGTCAGCCTGAGGTATTCATTGTGTGAGGCGCGGAGTAGGAACAGGCACGCCCCTTGTGTGTAAAGCTGGGAAGCGACATCCAGGAAATGGCTTCTCCACCCAGGCAAAGGTAATCTTAGTGTGTAAAAGCACCACACCCTCCCTGAATCAGCGCATGTTGTACAGGTGAGGTGTCCAGGGGAGCCACATCTACAGAATGCCTACCTTAGCAAAAAGATATGTGCTCTTCCCACACACATTCATCACTCTATATAATGAGTCACCGTATGACGGGGGGGACACCCCTGCAAGAACACATAAGCCCCTCACAATTTGATTAGACGTCTAATGCTACTTGATGAGTGATTAGATCATACTCATTGCCAAACAGCTTGCTGTGCTTTGAAATTCAGAACAAAAGCCAGAGGCAGATTTATCATTTCTGCAACTCTGGGCCAATCTGTTGTGGTGTCCCCATCACCGTGGCACAAACCTTGCCTCCCACATGTACCAAATGAACAAATTATGACTTGTTGATTACACCCCAACCACCACACTTTGTAACTCTTAGTCCTGAGCCTTTGTGGCCTTACCACAAATCCAGCCCTAGCTAAGGTTACAAAGTAACTTTTTACAGGCATACATATATATTAAACTACATTTGCAAGAAGCTGCAATATCTCAGAAATCACAACAGATCTGATAAATTCTATCCAATCCCATAGATAAGACTTTGTGTGATCCAGTTAAGGTGGCCACATACAATTACATACATTGTAATTGTAACATGGCCATACATGTTACAATTACAATCTTTTCTGCGACCATTGGCGGGTCACCTCACCAACATCAGATTCCATCATCAACAAAATTTTGGAAAGACCAAGTCAACAGCTTTTATCGGTCCGTGTATGGACACCTTGAATCAAGTCTGATCAAAATCAATCAAGTCAGCAAACACAGAATTAAATGCATATGCTAATGGGAGGGCAATGAAATGGTAAAAATATATTCTCTGGGTGCTTCCCACTGCTGAGGTGCCCAGGTTCATCCTTTGCCAGTGTGATGAAATGCTTAATATCATAAGCATATACTTAAAAGATGTGGCATTTACTTATTTGAAAAATTTCCAAACAGGCACTTGGTGCTCATGCTGATAAAAAAAATCTCTAAGCTGGCCATTCAGTGGCTGATATTGTCTACGGTCTTGGACATTTCAGACCAAAGCAACTTTTTGGAGGCCAAAAAGAAGGTGGTCCAACCAACAACTGCCTATTTAACAGGTTAGTGTGAAAATCAGGTGAGGATCCCACTGTGCCAGTGCCCACCAACTATGTACATCCCTTCACACACAGCATCCAAAACTCATCACTGCATCCAAACTCCTCTGTTTATATCTCCTAGCCAAATTATTGTAAGGCATACTGTAAGTAACATAGCCAGGAAACAATTGAAGAGATGAGGTCAGGTAGCTGGGATTAGCTGTTGGGGGTTATACGCAGTGGGAGTCATTTATAAACACTGGCCAAATTTGCACCTGGGCAGTAACCCATGGCAACCAGCCATATGTTTATTTTAATTTTTCAATTTGCAGCTGGCTGGAAAAAGCTAATCACTGATAGGTTGCTATGGGTTACTGCCCTGGTGCAAATTTGCCCAGTGTTTATAAATGACCCTCACTGTCTTTTCTCCGCTGTCAAACAGCAACAAAATGGCCATGAACTTTAACAAAAATGTAGCACAGGAATACTTGCCTCACTACATGCTTCTGCAATAATAATAATAATAAGTATCTCGATGATCCGAAGAACAAGACTGAGCCTGCAGAATACAGCACAGTGTAGCCAGACACATGTCAGCAGTACATTAATTTACATGCCTAGCAGATACAGGTAAGGAGTGGTAAACTGCACTGTGTTGCTGTCTAAAAAGTCAGCAGCCCCCTTAAAGGAAACCTATATACCCCAAAACAATGTAGGTCTCTATTAAAATATATTGCATAAACCAGCTCATATATAACTGGACAATATAAGCCTGCTTCATCTAAATAACCATTTTCAGAAAAATATACTTTTTTAGCAGTATGTGCTATTGGGTACTCCTAAACAGAAAATTGCCATTTTAAGAATTAAGGGCCGCCCCCTGGGATCATAGGATTCCCAGAGTACACAAACAAGCCAAGGCACACATACATGCTAGGCCCCATCAGCCAATTAATAGACAGAGTTCTGCCTTTTGCTTCCTCACTTCTTTCTGTTACAATCAAAGCTGCATTATTTCCTGTTAGGTGATCTCTGAGGGAGTACATAGCCCATCACTAATGGTAGGTCAAGGGATATATATCCCAGTTTGGCGAGATTCTAGATCACTTAATATAAATATAAATCTGTTGGTTACGTATTCATTCTGGGGGTAGAATTTTCCTTTAAAAGGAGAATTAAATCCTAAAATGTGGACATATGTGGTTGGAGGGCATTGACATAAATATGCCAATAAGAGCATTAGCCAGGTAACTAATCATTGTAATAGATTTGTAAGCACAAGCAAATTTTCCTCATATTGAATACTAATCCAGTCACACTGCTTTGTCAGGGTAATTCCCTCTTCCTGAATATTTGCAGACTGAATACCTAAATTAGTACCAGGGTGGACCATTTCTAGCAGTGCTTACACCATAATGTTAGCAGGTGATTAAGATGGGTGATGTTCCAGTATTAAAACTATTTAGGAGTTCATAAAATCTCTTAATTACAAACTGTTAATACAACAAAAACTTTTAAAGATATTCATCATGCTGCCAATTGCAGTTCTTAGACCTAATATATTCTTTATGTGCGTGTATTGTCTCTGGTTGGGTTTACTGGCCAACCCAGCAAGACATAAGGCCACAGCTGACCGAGCAAGCTCAGTTGCAGTAACTAGGGTGGGGGGCTTTCAAGCTGCACTGGATTTTTGGAGGTACAGCCAGTTGCTGTAGATTTTCCCAAAATGTGTGTAAATGTCTTAGGGAATTTGCCAGAATGAGGATTTCAGCATTATACTCGCAGTCAGGTAAGGAAATACTTAGAGTATTAAACCATAATAAATATTATTCCATAATATGTTTTAATTAAAATAAGACTGACCCCAAATATTCAACCTAATGCATTTCATGCCTATCCAGAACTTCATATTATGCCCCAAAAGTTTACACCTGCCCACCAGTTTAACTAGCTTGAAAACTCACCCTCAAGCTTCTTGCAATACCTGTAAATTATTACTTACATCACTATACTGTATACATTATACAGGGTCAGTATTACCCAATATAAAACAATGACACATAAAACTATTCATAAGTTAGTCAAGATTAATTTCCGCCTCTCCTTAGCATTATTACATCAGTATCAATACATGATGTAATAAATACAATAAGACATCACATAAATCTAAACAGAGCAAGTCAGAACAAAAGCATAGTACATGCCTAGAAGTATTCTACTTCAAAAGGTTTCTAATAATAATGACAGAAGGTACTGCCATCAATGTCCTGTTCAGAAGGTTTTATTGTCACCTAAATTAGGGGAAGCCCTACCACTGATATTAGTACATTAGAGGGTCCCAATAACATCAGAAGGCCAACTGTTTTTCTGTTTGAAGGGAGGGTGGGTAATTGCACGGTCATGTCAGGATCCTTACGAAAAAAAAAACAGCCACTGAATCAGCATTAGAATCCCAGTCTCTGTAGGAGAACTGAAAATGATGAGGGTTTAAATCCCCCGGCTGCCTTTCATTGTGCTGTCGGTGTATTCTAACCCACGTCATGCCACATGCTGCAACCACTCCCTGATCCAAAGCCCCTAGCTATGAAACAGTTTATTACAATGTTAAACCTTGCCACCTAGTATAGAAATGCATTATTAGTCTTGCAAGACTAGGCCTGAAAGGCTTGCTGAGAAAGGAATGTGAATAAAACTTATACAGCTCTGTGATGTCTCCCGAAGCACAGTAAGCGTGTAGGAAATCCTAAAAGATCTGTACAGAGTTCAGTTAACAAAAATCTTTTGTGTCAACTGGGCAGGGACTAGGGACTAGAGCACAGAGCATTGTATAATACATTGTTGCCATGTCTGTAATATGTGATCATCATATCACACTTTGTGATACAACTAACACTTGTAAGATATGTAAGAAATACACCCATATACACCCATCAATAAGAAATTATCTACATATCCTCACATGGCATGGCATAAATTTGCCTTGAAGAGATAATTACTATGAATTTGTATATTTGACAATGTCCCACATTTAAAGGCAACAGCATATAGGTAAGTTTTGGGTGCTTTCCCGAAGCGTTTCTTTTCTTATCCGAATCCCTCTCTGCTGCCAACAATGAGGATTAGTTAACAGCCTTTCATATTGGTAATTCCCAAGAAGGCTGTAATTTTATTCCACAGCAGTAAAGTATAGCAGTCTCTCAACAATAAGCTCTGAACTGGTCTGTTGGGACCTGCCAACCCATTCGGGCTCACTAACAAAAGTGATATGGAGGGCCCAACCTTACAAACATTAGATGTAGTAAGCAGACCCAGACTGGGATTCAAAATAGGTCCAAACTGCCTCCCCCCCAGCCCAATAAATAGTGACTGTCTATGGTGTCTTACACCAGCCCCTCTGGCATTTGCCAAAACCCACTTATTGCAGGTCTGGGCCTAGTAGTAAATGCTAAATGATATCTATGTTGTATAGACCTATGAAGAGAATAAGAAAGGATTAATGGTAATTTTCCTAGGCCGGGGCCTAATAGTGCCCTGGGCGCAAAGAATATTTTCTTTTGCTCTGACCTGAGGAGTACAAGTTTTCCTCTTTAAAGATATTTTGGTATTGTTCTTTAAGGACTTATCAAATATAACATAGGGCATGTTCTTCAACCTTCATGGTTTTGCTGTGTGAAGGCACAATATTCCCACATGGCCAATGATAGGATAGGGACAAACTGGGGAAAAAAACTCAAAGGCACATAACCTAGTGTGCCCCAAACTGGAGTTCAACATGACTCTGTAACACATGTCTCTCTGTTTAAAGTAGAAAGTTGAAATGTACGTTTACATTAGTCTTATGTGTGTATTGCACGTGTGACTCTCTAGTTTCTCTTTGGTGCTGAAAGCCTTGAAATCCAACTAACTTGTTTTTCCTGTATTTGTAATGGCCACATTCCTCCTATCCTACGGGGCCACTGTTCTGTTGACTAAAATATACCCTTTTTTAACCTTAGTCTACCTAATTACACCATGCAGGACTGCCCAGAAATTAAAGTGCCATGTTAGGTATGCTACGTAAAGTAGACTGCCTTCAGCCATACTGTTGCTGTACACACTACAGTTTCATTCACTTAAAGGAGAATACTGGCATTACCCTTCTTGTGATTAGTAACAAATATTGTCAAGAGTCATTCTAACAGCTGCACTGATTGTTATGCAACCCAGCATTAAGGTAGTCTAAGGGCTCTGGCACATGGGGAGATTAGTCGCCCTCTCGAGGCAACTTCCGCGATTTCACTGAAATTGCGCCGCCGCGTATGCCATCCCACCGGCGATTTACATTTTCTGGGCGACTAATCTCCCCGTGTGCCAGAGCCCTTAGGGTGAAGACACACTGAGCTACTAGTAATAGCTACTTGTCGTGGCTACTAAAATAGACAATGCTGATCCTTTACTAATAACTGTCTCTGTGTGTTTTAGCAGAGGTAATTCTCAGTATTGTCTATGGCAGGTTATTTTCTGGAGTTTAGTAGCCATGAAAAAGTAGCTGCTACTAGTAGCTCAGTGTGTCTTCACCCTTAAAAAATCTTACAAAGGGCATATTATTTTATATTAAAAATTACTAGATAACTTCAAGGCCCTTGCTTTTCTAATCTGCCAAGACCCCTTAGGGCTCTGGCACATGGGGGAGATTAGTCGCCCGCGATTAAGCGGGCGACTAATCTCCCCGAGTTGCCTACCCCTGCCATCCCACCGGCGAACATGTAAGTCGCCGGCGGGATGGCAGACGCGGCGGGGCAATTTCAGGGAATCGCCGAAAAAGACTCGCTAGTCTTTTTCGGCGATTTGCACGAAATCGCGCCGCCGCGTCTGCCATCCCGCCGGCGACTTACATGTTCGCCGGTGGGATGGCAGGGGTAGGCAACTCGGGGAGATTAGTCGCCCGCGAACAGGGAGTTAATCGCGGGCGACTAATCTCCCCCGTGTGCCAGAGCCCTTACCTTTTCAAAGTCCTGCCATGCCACTTAATGGACTTATAAACAAACAACTAAACGGCACAGTCAGTTTCAATAAGAAAAAAGCAACCAGATTTGGGATTTAACCCTATTTCAGTTTCAGCAGTTTTTCACATGGTTAGACATTGTGTTCCAAAGCACTTTGATCTCTCACAAGAGGTAAAGGCTATCCCTTCCCAGAGGAAAATGAGCAAATTAGACTAATAAAAGAAGCAAGTGATTATCCCCGGCTGTGCATAATAAGGAGTGCTGAAACTGCAGGACCAGGACACTAATACATTCATTATTTACAGGAGCAAAGCACACTAGGTGTGCTCCTATACGCACAGGTGTCTGTGTGTGTGACAGTGTGACAATAGAATCAGATATGGGGACTCCCACTTTTAATACAAGTGAAACCAACAAAAGAAAAAAGTCTACTTTAACTGGGTTGAACCATTGGCTGCTGATGAACAAGTCCAATCATCATCATTTATAACAGACACCATGAAGAATCCATGCTACAGTAATATACTTTCAGTGCTTTACCCAACAGCAGGCATTTTTGATGGCACTCCTGTATCTAAGGTGTGGTAGGCCTGCCCAGTTGGCACACCCTCCCTGCTTCACATGAATGGGTTTTTGTGTTTAGCACAAGAGTAAGTAAGGAGAAAGGTCTGATAACATCAAGGAGACTGTTAATTCTAGGTACAGGTATAGGACTCATTATCGAGAATGCTCAGGACCAAGGGTATTTTGGATATGGGGTCTTTACGTAATATGGATCTCCATAACTTAAGTCTACTAAAAAAATCAATAAAACATTAATTTAACCCAACAGGATTGTTTTGTATCCAATAATGTTTATTTATATCTTAGTTGGGACCAATTACAAGGCACTGTTTTATTACTACAGATCAAAAGGAAATCAGTTTTAAAATTCTGAATTATTTGATGAAAATGGAGTCTATGGGAGACAGGCTTTCCGTAATTCTGAGCTTTCTGGATAAGGGGTTTCCAGATAAGGGATCCCATACCTGTAATGTGTAATATAACTGCCAGCACAAGTACACATTGCAGAGAGGAAGAAGAGGAAGAAGAGAAAGGAAAGGTTCCCATGTGTGATAGTAATTCAAACATAAAGGGAAACTCCACCCAAAATCTGTTTTTTTTTTTATCATAAAAGAAAATGTAATTTAGGCAACTTTAGGCAGCTTTTGGGTGGAGAAGCCCTAACATTTCCAGCAGGCGAGGGTCACTTACCTCCATAGCTGGAGACGGAGTAGCTGTTGCTGTTGCTGCTCACCCGAGGAGCCGTGTGCGTCTTTTGCATGAGTTTGGCCCGTACCTGCTCCTGTACCCTCGCATTGCGCTGCACCAGGCTCTCGTCGCGCAGCCGGCGGTCCAGTTGGGAATCGGTGGGGAGAGCCAGCGAGGTGATATCATTGCGCGGCTGCAGGGCCGACATAAGAAAGTGACTTTCCTGCATGGCTAAAGGCTGTAGTACGGGGCCAAACCCCGCTCTCTCACTGTCCCTGAATGGCTCCTTCCCCCCGGGTTGCGCTGGCTTGTTGCGCACCTCTTACACACTCTATAGCTGCCACTTTCCCCCCCTAGGCATGAATGTAGTCGGCTGTAGAGTGTATTCCTTCAGTGTGTCCTGTTCTGTGGCCAGTGCAGGTGTCTCTCCCTTCCTTGTCTCTGAGCTTTGCACTCTCTCACTACCTGTCACTGCACTCTATCCGCCCCCCCACGGTCTGTCTGGGCCACCATGCCCCGCCTTTCTATTACCTCATCCGCTTACCTGTCCCCTGCCCTTTCTTTGCTCCGCCCCCTACTCCCCGCACTTTCCTGTCAGTGCTGTAGCTGTCACCTGTCTGTGAAATGGCTCGGTCTCTCCCGGTCATTTAATACTTTCCCTGAGTCTCTTTGCTGCTGATTTCTCGCAGCTTCCGGTTTCTTTGCCCTAAAACTTTCACACCTGTTTTCGCTCTTAGAATAAAACCCCCTCACACCTTCCGGTGCCCTCACAGCATTTGCTTGTCTCCCCTCACAAACCCCTTGTTGTTCTGCTCTCTTTCCGCTTTTCACACCCAACTCCCAAGACTCTTTGTCTCCCATGCAGGAATGTTACATCCCCCTCTCATTGACACTGAGGAATCTTCCTCCCCCTTCCCTTTCAGTCAGCCCCTAACTGTTGGCACCACGCCAAGGCCCCATCACCTCAAGCTTATTCCCTAGCCTGCCTCCCAGCTCTATGCACACAGGCACAGCTACAGGTTACTGGGCCCCACAGCAAACGCCTTTAAGGACCCCTCTCTATTTTGGAAATAAGATTTTCTATAAAGAGGGAATGAAACTGTCACACAGTTGCAGGGTCTGGTACAGACCCCAGATAAACCCCTCACAAAGGATCATCAGCTGCCCCCAAAGTTCCTGCATTAATTAGAATGTAATGTCTCTTGAAATTAACCTGCAAGGTCTCATTTTTAGACAGGTATTGGTCTGGTGGCTGTTGGGAGACCCCCAATACACAGAACAATAAGCTGCTGAATCAGTCTGATGGGGCTCAGTAGCTTTTATAAACCCATATATGGCTGGGTTAAGCACCGTGACACACGGGCAGATTAGTCGACAAATCTCCGTCGGAGGTGACTAACCTCCCCGTAATGCTATCCCACCGGCTAGAATGTAAATTGCCAGTGGGATGGCATACACAGCGCCGCGATTTGCCGAAGTCCCGAAGTTTCCTCTCAAGGCAACTGCGGCAAATGCCATCCCATGGGCGATTTACATTCTAGCCGGTGGGATGGCATTGTGGGGAGATAAGTCACGGCGCGACTAATCTCCCTGTCTGCCACAGCCCTAAAAGGAGCAATATTATCTAGGGATGCATCAAATCCACTTTTTTTTATCTCAATCCTAAAACCTTTGTGATAGATTTGACTGAATCCAAAATACAAGTGGGGGCATCTACAATTTTGAAATTTCTAAGGGCCGTGACAGACAGGGAGATTAGTTGCCTGTGACAAATCTCGTTTGTTGCGGGCGACTAATCTCCCCAGATTGCCATGCCACAGGCTAGAATGTAAATCGCCGGTGGGATGGCATACGCGATACTTTGCTGAAATCGCTGAAGTTGCCTTGAGAGAAAACGTGATTTTAAAATTTTAGGATTCAATGTGCCCGCACCTAAATCCTGCCGAGCTGTACAGCGTGGTTGATGGCTGCCAGGTTCATTTCCTTTACTCTGTGGTGCTGATTGCCAACTAGGAGCACATATACTACAAGCCTGGCCCAGACTGGATTCTTGAGAGCTCCTTTTTGGCAATCAGGGAGGAACAAATTGACAGGGTAGTGGCTGAACATGGTAGCTGCCAACTCTGCTGCACAATTCTGGAAGCCTGGTATGGTTGCCACCTATTCTGAAAAAAAAATACCAGCCTTCCTATATTTTTTCTTTTTTTCCTATTAATATTTAGCGTCCAGCATAATTTTTACCAGCCATACCGGTAAAGCACCAGCCAGGTGGCAACCCTAAAGACTGGAGAATGCACTGGTTTGAAAGTGGGGCCTATGCAAGTGCTCTAAGTTGGCTAAGTGGGTTTAGTTCTCCTTTAATTGCTTTGCTCTTACACAGCCTAGCAACCAAGCAGTTGTTTATATTGCAGACTGGAAGATGAATAGGAAAGTATCTGAACAGAAGGATAAGTGATAATCCAGCGGCAGGATTAATCTGCTCTCTGATTGCCAAGGTCCATGATCCCTCACATCTGGATAGCATTAAGGCCAAGGAGTGGCAAAACAAAAAGGACACTAGTTCAAAAGCAAAAACCAATTGCAGATTCCTTCATAATATCACCATCTACATCGGTGCTGGGCAACTTTTCATGTGAGTTGCTTATTTATAAAAATGCATAATCAAAGGCCCTACAAGGCCATGCTAGAATATGCCTTATTTATAAGTAGTTTTTCTCTATGCATATATCATATGAGGGCATTGTACAGGATATACCTGCCTTGCCTTCCTTAGCAGGCAATATTACAGTAGGAGCTGTAATATTGCTTGCCTCAGCTAAGGTTAACATAAGAATGCTCTCCAAATAAAACAGAAGCACTATGAAGAATGTCTGGCCCTACCTTGGTCAGGGTAACTGAAGTGCAGTTCAGACTTATCTTGCATACTATAAATACTGTAAACATCCTTTCTTAGTAGTACCTTGCAATTTCTCTACAGACTACCATGCTCCTTTGCAGGTTATTTCTGCAGTGCATGAGGGTGGCCATACACAGGTTGATAAAAACGTCTGACTCTGCCCATCCAGACCAAATTTATTGGAGTTTGTTTGAGGCCCTCCTGACAGTTTGCCAAAAGATATCTACGAGACAGGTTTGGAAATCTTATTAGGCCCACCATTAAGATTTGGCCATTGATCCAGGGCCAAACCATTGAGTAAAGATCTGCTTGTTTGACAACCTTGACAAAATACCACTTAAGGGTAATGCCGCACAGGGCTGATTCTCAATACTGATACCCCCAATACTTCAATCAGCCTGACCTTGAGACTGACCCAGGTGCAGGCACACAGAGCAGATTTCGGCACTGTAATGTGTGAGTATGCATTTCGGCACCTAAATCTGCTCAACACAGTGGCTCTAGGTGAAGTTACAGGGAAAGGCTGCATCAAGCTTAGGAGCTGATTCCTGCCCTGTGTTTATCTGCAGGCCAAGGATCATCCCCTTGTGGCATAGTCCTTAAAGTGCATACCCAGCATTATCCTAGCGCATTGGTGTATTTTCTCTGTTAGTGCATTTCCCCTATATTGTGCTACTGTACATCACTATCTTTTGCCTTAGTCCTGTAAGAGATTTTGTGGCCAACAAGGCTGAGAGTCGAGCAGCCAACTGCCCTACTGACCTGATACTGGTTGCACAGCCACTGATGTGTATGCCAAAGCAATGTGGCTTTGTGCTCTCTCCCACTGCTTTGTTTTGCCTTCCTTATGTTACAGAACATAATAGATCCCTGCGGCTCCCTTCCCCTGCTGTCATTGTTACGGCCATTGTTCCTATAGTCTGCCTTTGTGAATATGTTCCATATAAATTCATTTATACTTGTTGGAACTCAGGTTGCGGCAGCCAGCTTCTCTTCCTCACAGAGCTGTGATGCCATTGCATCACTGGGTGCATTTGTGATCTCACTCCCAACACATTCATGGGCTGGATACTCAGCTTTTTTTGTTTTAACCTGCCACGCCCAGTAAGAATGCTGGCTGTCGTGGTTTATTATAGCTAAAAGGCTGTGGATTAGTTAATATAAAAATGAATATATACGCTAATCTACCAAAAGACTTTAGGCAAAGTTGTGCTGGCAGGGAATGGTTGTTAGTCCAAAGTATATTGCTGGCCTTAATGGCATCCCTCCACCCCATGCACTGCTATAAACTGTTTCCGGGGCGATGGCTTGCATTGTGTATAAGAATAGAGCAGGGATTCTTTCTGTAAGAACCTACAAAAATTGCAACATTTTCCTTTTAACTGTTAAAAAAAATACTTTATGAGTAATGAAACTGATGATGTAGGTATATATTAACAGTATATATGATATGTTGTTCACTGTATTATAAGGACTTCTGGATCCAGTTTAGGCATATGCCATACTTTAAGGCCAATGCCACAATTGATGTTCTCTCCCCCTGTGAGATCTGCTGCCATGTTCTCTGCCTTTTGTATGAACTGACATGCATGGAATCAGATTTACATTTTCGCCGGTGGGATGGCATTTCAGGGAGATTAGTCGCCCACGAACAGGGAGATTTGTTGCAGGCGACTAATCTCCCCATGTGCCAGAGCCCTTAGACCGATTCGGCAGCTAATCGGCCAGTCGGCCAGCCACTACCGATGGGCCTGCCCGACCGATGTCTGACCTGGAATCGGCCAGATATTGATCGGGCAGGTTAAAAAATCTAGTCGGATTGGGGACCACATTGGCTCATTGATGCGGTCCCCTGACCCACTTTGCCTATACCCGTCTTTATAATTCGATAATTTGGCCCCAGGGCCAAACAATCGAATTAGCCTGGATTCTCCCGATATCGCCTACCCCTGGGTGGATCTGAAGGTGTATTTATATCGTATTCGTATTTACATGACAAAAAGTCATGTGATTTTAGGCTGATGTCAGACGAGGCGTAGGGTGGATATTTTCAGCCAGCAGAAAAACGATTGCCGAAAATTCCGCCCTACGCCTCCTGCATGTGCCTGCACCCGAATGAATGAGATACGCTTGGGTGCAGGCACATGTAGCAGAAATACACATAAAAACGAGAGAGTTTGAAAGTCTCGCGTTTTTATGCGTATTTCCACTACATGTGCCTGAACCTGAGCGTATTCTATTCATTCGGGTGCAGGCACATGTAGGAGGCGTAGGGCGGTATTTTCAGCAAGCACTTTTCTGCTTGCTGAAAATATCCGCTCTACGCCTCGTCTGGCATTAGCCTAAAGGATTCGGATTCAGTTCGGCCAGGACCATGGATACAGCTGAATCCAAATCCTGCGGAAAAAGGCAGAATCCTGTATTCGGTGCATCTCTACCTGAAACTAAAGACTTTTGTGTTTCCAGGTTGGCAGGAGCAGCCTAAAGCTAATGCCACATGAGGTTAATTCTTAGCTTGTGGATAAATGGCGGGCAGGAATCAGCCCCTGCGCTGGCATTAGCCTTTCCCTGTGTCTGCAGGTCCAGGTGCAGGCACACAGAGCGCATTTTAGCTCTGAAATACATACTGAAATCCATTCTATGTGCACCCGGGCCGACACAGAGGTTCTAGGTGAAGGCTCAGACAAAGGCAGATGCCAGTGTAGGGGCTGATTCTTACCCTGCATTTAAACAATGACCCCTTTGTCAAGTTCTTGACAAAGCAGGTCATCCCTGTAACATGTTGTGTGGAATGGCACAATAAATGCATATTCACAAGAATGAAGTTCTGCTGCTGAACCATTTTTGTACTTTAATTTTGTACATAGCCTCCTGACAGTAGGGATAAAGAAAATTATGATTAAGGCATCCATAGTAAGGCATAAGCCATTTTTTTACTATTTACAATAATTTTTCAGACAAAAGTTTATGACCACCAGGGGTGCTGTTCATCACTCTCTATGAAAAAATACCAATTCTAAAGCAGTAAGACAGCTCCTACTTTTTTTCAAGTACAAATCTGGTATTGTGAAGGCTTAGTAGCCTTTGTTTTTAACACAGGTGCTAAATTGTACCAGTGCAGTTACCAACAGCAACAATGTCAATCTTTCATTATCTAATGACTGATCAGAATGAACTGCAATTTTTTTCCTAATGAGTAACACACTAGTACACTAGCCAGTCTGTGCTTACAAGTAGCTGTGTAACAGCACTAACAAACCCACTCAATGTGATGATCAAGGTCTGGCTATCCCCTTGCCATTGACTTTAAAAGACCTTGCACTTAGCAGGGGGTGTGCATGTGAAAGCTTGTTAGAATTCCTTCATTGAATTGCCTGCTATAAACCTGCAGTACACTGAGAATCTTTGCACAAAATACTGCACTCTAATCTGACACACTTCCCTTTAAGTGAATCACAGTGCCTATATCTTAAGATCACAGCAAAAAATTTGCAATAAACCTTGCCCAAAAATGTAGGTTTTTTATCTCTCCTACTACTGGCTTGCAAAATGCGTCTCCTGCAAAAGCTTATCTTACTACTGTCCTTTGGATGTGTCTCATACTACTGGCCTGCAGAATGTGTCTCTTACTACTTCCTGTGTATGTGTCCCCTACTACTGGCCTGCAGAATGTGTCTCTTACTACTTCCTGTGGATGTGTCCCCTACTACTGGCCTGCAGAATGTGTCTCTTACTACTTCCTGTGTATGTGTCCCCTACTACTGGCCTGCAGAATGTGTCTCTTACTACTTCCTGTGTATGTGTCCCCTACTACTGGCCTGCAGAATGTGTCTCTTACTACTTCCTGTGTATGTGTCCCCTACTACTGGCCTGCAGAATGTGTCTCTTACTACTTCCTGTGGATGTGTCCCCTACTACTGGCCTGCAGAATGTGTCTCTTACTACTTCCTGTGGATGTGTCCCCTACTACTGGCCTGCAGAATGTGTCTCTTACTACTGGCCTGCAGAATGTGTCTCTTACTACTTCCTGATGATGTGTCCCCTACTACTGGCCTGCAGAATGTGTCTCATACTGCTTTCTGTGGATGTGTCCCCTACTACTGGCCTGCAGAATGTGTCTCTTACTACTTCCTGATGATGTGTCCCCTACTACTGGCCTGCAGAATGTGTCTCATACTGCTTTCTGTGGATGTGTCCCCTACTACTGGCCTGCAAAATGTGTCTCTTACTACTTCCTGAGGATGTGTCCCCTACTACTGGCCTGCAGAATGTGTCTCATACTGCTTCCTGTGGATGTGTCCCCTACTACTGGCCTGCAGAATGTGTCTCTTACTACTTCCTGTGGATGTGTCCCCTACTACTGGCCTGCAGAATGTGTCTTATACTACGTCCTGTGCATGTGTCTCTTACTACTGGCCTGCAGAATGTGTCTCATACTACTTCCTGTGGATGTGTCTCCTACTACTGGCCTGCAGAATGTGTCTCATACTACTTCCTGAGGATGTGTCCCCTACTACTGTCCTGCAGAATGTGTCTCTTACTACTTCCTGTGGATTTGTCCCCTACTACTGGCCTGCAGAATGTGTCTCTTACTACTTCCTGTGGATGTGTCCCCTACTACTGGACTGCAGAATGTGTCTCTTACTACTTCCTGAGGATGTGTCCCCTACTACTGGCCTGCAGAATGTGTCTCTTACTACTTCCTATGGATGTGTCCCCTACTACTGGCCTGCAGAATGTGTCTCATTCTACGTCCTGTGCATGTGTCTCTTACTACTGGCCTGCAGAATGTGTCTCTTACTACTTCCTGTGGATGTGTCCCCTACTACTGGCCTGCAGAATGTCTCTTACTACTTTCTGTGGATGTGTGTCCTACTACTGGCCTGCAGAATGTGTCTCTTACTACTGTCCTGTGGATGTGTGTCCTACTACTGGCCTGCAGAATGTGTCTTTTACTACTGTCATGTGGACGTGTCCCCTACTATTGGCCTGCAGATTGTGTCTCTTACTACTGTCATGTGGATGTGTCCCCTACCACTGGCCTGCAGAATGTGCCTCTTACTACTGAACTATAGATGTCTCTCCTGCTAATAGCCTGCAAAATGCATCTCCTACTACTGGCTGGCAGAATGTGTCTCCTACTACTGGCCTCCAGAATGTTTCTTCTATAAGTAGTAGGAGAATGTTTCCCATACTACTGACTTGTAGCAAGTATCACTTACTACTGACTTGTAAACATACGTCCTATTAATGACCTGCAGAATGTGCCTCCTATTACTGGCCTGCAAATTGCGTCTCCTACTACTTACCTACTTCTACTACTGGCCTACAAAATGCATCTCCTACTACTGACCTGTAAAGATGTCTTCTACTACTGGTCTTCAGAATTTGTCTCCTTCTACTGACCTGCAGAATGTGTCTCCTAGTACTGACCTAATACATGTCTTCTAATGCTGGCCTGCAAAATGCCTCCTACTACTGGCCAGCAGTATGCCTTCTACTACTGGCCAGCATAATTCCTCTTGCTACTGGCCTGCAGAATGCCTTTTACTATTGGCCTGCAGAATGTCTCCTACTACTGACTTGCAGAATGTCTGGTACTAGTGACCCTCAGAGCATAATATTGGCTTGCATGGTACAATCTCTCTCTTTCTAATGCCCTGCAGGACACCACTCCTGCAGAACTGGACTAACACACATTAGTCTACTGCACTAACACTAACCTGTAGGGTGTTTCTTCTACAAAATAAATTTTGCAGGCACACCCTGTACTGAAACTTCCCTCCTGCTACTGGTCTACGGAATAGCTATATTACTGACAAGCAGGGCATCTATACTATCCTGTTGCAGAGTGTTCTGTGGACACACATGGCTCCCACTACTCACCCACAGAATGCGTCTCCTACTAGTGGCTGGCAGAACATGCCTCTTACAAGTGACCTGTACAACATGTTTCCTATTAGTGACCTGAAGCACATCTCCTATAAATTTCCTACTACTGACCTGCGCAACATGTTTCCTACTAATGACGTGCACAACATGTTTCCTACTACTGACCTTCACAACATGTTTCCTACTACTGACCTGCGCAACATGTTTCCTACTACTGACGTGCACAACATGTTTCCTACTACTGACCTGCACAACATGTTTCCTACTACTGACCTGCGCAACGTGTTTCCTACTACTGACGTGCACAACATGTTTCCTACTACTGACCTGCACAACATGTTTCCTACTACTGACCTGGGCAAACATGTTTCCTACTACTGACGTGCACAACATGTTTCCTACTACTGACCTGCACAACATGTTTCCTACTACTGACCTGCACAACATGTTTCCTACTACTGACCTGCACAACATGTTTCCTACTACTGGCGTGCACAACATGTTTCCTACTACTGACCTGCACAACATGTTTCCTACTACTGACCTGCACAACATGTTTCCTACTATTGACCTGCAGAACATGTTTCCTATTAGTGAACTGAACCACATCTCCTATAAGTTACCTTCAGAACATGTCTCCTAATAATTACCAGCAGAACATGTTTCCTACTACTGACCTGCACAACATGCCTCCTAGTATGTCTACAAAGGTTTTCATTCTTCCAGGTCATGGTATATCTAGTCAAAGTAAATTGAGAGCAACTGGACATGCTGAGTAATCATTCATTAGATTCACTTCTACTATATATGTCTTCTAGTAGCCTTCAGAATGAGTCACCAACTACTGACCTTCACAACATGTCTTCTACTACTGGCTTGCAGGGCAGAATCTCATTCTAATGCCCCTCAGAACTAATAAACCTGTAGATATGCAGATCTACTTAATTACTCATGAGCAGAAAATCTCACCTGTCTCTTTTTGCTGATATACAGACTGTACATACATTGCTACTGGACTGCAGAACATATGTTCTACTACTGGCACACAAAACATGTGTTCTATTATTGGCTTGCAGAACACATGTTCTTCTACTGGCCTACAGCACACATGTTCAACTACTGGCCTGCAGAATATGTGTTTCAGGATCATTATCCTAATGGCCTGCAGAACTAATAAACCCACTAGACTTTCTCTTCCTTTCTCCTGGAACTGTCAGCAAACATTTTTGCTACTATAGACATTCCTCCATTACACTAATACTAACCTGTAGGGTGTTCCTTCTACAAAAACAGTTTTGACAGACACACCCAGTACTGGAACTTTTCTCCTTCTACCAGTGTCAGACTGGGACACCAAACGAGAACCTGATATCAAGGGCCCACTACCTGGAGCCCTAAAAACTTTTCTTCTTATTGAGAAAAACCCTAGGATCGCCATATTTCAGAAATTAATTGTTCAAATGTAACTGATAATTAAAGCCCAGAAGGCTCTGTATGGGATAGATATATCACGGCAACCTGCAAGGCTGCTTCAGATATTCAGGATTAATTCTGTGTTAGCACAGAGAGCACAGAGCAATGCAGTGGGTACAGCCAGACTGCAGAGGATTGCACAGACAGACGGGACTGCTGTATCCCAGTGCTGTTTACAGTTCAGACTAGATGGCTGTTTCAGAAATCTTTTAGCTCTTGCTCTCCCATTTACACTGTTCAAATTCTTTTGAAACTCCTGCCAGCTCTATATAATTAGAGCTGGATTCTCCTGCTTATCTGTGGCAATAAATTTAGCCTCAGTCATTTCCTTGACCCTACCACAGACTCCTAAACTAAAACTAAACTTCCAATGTTGCTCCCTGCTGGCAATAAATGAAATGCATGCAGAACCTAAAAAAGGTAGAAAAGAGTAAATGTTCTGTGCTCCAGAAAGGTCAAAGGGCCCCTTAAGGTTAAGGCCTATCAGGAAAAGTCCCAGTACCTGACAGACCAGTCCAACATTGCCTTCTACTGATCTACAGAACATCTCACATGTCTTTCTTTGCTGACATGCAGAGTCTCCTGGGCAGCAATGTCCAGCCTGACTTGTCTCTACACCTAAAACCTTCGAAGTAGTACTGCTAATTACCTGCAGAACTTTCACCCACTGCACTACCAGTAAACCACAGAACTTTTACTTCTTGCAGAACAACCACCTGCTACTGATAGAAATCAACTTCTCTCCTACTGTTTGCAGGGCATCCATACACTGTACAGGTATGGGATCTTTTATCCAGAATGCTCGGGGCCTGGGGTTTTCCAGATAAGGGGTCTTTCTGTAATTTGGATCTCCATACCTTAAGTCTACTGAAAAGTCATTTAAATATTAATTAAACCCAGTAGGACTGTTTGCATCCATTAGGGGTTAATTATATATTAGTTGGGATCCAATACAAAGTACTGCTTTATTAATACAGAGAAACATTAGAATTCTTTGCTTGTAATGGAATCAATGGGACAAGGCTTTCCTGTAATTCAGCACTTTTTGGATAACAGGTTTCCAGATATTGGATCCCATAGTTGTATTACTGGTGTCCTGAAAAGCATCTCTTCTACTAATGACTTACAGAGCATCTTTCCACTGCACTACTAATTACAATGTATACACAACACCTATCCTACTACTTTGAGTAGTAGGACTTGCAGTATACGCTTACTACATTTCTACTACTATAGGCTTGCAGAACATATAATCAAGACATTTCTCAAATAAATCAAATTGCTCTTTCCACTACTGACATGCACTGCCCTGTGTCCTGCAGATTACAGCTGAGGTCATCTCCTGGTGGCATTAGGAGCTGAGACCTGAATGCCACTCCCCTACTTGAACATATCTTCTATTACAAAAATGACTGACAGAACATCTCTGCTTTATCCACTTCAGATTTTTGGGATGACTTCTACTATTAAGCAGTTTTTAAACTGCAGAGATCTCTCTGCTCTCCACGTAATCTAACGTGTATAACCACCTGTTAAAACATTGACCTAAAGGTTTTGTCTCGTGCTAGTAAACTGCAGGACATCCTATCTTCCTCAGACCTGTAGTGCATCTATCTTCTAATTGACGCTGACTGTCCAATTTCTCTTCTCTCCTATAAGCAACCCTGCTACAAACCTGCAGCCCATCTCTCTTCTAATGGACCTTGTCTGCCCTACTTCTACCCAATAAGTAACCCTACAACAAACTTTGTCTGCCCAACTTCTCTCCTATAAGCAACCCTGCTACAAACCTGCAGTACATCTCGTCTAATGGACACTATCCAAATACCAACCCTACTACAAACCTGTACCACATCTCTTTTCTAATGGACTGTGTCTGAACAAACATGCAGTATATCTAATTTCTAAAGGACCTTGTTTAGACAACCTCTTAACCAACCTATACATTTTCCTACTACACGCCCTGCACAATGTCAATTCAAACACCATCCTTTTATTGCCCTGCTAAATATACTGCCTAAAATAATAGTGCAAAACGCCCATGCAACATATTTCCTCTAATATACCTTGTTATAGATGGGTAAAACCTTTCCTGTAAAACCTGGTAAAAATGCAGAGCACTATTAAACATTTAGCCTGGAATCCAGCTGAGGCCTATTAAACTAACCCTGTTGCTTTTAGACAACGATTTCATTAAGATTTTGCAGTAAATACCTGAGGCTGTCCAGTGGGAATCACAGCGGTGCGCATTGCCTACTCCACTGAGTGTCTATGCCTAAGAGAAGTCTAGTTGTAACATCCCAAAATGTATCTAACACAGTGGATGGAAACTATATCATCCTGTGATGTCACTAAACCTGTTCATGCACCTCCGCCCTGCACAGTGTTAACTCTTCCAACAATCAGCTTTGTAGAATTCAAAGGCATAAATAGGTTTTGCTGAGCACTGCAACCAGATCATAGAGTACAGATAGCATGGGGAGGGTGTAGTTATAGGGCCTCAAGCAAAGAAGCCTTGCAAGTCTGACATTTAGAACTTGTGAGAAGATGTGTCTCTTAGTACTAGAATAACAATTTGTTCCACTTCCTCATCAGTGGGATTTGTTTATTAACATTTAATAAATCTGTCCTGGTACAATAACCGATAGGAACCAACCAGACATTTGCTTTTATAGTAGACTAACCAAAGCTCATGCAGGTTAACAATGTGAAACAGTAGTGCTGCAGCATGTAATTTTCAAAACACCCTGTTATTAAAGGTTAACTATGTTGTGAAGTTTAGTACAACAGGTATGGTGCTGGATTTGAAACTTTGCAGATTATCAGCACTGGGTTTTAGGGCCAGACTAGGCCAGCAGGATAACGGTAGAAAACCCAATGGGCCTAAGGAGATACAATCTTATGCAGACCCTGAGACGAGTATCCCCAGCCTTTGATATCCATGAGCCATGTTTAAATGGAAAAGTAGCTGGAGAGCAACTTAAGCATGAAAAACTTTCCTGGGGGTTCCCTAATAAGAGCTATGATTGCATATTATTAAAGACTCTGTTTGGCATTACACTGGGTTTTTATGAAACCAAAACTTGCCTCCAAGCCAGAAATTTAAAAATAAGCAGCTGCAACATTCAAAGGGTTGGTGAGCAACATGGTTTTTCATGAGCCAATAGCTGGGGATCACTGCCCTAAGGACTTGGTTATCAGATGCATTCAGTACAAGGAAGTCAAACCTTAAAGGTGCCTGTAGTGTAGCTTATAACAAGGTTACAAGTATATAAAACATTTCTTTATCATAGTTCCAACAATATATATACTCCCCATGTCCCACTCAGTTTCACCTTCATAATAATCTTCCAGAAGTCTCTACAGGGCTAATGCCACACAGGGCTGATTCTTGACCCGCAGATAAATGTAGGCTGGGAATCAGCCCCTCTGCTGGCATCAGCTTTATCCTATGACTGCAGCCAGAGCCAGTGCATTGGCCCGGATGCAGGCACATGAAGCAGACTTTGGTGCCAAAACGCCCCATGTGGCATTAATAGAGCAAATAGACCACTTTCCCAAGTCACATTGTAACTAGCTTTGAAGTTAAGCACCCAGCCATTGCTACAAACTTGAAGTTTGGAAACCTTTGCATTAGCAATGCATTTGCATTGCTAAAAGATTACAACACAGCCTTGTAGTGCTAAATTGGCCCAATGTCTAACTGCAATGCTATGCTGTGAAAGACCATGGAACACCATACTCTGATGCACAAGAGAACAGATTTAAGCAGCCTTGTGTGCAAATTGGTTGCCCATAACAACCAATCAGTAATTAACTCTGGTCAGTCAACTGCAACAAGATTAAGGTATATAAGAAATATTTTGATTGGTTGCTCAGGGTTATGACTCCTCCTCCTTACCTATAAATTCTCCCTGGTATTGACCTGCTTACAAAAAAATGGTATCTGGACAGTTCTTCTTGTTATAAGGACTAAGTAAGCCACACCCATCATTAATTTAGGTGTGTAATTAAGCACATAGGGTTTCCACCTTGCCGTTAAAGATGATGCTTGATGCCAATGTTATTTATAGGGAATAAAGATAAAAATGTAGGAAGGCCGTCTTTTTCAGAAAAGATGGCAACCCTATAAGCACAAAGTCATGTAATCTGCAGCAACAAAAATTGACAGTATTATTGGGGCTTAGTAAATTGTTTACTGACCTTCATCTTGGCATTAACACAGGATGCCACATTTTCAGCATATTAATTCAACAAGTTTCTAGCCTGACTGAGCTGCCTCTATCAATTGTAAGTAAAGTTATTGTTAACTGAAAAAGTCTAGGAGTTAAAACTGTTCATTTATGGAGTGTTAGGCCATCCAAACTCACAGAAAGGGTGGTCTGATTGCTAAAGCAGGTAGTACATAAAAATAGCATGCATTAGGAGCTTAACAAGGTGGGGTTCCATGGGGGAACAGCCACAAACAATCCCAACATGCCATGCATATTACCAGGCACCTGCTGGAGTGGTGTAAAGCTTGGAACCATTGGACTCTCAGCAGCAGTCGTGCATTCTCAAGAGTGATGAATAATGCTTCATTATCTGGCAATCGAACAATCGAGTCTAGGTTTGCACAAAGTAAGTATAGGAGGAATAATGCTTTGGTTCAGTTCTTCATCGTTGGGTCTTTGGCTTGTGATACCAGTGTAAGCAAACACTGACAGTTCTGTGCAAGCAAACACTGACAGTTCTGTGTTTCCTTCTTTGTGGTAACAAGGTTGTTTGAACATACATGAATGGGATGGTGCCACTCTGGACAGAACATATTAGGTGGTGACAGAGCTTGACAAAAGCCAAACAGACACTAAACAGTTGATGTTTCGTACTAAACACCCAACAAGTTTTGAAGCAGACAATACTTTAGCACCATCTAGGACCAAAATAAGTTTTTTGTCCTTACAGATGGTTTGAAAGTTGTGGTTTTTATCAAGTTCTATCCACCTACTATCTGCTGTCCAGAGTGGTGCCACCCCATTTTTGTGTGTTTGGCCTATAGTGATGGGTTCTGGGCCTCAGGAGTTGGACCACAAGGAAGTGAAAGGTCCTGGTCTTCAGCCCCCAGACCATTTATATTATGCAATGAGCACACCAGGACTGGGTCAGCTGTTCAGTTTCTCGTGTTTGTTTCACATTTTTTAACATACATTTTTTTGGTATTTTGGTGGTAGAGCACATAGCATAACACATATCAAGGATGATGTTACTGAGAAGGGAGTGGAAGAACCAGGCTGGTCTGCACCAAGCCATGACCTCAAACCAACTGAACACCTATGGGATAAATTGGAACCCCAGCTGCAAGCCAGGCCAGATTGGCCAACATCAGTGTCCAACCTCAATAATGTTCTTGTGCCTGAATAGAAGCAATCCCCAATAAGTGTTTCAAAATCTAAAGAAAAGCAATTGTAGAAGAGTTGAGGCTGTTTTGACAGCAAAGGTAGAGTCAAATTAATACCCTTGGATTTACTGTATGAGATATTGGTTTTCCAACAGGAGAAGACTAGGCAGCCCTGGACAGTCCAGGTTTATTCCAGCTTTCCATAGTGATAAAATTTTAAATCTGAAAACTTCTCAACCTTACTCTGGTGCATTGACACTACCGTGCAACCCCGCTCTAACTATTCACACATTGCTGCCTTCCCGCTCGCAGACTTTTCTTTCTATCAGTACACCACAAAATACGTGCGTTAAGTACAGGGAACAGAACAGCCTGACTTCTAGAGAGCCCCTGCGGGGGTAACTCCAGTCTAGCATTGACTCACTTTCTCACAGGGCTGGGAGGGAACCAGTCATACCCCCCCTCTTGCAGGCTCAAACATGTACAGGGGTTATTAGAGCCACACCCAGCACCTTGCATTCTCCACCCAAGCAACAACACCTCTCTGGAAACACGTTAAACACTTAGGGTATGAAAGAAATACACTGAGTCAGCCCGTAAGAGCACTGGGGGAATGAAATGTAAAAAAAATATTAACCTTCATTAATTAAAACATTAAAATATAGAGCAAAATATCTTTGCTGAGAAATGGCAGGGTCATACATAAATGAACAAAATTTAACCAATTGAGTTAGAATTGTTTTGCTATTATAAGTATTATTATCTTACCCTTTAAAAACTGGGCACATTGCATCTACATGTTGCATGCCCAAATGGCTCTTAATCTGAATGCATGCTGCAGAAGGCATTTGTTAATGGGCAGATATGCAGAATGCACACTAATTGCTAATTAGCCTTTCAGCATGTAGATTTTGGGGGGCTAGGGGTAAAGTGAAAAACAACCTGCTCTCTCTGGACATTCTTTATCTTCACACTCAATTAACTGGCCTGTTTTTCCTGATTTGTTTCTTTTTGTCTTGGATATTTGGTGAAAGAATGAAAGGACAAGTCATAAGGGAAGACTTTACCCGAGCAGATAACAATCCATTACACATGACTGTGTGCACTACTTAGCAAATGTTCAGGACAGGACAATCAATTAATCATTGTTATCTGTTAGATCATTAGAATATTTAGGATGTTTGTACATCCGATATTTAAGCATGCATACGGCATCCTCAACAAATAGCTTTTTTATTGACATACTAGCCCTGACACACTTACGCACTTTAGCTCATACATACTTGTTCATAGCATTCTTTCACTTCAGCTTGAAGGGGTGGTTCACCTTTAGGTTAACTTTTAATATGTTATAGAATGGCCTATTCAACTGGTCATTTTTTTATATTTTATAGTTTTTGAATCATATGCCTTCCTCATCTGACTCTTTCAAGCTTTCAAATGGAGTTACTGACCTGTCGCTGACAGACTACAATTGTATTGTTATTTTTACTTTTTGTCTATTTATGCCCTCCTCTATTCACATGTGTGTTTCTTTTTCAAATCACTGCCTGGGTGCTAGGTTAGATTGGACCCTAGCAACCAGATAGCTGACAAAATTCCAAACTGGAGAGCTGCTGAACAAAAAGCTAAATAGTTCTAGCTGCAAATAATTACAGCGCAATAGCACTCTTTGCACTAGCAATGCGCCCCCCCCGGTGACACATTTAAACGCAGGGGGAGCAAGGGGGTGGCATGAACTTGCTGCCTCTATGGATAAGAACCCTAAGGTGGCACTGATGCTGGACATTATGTTTTTTGCTTCTGTACCAGCCCAAGGCGACCACAGCCCTTTAAGCAGGGAAGGTCTGTGCCCCCAAAGATGCCCCCAGTAGCCCCCATCTTCTTTTCTGCTGATTCCCATCACATGCTCTGGGCTGCTGTCACTTACCTGAGCTCAGGGACTGACTCACAATATACTATATATTTAAAAGTCACAATACACCGCTAATTAGTAAGTAATTCTTATGATTATGTAATGGCAACTCAGAAACAAGTTTAGTTTGCTTCAGAATGTAATAATCAGCCCTGTGGCCCCAGTTTCTATGACTGACAAACCGTATTCTCTGCTTGATTATTTGCAATGACCCCCCCTAGAGCACACTGAGCATGTGCAGTGCCACTGATCCTCCTACACAAAATCCAAGATGGTGACCCCCCGTAAAGAAATTTGAAGGTCTGTATCATTACTTTTATAGAGATTCTAAGCTTTAGGCTGGTGTAGTAATTTCAGTATATAAAACCATTTCTACCCATATTTGTTTTTAGGGTTTAGTGACCCCATTTTTCTCTACGGGATCTAAAGCACCTGAACACAGGTAACCACTTCATGTGTTCTCTTTATCTGCATTCAGAAAAAACCAAAGAAGATTGGAGTCAGTTAACTCCTGCATTCCTGTGAGGTGGAACGCACCATGAAACCAACATGTGGGAGCACAACTAAAGGGAATATTACCAGAATGCCAACAGGGATGCCTCCTCATCATAAAAAATATATTTCTGTTTCTTACCAATTAAACTCATGTTTCAACTGGCCAAGTTTCATACATATGACTGCAAGAATTTTTTTAAAATTGCATTCATTATACAATTATTTTTAAGCTAGAAGACAAAAATTACAATGAAAATTCCTCCATGTTGTATGATATTTATTTTTGTATTAATTGTATTATCCCTTAAGTAAAACAAGTGATATAACAGTGTTAAAGCCATTGCCTGCTAACAATGTTATTGTACCGTAGGACTAATGGAAAGAATCTGAACTCTGGATCGTACCACAATAAAAGTGACGTGAACCTGGAAGGTCCTGCATTTGGGATGCATTTTGGCCATGTCCCGTTACACCCTGACCTTTCTCCTGGCCATGCTTCTGTATGTGGTCCCAGCTCTGCTCGGTGCTGCCTGTATCCAAGGTAATTTTGGGTGGGTTACCATTAATTCTGGTGCATGTAATGGGGAGAGGGAGACTGGGTTGTTACTACAGGTGGCCAGATGAGGGGGACCAAATAGGTTTACTGCTGAAAAAGCGAATTATATACTTGTTTGGTTTCCTAGCAGAAATAGAAAGTGCACTACCTATTTAAATATAGGCTTTTAGCTGCAATTAGTCAGTAGAACAATGAAAAAAGTTAATGAAATAGCAATGGTTGAGTAGTCTCCTAACAGGATCTGCCACTCCTTCCATCCCAGCTTCAATGATTGACAGCTTGTCGGTCCTGTCTGTAATGCCTATGGGGGCAGCATGTCAGTCAGAGCTTGTTCTACTAATGTGGTTATACTGGGTTTGGGGTGGTTCGTGGCGTCACTGGGGCTTGGGCTTCTACGAATCCTGTATTTTGATTTTCACACTAAATAACTAACATGTCCTACTCTTGTTAATATAAGTTGGAAAAAAGGCGTGTGAAATATGTTTCTGGCTGTGAAGTGGTTAATGATTATAGGTTTCAGTAGTCAGGACAACACAGTGTATTTTGTTTTTTCATTTATGCCTTTATTGTGTTCGGTGAAAAAAAGAAGCAGGGTTGGGATTGGCTGCTGCCGAGATGTTGTTATTCAGTTTACTGGCTGAGATATGATAAGAATTCTGTACATTAGACTGCTGCTCTGATTGACTGAGCAAGATAGGTGCTGGGAGTTTGAATTGGTGCACTGGGATTGGCTCAAACAAATCATCACAAAGTTCTTGCCTTTCCATTAATGAAGAGCAGAGAGAGGAAGGTGGAACTCTTTTTATGGCTCTGAGCATTTTGCTCTGTCGAATAAACAGCACTTATTAAACACAGTTTCGCTTGTGAATACACAGGAGATAAAAAGGGCTGTGAGCTTTTATAGGCTTCTAATGCCTCCTGATGAACTGCTGCCCTGTGTGAACTCTCTATTAGGGCCCTTACACACGGGTGTTTTTTTTAGGCATTCAACATCCATTGGAGAAGAGGGTTTTTAGCGCAACTAAAGGTGGCCATACACGTGGCGATCCGACGATGTTTCGTACGACCATCGGTCGCACGAAACATCGTAAGATCCGCCACACACCATTCAGGGCTGAATCGGCAGGTAAGGAGGTAGAAACAATAGGATTTCTACCTCCTTCTGCCGATTCAGCTCTGAAGGGAGAATTTTGGTCAGGCGCCTTCTATGGCGCCCGATCAAAATTTTCAAACTTGTCCGATCGGCAAGTCGTCCGATATCGGCAGCTTCCTGCGACTCGCCGACATGCCATACACGCACCGATTATCGTACGAAACGAGGTTTCGTACGATAATATCGGTGCGTGTATGGCCACCTTAAGGGTGAAGGCACACAGAGCTACTAGTAGCAGCTACTTGTTTTGGCTACTAAAATAGACAATGCTGATCATTTACTGATAATTGTCTCTATGTGTTTTAGCAGAGGTGTTTAGTAGCTGTGACAAGTAGCTCTGTATGTCTTCACCCTAAAACAATGAGATAACTGACTGCATTTTATTTTGGTTGTGCCAACAAGCATCCAGATCTGGGTTGTACCATAAGGACTCTGGCACACGGGGAGATTAGTCGCCCGCGACAAATCTCCCTTGTCGTGGGGGACTAATCTCCCCGAAATGCCACCCCACCGGTGAGAATGTAAATTGCCGGTGGGATGGCATACAGGGCGCTGCGATTTCCCTGAAAAATCTCAAGGGAGATTTGTTGTGGCCGACTAGTCTCCCTGTGTGTCAGAGCCCTAAGGGTGTAGACATACTGGGCTACTAGTAGCAGCTACTTTTTCAAAGCTACTAAACTCCAGAAAATACCCTGCCATAAAGATTACTGAGAATTGCCTCTGCTAACACACACGTAGAGACAATTATCAGTAAATGATCAGCATTATCTTTTTTAGTAGCCACAACAAGTAGCTGCTACTAGTAGCTCTGTGTGTCTTTACCCATAGGGCAGTAGCACATGGGGAGATTAGTAACCCGCGATAAATCTTAACTCCATCTAATCTCCCCGACATGCCATCCCAACCGCCAAGAATGTAAATTGCCGGTGGGATGGTATATGCATCGATTCGGTCGCCCGAAGTTGCCTTGCAAGGAAACTTTGTGTGACGGAAAACCAAAGCAACACATTTATCTGGGGCGACTAATCTCCCCATGTGCCACTGCCCTTACTGTGTTTATTGCAGGGGGTTAAACGCAACATGCTGCATTTGTATATGCTTGACGCACATTCAGAATGGATTAAAATAGAGAAATACATGTTGAGCGTGTTAAGAACATATAAACATAATATATGCATTTTGATGCATTCAGCATGCACATTCAAATTCCAGTGCATAAGGAACCTTAGATTGGCCATGGCTGACATTTTATAGAGGGAAATGCAAGTATACTGAACACTGAGGCCAGTGCTTTTATATACAATTCTTTTTTGGGGTGTTTTTTGTATTAAAGGGAAAATATACCCACATTTTTTTTACATTAGCTCATTATTGTTGGGCTTATGTAATTAAAAAATGGTGCATAAACACTTTTAAAACCACTTTAAAAACTAAATAAATATATATATTTTTCTACACAGACATACCTGGTTCTGCCTGACTGCCTCTGACTCGTAGGGTCCATTTCCCCATACTCCTCAAGGCTGCCAGAATCATTGAACCCCTCCCGGACGGGTTCCATTGCAACTTCCCATAGCTACCAGGCATATCATCCCATCCATAGCTACCAGGCATATAATCCCACCCATTCCTACCAGCCTTACAATCTAGCCCATAGCTATCAGGCATATGATCCTGCTATAGCTACCAGGCTTACAATCCCGCCCATTACTACCAGTCTTACAATCCAGCCCATAGTTATCAGGCATATGATCCCGCTATAGCTACCAGTCTTACAATCCAGCCCATAGTTATCAGGTATATGATCCCACTATAGCTACCAGTCTTACAATCCCGCCCATAGTTATCAGGTATATCATCCCGCTAAAGCTACCAGGCTTACAATCCAGCCCATAGTTATCAGGTATATCATCCCGCTATAGCTACCAGGCTTACAATCCCGCCCATAGTTATCAGGTATATCATCCCGCTATAGCTACCAGGCTTACAATCCAGCCCATAGTTATCAGGTATATCATCCCCCTAAAGCTACCAGGCTTACAATCCAGCCCATAGTTATCAGGTATATCATCCCGCTAAAGCTACCAGGCTTACAATCCAGCCCATAGTTACCAGGTATATGATCCCGCTATAGCTACCAGGCTTACAATCCCGCCCATAGTTATCAGGTATATCATCCCGCTAAAGCTACCAGGCTTACAATCCAGCCCATAGTTATCAGGTATATCATCCCGCTATAGCTACCAGGCTTACAATCCCGCCCATAGTTATCAGGTATATCATCCCGCTATAGCTACCAGGCTTACAATCCAGCCCATAGTTATCAGGTATATCATCCCCCTAAAGCTACCAGGCTTACAATCCAGCCCATAGTTATCAGGTATATCATCCCGCTAAAGCTACCAGGCTTACAATCCAGCCCATAGTTACCAGGTATATGATCCCGCTATAGCTACCAGGCTTACAATCCCGCCCATAGCCACCAGGCATATGATTCTGCCACTTTTATTCAGTGCTGTTGAATTGGTCCCTGATATGATTCATTGCATTCAGTAAACAACAAAGCCACAAACAGAGTTACTATAATCCTTTTATAAGATATATATAGAAGAACAAGAGACAGATATTAGCTTTGGCCTATCTTTCCCAATCAGCTTATACTGCTCTCTGATTTCTAGGTTATCTGAATAGACACAATGGATTATAAATAAATGTATTTCTCAACATTATGTATGATTATAGGGCATGGGGAGGGGGGGCTAAAAACTTCCTGGGAGTTTGACGTCCCTGTAGCACAGCCCTGCATATAGAAAAGTCAGCCTTATTGGGGAATGTTGGCATGCATGTAAACACCTCATTCCCATTTTATACTAATTTGCAATTCATCTGAGTACTCGCATATAAAATATAAGTGCTCACAGAGACATTCTCATGCACAGACAGTCCTTATAATTGCACGTGGTGTTTATTCTCTGCCAGCAGGGCTTACTGCAAGGGAAAGCACTATGCATGAGTCACAGTGCTACTATATTTCCCCAGGAGGCTGTTATAAAGAACACAGGCATTCGGGGGGTAGCAGACTTGAGCTGCACTTGATATCTAGTCACTCATTGTAGTGTCAGTGTAGGTCATTACTGTACCTGGTTCCAGGTGGTGTTCCTGCACAATAACAATCCCCAGGCTAATACATGTCTCACTCAATGGCCAGCTCACTGAATTAAAGGGGATGTAAACCCAAGAATTTTGGAGTAAGAAAATTTAAATTTAAAGCCCCTTTCCAGTATACATTAATTAAAAATCTTCAGTGATTGTAAATGCATTTGTAGTATGGGATCCATTATCCTGAAACCCCATTATCCAGAAAGTTACAAATTACGGGAAGGCTATTTCCTGTAATAATCCAAATTTTAGAACACATTTCCCTTTTCTCCGTAATGACACATACTGTATATTAATATATTAACATTTCATTAATCCTTTTTGGAGGCAAAACCATCCTGTTGGGTTTAATTAATGTTTAAATGATTTTTTGTAGATTTAGAGCATGGTCCCAATTAAGACCTGTTATACGGAAAGCCCCAGGTCCCGAGTATTCTGAATAATAATAGGTCCCATACCTGTACTATAGAAAGCAGCTTCTGTCCCTTCATTTGCTATGCCGTACTGGTTGTGACTATTGATGTAGCAGAAGCCTTGCTGCAACCTCGTTTCATGACTCAGAACCACCAGTGCAGAAAGGGACAGATGGATACTGCTTTAAATAGTAATTTCATTTACAATTATTTTAAAATCACTCACAATTCATAATGGATATATATATATATATATATTAGAAAGTAGTTTTTACATGTTTTTGATTAGGCAAAATAGATGAGAATATGAATTCACAGGTAATTCATTTTACATAATAGAACGTGCCAGTAATATCCTTTCAGTGTGGCAATTACAGATTTAGGGCTTTGCTGTGCAGCGTGTGTGTACTTGCTCTTGTTTGTATGGCAGGAGCCAAAGGTTTAGTTCCACTAAACTCAGTTTGGCAATTCACACACGACTTTTATCCTGAGTGCTTCCAAGCCCGGATTTGTGGCGAGGCCACAAAGGCCCGGGCCTAGGGTGGCACAAACTTAGGGGTGGCATGCTGCCCCTCCGCAGCAAAATTTTTAAATGGGAGGGTTGCGTTAGGGGGCGCAGAATGGTGGCAGCCTCGGGGCGCCCGGTTTACAAATCCAGCGCTGAGTGCTTCCCTACAGACAAGAGCAGTGGAGCCTTGGGACACTGGGTAAGGCACGTACCCCATACTGGGCTGAGCTGACACAATGTCTATCAGGTTAGCTCAGAGTTTTGGAGAGCCATTTATAGCAGGCTGGGTTTCATATAAATGTGTGTCAGTGCACATTTGTGTGTCCTAAATGACTTCACTTTACTATTTGCATTTTATGGAATGCACACCCTATCCCAAGGTGCCCTTTAGCCCCAGATGGGGCTGATTCGCAGTCATTGAATGGCTGGCAGCCATCCCCTTTTCCGTGCCTCCACCCAGAACCATTGTGTCGGACAAGGTCCAAGCACACACAGTGGATTTGGGCAGCAAAATGCATACTGGCGCATTCCGCAACAAAATCCGCTCTGTGTACCTGCACACCAGGCCTACTTCCAGGCACAGGGAAAGGCTGATGCCAGCAAGTATGTAACATTATTATTTTTACCATTATCTTCATGTAAAAAAAGGCAGAGTGCAGAAGTCACAATCAGCCATTGTTTTGCACTTTGCACACTGCCTTGTAGTCTTTCCAAACAGCCCTAGGTCTCTACACTCTGTTTGGCAGTCAGAGGCCTGCAGCTACCCCTATGTATCAACACTGACTGTGTTAATCAGTACTGGATTGGTGAGGGGCAGGAGTGGCATGTCCACCCCCTACCTGTCACCTAACTTAAGGTCCCTTGGACCGATTCGGCAGCTAATCGGCCCGTGTATGGGCAGAACCGAGCGGCCTGGCCGACCGATATCTGGCCTGAAATTGGCCAGATGTCGATCGGCCAGGTTAGAAAATCCAGTCGGATCGGGGACTGCATCGGCTCGTTGATGCGGTCCCCGAACTGACTGCCCCATGGCCACAAATGTAATCCGATCGTTTGGCCCCAGGATTATTTTTTTTTTAAGGTACTTGCTACCCGATATCGCCCACCCGTAGGTGGGGATATCGGGTGAAGATCCGCTTGCTTGGCGACATCGCCAAGCGAGCGGATCTGCCCGTGTATGGCCAGCTTTATACATGAATTAGATGCACAGATTAGGAGGAAGACACAGCCTGCAGTGGGGCCCTGTACTTATAGGGTAGGCAGTAAGGATGTGACTGGCCACCTGATGCTACAGTCTGCCACTCATACCAGGTTTCCTATCCAGCGCTAAGCGCTAGGGGCAGGGCACACTTTTTGATGAACACAAATGGGCAAGCACCCCTTACCACTCATTATCAGGAAACTTACCAGCCGCAATTACACTGGAATTATAGACATTATGTAAAAAAACATGTAGAAGAATTATACAGATATGGAGCATTCATGCCATAGGGCTAGGTGTGCATAGTTATTCTCCTATAATGAGCACAACTCCCTTCCATTGCCATCAGTGTCCCAGTTACATCTTAATGTGCCACAAAGTTAAAGGCAGCGTTAGGTGACAAGAAATAAGATCCCCTGTCACAGGGAGCAATGAGTCACAAAGCCATAGGTCTACAAACATTCATCCATGGACAGTTCAGTAGTAAACGTGCTAGTGGCTTATAGCTGATGATCTTGGCAGAGGTGTATGACCTGTGTGACAGGGGTGGGTCACACTAAAGCCGATTGAGTGAGTGTTATCTCACAAATCTGGATTTACTGAACACACAACATTTTTGTACTGTGCCACCTCCTTGTCACCATTTACAAGCCTCAAGGTCTAGTACTTATAGCAAATAGGTAGCACTAACTGGTTACCTGTTTAAAAGGTTTACTAAACTTACAGAAAGACCCCATATCTGGAAAACCCCAGATCCTGAGCATTCTGGATAACAGGTCCCATACCTGGACATTATCATAGTGTAAAGTTTGGTATAAGCCTGGATCTCACACATAGAGCTTTTAAATATGGTATTTACAGGCGCTAAATCCCCAGGTGCTGGAGATGCTTTCCTGGATCTAAATGGATCCGAGTGCATCTTGACCATACCTGTCCTGGCCTCTCCCCTTGCCATGCTCCCAGCTCCACTGCTTTTGCTGGATATCAGAAGCAACATTTATAATTGGAGATATTGCCACCTACTCTCTCCAGCCAATGTGGTTCTAAAACTAGCTAGGGTATTCTGGGAGTTGTAGTTCCCCAACAGAGTTTGAATGGTAGTATATTGCTGTTATAGATGTTATAGTTCCAGTGCCCCTGAGGCACAAGGCATAAAGTGATCTTTGTAAAATCTCAGTAAGGCTATATGAGAAGTGAATGAGCTTTCTGTCCTCTGGGGCTCGCTGGCTGAGCATAGTAAGCCATGCTTTTATTTGGCACACATATTTCCGTACACACCCTGCCTGGCAAGTTGGTTTCATGTTCCTTAATCTTCTTCAAGATCATCTTTTATGACAGGTATTTTGGATCTCCCCTGCCTTTGGTGACAGTTGTAGAAACATGCCGCTTTCTGTGTTTTGCTAGCAAATGTTAAAGGGAAACTGACCCACGGGGTTTTAAGATTCTGTTTCTGGCCTGGCTTTGTATGTAGCTCTATGGCAGTTTTGTTGCTGAGATGCAGTGGTTCTATGTGCATTATTGTCCCAATCCACTGACAAATGCCTGTAGCTTTATCACTTCAGTTGTCACATTTACTGGAATTATGACAAATTTATGTCTGAGAAGGACTTATCCTGGATGAAAGGCTCTGCTGCCACTACAGTGTCCCTCCTCAAGCGCTACAGAGCTTGAGTGTTTCTGATCTGCCTAGTGAATGGCCCCTGAGGCACAAAGCCCTTTAAAGTAGTGCTCAATCTTGCTGTCTTAAATTGTCACAGAATATCACTCTCTACATCATACTAAAAGTTAACTCAAAGGTGAACAACCCCTTTAATAAAAAGGTGCCTTATAAACAGCAGACCGATTGGCTTCTGGTGTGGCCTATGAGTATAGGGGGCTTAGTTAGGGTCCTGATGACCACAGTTAAGGTGCAAAACAGAATATTTTCTCATAATGGAGGCATTAAACAAAAAATTCCCAGTTTGAGGGACAGAACATATATAGCATGGTTACATGTATAAAAGAGTATGTATGAAGGGTAAGGGTTTGGGGCCTTGCTTAGAGTTGGGAGCTGTACAGACTCTTATTATTATGTAGCCCAGTGAAATTGTCTCTCCTTTGGTCTAGCGTCTCTCCATACACTGAACCCCAACTCTTGTATTGCTCTCTATAAGGATCTTGATAGGCACTACTTGATGGCTCTCTAGATTTATATATGGTGACAAGTGATCCAGAGCTATTCTCCTGTCCTGATCAACCTTCCTTTTGGAACGTCCCACAACAATCAACCCTTTCTCTCCGGCCATGGCAATATCCAAAGCGGATCTGTCTGTGACCAATATATGTTATGATTATGAAATTTATATGGATTAGTTTAGGAACCATGCCATTGCTGTGGAAGCCCCTGCACTTCATTGGCTTTGACTTACCAAGCATTCTCTAGTTGCTTCATTACCACACCCACCATGGTTTACCTACAAACATCTGTACTTCTGGCTCTCTTTCAATATATTTTATTTATCCTTAGATTAAGCCCCCTTGTTCATTGATTTTATACAGTTTGCCCCTTTTGCTCATCCAGCTATGGCCAACTCAGTTGTGTGCACCATAAATCTCCTGGGTCACCATCAGCTTCTTATGACCACGAGTTTAGAAGTAATACCTTTTAAGTCGCGCTGGAAGCATCATGGAACTCCCCTTAGTTATCCTCCATCATTTAAGTATAAGTTGCCTCTTGTGTTCAGACACATGCAGTACATTTGGCATGTTGGCTACTGAACCTTCATGAACCCAAATTACCCAATAGTTAGCCATGACAGTGCCTTTATACTCAACTGTAATGTCAATATCCCTGTGTGACATATGGTTACTCACACAGCTCATCTCTCCTGGGCCCACCTATAGACACACCTTTATACACACCTATATACACTATACACTATGAGCAGGCAGTTTCATTGACACATAAGTGTTTCATTTGGTAGCAAACAGGTTTATGGGATTTTTCTTGTACTACAAACTGATTCATGCCTGTCTTTCAATACTAAAGATATTTGAATTTACTCTATTTTTTTACTCGATTTTTTTTTACCATGTCATGGCAGTAACATTTTAAAGAAACAGTAACACCAAAAAAATGAAAATGTATCAAAGTAATTAGAATATAATGTACTGTTGCCCTGTACTTGGAAAAGTTGTATGTTTGCTTTAGAAACTCTACTATTTAAATAACAAGGCTCCTGTGTAGCCATGGGCTAGCTATTCAAATTGAAATATGGCTAAATAGCACAGGTTTCATAGAGAACTAATAAGCTCTGTAAAACCCCATTGTATTCTTCTGAACTTATGTGTTTTCTGCTATATAACCTCCGCCTTTTCTCCTTTTTTCCAGCTTGAATGGCTACACAGCAGCTTGTTTATATAAACTATATAGCCCCCTATGTTGGTGGGTGCATCGAAGTCCAGCCCTAGAGGGAAGTGACATTAGCAGGAGGAAAGATGGCAGCTGTAACCTCTTTCAAAAAGTTGCAGACTGTGTGCCAGTCTATGCCATTCAATACCCTGCTGAACTGCAACTGACTGCTGTTGGGTCTCTGTGCAGGGTGATTACATTATGAGAGTTATGGCCACTGGGCAGCGTCCAATTGCTTTCTCTATTGGAGGAAATGTATAGTGGCAACAACCCCAGAAAGCGATGAGTAAAGAGAACTGAAATGACATTCAGCAAAGCAAGACATTTCTAGAGGTGAGCTATTCAACTTGACTAACCGAGGGAGTTGGCTTCGACAGCATTAGCATATTTAAGATCCTACAGCCGAGGTATCGTTTATGGCACCCTTAAATGTAAGGTGGAAATGTAGGGGGCAATGTTAGGATGGGCCAATAGGTTACCGGGAAAACTCCCTGTGGGCCCAGGTGTGAGTGGCCTGGTATGCTGCTACTATGGTCATTCCCCTTTTCTGTATGAGACAAAATACAGAGGGTCAAATAGGTGCAAGTGAATGAATAAAGAAGGTTAGTAGAGAGAGGTGAGGGCCACTGGTCCCCCAGTCTGACATGGTAGGAGACAACATGTAATGTTTTGTGCACGCTGATATTGCAATATGTTTTATGGATATATATACCGGTATATGTGTGTGTGTATCCATTCCAGCCAGCCAGCCCACACTGACCCTGTTCATATAATGAGTTCTATAGTTACTACTGTATCTAATAGACCAGGGGTCTTTTTTGGGGAGCAACACAAGCATGAGGGGTTCTGAATAGGGGCTATTATTGCCTATTTGTCAGCCCCTATGTGGCCTGGCAGCCTACGGGAAGCTCTGTTTGGCAGGACACCTGGTTTGTAAGCAGCCAAAACATGCCCCAATCAAGGAATTCAAAAATAAGCAGCTGCTTTGAGGCCACTGGGAGCAACATCCAAGGGGTTGGTGAGTAACATGTTGCCCCCGAGCCACTGGTAGGGGATCCCTGCACTAGACAAAGGGTGATTCAGCATGAGAATTATTATTATAAGCTGAGTAACCCTGAATATTCCAGCCCGACCCTATTCAATCATTACACACTCCGGTGGCTTCTTTGTCCCTCTGCTGGCACCTGCCTGTGTTTGGCTCCTATCTCTTATATCTCATAGTGACATCTTACCTTCTCCTGGCTTTCCATTCTTTTCCTTGGTGTATGTCGCTGCTAAGTCCTGTCTTGCCTTATAGGTTTGCCCAACCTGTTCCAGTCTCCCTGCCTTTTCCAGTTTTCCCTGCCTATGTCAGTCAGCTGGGAATACACCTCTCTAGCCTACAACTGCAGCCATTCCACTTCTTTTGCAAGTGCCGTATTGCAGCCTATATGTGTCTGCCTGCCCAGGCTTCCTCTTTGCCCTTTTCATTCCGGCCAAATTCCTATTTGAAAGCAAGAGACCGTTTAGCCTGGTCAGTGACTGGTTTAGACTGACAGACTGTCAATCTTACCATTTAGCATAACTGTCAGCTTTTCCATAGAATCCCAGTGGATGAAGGTGTCATTGTTTTCTATGATAAGTAGTCTACTATACCCCATAGAAACTACTGGCCTTCCTGTAGTAGTCTTAAAGGGGTAGTCACGTTTAAATGAACTTTTAGTATGATGAAGACAGCAATATTCCAAGACAAATTGCAATTTTTTGTGGTTTTCCAATTATTTAGCTTTTGCTTAGCAGCTGCTCACTTTGGCATTTCAGCAGCTAACTGGTTGCTAGGACCTTAATTTCCATAGCAACCAAGTAGTGGTTTGAACGAGAGACTGGAATATCAATTGGCGAACCACCCCTTTAAGGGTTTAAGCCTTTAGTCTGTAAAGGCACTATACACAGGCCAATTCTGTGCCACACAGACCTGTCAGATGGATTAAGTATGGGGGCTCCACACATGATATGGCCGTCTGTCTATTGTTCTGATGGTTCGGGCACAGTCTGATTGGAACAGGAGACAGTAATGAGTGTAGTAACCTGCTTGTGTAGACATCTTGGTTAATGGCATTCTGGCTGTTTTGCCATTGCTTGATGATGATATTCCTATTCCTGTTGTTGTGCTTCCTGTTAAGCTGAGAGCAAGCATGGAGCGGGCCAGATCTACCTGCCATGTTCTAATAAATATACCAAAAGTTCCAGTGTGTATCTGTACCTGAACTAACACAGCAGAAGTATTAACCCACTGCTAGCCAGCAGTTTATTACAGTGGCGACGAGGATTTGTGTATTTGGACTCAGAAACAGACTCAGCTGCAGAGCAAACAGGCTGCACAGGCTGCAGGATTTCTTCTCTGCACAGTGAGTAACTTGCTACAATGTCTGCCATTGGGAAAGTCCCAGAGTTTTCAGAATCTGCTGAAGAATTTGAGTCTTATTTGGAAAGATTTGAGAGATGGCTGTCTGCAAATGATGTTAGTCAGGAAAAGAAAGCAGACATTTTACTTGCTACACTGCCAGCAAAAACCTACAGTCTCCTTAAAACTCTTATAGCTCCTGCAAAGGCCACTGAATTGTCCTATGAGAGAATTACAGAGACCCTCTCTCAGCATTATAAACCCCAGCCTATCATCATTGCTGAACGCTTTAGATTTTATAGGAGAAATCACAACATGGGGGAAAGCCTTGCAGACTATATTTTGGATTTAAAACGGCTATCTGCCTCCTGTGAATTTGGTACATTCCTGGATCAGGCTTTGCGAGATAAGTTTGTATGTGGCCTCCATGATGAGTTCTACCTGCATAAGCTGCTAAATGAAGCAGATCTCACTTTCAAGTCTGCTTGTAACATTGCCTTGGCCATAGAATTAACTAGAAGTGACTCTCAGCAATTCAAACAGCAAAATAGTTCTTCATTTACAGATATCCCTAAAATAACTACAGGGTCTAAACCCATTTCACCAAATTCACCACTGCCACCTATAGAGTCAGTTACAGGTGAGCAGGCATTTCAGACACAAAGGGTCAAACCCTGCTACGCTGTGGGGGCCTGCATCAGCAACTGAACTGCAGATATAAATCAGAAACCTGTAGAAATTGTGGAAAGTTAGGCCACATTGCTTGTGTCTGCAGAAGCAAACCAGGGAGGCCCAGGGCACAATATGTGTCTAATTGTGACAGCCAGGAAAGTGACTGCACAGACTTGAATACAGTCAATACTACGCATGGGGAGATGATGGCATTCATATTAAACTGGAAATTGATGGGCATCCAGTAAACATGTTACTTGACACAGGTGCATCTGTATCACTAATATCAGAGTTTGTTTACAAGAACTGTTTTAGGTGGAATTGCACTGCAGAACTCACTTTTACATCTCACTTCTTATACTGGAGAGAAGATTCCTGTACTTGGAGAGATTCTAGCACCAGTCACATATGAAGGTCAGTCATTTACATTGCCTTTAGTGGTTGTGAAGGGCAACAGGCCCACCCTTTTGGGCAGAAAATTGGTTGAAGCACCTAAAGCTGAAATGGGCTAAAATATTTACTATCAAACAAACTGAAGCTGCCTTTCACAAAAATCTGGAACAGATCCTGAGTAAACATGACTCCCTCTTTAAGGAAGAATTTGGCAGTATTAAGGGGCTAAAGGCAACTATCACTGTAAATTCAGATGCAAAGCCCATTTTTCATAAGCCACGTCCCTTGCCATATGCTCTTAAAGAACCTGTGGAGAAAGAACTAGAAAGAATGGAACATTATGGTATTGTGTCACGTGTCAAATACAGCAGCTGGGCTGCCCCCAATTGTAGTGGTCCCCAAAAAGGACAAAACTATTAGACTTTGTGGTGACTACAAAGTCACTGTCAATCGCTGTATTGAACCAGAACCCTACCCACTACCAAATGTAGAGGACTTGGTTTGCTACACTTGCTGGAGGTAAATACTTTAGCAAAATTGATTTATCAAATGCCTATCAACAGCTAGAGCTGGATCCGGATTCAAAGCCATTTCTTACCATCAACACACACAAGGGGTTGTTCCAATACCAGCGCTTACCATTTGGAGTATCTACAGCTCCAGCAATCTTTCAGCATGCAATGGATCAGATTCTTCAAGGAATTGATCATGTGGTCTGTTTTCTGGATGACATTTTAATTACAGGTTCAACTGTTGAAAAGCACTTGGCACTGTTAGACAAGGTGTTATCAAAATTAAAAGCATCTGGGGTGCGAGTAAAATTGTCCAAGTGTCACTTCCTCCAGGAGTCTGTAGAATACTTAGGATACCGCATAGATGCACAAGGTCTTCACCCAACAGAAACAAGTTAACTGCTATTGTTAATGCACCTTCACCTTCAAATGTGTCTGAACTACGCTCCTTCTTAGGACTGCCTAAATTACTATGGACGGTTCCTTCCAAATCTGTCAACATTATTGCAACCCTTACATGAACTTTTGCAGAAAGATACCAAGTGGGCTTGGTCAGCCGAGTGTGAAAAAGCATTTCAGGATGCAAAGCAAAGACTAACCAACAGCAAGTGGCTAGCACACTATGACCCTAGTAAGCCACTCAGATTAGCATGTGATGCCTCACCCTACGGAGTTGGAGCAGTTATATCACATATACTGCCTAATGGAGAAGAACATCCAATTGCTTTTGCGTCTAGAACCCTAACACAAACAGAGCGCAACTATGCTCAAATAGAGCGGGAGGCACTAAGTATTATTTTTGGAGTAAAAAAATTTCATAAATATCTTTATGGAAGGAAGTTTTCACTGGTCACTGATCACAAACCACTTCTGGCAATTCTTGGGCCAAAATCAGCAATTCCAACATTGGCAGCACTTCGAATGCAACGGTGGGCACTACTCCTATTGGCATATGACTATGATATTATATATAAGACGTTCTCAGGATCATGGGAATGCAGATGCTCTATCACGGCTTCCGTGCCCATATACAACAGATGTTCATGACGAAAGTGTCATTTTTCAAGTTTCATTTGCAGAGGAACTACCTATTTCTTGCAAAGATATTGCAGCTGCAACAAGTCGTGATCCTCTTCTGGGCAAAAGTGTGGGACTTTACTTCCAAGGCTGGCCAAACTACAGCTCTGACAAAATCCTTAAGCCATATTTTGAAAAGAGAGATGAGCTTTCCATAGATCAAGGTTGTTTACTGTGGGGGATACGGGTTGTCATTCCCCCAAAATATCGTCAGAGGCTCTTGCATGAACTTCACGAAGGCCATCCAGGTGTAAACAGAATGAAAGCACGAGCTCGTGGTTACCTGTGGTGGCCAGGCCTGGATCAAGATATAGAAATTTTTGTAAGTCAGTGTACTGCTTGTGCTTCTGTACAAAATCAGCCACCCACTGCACCCCTTCACCCATGGACATGGGCCACATCGCCGTGGGAAAGAATCCATATTGACTATGCTGAAATAAACCAGCAAACATTTCTTGTGGTTATCGACAGCTATTCCAAGTGGTTGGAGGTGTTACCCACTAAAACGAGTACAAGCGAGAAAACGATTACCTTGCTGCGTAATTTGTTTGCATCCTATGGTCTGCCAAAGGAATTAGTTTCGGATAATGGACCTCAGTTCACATCTCAGGAATTCCAGTACTTCTTGCAACAAAATGGTATCAAGCACAAATTGACCCCACCTTATCACCCAGCTTCAAATGGTGCTGCTGAACGGGCTGTTCAGACATTTAAAAAAGCTTGGATGAAACACTCAGTAGCCAGTGAGTCCGCTCGCACTACAGGAGAGTTGAGACTTTGTCGATTTCTGTTTAATTATAGGAATACTCCACATTCAGTCACTGAAAGTACCCCAGCGGAACTGTTTTTAAAGAGGCACCTCCGAAGCAGGTTGGATTTGATTAAACCCTCTTTAGTGGAGAAACATCAGAAGCAACAAGTCAGAGCACATAATAGCTCCAGACAAAGATACAAAGACTTTTACCCAGGTGATAAGGTTTTGGTTCGAGACTTCCGCCACTCAGGGCGCCTTTGGTCTCCAGGGACCATTTGCCATAGAAGGGGTCCCCTGACGTACGAGGTTCAAATTGGTAACCGTCACATTCATGTCCATGTGGAGCATCTGGTTCCAGATAAGAGTGTGTCACCTGTACCTCCTTCATTTTCTACCATTGACTTTCAAGTACCTGTAGCGCCCTCACAGGAATTACCAGATGCCAACAATCCATCTAATCCAACCAGTGCTACAGCCTTTGAGGGTGAACGGAGGTATCCAATACGAGCACGCAAGCCTCCTGACAGACTGGACTTATAATGCCACTATGTTATTGTTAACTTGGACATTTCCACTTTAAAATGTTTAGAACTGAGTTATAACTGTTGGTTATATATATATATATATAATATATATATTGTCGAGATCTACTTTTTGCTAAAAAGGGAGGAATGTAGTAACCTGCTTGTGTAGACATCTTGGTTAATGGCATTCTGGCTGTTTTGCCATTGCTTGATGATGATATTCCTATTCCTGTTGTTGTGCTTCCTGTTAAGCTGAGAGCAAGCATGGAGCGGGCCAGATCTACCTGCCATGTTCTAATAAATATACCAAAAGTTCCAGTGTGTATCTGTACCTGAACTAACACAGCAGAAGTATTAACCCACTGCTAGCCAGCAGTTTATTACAATGAGGGACAGCATTTTGCTGCCAAGTCTCCTAAAGCAGCAGAAGCATTATTATTCCTGCACCTAACAATATATTCATATTTCCCAGGACATCTCCAGGATCTGCTCACTACACTACTAAATAGTCCAGGTTCTTTGTGTGCGCACAATCCCGGGGGCCGCCCTAAGTTGTATGCTGAATGAGGCGCCACTTTCTGTTTCTCATCGTTGTGTTCCAATTGGGCATGTGGAATCTTGTGGGTACTGGATCTGGTTCAGATTGTCTGGGAGGAACAACAAGCTGGAGCCACCAGTTAAAATAATAGCGTTCAGCGAGGAGGGACAACCAGTGCTGTAAATCTGCCATATTCATTCATAAAGAAATAGCAATAAATCTCACCTTTCACAAAAAAGTCCCTCCTGGTATCAGAGGGTTGGCAGTTTCTGGTATCCAAGGGGCGGCAGGCCTATCTTGTTGTATTCTGCAGAATATTCTGGACAGTGAGAGAACATTTATAGTCACCATAGTGGGGTGCAACTGGTTATTAGACATTCCTGGCAGTATTCTGGCACTCCTACTCACCTCACATAAGTTTCTCCCACAAGAAAATCCTCCAGGTTTTTGCTGCAAATATCCTTAGTTCTTGGCTATGAATACAGAATGGTTGTCCTGTTTGGTTGCAGCCCAAGTCCTACAGACATGAAGCCCATACCTTACTACAGTGCTCTCTGCAAATTGGGTACATGGCTCAGGAGGCATGGTTACATCTGTACAGTTGTTTCCAAACTTGGGGGGCCCTATGCAGTCCGTAGTGGGACTTCTGCCATTGTGAATATAATAATATCCAGTAATTTATATTACTGGAATTATAGTGCTCTGACTTTTCACACTATAGGGCTCAAAGCACCAATTTTTTTGTTTAGAGCCATGCACAGCCGGGCCAAAAGCATGTGGTGCTACCAACCTTATCTTTATAGCTGGTTGCCTGGAAGGATATGCAGGGCCGGAGTCAGAGAAGGCAGTAGGTGCCAAGGGCACAACGGTTGGGGGCGCTAGGACACCAGGAACGTACCTCTGCTGCCTACCCCTAGTCCAGGCCCTGCCCACAGCACAACTTGCCCCTGCTCTTTTTTCCCAGCTTCTCTCAGGAGAATCTCTTTTTGCCTCCAGAATGCAACTGCAACTTGCCCATGGGCATTCTCATCCATGCCACTTACTTACAAGTCATTTTTGACTAAAAAGTAGGGGTTCTCTGGGCACCAAGGGCATTTGGATACCTGGGGCTACCCTGTTCCATCAAAGATGCAACTGGCACAGCACAATGAACATCAGATAGATGCAGTTGTATAAAATTTGCCCCCCAACATTTCAATTTGCACTGGTCTGATAGCAAATGTAAATGTCTCTGCTCAGGCCTGGGCTGCTGTAAGTTGGGGCATGTTGGGGCTGTTTGGACCTCTGTGAACTTGAAACGTCAGGGCCTATTTCGACTCCCAGCCCAGACCTGTCTGCGCAAACTGTTCCCCCAGGGGATAGTAGGGGTATATTTATAAAGCACTGCCACATGTACACCACTGCACACGATAATGTAGAATTCTGCATATTTTCAAAGCAGTTTCATGAATGTTACTGTATGTGTAGCAACGTGTACAATTCTGGAGTTGTGAGCTTGGGAAAAGCTGCATGAAAAGCACAAGCGGAATTTTTTTTTACTGGGTGACAGGGTCAGATTTGCTTGAATGAGTTACACCAGCTCTGAGCTAATGTCAAATTATTACATTAAATGAAGTGCTAATCTGCCATAAAGTTACACACCTCTATAAATACCGCAATTGGCTCTTTGCAATGAATGATTTACATGACCATGATGCTTGGTGTACATTCATGCCTAATGAGTACAACACCACTTTAGGTATAGGATCTATTATCCAGAATGCATGGGCCTGTATAAGGGATCTCTCTGTAATTTGGATCACCTCACCACTAAAAATCAATTAAACATTAAATAAACCCAATAGGATTGTTTTGGCATCACTATTTATTCTTGCAGCTTAGTTACCATCAGATACAAAGCTACTGATTCATTATTACAGAGAAAAGGGAAATCATTTTTATAATTGAGAATGATTTGCTATTCAGAGCATTCAGAATAACAGATTTCCAGATAAGGGATCCCATACCTGTACACCAGTGCTGTCCAACTTCTGCGGTGCCGAGGGCCGGAATTTCTCTAGCATACATGGTGGAGGGCCGCTAATGGAAGCCAGTTTTGACCACTCCCCTTTTTTAAACCACACCCACTTCAAACCACACCTATTTTATCACAATGGCGGTAGCACAGCAAATCCCAAAATGCTTGGTCCTTACTGTGGGGATATCAACCGTCATTCATATGTGAAAGAATTATGTCATATTAAGATATACCCTTAAAGGAAAAATAAAGTCAAAGTCACTTGGGGGTGCCAAAATGTTAGGCACCCCCAAGTGACTTTAACCGCTTACCTCGTACCCCGGGCTGGTGCCCCTGTTAGGAGAAAACAGCACCAGCCCGGGGCACCTGGAGCGCAGCGCTTCCGTCTTCCTCGCTTCCTTTTCCTGAGTGCCAGCGGTGGGCGCATGCGCAGTAGAGTGAAAAGCCGACTTTAACATTTAAGTTCGGCTTTTCACTCTACTGCGCATGCGCGCGCAGCGAATCAGGAAAAGGAAGCGCCGGCAGCTACCCCGGGCTGGTGCTGTTCCTTCCTCACAGGGGCACCAGCCCGGGGTAAAAGGTAGGCGGTCAAAGTCACTTGGGGGTGCCTAACATTTTGGCACCCCCAAGTGACTTTGACTTTCGTTTCCCTTTAAATTCCATATGCCTCCTCCTCCCCTGTGGATAGCACAGCAACCCCCAGTACATAATTACACACCTTTGGGACCATTTAATGGCTACTTCCAACTGCTAACAAACTCCCACAACAAACCCCTGCCAGGTTCACCTCCCACAAGCAGCATAGGGCAAGCAGAGTATGGCACACACAGGCAGTACTCTGCCTGCCCTACCCTGCCTGTGTGTGCCATACTCTGCCTGCCCTATCCTGCCTGTGTGTGCCATACTCTCAGGGCCGGATTTATCTTCAGGGCGCCCCGAGGCCGCCCCCGTTGGTCGCCCTGCCCCGCCCCCTGTGCGCATGCGCGAACGCGCGACACACCCCCGTGCGCAGGTGCGAGTGCGCATGCGCAAACCTTTAAACTCCCATACGGAGCAGTGGGGAGAGGTCCCGACTGCTCCGTATGGGAGCCAAATTTAAAAATTCTGTTGCGGCGGGGCGGCATGCCGCCCCTAAACTTCTGCCGCCCTAGGCCCGGGCCTTTGTGGCCTTTCCACAAATCCGGGCCTGCATACTCTACCTGCCTTACCCTGCCTGTGTGTGCCATACTCTACCTGCCCTATGCTGCCTGTGTGTGCCATACTCTGCCTGCCCTTAGCTGCCTGTGTGTGCCATACTCTGCCTGCCCTACCCTGCCTGTGTGTACCACACCCTCCCTGCCCTATGCTGCCTGTGTGTACCATACTCTGTCTACCCTATGCTCCCTGTGTGTGCCATGTGTGTCTGAGGTGTGAAGAAGTGAACAATGGGGGTAATTACAGCCTGAGCCTGAGGTGTGAACACTGCAGGGGTTAAACAATGCAGGTATTAAAAGGTGTGAAAAACACAGGGGATTAGATGTTTAAACAATACAAGCCTGAATCTGAGGTGAGAACCATGCAGGGAGTCAGTTAATCTCAGTACTGATACCATTTAAAGTTTACACAAAGGTAAACCATCAAAGCAGCCAGACAGGTGGGGGGCCACACAGAGGGGGGTCACGGGCCGCCAGTTGGACAGCACTGCTGTACACTATTTATTTTTCACCATGGACAGTAACACCAAGAAATGAAAATGCTTTAAAGTAATTCCAATATAATGTACTGCTGCCCTGTACTGGTAAAACTGGTGCGTTTGCCTCAGAAACACTTTTGCTTTAGAAACCCTACTATAGTTTATATAAACAAAGCTGCTGAGTAGCCATGGGGGCAGCTATTCAAGTTGGGAAAAAAGGCACAGGTTACATAGCAGATAACAGATAAGTATAGTACAATACAAAGGGAATCTACACTGCTTATTTGTTACTTGCTATGTAACCTGGGCTTTTTTTCCAACTTGAATGGCTACAAAGCAGCTTTGTTTATATAAACTATAGTAGGGTTTCTAAAGCAAACACCCCACTTTTACCAGTACAGGGCAATGGTAAATAATATAGTAAGTACTACTTTGATACACCTTTATTTTTTGGCATTACTGTTCCTTTAAATCGCTTACTTTCCTGGGTTGCTGCATTGGCCTGGGGTGCTTTCCAGTCAAACACTTCTCCACCAACTTCCTCCCTTCTTAAGGTATGCCTGGGGGCCATTAATCATAAAAATATATTGAGGGCACTGTATACCTTCCCCCCAGTGATATTTCTTCTTCTTAACAACTCCCGTCTGTTTTAGGAAAGTGCTGCACCAGACTAGACTAAACAATTATCTGGGAAACACAGATATAACTATAGTAATTGACTTTAAGTAAGTAGACATGCCCTCGGAACACTCACTGCTGATTGGGGTTACGGGAGATAAAAGGCAAACTAACCTAACGTCACTATGTGCAATGCCAAGCATCGGCTGGAGGGGTGCGATTGTCACTGCCATTGGACTAAATGCCTCCTCTAGAGCAGTGTTTTTCAACCTTTTTTGGGCAAAGGCACACTTGTTTCATGCAAAAAATCACGAGGCACACCACCATTAGAAAATGTTAAAAAATTTAACTCTGTGCCCAGCAGCAGTGCCCCCCTAGTACATTGGTGCCCAGCAGCAGTGCCCCCCTAGTACATTGGTGCCCAGCAGCAGTGCCCCCTAGTACATTGGTGCCAAGAGCAGTGCCCCCCTAGTACATTGGTGCCCAGCATCAGTGCCCCCCTAGTACATTGGTGCCAAGAGCAGTGCCCCCCTAGTACATTGGTGCCCAGCAGCAGTGCCCCCCTAGTACATTGGTGCCAAGAGCAGTGCCCCCCTAGTACATTGGTGCCCTGCCTACGGCACACCAGGCAACATCTCGCGGCACACTAGTGTGCCGCGGAACAGTGGTTGAAAAACGCTGCTCTAGAGTGATAAATGGCACCTGTGTAATGAAAAAGTCAGGGGTTGGCAGATGCCAGGAGAACCCTGCCTGCCTGAATTCATAATGCCTAAGTGTAGGAGGAGTAATGGATTGGGCCTGTTTCTCCATGGCTTGGTCCCCGGGTTCCACTGAAAGCAATTTTTAAAGATGTAGCATACAACATACACCGCCATTCCTGATCATTCTGCGCTTCCTACTTAGGGGGAAGTTTGGGAAGGCTGTTTTTTTTGGTATGGATCACCATCTCAAGCTTTAGGCCTGAAGCTCAGGTACCCTGAACCCCCCTTTTTATGGGTGAGCATTTTTTACTACACAGAACTATGATATCAACCCAAGCAAACCCGGAACTCTGACTGCAAACTATTGATGTAAAATGAAAGGGGTCCCTTACTGGACTCCTGGTATCTGATGATACAAAATGTTGCCACTGCTTTTGGCCATGTGTTATGGTAAGGTTCAGACTGGCAATCTGTGGGTTCTGGCCAATGCCAGAGGGGCTGCTGTAAGATGCCATAGGCACTCACTATTTGTTGGGCTGGTGGGGGGGCTGTTTGGGCCTTTGTGTACTTGAAATTCCAGGGCCTATTTTTCAATCCAATGCCAGACAGCCTTGAGTGTTTGTGCCAGCAGAGAAACCACCACACATGCCAAACTAGTGAGGGGAAGTGTTAGCACTGCCCGGCCAGTGTGGCTCAGGGTAAAGCAGTCCATTGGGACAAAGGGCTGCCTTGTTTGTTTGCGTTTACTACTTAACTATTTTTTAATTTGCTAGTAAAATTGTGTTGTGCTTGAGGCATTGCACACAGCATGTATTTCCAGAAATAGCTGATCTACTGGCTTGGAATTTTCATTTCACGTTCATTCATTTCGGCCCTTAGAAACCATTTAGCAATATTGTCTTTCAGCAGTGTAATTAAGCATAGGAGAGGGCCAATAAGAGGGAGACACAGGAGTAAAAAGCAGACAATTAGAGAGGGGCGGCTCCCTAGCAATTCACTGGGAAACAGTTGTACAGCTACTGACAGCTTGTCCTTTAATAAGACTTGTCTAGCAGTAAGCATAGGGTTAGTAGGTTATCATCAGAACATGCACTCCTTCTTTACCAGGTCTAACTATTGGGCAGTTAATGCAATACTTATTCCGCCTATTAATAATTTATGTACATTGTTATAAGAACAGGTAGGGTACTACTGATATGGTTACAGGACCCCATTGCCAATTGATTCTGCAGTTGAGAAGTTGGATAAATGGCATATTTTAAACCCTTTGGTGAACTACTGTATATAAGGCCCATAACAGTAAGAAGCAGACTCTCTTGATTTAAAGCTGTTATCATGGGACAGCATGTGTTTAATGCACATCGGATTTCTGGGCTCTGCCTGATAAAGGACACACCACATGGCCATTCAAAGGCTTTGAGATAACACACAATAATTTCTTGTCTTCGTCATATATCTGCATAATGTGGATAACCTCTGTGAGCAAAGCAGAAGGAATCCTGGGAAAGAAGCCCAATCTTACTCCTATTTGCATGGAATACCCTATAGGCTAAAGCTCAGCAAAGGCAGGTGGGGATCAGATCCCGACTACAGACCAGTTTCACATTTATTGGCTTAATCAGTGTAGGGTTTTCTGATGAGAATATATGAAACCAGGGCAGTGGATCCACAAAAAGAAAAGCTACGCGGATACTGGGTTTCCTTCCCAGAATTCCTTATGCTTTGCATGCAAATGGGGAGAGGGTCTCCTCAATTGAAACACTGCTGAATTTCTTAATCTTCCAAGATTTGCACATGGAATCAAGTGGCCACTTGGTGGTGTAACCAGTCTGTTACTGGGCCCCCAAAAATACTTGGAATATAAATTGGTTCATCAGCTTAGCCCCAATCACAGCTGTATTAAAGTCACTGGACCTCGGGCCCTCATCCCACAAGTGGTGATTATTTAGCAGGAAGGTAAACCTCCCCCCCCCTTACCCGCTTAGCTCTGCTGCTGGATTTAGCTAAGTATCCGCTGGTCCTTTTAACAAACATTATTTACCATATAGATACCCAAGGGCTGCCCCATGCATGGGCCCTCTGGTGCCTATATGGCAAATATTTCCCTAACCCGAGTGGGTCCTGTATAATCACAGGCAGGTTCAGAAAACCACCACCCCAGGCTGCACAATATGCAGTCACACCTGTTTAAAAACAAAAATGTCACTACACAACCTGTTCTAAAAACACAAAACACACAATTAAACACAGGAGGGTTTGTTGCCCCTTAAACATTAACAATACTTATTTTTTAGTTAAATAAAAAACAAAAACAGCAACAAACTCAAACTGAAAACCGTTTATTTTAGTTTAAAAAGAAATTCTTGTTTGAAAACTTCTAAAAACCTCTTTGCTACATTGTAATTTCACAGAAATCAGTGTAAATGCTGAGCGGGGCTGGACCTCGGCTCAGGAGATGAGTTGTTGGGGCCAAAGGGAATTCTGCCTCACGTCCCAACAATCCCAAATGAAAAACTGGGACAAAACCTTACCATGTTCCTGATCTGCCCTGGCCATGCTGAAACACACTCCAATCAGTTCCAAACCTTTCCCTGTTTTTTTAGTTGGGTCTGCAAATCCCCTTGCATGGGAAAGTATAGATATCTGAAAGAATTGTCATGCCATCTAGAAATCATTCAGCTTTTAAAACCCTGCAGAGCCTTGTGGGTAAAGCTGCTCAGCTCCGGCCAATAAAGACGCTATTAAAAGGAAACAGGCAGATGACCCTACTTGTAAGTAAATGGATATGGGGCAATAGCGTGTGTTGGTGTTATAACTATCTAATCCACTTTACATGTGAGTGTAAGGATTCCTAATTCAGTGCGACCCCATGTGGCCACTGCACCTAATACATGTAATAACTCCTATGGTACTTACTCTGCAGGGCGCCCAACCATTGGCTCCTCATGTCAAAAAATCACAGACAAATATGGGCCTACCTAAAGCTGCTGGCAGATCAGATTCAACAACTGTATACCTGACTAGCTGGGTGATTTATGCCGTGCCTTAGGCATGTTGGACAGTGAATTCTCTTTGCCTTTGCAGTGCATATTAATGTTCTAAATACTACACTGGGTGCAGAGCAATCCATTCCTATGCCCACTGTAACTCTTGACTATTCATAAGGGTTTAAATATTGTACAATTACCCAGTGGAGGGGTAATTACAGTACTAGACTGCAGAACAGTAGTACCATTAATTCACACTGAGCTGAAGCACATAAACGCATAAGCTCTGCATGTGGGGGCTGTAATATGCCTATTAAAACTCCATACATACAGAACTTGCCCTGCTTGTGCCAACGGGCAACACCACTAAGGGCCCTGTTACTAAAACCAGCCTTGACCATGGCTCCCATTGTGCACTAGTAAAATCCCACACAACTGAAGGGCATTTATGTGCAACACTATGCCAATATGTGCTGTTTAACCACTTTCTACCCTTATTTATCTGTGTATTTGTATTTATTGATTTGAGTGGGGGCTCCTATACTTGTCCTGCCAGGGTAAATAAAAGAAGTGCTCCAGCTGGCCAGGTTATTTCCTAACCAAGTAAAGAAATGCTAACACCAGTGTCCTGATTCAGTCAGGGGAACCTGTTTCCTAGTATAAGATCTCACTTAGGTTCAAGAAATCATAATTTTATGTTCCATGATTTTATTTTCTTCAAGAAAACTGATTGGGTGATCCTATTCTCTCTACCCACGCTCATATGTAATGATGATATTTCTGCCTGCCTGTGGAGCCTTTTATAAGGCTGATATAGTACCAAGTGCAGTCTCCAGCCCTGATCATTGAGTTCCCAGAGCTAATCCAATGGTGCAAGGTATTGAGGTAATAATGAGGATTTGGCTTCAAATAGAAACACCCAGGGGGCTGTCCAATATACAACGCAAATCACTGTGACATAATGGAATGATACAGATAAGCTGGTCACCCCACTGGACCGGTTGGTCATCTCAAAGGCATTGCAATTAGATCATTTGAAATATAACGACAGAGGTAGGTGGCCAAAGGGCACTAAAGTGAAGCCTCTGACACTTCCTGCTGACCAGTGTTGACCACATTTTATGATGGGAGACACTAACCAGAATATTCTATAATAACTGTTCAACTATAATAGACTGCATGATGGCCACAGACTGAGTGATTGGCCTATATAGAGGGATGGTTGGACATTTTGAAAAACACCTATAATTCATGACAATGTTTCTCTGTGTGCCACCCTAAAGGCTGAGGATATATTTCTTGACTCTTTAAGAGGGATCTAAAATTCTATCCTTGCTTCCCACCAGTACGCCAACTGATGTCTAGTGGAAACAGTCCAGTGCTCAGGATCAAGTTACTTCCCAAGAAGAAATATCTGTCACCAACCACAAAACATGGAAGATTCATCTCCTGCAGAGCATCGCAGCATTCTCAGAGCCCTACCAGAGCAGTCCGTACCATGCTAGCACCCAGAGCGCCATGCGCAGAGGAGCCGCGCTGCCCCTGGCTGTGTCAAGTTAAGCAACATAATCAGCCTTCAATAAACACAAACTGAAGGAGTAGTCAAACCCTGCAACCCACTCGCTGCATGTTAGTCCTTTACTGCACTCTCCTGGCTTTGTGTGTTCCACATGCCTCGCTTGGAGTGGTAGTAGTGGAAGAAGTTCCTCAGACGCAAACGCTCCACTTCCAGACCATTTTGGAGAACCCTGTGAAAAACACACCATGGGTGAGAATTAAAGTGGTGAAGCCTATCACTGATTTTATACTATGGGGGCACGCCCCTGTGTTTATTTTTACAGCCAGTGGGGTTGTCATACAACAACCAGATGTACTTGTATGTAGACAGACTGACAGCCCCAGACAGATCTTGCAGCTCAATCTTGGTGCAATGTACAGGCCCTTCCAGCCTTACTGCACAGAAGGCTTATGGGCTAATGCATCGTAATCACTGGCACATAACAGATGGGCAATCTTTACCAACACAAATGATGCTGGGGAAAATGGTGACTGCTGAGATGACTGCCGGAGATGGATTTTAAGCCGGGATTATAATAAATCTGCTTGGTGTAAGTAAAATTATACTATGACACTGGGTTGGGCAAGCTTACCAAGCAGTCCCCAACCAGTGGCTCACAGCAACATGTTACTCACCAACCCTTGGATGTTTTCCCAGTGGCCTCAAAGCAGCTGATTATTTTTTAATTCCTGGCTTGAAGGCAAACTTTAGTTTTATAAAAACCACAAGTACTGACAAACAGGCTGCTAGCCCACATAGGGGCTGCAAATAACCAATCACAAACCATATTTGGCACCCCCAGGTTCTTTTTGAATGCTTGTGTTGCTCTCCAACTTTTTTTTTACATTTGAATATGGCTCAAGGGTAAAGAAGGTTGGGGACTCGTGTTATAGACAGTAAATGACTTGTTGCCACTAGTTGCTTTACTTTTCCTTTAGGGCTCTGGCACACGAGGAGATTAGTCGCCCACGACAAAACTCCCTGTTCGCGGGCGACTAATCTCTCCGAGTTGCCTTCCCCTGCCATCCCACCGGCGAACATGTAAGTCGTCGGCGCGATTTCCCAAAATCGCCAAAAAAGACTCGCGAGGCTTTTTTGGGAAATTGTGCCGACGCGTGTGCCATTCCCTGCCGGCGACTTACATGTTCGCCGGTGGGATGGCAGGGGAAGGCAACTCGGGGAGATTAGTCGCCCGTGAACAGGGAGTTTTGTCGCGGGTGCCAGAGCCCTTAAAAGAATGTTGAACTTTGTAGCCCATAGACCTGTATAAATGCACCGGGGATGCAGCCTTATTCCTATATTCTATGGGGGGGGGGGAGAGATTCTCAACCACCAATAGGCTGTTTTCTATTGTAGTAAATAAATAAAGGGGAAGGTATACACCCAACCTTTTGGGGACTTGTTTTGGCACCCCATCCCACAAGTTACAAATCCCACAGAGTTCCTTAGTGTTCTGTGTTGCTGTACAGCAACCTTTTTTTACCCGTGAGCAACACTCAAATGTAAAGAGAGTTGGGGAGCAACACAAGCATGACAAATCTTCATGAGGGTGCCAAATAAGTGCTGTGATTGGCTATTTGGTAGCTCCTATGTGGACTGGCAGCCTACAGGATGCTCTGTTTGGCAGTACATCTGGTTTTTATGCAACCAAAACTTGCCTTCAAGCCAAGAATTTATAAATAAGCACCTGCTTTGAAGCCACTGGGAGCAATATTCAAGGGGTTGGGGAGCAACATGTTGCTCACAAACCACTGGTTGGGGATCACTGCTGTACAGCAATAAAAAAGCTAGGACAACAATATCCATAAATAAATGCTTTGCTTGTTTTTATACAAAGATTACCAATATGGACAGATGGGAAAGGATCATTTGAAATATGGTCCCCTCTTACCTGTCAAGCAGCTCCCAGTCCTCTCCACCCCAGCGATCTTTGAATTCCTCTGTATTCATACCTCCAATTCTATCAAAATCCGATTTGTAGATTCCAAAAAGACCAAATCCATTCACCTCCCAGTACCCTGCAGCAAAATAAAAAATGGCAAGAAAATGACTGAGATTGCCGTAAAATGGTGCAGACAGTGATAAACTGGTATTTATATTTTACTGGTTGTCAGGGCTACTTAACCTACCAACTAGGAAGTCATTTAGAAGTAATAATTGTAGATGCATAGAAGATGGCCTCAACATAATGATAAAAGAATAATAATACAAATACGCCCTAACCCAAAATAATTTTCTTTGTTGATGAGGGTCAGTGACCCCAGCAACCAGTTAACATTTCAAATTGCAGGCTAAGGACAGGTCGAAAAGAAAGGCAAAAGTTATGCTGCTGGAGGAGGCTATGAAAATGTTGATCTTACCACGAGGGTTGTGAGGAGAGCTTCCACAGGCCAGCCTCATAACTATAGGTGCAAAGGCAAGCCGTCCCTCTACACAATGTTTCCTCACACTGTCCAACACAGAAAGGGGGAAGTGTATGTGCAGGTCACACAGGAATACGATGCTGTGATTGTCCTGAATAGAAACAATAACATCCCATCTAGTACAGTGACAGAAAGAAATTGTTTTTCTTGTCGTGCTTGATGGCAGGAATTATATGCACTAAGGCTAAGGACCCACAGAACAGATCAGTCGCCTACGATAGATCTCTGCTATCGCGGGCGACTAACCGTTTCGAAATGGCAATTAGGAGCTGTCGGTGGAAAGGCTATCTATTGCTGCCAACTAATCCGCTCGGTGGCTCCTTAGCCTAAGGATCAGGGCACTTGTCAAAAGACAAAGCAATATTAATTACCATTTATCTGAATAGATGGTTTGCGTATACTACCCCACTGCCTGGGGGTGGTCTCTAACTGATTATGGGCCCTGACACTTTATCACCCACAGGAAGACTCCTCCTTCACAAGTCCCTAAAAATACCCGCCTGCATCAGTTGAAATTGCTGCAGTAGAACACTTACGGTATGGTGATTCCAGGTAATTGGCAAAAATGCCTTCTTACACACCAGAAGCATACCCAGGCCCGGACTGGCAATCTGTGGGATTTGGCAAATGCCAGAGGGACTGCTGTAAGATGCCATACCAAGTTACTATTTAGTGGGTTGATGTTTGGGCCTCTGTGTACATGAAATGCCAGGGCGTAGTTGGAGTCCCAGTCAGGCCTAAGCCTACCATCTGTCGTGGCCTTTAGCTAGAAGCGTAAGGGATAGCTCTGAATGAGGCAGAACAAATGAAGCCACTGAACATAAAAAATACATGAAGCTGTAATGAGACAGAATACAGCCTGCTGATCCCTGCAGCACTTGCCATACACAGTGCATTTCCCTTACAAACTCATTACAAGCAGCTGCAGGTGGGATAAAGATGCAAAAAGGTGATGTGGTGCCAGTGCCCTAAAAGCATAACTCTGTGTCAGGCATAAGGCAAGTGTGGGGGGAAAGCACATAAAGCCCATTGAGGCAGCGTAGGCTTTTTGTGCTCAGCTTACCTGTATGGTGTCAACGCCTGCCTGCAGCCCAGCTGAGCGCTCAAAGTTCCCACTTCTCTTCAGATATTTATAACTAGAAAATCACAACATGTTATTGTAAAAAGTCAATAATCAACTAATTTAACACCTACATAGTTCTAATAAATAAATTGATACAGTCCTAGTCCCATGCATTTTTAACCTGCCTGACAGAGAGATAGATAGATAGATAGATAGATAGATAGATACATTGCTGAATTTTGTCCAGATATTGGTTGCTAAGAGGGACCCATACAGGAGCCAATAATTCACTGACTCAGTCTGGAGGAGCCAAGTGGGCAGCTTATATCGGCCTGCGTATGGGCATTAAGTGATGAGAAGCAAGTGCACAAACCCCTTTGAAGGAAAACTATACCCCCAGAAAGAAAACTTAACTTTATATCATATTAAGTGGCCTATTAAAGAATCTCACCACACTGGAATATATATCAGTAAATATTGCAGCAGACTTGGCAATGCTTAGAGATCAGTAGCAGGAAGCTTTTTAATGACAAGGGCTGACCATTATTAGCCAGTTGTCCGAGGATGAACATCCCCATAAAGCACACACCGCTTGCAGAACAGCAGCATTTATTGTAATTCCCCCTGTCTCGCCTACTGACTGGCACTCACTGTGCACCTTCTCAGCTGGCACTTTCTAAATAACTACAACTCCCAGCAGTCTTTGGCTTGTCGGTACTAGACGCTGGCAGCAACCTTTATTTAGAGAAGAGAAAAGAAGTGTGCTTTCTGAAAACCAGTTGGGAATTGCCTTACAAAGCAGACTTAAAGGAGCACATAGAATCGAAAGAGAACTCTCTGCCACAAAAGCAGTGTGATCATCAAAGCCGGAGCCATCCCATGACATTTATATATATATTTATAGAGTATTATTCACATAAAAAATATAGAAGGCACAATAAAGACTTCACTTCTTTCATATTATTCACATAACAAAATAAAAGGCACAATAAAGGCTTCACTTGTTTCTCTGCAGGGAAAATGGACTCTGTGCAAAACATACAAAGCCGGCCTTGCAAAGCCAGATGCCCTTGGGATCCAATCAGCGGCAAAACTAGAATACAACAGACCCCATAACTATGGGGGAGAGAATTGCTGGTGCCATCTTGAAACCGCCGCATACTTTAATGTGAATGCCGAGGTTTAAAAAATGCCACATGAGGCATTAGCCCCAAGGGCAACTGTTTACAGCCCTTACATATGATAGGTTCCATTTGTACATAGTTGTGACAGTTATGTGTTTTTCCACCTAGTCAACAGCACACAATTAAAGGCCATGCAGGTGGATGACCAAAATTGTGCCGCCCGTTAAAATAAGCATACGTGCCAAGATTTGGTCACTTTTGGCTGATTATAACCCTGCTGCCCAACCATCTATCCGTGCATGGCCAGTGTAGCATAGGGTTTGTTTTACACTGATTTTATAATGATTTACAATACATACATCTGCTTTAATATATATATCAAATCTTAGGTTTGAGTCAAGATTTTGGGACAGCTATTGTCCGATGTTCAAGGCACAATGGGGGTCATTTAGAAACACTGGGCAAATTTGCACCTGTTCATTTTCCCATGGCATTAGATGTTTGCTTTTACTGTTGCAGCTGGTGAAGAAAAGCCAATTACGGATTGGTTGCTATGAGTTACTGCCCAGGTGTAAATTTGCCAATGTTTATAAATAAGCCCCAATGTCTTTGTATACATTTTGCTGGGTAAAAAGTGCTTTTCAAGTAAATCGGGCTTTTGCACTGATTCAGTGGAACAATACAAAGGTGACCATGCATCTGTATAGCCCCCTCATACGGTATCCCTTCATTCAATCCACAGGCGATCAACTGGAGTGCTGCACAGGCTGGCTCGTGTACCTCACCCCCCATCCCCTGATCGGCAGAAGAAGACTAAAATTAGAACGTGTATGGCCACCTTAAATGTGTAGAGAAGGAATGTTCTGCACTTAAGGTGGCCATACACAGGTCGATTATAGCTGCCGATATTGGTCCTTTAGATCAATTCAGCAGCTTATCTGCCCATGTATGGGTGCGAACGATGGGCCTGCATGACCAATATCTAGCCTGAAATTGGGCAGATCTCGATCGGGCAGGTTTGATTTTTCCGTCGGATTGGGGACTGCATGGACTCGTTGATGCGGCCCCCGACCCGACGGCACTTATACTCCCATTGTAAAGCAACTGAATAAGCCTGATATCACCCATCCATAGGTGGGGATATGGGGAGAAGATCTACTCACTTGGCGGTCTTGCCAAGCAAGCGGATGTTACCATGTATGGCCACCTTAACTTAACAGTCTAGGAATATAATGGGCAATAGTACTACATATACAGCGCCACAGGGTATAATTTCTTCTTTTCTATTACTATCAACATGATCCTGGAATTATTATATACTCACTTCTAATGAATGTAATGTGGATAAATGCTACGATTGATACATGGAATACACAAGATGAAAGATCTCAGATACAGCATAGTTACCTTGGTAGCTTAGCACTGCGCAGAGCCTTCTCCACATCCATATCCTCGCTGTCATAATCCACCAGAATGAGATTGAATTTATCATCCTGAGTGTTTGTATACAAGAACTCCAGGTCTGAGATGAGCTGCTGGACCCAGCGGGCTTGATTCTTTACTGAACAAAGGACAAAAAAAAGTGAAAAGCGTTACGGTAGGGCTGAGTGAAAGGGAAAACAGCAGGACAAAAATACACTGAAATAGGAGAAGAAACGAAAGAAGAAAAACAAGTATCACTGTTCTAATCAGCACCAGTCTACATGGAAACTCCTGCTGAGTTAAATTGGTGTTCACATTTGGTAGCGCCGAGGCTGAACTTTCATGTTTTCAAACAAAATGCCCTTAGAGGACAGGCTGCTGAATACAGCAAGGTCTGCGCTCACAAAAAATGCCTTTTCACTTTTCTTTCTTCTGTTGTGTTTACTGGGTGCAGAATGGATCTTAAGGCTGCCGGTATATGCATTCATTTGGGGGCAGAATTATCAAAATGTGAATTAAGTTCTGAATACATAAAAACAAACCCATGTTCTATTCATTCCTATGGGATTTTTAGAAGCATATTTATCAATGGGTGAAAGACGGAACTAACCATTTGACAATAACAGTTCTAAAAATCCCATAGGAAATTAATAAAACATGGCTTTTTATGTATTAAGCTCTACACTCGCATTCACAAACACTATTGACTGGTGTAACTTGAAAGCACTGCCCCCCCCCCAACCAAACTTATCTAAAAATGTTTTTTGTTTATTTCCTACAATTCGACTTATGTACTGTAGATAGAGATCCATCATCTATGTGGAGAAGAACAGGGGCAACTACACGGCACAAATCAATTAGTCTGCCTTAATGAGGTGAGTCAGCTTGTTGCTAAAGCCGCTAGTGGTAGGGAGGGCTGAGGCATTCCCCATAATACCACTGCTGATATTACAGTAAGGCCAAGAGAAAGAATACAGCTTAAGGGAATATTAAAGTGTAAAAATGAAAATGGGTAAAATAGACAGACTGCCCAAAATAAAAAATGTTTTCAATATAATTAGTTAGGCCAAAATGTAATCTATAAAGGCTGGAGTGAGCAGATGTCTAACATAATGGCCAGAACACTACTTCCTCCTTTACAGCTGTCTAAGCTGTAAGCAATCAGTAACCAATCAGCAACTTGAGGGGGGGCATATGGGCCATAACTGTCAGTTAGTTTGCATCTGAATCTGACCTGTGGGCTCACAAACTAACTGAACAGTTATGTCCCATGTGGCCCCCTAAAGCCCCTGACTAACTAAGAGGTTAAACAGCTGAACAAGGGAAGTAGTGTTCTGGCTATAAGTTAGACATTCACTCACTCCAGCCTGTATAGATTAAATTTTTGCCTAACTAACTATATTGCAAATATGTTTTATTTTGTGCAGTCTGCTTATTTTACCCAGTTTTATATTTATACTGAACTGTTCCCTTAAAGAGCAAGGAAAGGCTTCTAATATAGCCCCAAATATAATTTAGAGCCCCCTTGCCTGTAGCAAATCACCACCTTTATTTTTTAAAATAATGCAAACTTCTCCCCAAAATTGCCTTTTAACTTTACAGTATTTGCAGTCAGACACGGCCGCCATCTTGGATTTCCCCCGCTCGGCTCTACTGTCCAGTCAGTCGCCTTCCCACCCTGTGCCAGCCTCGTACTGCTCTGTCACTCTGTCACACATATGATTTGTTCTGCTATTTCAAGCTAATTAAAATCAGGCTCAGGAGTCCTACCACAAGGGGCAGGTCTCCTCTATATGCTGTCATCTGCCTCCATGCTCCATCCTCCACCTTGACACTAAGATTACACGTTTAGGGATAGGGTCCGGGAGAGCATTATTGTGAGGAGGAAAGAGGACTGCAGAAGGGCTGACAGCAAAGTTAGGATGGATAAGGCCTGAGGTGCACATGTTCTAATAACCAAGAACCTGCAAAGTGAAAGTCGCATGTGGGTTAATCTAATTGCCATAGGATGTCCTCATACGTACACTATCCAGTACATTCATTTCGGTCAGTTTCTCTTATAATACAGTTCCAAATTTTCCCATCTACCTTCCACGTTATAAAGAATGAGTTTTTCCAAAGAAGGTGGCAACCCCCCGCCGCTACCAGCAGCTATCCGCAGCGCTCGCCTGTTGTTTTCGGCTACTGCTTCCTCCGTGTCACAGGGGCCAGTGAAGGGGAGGGAGGGGAGAAGAGGGGAGCGCGCCTGCTTCTCTTCTGTCTCTGAAAATGAGCAATGCGCATGCGCCGCCTACAGTCCCAAGTCGCCAAGTCTGGGAAGGAGTGTTGCATTATGGGAATCTTCTCTACCCAGCTCAGCGTTTTTTCTCCGTGTTTGGCTTCAGATCTTCTGAACGTGTGAAATATGGGGAGACTTAAGGGCACTATTAAGACAACTGAAGGTATGCCTGCAACTTGATATTAACTCTTTACTAGCCTTTCCTTCTCCTTTAAGGGAATAACTAAGGTGGCTTGCAGTAAGGGCTAAGTTTGTTTGGGCTCAAGTCTTGACCAAATAGCATTTGATTATGTTGGAACTCGATTTGATCAGAGATTAACCTACTGATGCCTCCCACTAATCTAAATATTGCCCGTGTCCAACATTAGTAAGTGAGCCCTTATATCTGCAACACAAATATGCAACCGTAAAGCCCAAATTCCCCCATCATTGTCCGTTTGTCCGCAAAGCTCACCTGGCACTACAAAATGTACAGTTGCACGAGGATTCCAGTTAAGGCTCACAGGCCGGCATAGGATGGGTTTACTGTATAAGGGAAGTTGAGGGCTGGGAGAGACTTCTGGGGTGTCTGCTGGGGGGCTTTCATCGCTGTCACCCCCAGCTCCACGGTGCAGTAGCAGGTACACATAATCGGCCAGCCTCACTTTCCTGCTGCTGCGTTCCTGGAGCTCCAGCTCGATAAAGTAGCGGTTTCCTCTGGCAGAGTCTCGTCTCTTCTCCACATTGATTATATGCAGCAAAGTGTATATACTAGCAAGGAAAGAGACTCAATATTAAAAAAGAAGCAGAACTATATACATATATAGCAGTAGAAAGGAATAAATGTTTGCATGCATTTTAAAGTCCAACAAGTGCTTCATCATTTACATGTGGATATGCTTTCTTTTTGGAAGCACCTGGGCCATTGGCCATGCATTGGCCACCATTCTTTCTCATTCTCTCTCTCATTCTTTCTCTCACATTCTCATTTTCTCTCTCATGTTGTCTCTCTCATTCTCTCAGTTTCTTTCTTATTCTTTCTCTAGCTCTTTCTATTATATATATATATATATATATATATACATATGTATATACGGCTAAACGCTACCACCTATTTTCCATGTACAGGTATAGGACCCATTTATCCAGAATGCTCGGGACCAAGGGTATTCCCTATAAATGGAGTCTATAGGAGATGGGCTTTCCGTAATTCGGAGATCTCTGGATAACGGGTTTCCGAATAACGGATCACTGTACTCAATGTAGTTTCAGTTTTTATATATATCAGTTTATATCAGCTCACTTACCCGCCATTCTTCTCATTTAGTTTCTCCATATATTGTGCCACCAAGTCCACTGTTTCTGCCTCGGACAGCTGTAAGTTGCCACTCACATTGCAGCGAAGGTCATTCCAGTCTGACCGCAGCATCTCAAAGTCGACAGTGCCCACGCTGAAAGTGCGTTGCCAGTTGATGGCATCCTCTGGCCAGCGTTGCCGCGGCTCCTCTTCCTCATAGCTATAATCCTGCTCCTGCACTTCTGCAGGAGCTTCTGAAGACACGCTAAGAGATGGCGGCCCATTAGGTAGACTAGGAGAGGTTGGAACTGGGGCTCCAGGCCTTTCAGTCTGTCCCTCCCAGCTGAAAAGTCCCAGTTCTGAGGTATCAGGCAGACTCCATGCCTTAGACCTTCTGCCCCCACGGGAGGCTTTGGGAGTATGGGGGGCATGTGAGTGGGCATGAGGACTAGGAGAGCGATGGGGTTTAGGTTTATGCAGCAGCATTCCAGGTAAGAGTCGGGATGTTTGGGACTTTCTTACTTTAGATAGCAGGCGTGTCACATACACCTTTTCTGGCTTATGTTTATTTTTTACTCGTAAAGTGTCCTTCGGGTTCTGTTTAAGTATTGCCTCACTGGTAATGGACTCCAAGTGGCCGCCTTCAGTGGGCCTGATTTCTGGCAATTCTGGCTTTTCCGTGAACTCGGTTTTTGGACCAACCGCTACAGAATCTAATTTTCTAGCTCTGTTTCTAAACTCGGATTTTATGCCTTTTCTTCTTACATCAGACATCCGTCCATTCTTTGACTTACCAGTTGTCCTATGTTCTGGCTCCTTTATCAGTCTCACATCTAATGTCCCATCTGTGGGACGCTGCTGAGTTCTTTTAATTTGTCCCTCCACTGTAGGTATTAACAGTCTCCTTTGCCCTCTGTGGCCTAATGGCGGATATTCCCTTGCTGCCCACTGTAAGCTCCGACCACGTATTTTAGCCACAGCGCTGGCATTTATTCTATAGGTAGGTGCAGGGGGTTCACTACTGGGGATATGGTCAGTGTTAGGCGGCATGGGGTCTCCAGTAAAATCTTCTTTAATCTTATGATTTAATTTACCCCCCGCAAACAGTGCTTCCTCATCGTCATCATCTTCCTCCATGAAGTCTGAGAAGAGATCGAACATTAGGTAAGCTGAAATTGTAGGTTACTATAAAACAAACATAATTAAATTGTCACATTGTTAAAAAATAAATATACTGTTGCTTTGATAAAGGAAAGAAGATTCAAGAGAATATTGGGATTATTTTTTACACCAAATTAACCCGCCGGTCAGCTCCTGTGCAGGGCTGGCAGTCTATAAGTTCATAAGACTTACACACCTCTGTCTGAAATAGTTTTGGGTTATAAATCAAATTCAAAATTATTAATACATTACAGCAATGCTAAAATATGTTGCACTTATTATAGGAAGAGAGAGCTAATTACAAATGTAATGGCTTAAAGTCATAGATTACATTAGTTAAATCCTTATAAAGGGCAAGTTTAAGGTGGGTTCTACACCATGTGCTGGGGGTCATCTGCATGACCTGGAACTGCATGGGTTAGCTCTTTCCCTACTTTTTTGTCCTTCTCTGCCTTTTAACTGCATGTGGCCCCAGCCTCTGAGACCTGATTAAATGCTACCATACATAGGGTTGGGCAATATACCGTTTAATACCGATGTTTTTTTTTTTTAAACTATATTCATTTTTCAGATACCGCAATACCGGGGTGTAAGGGTACTCACCTGTGCGTCCCGGTCTTGCGCGCCCCATTGCGTGCGCACGTCCCGTTGTCCGCGGGACTTTGCGCACACGCATCCAGGTGCGCGTGTCAAAGCGCACGTACATGTCAAAGCGTGCACGTCCGCGACATGCTGACGGCGCCGGTTCTGCGCATGCGTGGGGGGTATTTAAAGCTGATTTTGCTCAGGCGCCTTCTATGGCGCCCGATCAAAATCTTTTAACCTGGCCGATTGGCGAGTCGACTAAAGCTGGCCATACACGCACCGATAATATCGTATGAAACCTCGTTTCGTACGATATTCGGTGCGTGCATGGCGAGTTGACCGATATCGCAGGAGGCTGCTGATATTGGTCGACTCGCCATGCACGCACCGAATATCGTACGAAACGAGGTTTCATGCGATATTATCGGTGCGTGTATGGCCAGCTTTAGTGGTGCACGAGCACTGCGGGGGGTGGGCACAAACCAGCCCTGTCTTTACCACATGCTATATGGGGAGGCGGTTGCACGTCCCTGCACAGAAACAATGCTGCCCTTAGTGAAAATGCCCTAGTTATTTCACCCCCCCTTTGTAACTGTTTATTATTATTTTTATTATTGTTGGTTAATGGTTTGACATGCCTGAGATAGCACTTCCACACAGTAATAAAACCCAATGAGCCAAATGGAATTGTCAACTCCATATTGGCCAAATGGTGCAACTACCCCTTCGACTGGCCCATTAGATATGCCTGAAAGCCTCTTTGTCTGGCCTTTATAAGGTGTGAAATGCTATTGCTGCCTATGAGAGAAGCAAAAGGTTAGTTCTTTGCAGATGGCAGTACTTATATAACAGGGTGTGATTAGAACTTGGATGCTGGAAATAAGCATATGGACATTACAAGGACTCGGTATCTAGCTGGACTCAATAATAAGCCAGTGACTACTGACATTAGGACATTTTGTCTATGCAGAGATTACTATGGAAGAGAAATGGCATATGTAGTGTACCAGCTAACTGATGCAAAGAGCCCGATGCTGCTTCATTTGGCAGCTAAAGCGCTACTCAGCTGGTACTGATATTATTAACATAGTTTGGCAGCGGAATCCCATAAATATTATAAATGGCCAATCCTTTCATGTGCATGGTTTTTTGGAAGCTGTATTTTGCTTGGATGTTGCTTTGATGGGCCGCCCATCAAGATAAAGAGGAGCAGAAAAATTGTTTCTTCCCATTGTACCGCAGCACTCCATCTGATCATGTCAATGTGATCTGCGGAGCATGAAATTGGAAAAGTGGATGTGCTAAAACAAATCAGTTACATTTTGTGCCGTGAACATATCGGCACATTCGGGGAGATGGACACCATTAATTCATCATGTTTCGTTGTGTTCATCAGAGCAGATTTATTGACTAGGTGGAAAGTTGGAAAACAAAAAATGAACAAGATTCAATATAGTAGGAATTGTTTGCCATTCCAGCACGTAAGAGCATTTTCCTGAAGGTTCTTTTTAGTATTTTAAAGTTATTTGTAAATCTAAATTCAGTAGAAAGCAGCGTGTTTTATCCCTTTCTGCCCAATACAATGAGGGGAACAACAGTGAGATGCAGAATCCAGGATACCTTAAGTTTAGTTTAAGGGTGATTTAAGGGTATTTATATTAAGGCACCCAGTGCCAGTGCCTAGGGTGGCATGTTTTTGGGGGGGAGTGGCCCTCAGGTGCCTTTTTTTGGGGGAGGAGGGTGACAAGGTCGCAGGTGAGACGTCACATGCACTAACATAGGGGCGTATTTGGGTCCGGTTCCTGTGGCAGCACCGGGCCTAAATACGCCTCTGGTGATGATACATGGGAAGATTTGTGCCCTGCGGTTAAATTTGGGCCACAGCGGGTGACAAATCTCTGCACTTGGTTTGCATATAGCTTCCATCAGTGCCTCACAACAGGCAAATTCAGCAGGAGAACAGATGGTAGCACATACAGCAATGTGTTCCATAGATCCTATGAATATAATGGGTGGGGAATGCAGGAAGTAGGCAGTGGCACAACAAGACATTAAGGGCAGGGTGCTGAGTGCTGCAGGCTTGGTGGTGATGATGGGGATGTCTGGCAGCATTTGTACATTAGAAATGGTTTGTTTAAATGTGATGAAGGCCAGGACACCGACTGCAATAACATTCTTTCCCTTTGACATGAGCTTATTCAGTTGGACTTGTGTAGAAAAGGTGATTAACAATGTCTGAACCTCCACAAATAAACATTTGTTTTTTTGTTTTTTTTTATTTGTTTTCTTTTTAACACTCATACCTGATTCCTATCATTAAAAAGAAAGCACAATAGTTTGTCCCTTAATTTTCCAAAACCCCTAAAGGTGGCCATACACGAGCCAATTTCAGCCACCGATATCGGTCCTTTAGAGCGTATGGGCAGCACCAATGGGCCTCCCCGATCCAACATCTGGCCTGAAATTGGGAAGATTTTGATCAGGCAGGTTTGATTTCTCCATTGGATCAGGGACCACAGCAGCTCATTGATTGGGTCCCCAATCCAACGGCGCCTATGCCAATTGTTTTAATTTGATGGTTTGGCCCTATATCAAATTAGCCCAATATCGCTGACCCATAGGTGGGCACATCAGGATAAAATCCACTCGCCAAACAAGCAGATCTTACAGTGTATGGACAGCTTTAGGTTAACAGAGACATGCATCCCCCCCCCACCGTGTTCTGTTGAGAAGTAAGTGTTGGATTCTAGGACATGAAGTTCCTCTGCTTTCTAAATAATCTGTGCACCACCCACTTTGGGAGACAGAGGGAGCTGGCAGTCTCAGAATCCATCACTTCACAATGAAACCAGGTGAGGAAGGGGTTGCAGGATACTGTGAGCCTATGTGGGGGTGGGAAATAGTTCAAATGAGTCAGGGATAGAATACAGTACATAGTTGGTCTGTGTATGGCTGCCTTAATGAACTGGGTTGATGAAGTTAACTGATGCAATAAACTGCATAGGATCCTGTGATCCTGTAAAGCCTTAGGAGTATATTTATCAAAGAGTGAAGTTAGAGCTTCCACTAGAGTAAAATTCCACCACCTTCTATTCATTTCTATGGGCTTTTTAAAGTCATATTTATTAACGGGTGGGCTTTCACTTTCACTCACCCATACAAATGAATGGAACGTGGCAGAATAAATGTGTGAGCACCAGGCTTTCTAGACATGGGCAGGAACAGGACAGGAGAAATGGCCTATACTTACTCTGGCGATTAAAGAACAGAAATGGTATTTGAGGAGACTCTTCATCATCCATCTTCATGTACTTGTAAAACCCAAACCTATTGAAGAATACAGCAAGAGAGATTTAGTTTCCCCTTCGATAGAGAAAGGATGCAATAAGAAATGGGGCCAAATGGATACAGGAGTGTTTTCATGGGTGTTGGGGAGGAAAAGAGAGAAGTCCAACTGAAGGAAAGAGGTAAGAAATATAATAAACGTACTTTTCTAAGTATATGGGGGACTCTCGATAGAAGCATTTGTTTTCTGTTTCCATATGAGTAAGGCGGGTAAAGTCATTGGGGTATACAAACGTGAGGTACACCTATAATAGAAGAACAAAAATATAAGAAAAAACAAAGTAAATATAAAACAGACTACTAACACTATATTGTGTTTCATTGATTTTGTGCCTCAGCCAGATTTCAGCAGATTTTAGCTCCTTCCTATATCAGTTTAAAGGAAATGTCAGGTGTCCCATTGTTAATATTACTAATAAAAATAAATTACAACTACACTCATATTCGGACTATGCACTGCAACGCTTCTCTAAATATATTCAATAAACTAAAATAATGTAATGGCCATCTTTGCACTAAAAATGAAAGTCATGTGACATTGTTCTGGGTTTACTTTTCCAATAAGTTTGTTCATTTTCATGAAAAAAAAAAAATATCAATAAAGCACAGGTATGCAAAGAGTTAAAACTTACAAACTGCAGGCCCTGGTATCGTGCAATTGGAAAATCCTTTACTACGTATGTAGGGCTATATGCGCAGGGGACCAGCACGTTCTCCAATCTGGATTGTTCAATCAGTGGTGCTGAGAAGGGAAATGACAAATCATAGGGTTAATGCATGGTACAAACTAGAAATACGGGTAAGAAACCAATTAGTAAATAATTTCTTAACCCTTGCAAGATAAATTCTGGGAGAAATTGTGATGTGGAGAATCCCACTGAGCTTTCAGAAGGAGCCAGCGCTACACATTAGAACTGCTTTCAGCTAACCTATTGTTTTTCCTACTCCCATGTAACTGGAGGAGTCCTAAGCCGGACTTGGATTTCTTACTATTGAGTGCTATTCTGATACCTACTGGGAGCTGCTATCTTGCTCCCTTGCCATTGTTCTGCTGATCGGCTGCGGGGAGGGGGGGGGGGGGGGATATCACTCCAACTTGCTGCTCAGCAGTAAAGTGTGACTGAAGTTTATCAGAGCACAGGTCACATGGCTGTGGCACCCTGGGAAATAAAGAATATGACTAGCCCCATGTGACATTTCAAAATTAAATATAAAAAAATCTGTTTGTGTTTTTGATTACAATACAGGATTCTGCTGGAGAAGCTCTATTAACTTAAGCGTTTTGAAAAAAACCTGTTTTCCCATGACAATAAATTTAGATTATACACAAGAGCTATAATTATCATGTAAATGATATCTTAATAAAAGGTGCTTAGTGATATCATCAATCATAATCAGTGCTTTGTGATAATACATGACTCATGGTACAAACAAATAATGCACCCCCAGTTGTTAAATATGAGAATATTAAAAGTCATTGAGGAGTACCATGACCTGTATAAAAGCCCTGTGGCCCCATGCCTTTACATGGGTGGTGACTTATAATATCCTTATACTTTATAATGGGGGTACATTATTCCCCTTATATAATTGTGCCAGTAGGAAGGAATCACTCTAAAACATTGTGTGTGTCACTGCCCTGGTGCTAAGTAAGTAACTAGCCCAGCAGCACGGTTCATGTGTATTAAGATATGTGAGTTTCTACTCTCCAAAATGCTCACTCATAAAAAAATTGTCCCGGGGGTCTTCAATCAGCATGTCAGCAGCCGGCTGCTCCTTGTCTCCTCCCCAGAGGTGATTGGTGTGGCTAGAAAGAGTGCGTGGGATGTGAGCCACCTCGTTCATTCTTAAAGCAGTCTCATCTGCAAAAAGCAAAGGCTCACATTCACTAATGTGTTTCCAGCTCAGTGGCCGCCGCACATTATCTATACTGAGAGTGGCCGTACCTGTGTAGAGGGATAAGTAGGCCGAATCCACAATCTCAAACTTCATGCCTGGAAGAGACAAACGCCACTGGGAAAATAGAATAAAATCAACATGTTAATTGGAAATGGAAGGTGTTTGTAGTGTTTTCCCTTCTCCCTAACACATACATTTGGCTAAAGCTGGGAAGGAGGCTCATTCTGATGCATATTGCACATGTTATTATCATGAGAAGCAGTCAACCTTTACATCTCTAAGAACCTAAACATCTGTGGCTTCTACGGCTTCTCCTTGCTGCTTTGGTGGAAAGAATATGATTAAAGGATTATTACTCCCAGTGTGACCCATACAGTTGCTAAGGATAGAAACAGATGCAACCACATGACTACCAAGTAAGACACTTATGCACGGAAGCAGAGAACGCTATTAAATGTTTTCAAACAATGTAATGCTCTACTTGTAGTTTCTTAGTTATTTCATTTTCAGTTCAGGAGCTCTGCAGTTTAGAATTTTCACAGCGATCTGGTTGCTGGGGTCCAAGTTACCTTAGCAACCAGGGAGTGGTTTGGACAAGAGACTGATATGTAAACAGGAGAGGGCCTGAATAGAAAAGAAAGTTACAAAAAGTAACAATAACAATACAATTGTAGCCTCACAGAGCAATAGTTTTCTGGCTGCCGGGGTCAGTGACCCCCATTTAAAAACGGCCAAGAGTTGGAAGAAGGCAAATAATTTAAAAACTATAACAAATAAATAACGAAGACCAATTAAGCAGTTGTTTAGAATTAGCTTTAAAGGTGAATCATTTGTTTAATTCAACATAGTGTTTCCAGTCATTTATTGTATTCCTTTTAGTTGTTCCCAAACTGTATGTCTGGTTGCCCTGGGGGGTTAGGGTGAGATTTAAAATGGAATGCCTATCTGCTTTCCTAGATACTCCTGGAACCTTAGCATGAATGTCAAATAGAGGGGGTTATGGGGCGCCTGCTTACTGGCTATGTTGTTGAAACTACAGCTAAATGGCTAATATGACAATGTTTCATATATCCGTAACCTTGTTATGCGCTAAGGGGAGTCCTCGCTAAAGATATGACCTCCAAGGGCAACTTGAACCAAAAACATCGAGACAACCCCTGTTTCAAGTCATACTCCTATATCTGTGGTGTATAAAAAACTATTTGTGTGCTTACCGCAACTTCCACATGATCAGAACCATGATCGTCCTGCTTGTGAAGAAGCTCAAAATAATAGCGCCGAGAGCTCATTAACCTACGGTAGAAGATAATGTGAGAAGCCGTACACTGGGCAAATGAGTTGCAGAAATTCTGTAATGCGTCGCAACCAATCAGCAAGGAGCTTGAACTGGTCGAGTGCACTTAGAATAATCAAAATGAAATGCCAAACTGGTTTTTGAAAGCTACAATACTTGAACAATCCGTCTGAAAGTACAACATTGCTCAACCATTCACAGGAGAAATACAATACCATCTGTGCTATTATTGTTAGTGAATGTCAGGCAATTGGATATTGATTATAATTTGTTCTGAAGTACCAGACCATTTCTGAACACCCATATGTTCACTGCCATATAATTATAAAGGAATGCAATTCTTTGTGCATTAAACAAACACCCATACCCCAATATATGCTTGTAGATGAATGGCCTAGGCCAGGAGGTGTAATCTAAGCATGTTCATACCCTGGCAAACACATGCATATAAGGTGCAATCCTCTCACTGTTCATCACTCACATAATCAGGCTAAGAGGATTTACTGACGTAAATAACTATGGAACAAGGGCAAGAGACAGGGCGAGAAGTAAAAAGTGACAGAAGGAAAGAGACACTGCCCTAATAATGTCACCGGTGATGAGAAGCAGTAAGAACTTTGCTGCACTGTGGCAGTAGGAACAAACGGCTTGAGTCTGGGATCTAAGGGTTAATGGAGGATTCTCCGACGTGTTCTGACCCCAAAAATTTGACAGAAGTGGAGAGATATTATGAATGCAGGTCATGCAATTCCATGGATACAGCACGTACGGATTTACAGATTTCAAATATACATATTTCAGAGAATGGCACAGATTTGTCCCATCAGGTGGCCATAAGGCAGACAGAAGAGGGACTGGAGGAGAAAACACCCGCTGTCAGTCTGGGGCAGGACTGTTTGTTGCTTCTGAAGAATAATGGTAACAATATCTTACAGGGTAGGACAGATGGAGACAACTTGAATCTGAGTTGTTCTGTGACAACAGGTGCAGACTTGGAAATGGACGCCTCTGCTATCAATGTGGAAACCGGTATTTCCTTGCTATTAGGTGCAGAATTTGTGAAGCAAAGTACAGCCGACAGCAACATGGAATTCAGTGATGCTACAATGCTAAATATAGAAGCAGAGATGACGGGGGCAGCTACCTGCAACGCTGATCTCAGCGAATATGTGGGTCAGGAAAATCAGCAGGTAGAAGCCATGGCATCGAGAACTGCTTGGGCTGGCAAGTTACTCAGTGACGATAGCTGCTTCCAGCACAATAATGCATCAGGGGACAAGCAGCCCATTGGGTTTTCCCAAGATGGCACTGGGCACTTACATGTACATACAGTGAATTTGGGCTTGGTGGGAACACACATTATAACCCCTGCTGTACATTCTACGCCAGATGTCAACTGGCACCGAGATCCAGAAAGTGTCAAGTGGCTGGAGATTGGTGCAGTGAATATAGCTTCCCTAGCCCTTGGCACAGTTGGCATAAATGTCTTTCCAATGATATTAGCTGGCACAGAAGACATGGATCCTACAATTTTTGGAACAGACACTTTTGACTGGGACACTTTGAGCACAGCCTCTATGTCCTTGGACACCCCATATGAGGATTTTCTAAATGTGGATTCCTTAAAGCCTGAAGGGGTGAGGGAACACTGGGATCCACTGGAGGAGCGTCTATGTTCCCTTGGGAATGCCCTTGCTGCTCTGGATAGGAAGTTAGAAGGATTTTCTCCTCATCTACAGGAGGCAGAGAAACTTCTGAACTGTTTGGATTCCTCACTCGCCCAGCATGCCATGTGGATTGGCGACATAGATAGTGAAAGCTCTGCACAGGCACAATAAATCCTGTGTCTCGAGGGGCAACTGGTAAGAAAGATGGAGCAGGGGAGCCTGGCAAAAGGGGATGGAAAGGAGGGCTAATGGCAAATAGTTCAGTGCTGCCATCAGAAACGTTGGCACCGCATACAAGTTATTTATATGGGGCCCCTATAAACACAAGCACACAGTACCAAAAATTTGGCCTTGCACTTGTGTATGGAATATAAACAGCCACATTTACTGTATAATAAAGCAGTTCCTATAAAGAGTTTTATTGATTAATGTCCTACTTAATGGTCAGTTCAATGGGGATCAGTGGAGTTTGCCCTTAGTTTAAACCCTACACTCCTTTCTGCTTCTGTTCTGTCATTGGTTGATATGGAAGTTACGTAAGTTTTTGTTTTAAGTTAGGGGCCCAATGATCTTGATGTGGTGCCCAATAACTAGTCAGTAATAGTTCATAAAAATAGTAAAAATCATGAATGTGCTAATAAATCAATCAATCTTTTAACTTGGGGGGTCAGTGGAGTTCTTAAGTAAATTACATAAGTTTGGCATAAGAAATGTAAATTATGTAAGTGTAGGGACACAATAATGTTGCTGTGGGCCCAATAATTAGTCATTTGCTATGCTGGCCAGTTCATATAATGCTCATATAATTCAGTAAATGGCTCCCAATATAAACAGTTGACGTTATGCTCTAATAAGCAGTTCATATAAATAGTTAAAATAATTAATGTGCTAATAAGTAAATTACACTGTTTACATAGCAAATAATTCACTCAACTATTTAACATTTTATTCTTAAACCAACAAATGTATTTATTTTAGCTGTAATATTGGTGTGTAGGCGCCATCTCAGTGCATTGTGCCTGAGTCTGAGCTTTCAGAAGGAGCCAGCTAGCCTATTGTTTCTCCTACTCCCATGTAACTGGAGGAGTCCCAAGCTGGACTTGGATTTCTTACTATTGAGTGCAATTCTGATACCTACTGGGAGCATCTTGCTCCCTTCCCATTGTTCAATGCAGGATTCTGCTGGAGAAGCTCTATTAACTAATGCATTTTGAAAAAAACAAGCTTTCCCAAGACAGTATTACTTTAAAATGTTTAATTCAATGGAGTTTGCCCCTTCCTGCCCCATCAAGCTTCTCTGCATTGTGTTTTGCTTGATATGCAAGTCTAAGACAAGTGTCTAGACAAGTTACTTAAGTTTCTGAGCAGTTTTTGCCATAAATTATGTAAATTTGATGCAACTTTCTACGTAACTTCGCAATTTGCGTAACTTTCTTGATGCGGCCAGGGCCCCATTTGGAAGAAGATTTCACCTGCCCGAGCACAACAGTGCCCCCTTCCCATCCTGATGACAGCCCTGTGGATCATTGTATAATTATGTGAATAATGGTAATTCTATTTTCTCCAAAAACCGGTGTTTTCCTATAATGAGCGGATGATCTTAATTCTATGCATATAATACTGCTTAGCAGAAAGGAAATTACGCCATTTTTTTAACATTATTACAATGCAAGAGCTGTAGAAGTCTCATTTGATTATATTACACATTGTATGTTCCTGTTGGCCTGGTACAGCACACAGGGAAGGCACGGGTGCAGCTAATGTGTGCATGGTGTTCCCCCTGGGATAATGCTGAGAGATAGGTACACTGGCAGGTTCAGCACAGCAGGGAATTGAAATGACAACTCTTACCGGATTGGCTTGGACACTTGAGAACTGAACTTTGTGAATTCCCCTGGTGCTGTCCACTCTGAGCCACTCTATACACGCGGGAAAAGAGGAAACATCATTTTCACCACAACACATCAAACCCCGAGTAGTATTCTCCTACAGGCTGACTTGGTCCACTCTCTCCCAAGCGGCTTATGGGCAAATGGACAGAGAGTATATGAAAAGCCACATACATTACTGCTGGCTTCTTATTGTTTCAATCATATGAGCAAAGCGCATAGACGATCAGAGCTACAGGAAGCGAAGCTGCAGCTCCTTTATTAACTTCCTCATGTGCTGATTCATCATGAACTGGCCGGCATGATGCATTTAGAATATGCTGTCTCTGCATAATTCTAGTCTTGCTCATACTACCTCCTTCATTCACGCCGGTGCTCCTGAATCACAGGTTGCTTCACACCACTATCTATGACAGATAAAGGGAGAAGGCACACAGAATTCTTTGTGGACTGACTGAGAATTCAGTGTGTCTTGCCTTTATTTGTGCCATTGTTCCAGCCATTAAGGTGGCCCCACACGTGGTGATTTTCGAGCTGATGGTCGCACGAAAGATCGTTCCAATCCGCCACTAACGTTCAGAGCTGAAACGGCAGATATGGAGGCAGAAACAATAGGATTTCTACCTCCTTCTGCCGATTCAGCACTGAAGGCAGATTTTGCTCAGGCGCCTTCTATGGTGCCCGATCAAAATCTTTTAACCCGCCCAACTTGCCATACACGCACCGAATATCGTACAAAACGAGGTTTCGTATGATATTATCGGTGCGTGGATGGCCAGCTTTACTCTCACTTGGACATTATCAGATTTAGGGTAGTTAAATGGTGGTATTTGCCCTTGTGCTGTAGCTTTCAAAGGGTCCTATTGGTAACAACGTGCCCTTGGGAAAACTACAAATGACACACTGTAATGTTGTTAGACTGCAGTTATTAAACTAGAGCTCCCTACATCTCACCCACAGCCTTTGGTTTAAAGTTGGGGGCTGCAAGTTGGATGTTTCTGGTTATGGTAGTGTGGAACCTTTGTGTATTGCCCAATTACTATTTAACTCTTTCATCCGTCCATTCCATGTCATTTAATTTATATATCAGCCACTGAAGCCCTATGTCACATCCCTACAGGTAGGCACCTCAATTCAACTTACCTTTCCTACATATGCTATAAGCTGAGCGCTAGAGGGGCTTTCCTCGCTGCTAAGCCAGAACTCAGAATTATCCTCTGATGCCACCGCAAACTGGAAGTCGCCTGAAAGGGAAATAAGTCCGGAATGAGAAAAAAGTAGCAAAAAGACAACCATAGCAACACCAAGGCTAAGGAAACTGCACAGCTTCCTAACAGGGTAGCTCACCTTCAAATTACTGATATACTGAGCCAACCTGTAACTGGATTTCATTTGTAATGTTTTTTTCTTAACTATTTAGCATATTCTAGTTACTAAGGTCCAATTTACCCTAGCAACCAGGTAGAGGTTTAAATGAGAAATTAAAATATGAATAGGAGAGGGCCTGAAGAGGAGAAGTATCACAAGGTAACAATAACAATACATTTGTAGCCTCAAGGAATACAAGTTTTATGGCTGCTGTCAGTGACCCCCTTTTTGAAATTGGAAAGAAAAAGAAGAGGCAAATCATTAACTAAAAAAAGATCAATTGAAAAGCTGCAAAAATAGCACTATTCTATTCTAAACGTTAACTTAAAGGCAAAATACCAATTTAAAGAGGCTGTAAACCTTTAAATTAACTGTTAGTATGATGAAGAGAGTAGTATTTTTAGGTTCTTAGCCCTCTGCCTGACCAGGCCCCTTAATTGGTGTGCCCTGCTATGCCCTGCTTTGTTTTAAGAAAAAGTGCTTATGTGTGACTACATACCCTGCCACATCCTGGCCCAACGTGCCCCTGACTCACTCATAGTTACATAGTTACATAGGGTTGAAAAAAGACCAGTGTCCATCAAGTTCAACCCATCCAAGTAAACCCAGCACACCTAACCCACACCTACCAATCTATACACTCACATACATAAACTATAAATACAACCACTAGTACCAATACTAATACACTCACTCACTGCTCAGCTCTGCAGATTCTGCATTCCATCATTCTGGATTATTGTTTTTTTCAGTATCCCATTACCCTGGTGCCCAATTACCATGGGACTCCCCCAGTCTTCCCATTACCCTGGGACTCCCTCAGTCCAGTCCCCCATTACCCTGGGACTCCCTCAGTCCAGTCCCCCATTACCATGGAACTCCCTCAGTCCAGTCCCCCATTACCATGGGACTCCCTCAGTCCAGTCCCCCATTACCATGGGACTCCCCCAGTCCAGTCCCCCATTACCATGGGACTCCCCCAGTCCAGTCCCCCATTACCATGGGACTCCCCCAGTCCAGTCCCCCATTACCATGGGACTCCCCCAGTCCAGTCCCCCATTACCATGGAACTTCCTCAGTCCCCCATTACCATGGAACTCCCCCAGTCCCCCATTACCATGGAACTCCCCCAGTCCCCCATTACCATGGGACTCCCCCAGTCCCCCATTACCATGGGAATCCCCCAGTCCCCCATTACCATGGGACTCCCCCAGTTCCCCATTACCATGGGACTCCCCCAGTTCCCCATTACCATGGGACTCCCCCAGTGTCCCCCTCGCTAATGGCAGCCCTGATGGGGCTGGAAACAGATGCAGGAAGATGGCCCCAAGAGATCATCATGGGAAGAATAGTGTTTAATCTAACAGTTATAAAAATGTAACTATTTACTGTGATATAGGTTATCATATGAGAATATGGGTTCTACAGTGATCCATCAGAATAACCTATAGTTACCAGTCAATAATTACCTTTTGCTAATTAAGATCAGATTCTACAGAGAGACCATATCCATGGCCTGATACCTTCTTTACTCAACAGCCAGTCTGTTAAACCAGATATCAGCTGGGAAACCATCATTTTGGAATTTTAAACTGAAGCCACACGGGGCAAACTGTCAGCCTGCAGATAAACACAGGCCGAGAAATAGCCCAGATGCTTCAAAAACTTATTGTTGTGCCTAAAGTGGGAGGGAGTGCATCAGCCTGGGTGCAGGCACACAACTGCTCGAGTATGCACCGTATTCACTGAATTCCGCTACATGCGCCCGTACCCGGGCCAATCCACACTCACCAGCACACCCTGGCCTTTCCACTCTGTTCCGCCTGGTGCACAGTATTAGGAGAGACTCCAGCACTCTCCACCACCAAATAGCACAAAAATACCGGCACAACAGGACTTAATTTAAGCGGGATAAACCCTGCTGATTTTTAATAGTAGCAAGCCATATGTCTTTATATATATATATAGTTTGCTACTATAAAAATCAGCAGGGTTTATCCTGCTTAAGTTAAGTCCTGTTGTGCCGGTATTTTTGTGCTACCTGTACCCGGGCCGACACAAGGGCTCTAGGCGTAGGCACACAGTTATATTTTTATAGCATAGCGGTGGATTCTCGACTTGTGTTTATCTGCAAGCTAAGAAGCTGCCCTGTGTGGCTTCAGCCTTACATCCGACAACAAGCGGGAAGGCAATATCAGCCTGTGTATGGGCAGCTTTAGTAAATGAGCAATCATAATGTAAAGAAATGTTTCAGTTCTAAAGTTTCCTTAGTTTCACTTCCTCTGCTTCGGCTAATCTTTCTCATTTCTTCCACTCATCTGCATATTCTGCCCGCTTTTGTGGTGATTGCTCTGGTTTTCTTTAAGCATAACAAGAGCGGCCTTTGTTTTTCTATTTGTATTTTTGCCACAAAGGAAGAAGAGGCAGTCACATGGGTACCAAGAAATAAAACTGTGTCACTATTCCTCCTCACAATACTGCCTAATTCACATTGTTTCTATGCTTGCAAATGGCAAAAATCTCGTAATGTTTCTTTAAAAGCCAAGGATGGGCGTTTAAATGTAAGTAGAATGGTTGTACAGCGCTGAATTGCTTTTGTCTGGTACCGTCCCGAAAAAAAGCTTAAATCCACTTAAGGTGGGGGGGGGAACCTCCCCAATAAATTCAGGTGTCCTCGTCCTTTATATCTTTGTAAGTAAACACAAGCAGGAATCCAGGATTCAGTTCAGAATTTGGACTCAGCAGGATTGGGCCAAATCCATGCTTCTGGCTGAACCGAATCCTTAAAACACAGGACTTTTTGTCACTTAACAAGTTGAAATTTTTTCACCGCACAGTTGTCTTTAACCCTTCCTTGTCCTAATTTGTATATTTGGACAAATCTTTTGCAAAGGATTTGGGGTTTGGCCGGATCCTAAAATTGTGTATTCAGCGCATCCCTAAACACAATTATGGCATCTATAAAGCAGAATGCTTGGACCTTGGGGTTTTCTGGATAAGGAGTCAGTAATGTGGCACCATGCTGTACGGCTAATAAAACATTATTTTAAAGACAGGTAGGTAAGGTTCCCAAAGTAACTCACCATCTTTGTAGGGGTGTATGTAACCAAACAGCCGCAGTCCATAATTCTTCCACTTGGGTGACACTGCAAGCTTGGTGACTGTAGTACGAGTCTGTGGAAGCAGAAGGATACCAAGAAGTATAGGTACTGAAGCAAGAGTCATTTGGGGGGTTTGGGCAGGGCTAAAAGGCGGCACTCACATGAGGGTACAAAGGGAAATGCAGGTTAGTCTTTAAGAGCAGCACGGATCCCCCACACCAGTCCTCAAACACATGGAGGTTCACTTTGCCTTTATACTGTTTGGAGAGAGAAAGAAAAAACGGTGGCAGGAGTGGGTGGATTCCAGAAAGATGAGGGACAACAGAAGAGGTTTGGCATGAATACAAAGGGGAAGGACAATTAATGCTTATTATCAGTAGTGTTCGACATGCAACTATATATCTCCATTAAAGTCACAGCTAAGTGTGTGAACAGAACAAGTGTAAGGGCTCTGGCACACAAGGAGATTTGTCGCCGGCGATTTTTAAAAGAGCGATTTGGCGACAAGACGAGCGACAAGACGCCAATGCTAAATCAATGGAAATCGCCAGCGTCAAAACATACGAGGCTACTTCAAGTCGCCTGCTGTTTCAAATCGCACACAGACCCTTTTCTGAGCGACTTGAGTAAACATGAGGGGGGGTTAACTGTTGAGTGTACCATGGGTAGCAGATCACCTGGAGCTCAACTTGCATGAAATCTCTTCGTGGGTATTGTCGTGGCGACTTGTCGCCAAAGCGCCAGGGGGAAAAAACGCAGGCGACAAATCTCCTCGTGTGCCAGAGCCCTAAAGGGAATAGTCACCCTTGGGGAACTACTTTCCAAACCGTGCCTATTGCCCAAATAAGCAGTTATTACCCTAGGATCAGGTAAATGTGTACTGTATAATGTCATGCTGCTGAGACCTGGCTACAGTCAACAGCCTGAAGTTCTGCTATTACTGAGAATCACAGAGGTGCCACTTTCATTCCTTTTCACAGTACAAGGTGAAACATTGGCTGAAACTGTGATAAACTCCACTGTGTGAGTATAAGGTGCTTCACAGAATACACCCCCACTCCTTGCACATCCCTGATATACACATAATAATATTACTTGTCTAATAGTCCTAATACACAAGAGCCATGAATATCCTGTAAATTATGTTCCCTATGGGACCAAACTGTGAATTATATCCTTAAACAGTGCTTAATGATGTCATCAGTTATAATGGCAGCTTAGTGATGTAATTTCTGTCACATGACTCACTAAAACTTGCATATTATAATAAATGGAGTACCCCCTGTTGTAAAATATTGATATTAGAAGTCACCTCAGAGTTCTATAACCTGTATAAAAGTACTCGGCCTTCGGCCTTCTGCTTTTATATGGTCACGGAGCTTCTCCGTGACTTATAATATCCCTATATTTTACAATAGGGGGGTACATGATTACTCTGTACAAGTACATTAGAGGGGATTATAGGCAGTTGGGGGATGTTCTTTTTTCCCATAAAAACAATCAAAGCACCAGAGGTCACCCCTTTAGATTAGAGGAAAGGAGCTTCCATTTGAAGCAGCGTAGGTGGTTTTTCACGGTGAGGGCAGTGAGGTTATGGAATGCCCTTCCTAGTGATGTGGTAATGGCAGATTCTGTTAATGCCTTTAAGAGGGGCCTGGATGAGTTCTTGATCAATCAGAATATCCAAGGCTATTGTGATACTAATATCTACAGTTAGTACTAGTGGTTGTATATATAGTGTATGTATGTGAGTGTATAGATTGGTAGGTGTGGGTTAAGTGTGCTGGGTTTACTTGGATGGGTTGAACTTGATGGACACTGGTCTTTTTTCAACCCTATGTAACTATGTAACTATGTAACTATGTAACATTATTCATTATATAAGGTGCTTAGTGATGTTATCAGTTATAACCGGAGCCTGGTGATGTAACTTCTGTTCCATGAATCAACTCAACGTGTATAATAACAAGTAATGTACCCCCTTTTGCACAGGGAAGTGGGGGGCCTGGAGCTGGAGCCGTATCTGCTATATGTGTTTTTACTTTGATCTTACTTACACTTTCTTTACTATTGCCCCCCATGGAGTAAGCATGCACAGGTAGGTGGAAAGACAGCGACCAGCAGGAATGGCGCAAGGGAAGGCTCTGAGTGTAAGATTTGGGGGCCCAACACAGGTACGTTACACCACCGGTCATGAGACTAATTGGTAATTCGAATATCCTTATTGTTACAACAGGGGGTACATTATTCGTTATCTTATCCTTTATTTATATAGCGCCAACATATTCTCCACACATAGGAACAAAATGCAGAAATGGAATTTTCTATACACACAGCAAGCTGTGCCCTAATACTTTATCTTCTATTTTAGGAAAACTAAATGGTAGGAAAACCCATGGGAAGGGAGGAGACGAAGAACAGATAATTGCATTACCAGTATCGGCTTGCTTGCAGTATTTGCTTTACAGTTCACTACTCCATCATGTAACACAAATAAAAGCACTAACCTTCTCATCCCAGGGCAAAGGGGTATCAGTGAGGTTAAACCCACGCTCGCTGGGCTTCCATTTACGTTCTCTCTTCCAAACCAGGGCATCAGGCTGCAGAGGTATGGGTTATCAGTAGAGGAAACCACAAAGTGCCCAGTGTTCTATGCAATATATTCAGGTCTTACCGTGGGAGCCTCCTCGCTAGAATCTCCAGCCTGAGAATGAGCAAGGAAAACCTGGGCCCGTCCTGTTTTACGTGCATGGTCTGTTCCCTCCGCTCTCTCACCATCTATATAGGAAAAAGACAACAATCTGTTCTTCATGCTTACTGGAGCAAAACAGCATGTCTCCCGTTTAATAAGCCATACCGCCTTACTGCTTCCCACTGGAATAGAGAGGCAACAAATATTTATTGCCTCGGTTATATCCATTATAACTTATTAGTGGTGGTACCCCTATAATCATTACAGGTCAATACTAATTAATGGAATCCATGCAGCAACCTGCAAGATAAATTTTGCTTTGTATGACACTCTCAAAAGTCGTATGTAATGAATCTCAGAAACAGCAAATAGAAATGCAGCGTTCTTATGTTCTGTGCTGCTTATATTGCATGGACTCCACATGAACTGCCATAAGGACCCAAGACACACAGAGACATTTCATGAAAAGCCAAAAAATGGGATATGGGCAGTTAACAGTTAACTGATTAGCAGGTAGGTGGTTAATGGAGCAATATAAACACAAGCATGGGCTGTCTCATTCTGGCATTCTGTGAGAGTGAGAGCGTGCCCAGACTAAATAGAGACCGCTCTGAATAGAAGTCTTTCATGCCGCGTCCCTCCACTCCCGGCCAGTGGAAATGTAGAGCAGCAAATCCTATAACCAGTTAATGTTCCCAAACTGGAAACAAATTCTAAGTGAACCTTGTAGATGTAGATCCAGCAGCCCTGTAAGCAGTTTCTGCTAGCGAACGACAGCCAAAGCCAACCCAATACGGCACCGTATAAATCTAACTCGACAACAGTTAAACAAGGTACTGTACTATGCTAGCAAACTGGGCTTTACACCAGCCCACAAATATGAAGCTCAGTGCCAGGCCTGTAGTACAGAAGCAAAGCCCCATCCTAAAAAGCTTTGCATTATAAAGGCACATATTTAAAACCAAACTAATATACAAACAAGGCCGCGCAATGGTTGCTCTTAACCCTTATTACCAAAACGCCTGCGACCTGCTGCAGACCCTTTCCCTAAATCTGCTGCCTGCGTGCATGTAATGCGTTTAATAGCAACGTATGGTGAGTCATGGCACTTCCCCCAGCCGTGGCACAGCAAGCCATCCTCTCACTGGCATTCTGAGCTAAAAATCACTGCAACTGAAATGCTCCATATGCCGTATCCCTCAGCTTATTAGACTGCTTTCATCTGCAAGGTAGATAAATTAATTATTAGTTGATATTCCCCTTTCACCTTTACATTTAAAGCAACGTGTTTATTTATAGCCAGTTGCCATCAGGCTCTAGCTGAGGATAGTGGGGGTTTCTGAGTGATGCTTGTCTAACCCATAAGTGCAAATGTTGGGGTGGTATTCAGCTGGAATTGCTGCCATATGTGCCAGTGCCTCATATTCTGGTATAGAAAACTAAAGATACAGAAGGTACAACCAACATGTACAGGGCAAATTACAAATTCCCTATTTTCAGCTGAACCCCAAATCCTTTGTAAAGGATTCAGCCAAATACCGAACCAAATCATAATGAACATACAGTATGTAAATTAGGATATGGAAGGGTCAAAGAGCAGCGTGCAGTAAAAAAATTTTAGCTTCCGTGTTTATGTTGACAAAAACATCACGTGTTTTTAAGGATTCAGATTCAGTTCGACCGGGAGCATGAATTCGGCCGGATCCAAATCCTGCTGAAAAAGGCTGAATCTTGGCCGAATCCCGAACTGAATCCTGGATTCGGTGCATCCCTAGCACAAATGCAACCCCTACACAAAAACTGCTCAGCACTGAACCAACACTGCTCTGTATTACTGACTGCCAAATAAACTGAAGCCAAAGCCGACACTTGCAGGCTCTGCTAGGCTGACTGCCATTTAGCTTTAAACCAATGAGTATGAAACCAGCTAGCGAGGGAATATAGCCCCCAATACGGCCGTGTCACTAGCACCAGCTTCCCGTGACCTGCTGTGGCAGGAGGAAGTGCAAACACATATGAACTACTCTGAGGGGCTCACACCCCTCTGTGAATTAGGGGGTCCCAAGGCCCTCACCTCCTCCTCCTCACAGTTCTCTGTGCCAGCTGGAATATCCATGCCTGACTCACAGAGCAGGGTGGGGAAGGAAGGGTGAAGGCAGGGCAGGGAACCTCTCAAGTAGCAAAGATCTAATCACTAAAATGTTCTCTTTTAACCATATTTCTTCCACACAGGCCAGTCTAATGACTATACAGCACACAGCCACTTGCAGCCTCCATGGCTCTACAACAGCCCTGTGCATATTGCATAAATCTGTTTTTTTAAATGGGACCTCATCCAGAAAAAAAATGTAAAAAAAGTTTTTTGCACAATATAGCTTTCCAATATGCATTAAATATATCCAGTGGTTTAGGTTATTTGTAAAGCTGATTGTAAAGCTGATTGAAAGCAGTGTACTGCATTGGGAAACTTTGTAGCTGAAGTCAGTTTTCCTCCAGGTCTTAATCAGCTGATTCTGCAACATCGTTTCAGGAATTAGAACCAGTAATACAGATATAATCAGCTGTTTCAATTGCAATAATATTTACAAATGTTTTACACTGAAAATGTGCAAGCAAGGGATGTTTGAACATTGCTTAGAGAGACATTTTTTTTTGTTATGGAAACAGTTTTTAGGGTGTCGACCCAATTCATGTTCTTATATCAGCGTCAGGTAGGGAAGGTAGACTTCGGCATATGTTGAACCCAAACCAATGGCTCAGTTATTAGTCAGTTTGCGGGAAAATCCTGCAGAGCATTTCACCATGACGTAGCTCTTCATGCAGGAAGTGACCTACAGAGCCCTTATTGTTCTGCACAGAAGGAGTGAGGGAGAATGTAAATATGCTGCCCTTCACATTAACACAAGGTTTTAACATAGAAACGACGGGGTGGGATTGCCACACACACGCAGGTGTCATTGCATCCCTAGACAATTTACTGTGACCCTCACATACAGTTAGTGTGTGCACATAGGTCTCTCATCCTGCTTAAATATGTCCAGTTGTGCCAGTGTTTTTGCGCATTTTGGCACAAAGGTCTCTTACACGCGGGTGTTTACGCTTGTGTGAACAGCACAGCACTGGAATATTTGAGTTAACGGAGCCCTATTCCAGCCTCTAGACACGGAACCACACTGAAACACCAGCTAGGGAGCTGTATATTGTCATTTACCTGCATTTGGCAGTTTAGCAAGGTGCCTTGGGTACAGGCAAAGTATATAAAAGCCATTGCACTAGACTGCAAAAATAAATGCCTGTGTTTATCAGCCCTAAAATACTTTAAGCCCCTGTTACCCAAGCCAGTCAGGACCCTGACTTAATCCTCTTCACTACTAAACACTGCCCACCCACCACTGGGTCTTCTCTCCCCCATTGGATAAAGCAGCTGAGGCATACCATCTCCTAAACAGCACCTACACAATTAGGTCTTAGTGACTTCCCTTGGAAACCCAAAGCATTGTGTCTAGAAAAGAAATATACGTGTAACAATTCAGCTGTAATGCAGCAACTCCCGGCACACAGCTGTAGTTATGCTGCCTAGGGATTATGAGACTTATAGTTCAACACAAGCTGGGCGCTCCACATCTGGACACGAGGTACAAAAAGGAAACTTTGCATTATCGTTATAGAACATATAACTTTCTTACCTCTGCTGTAGATGAAGGGCAGTCGTAGTGTTTTTCCTTGCCTTGCAAGGCTAATGTGCAGGTATGTGACCCAGACGGCTGAGGTAAGTAACACCAGAAGCAGCAGCAGCTTAAATTGCCTGCGGATCTTCTTCACTGGCAACCACGGCATCCTGCTGGCACCATCACAGGGCACCACAGAGGGGCCAGTGGAATGGCTCCCTCACACCCTGCCAGCCCGCATCCAGGCAGCGACACAATCTAGCAATGAGAGACAGACAGAACTGTTATTAAGCTTACATTACCAGCATTAACACAAAGCTGATGCCAATATTACTTCCCCATAGGGACACTAAGTTACACAAAACTATTCACAAGATCAGGCTGCTCAGCAGGATCCTACAATGTAGAAAGCATAAGCCACTAACTGCTTAACTGAGAGATTTAACTTAACAGATTTCTTCTACAGGGACCTTTGATTTCATCCTTAGAATAAAAACATCCCATTATAATAGTCGTGTTAATCTTCTATGCAGTACAGCAGTTTCCATTGATAACTCCCTGCAATAGAAGCTCATACAGTGTGACATGAGGATGCTGTGTGCAACACCTACTCACCACAAAGCCGGTCAGCAGGCACACACACTCTGGCATTCAGCTCAGACAGCTCAGGGTCCTGCTACAGGAGTGGGGAGGGGGTGGAAACATTAACATGAGCTTCGGGCTGGGGAAGCTCTGCAGGGTTTTTTTCCCCCTCCATCTGCATGTTAGCGCTTATGTGCGTTCATTCAACAACCCCCTGCATCCCCAACAAGCCAAAATGAGGCAGATGTGTTTCATGGTTCATTTAAATGTAAACATCCAATAAATGTGTTTTCTGCATAACCATACAAAATCTCATTCTAAGCAACTTTCCAATACAAATTCATGAAATAGTTTTTATCATTTGCAAATGTAATTGCTATTGGAAGCAGTATCTGTCTCTAACAAGTCCCTCCTCATCTTTTCCTGTGGTTATGTCCCATTGCAACACGATGTTCAAAGTCAGGTCTCAAAGTCAAGACTCCAGTTCCCACAGTGCCGTGCATGTTCTGCTAAGTAGGAGAATAACAGAAGTGTGCAAGGCATTGTGGGAAGTGAAGTCTTGGTTGGAGGAAAGTTGATCTGTGAGGCACACTGGGACGGCAATAGCAAAGGGCAGACAGAAGTTGCTTTCAGTTGCAGTTACATATTATGAGTTTGCCCAGGGTACCCAGACACGGTGCTTTTTTGGGCAGGGCAGGCAATATCTGGATCCCTAGTGGTGACAAAGTCTCTGCACTCTGAGTGATGGAGTTGCAGGTTTTCATGCCTCAGACACAAAACACTTTAAGCCACAGGCTCATTGAATATTATATACTCCGCTAAGTGCAATAAAAACAGTAGGACTATACATAAATCAATACTAATAAAATCCTTATAAATACCAGTGAAATAGACAGTGCCACAGGAAGCAGACCATTTATAGCCACTAGGTGGTGTAATGTCTGTGGTACTGTAACTCCCAGACTCAGATGAGTATCTAGAGAGCCATGATGTGTCATGGTTAAATTTTGGTACATCCTCGCGAATCTTATCCAACCTTAATACCTGTATCCCCCAAAAAACACCAGATTCTTATCCCACTACCACAGTCCTCCTATATGGCTTATGTTTTGCATCTCCAGCAACCCCAGTAGGAATGCCCTTACATGTGTCCCAAGTATCTTTATAGCACCATGCACCATTACTAGCAGCATGGGTGGAGGTCGAATTTTTGTCAACCCACATTCAACCCTAACCTGCCTGCTATCAACCCTTGCCCAGCTAGGTACTACTCACTAACAACTAACACTAACAGCTACTACTCACTAACAACTAACACTAACAGGTACTACTCACTTACAACTAACACTAACAGGTACTACTCACTAACAACTAACACTAACAGGTACTACTCACTAACAACTAACACTAAGGGGCTGATTTACTTACCCACGAACGGGTCGAATGGAGTCCGATTGCGTTTTTTTCGTAATGATCGGTACTTTGCGATTTTTTCGTATGTTTTGCAATTTTTTCGGATTCTTTACGAATTTTTCGGATCCAATACGATTTTTGCGTAAAAACGCGAGTTTTCCTATCCATTACGAAAGTTGCGTAAAAAGTTGCGCATTTTGCGTAGCGTTAAAACTTACGTGAAAAGTTGCGCATTTTTCGCGTAAGTTTTAACGCTACGCAAAATGCGCAACTTTTTACGCAACTTTCGTAATGGATACGAAAAACTCGCGTTTTTACGCAAAAATCGTATTGGATCCGAAAAATTCGTACAGAATCCGAAAAAATCGCAAAACATACGAAAAAGTCGCAAAATATTCGTTTTCAAGTCGGAACTTTTCCAATTCGGGTCGGATTCGTGGGTTAGTAAATCAGCCCCTAACAGTTACTACTCACTAACATAGGGGATTATGTCATATAATGTGCAAAGTTTACTTAAGTTCTTATTACCTATCGCAACCAATCAGAACTAGCATTTACCAGTCAAAAGCACACATCCATCTTATTGGTTGCTATGGATTACTGCACCTGGCCATATTTAATGCCTTTTATTACATATGGGGCACCCGTTCTGTAAACCTTTATGAAACATTTCTCATTTGCAAATACCAGTTGCTCTGCACTGGTAAAACTGATCAGCTTGCTTCAAAAATACTAATGTAGTTTATATATATAAGCTGCTGTGTAGCCACGGGGGCAGCCATTCAAGCTGGAAAAGGAGAAAAGGCGCAGGTTACTTAGCAGATAACAGAAAAGCTCTGTAATAAAATACAATGGCATTCTACTGACTGCATCTGTTAACTGCTATGTAACCTGTGGCTCAATAGGGCTGCCTCTTTGGCTAGACAGAAGCTCATTTATAGAAACTATAGTAGTCTAGTGTAGTTGTACCAGTGCAGAATACTTTAATTACTTTAAACCACTTATATTTTTTGTGTTACTGTTCCTTTAACGGGCACGTTTATTAAAGTCTTTTGTCTTTATTTCTGTTTTAGGCTGATGCCACACGGGCGTATTCTCAGCACAACAAAAAACGCTTGCAGAGAATACGCCCCGCTACGCTAGATTTAGCCTACCATGTGCCTGCACCCCAATGAATGAAATATATTTAGCTGATATTCGCCAAACAAAAAACGCGGAACACATTTTCTGCTGGTATTGGCTACATGTGCCTGCACCCGAGCGTATCTCATTCATTCAGGTGCTGGCATAGGTAGGAGCGTATGGCGATATTTTCGGCAAGCGTTTTTCCGCTTTCCGAACATATACGCCATACGCTAGGTGTGGCTTCAGCCTAAAGGGGTTGTTCACCTTCCAATTCCTTTCCAGTTCAGGTGTTTTCAGGCAGTATCAGAATTTGAAGCGCCATTATCCTTGTTTGGTATTTCAAACTCCAGGAGCAGACTCTGTTTACAATTTGCTTCATTAGGTGATACATTTCTTAGGCTAATGACTTTGCTGAGAATATGCCCCGCTACTTTAAAATCCTCCTACCTGTGCTTGCACTTGAAAGCATTGAATATGCTCAGGTGTAGGTACATGTAGCCGATATCCGTCGAAAATGCAACGTTCACGGTTTTTGGCAGATATCGGCTACATGTGTGTATTCAATGCTTTCTGGTGCAGGCACAGGTAGGAAGATTTTACAGTAGCGGGGCGTATTCTCGGCAAACGCTAAATGGGTACAGATTAGATGCGGGTCTGCACAGGTCTCTGGCTTCCAGGTTTACATGAGAATCTGAAAAAATGAAACGTAAGGCTAACAGCACACAGAGTTGTGTCTCGGCTTTTGCTTGCGGCTTTACACAGAAAAGCTAATGCACTCCCATCCAGAGTGAATGTAGGCCTGGAAATGCAAATTATGCTCTGATATCTGCTCTGTGTGCCTGCAGATGGGCCAGCATTGCACAGCTCCATGTGTCATTAGCCTAAAGGTGCCCATACATGTTAAGATCTGCTCGATTGGTGAAGATGCCAAGCGACAGTATCTTCTCCTGATATCCCCCCTACGGGTGGGCGTTATCGGGAAAATGTAGGCTAATTCTAATGGCAGCAATGGCACAGTTGGTTCGGGGACCGCATCAACGAGCCGATGCGGTCCCCGATCCGACTAAATCTTTTAACCTGCCCCATCGATATCTGGCCAATTTGAAAAAAGTCTGGTATACTGTCTGAAAATAAGTGGAAAAAGAGTTTTTGGAAGGTGAACAACTCCTTTAACTTGAAAGAAAAAAAAAATAAGGAAGATAGTTTCCCCTAAGCATCACACATCAGTATTGTTAGAAACCGCATGGAAACCACTTCCTCCCAAACTCACATATTATTGTGTCTGCAAATCATCAGACTGGAAAGTCTCCAGGGCAGGACCCAACCTCCTCTGTTCTACCAATGTGCCGAATATTCTCCTCAGCTCCAAACTATTCACTGCATGTGTTCTTGTTATCAGCACTTGTTCCTTTGGCTGCACTATAAATGTACTCTAAGAATTTTAAAGGGAAAGTTAAGCCACCAATATATAATCTATTCTTTAGCCTTGTTTAAAAAAAAAAAAAAAAGAGGAAGCTAGAGAGTGGGGGGGGGGGGGGGCATATATGATCATGCATGGCCGGCTTAAAGATCATAAAACAGTATTTTGCAAATGTGTTAGGTCCTACTGTTAAGGGTGCAATAATAAGTATTGTATAGAAAAACACACATTTCCTCATTTGTTTCATGATAACGTACAAATGGGACATTGTTTTGTGTTTACCCTTACAGCCCCCTCCTCCTTCTGCTCCCTCCCCTTGGAATCTGGGAAGTTACCTCTGTACAAACAAAACCTTCCCTACCACAACTGCTGACTTTAGGACTGACTTACAAACACAGGTGCTAAGTTGCAAGTCTTTCATTTTACAAATGTTCAAAAGTAATCGCCGATTGGTTGCAAAATCCTATGAATCAGCTCCTGTAAATTTCCAAGGCAATGGCCTAGGCCCATAAGTATTATTGCCTAACCCACTAGTGTGTCAGTGGGTCCAGGCCATGGTGCCATTTCCCTAATAGGAAAGCAGTTGTGAAAAAAGGTGAAAATCACAGCAGGTTTATTCCCATTGCAGCCAGCGGGAATTGATCTGTTGTGCTCTGTGGTTGAAAACAACTTGTGTACAGGTACATGATATTGAAGAACAGTACAGAAGTGCTCGGAACAGCAATTTAGGCAAATGTACAACAATGTGATTGTTACTACAGTCTATGGAAGGCAATTTTCGGGTGTTTTGTCATTAACCCATAAAGAATTCACTCACAAATATGCCATGTGTTATTGCCCTTTATGTGAAACCAGCTCCATCGTCATACCATGGGGCAGTAACAGTTGCTGCTCAATAAACTTATAGAACTGCACATCTTGGCTTTACTCTACCACTTGAACTGGCAAAGGAGTTCTGTTTGTTGCAGTGCCTGTTACTGTATATGTAACCTCCATCTGACGTCACACAATAGTCAGACCAGCAATTCTTCCTATAATAGAAAACCACTAAACCACTGCTAAAGTGCTAAAGTACAGCTCCACACACACTTGTTGTACTCAGAAACTGCCTTCTTTAACACAACTGTCCCAAGATATAAATGTTTTTATTAAAACAACTGGGCCCAAACTGCACCCACCAGACTCCCCCGAATGGCTCTGTTCCCTGGACCAGATCAGAACAGACAGATGCAAAGCAGGGTTAGTATCTTACTTCAAATATTTTTTTTCTAACAGAGTGTCCTACCTCTACCACTTTCTATAGAGAGGGGCAATTAAAAATTATACAAAATGTATTTAGTATTGATATACCATCACATTAATTATAGAACTTATATAGTTTTAAATTGATTTTAATGTGATGGTACATCAGGGTTGGTATCTGCAATGTCACTTCCTGTCCCAGGCAGACATGGCGGCCACCAACCCCTGTGCAAAACTTTGCTTTTTCTAATCAGATACAGGGCAGAAGGGGCAATATATACTGCAACAAACCTGAAACACACCTGGGCAGGAAATTTTGGGGCGACCCGTATGCCTTCCCACTGGTGATTCCCTTTATTGCCAGTAGGAAAGCATTTGGGGAGATTTAGCCACGGGCAACTGGTCAGGACTGTGTCGCTTCCAGTGTTCTGATTTATACTGACGTTTGCGTTTGCTCTTCTGGCACAAGTCTGCTGTGCTTATTGATGCAACCCACTTAGGTATCCCCAGAATAGCCCCTGCTCACTAGAAGCTGCATTAGTGAATTTACCGTAATGTGTTTTCTTACTGGAGAGGTCATATATGAACGCAGCCAAACTAAAGCTGACGTGAATGATGCATTATTGACGCCATTCATTAATAGTACATCCAGTCAAACATGCTCCTTGCAATTTCCTATGGTTGTGCCAAGCGCCATTGTGTCTGTCCTGCCTCTTCTGCTAAATTGTGTGCAAGTGCCTCCATGGACAATGGAACCCTGGAGCTACAACCATCCTGGTGGTTTCCAAAGCAGTTTGCGCCAGTAGGGGTAGCAGACATGTGCCTAAAGAATCCTATAGGGCACAAGGCATATATACATGAAGTTAGGCTCTAATGCCACTATTAACGCTGTATGCTGGAAGTGTATGCTCGCAACTAGGTAGCATTTTACCTTTCAGGTAAGAACTAGGAAAATTAGAAGCAAATAATTCACAACACACACAAAGTAAAAAAGCCCTTTTGCAGTCTGCCTCAGAATATCACAGTCTTTAGGTGTTTTCAAAGCTATAAATCCCCTCTAATTACATATTGTTTCACTATACCAAGGTGGAACACATCATTCAAGCAAATACAAAACCACAAGCAAAGACTTGCTCCCTGTACAAACACACAACCTCAGCCATTCACAACACCAAATAAACACTGCTGACACAAGTTACCACTGAATAGGGATATACCTCTGAACAACTGCAAAACAAAACTCACCTAAATCAGAAAATCACCAAGGACATGGAGGAAAGGGCAGTGATAATCACCTGGCCTACAGCTGCACTGGCAGAGCTGGCACTGGCATGGGCAACAAAATGCTAGGAATCAGCTTGGAATCAGTGCCCATATGCAGGACTAAGATTTGAACTGCAATAATTAATGTTAATGAATTTTATTATGTATCGCCAAAGGTGTCAGGCACTGTCCTACAGGTACACTGCACTAGTAGGCTACTCTCAGTTACACTGTCAGAAAGTTACACCCTAACTGCTCCAGAATGTGTGCAGCACATACACACTGTCTAGAGACACAGCACTTTCCCACACATCTACTGACAGAGAGACAGCCCTCTCCCAGAGGCAAATTAGTAGTTATTTTGCCAGAGACATACTCTGCCTGCAGCAAGTCTCTCAGACCTAAGCAATCATTCACTTAGGCTCTACCAGTGCCACATATATAAGTCTATTTTCAATGATACAATGATAAACAATATAAACGAGCAATTAATAACCACAAATGCTTCTCACAAATATCATAGGAATCTACAGACTGTTCCTCTCTACTACCACAATTTCCCAACAGTATTGCCATTGGCAGCTTGAAGATCCCCACTGAAGTAATAGACTACACACAGCATAAAAAGTACCAAGCTTCTTACCTCTCTTACTAGCTGTCTCTTGGATGCTGTCTTTTGTCTATTCCTGGATCTCCTCTTCCAAGGCTTTCCTCTTCGTCAGGTTTTCCATGTCACATTATGTCCTTTGCAAAGAAAACACAAAACGTTAAACTACAAAGGGTCCATGTCTTTCAACAGGTGTCTTGCCCTTCTTGCTGATCCTTCTCTTTGATCGTCTGTCTCTCCTGATCACAGTTGTCATGGGGAGTTCCTCCCCATGCTGTATCCCTTTCTCCCAAGCTGTCTGTATTTGCCTGCCAGCAGTCTTTTCTTTAGCACTCACTAAGGCTGCCACATATCCTTTTCTTCCACCCTGCTTTCAACGCTCTCTTTCCTACAGCTGTCTCTCTCTGCCTCTCTCTCTGTCTCCTTCTGAGCATCAACGCTGTGGTGCAGCCAAGCTTCATCCAGGACCGTTCTAAACACTGCCCTGTTTTAACCAATTAATGTGTCTCTTCCAGAAAGGCAGCCAATCAGCTAGCCACAAGAAGCGGACTACACCGTACAGCCACTTTCCAAGGCAACATCACTCTTCTAAATGAAATTTGGTGAAAGCTTTCTGAAAACAGACGGTATTCACATGCCTCATGCTACATACATAGCATTCTCCCTTTTGCAGTGACACACAAAGTACTGCTTTATGTCCCTGTACCCATCTATACATCCATAATAACAGTACCTAATGTAATAAACACTTGTCAGATTAACTCACAGACTGGACATGTACACCAGAAATAACTCCTGTCATATTACAGGCAATTTCAAGCTGCTGCCCTATGGCTTTGACTACAGTTCCCAGCATCCCCTGACAGCCCAGCCCCTGAGAAACAACATCAAGGGCATCACTCACAGCCAGGCTCCTTCCTCTCTCTCACAGAAGGGGGTCCCTTGTGAGCTGGATTCTATTTCTGGACCTTCTCCTCCCACATTCTTCCTCTCACTGGATTTTCTCCCATAACATGCTGGGTATAGAGACACAATATGCTCAGGGGTCACTATTACAGGTGCCTCACCTTCCCACCCCAGCTCCTTTCCTTGTCTGTCTCTATCAGAGGTCTCTTTTATTCCTGCCCAGGCTGTATCTCCGCATCTCAAGCTGTCTTCCTTCACCTCTCACCATTCACTGAGCTGCTACTGCTGCTCACTCTCCCCACCCCTGCCTCCCCCACCCTGTCTCTTTCTTTCTCCCTGTCTCCTTTGAAGCATCAATGCGGTGCAGCCAAGCTCTACACAGTGCCCTGCTTCAGCGGGATACAGAGAGAAGGGGGGAGAGCAGGGAGCAGCAGCCCTACAGCTTAATCCAATCAGAGCATCACGGCAGGAAAAGAAGCAATACAAAGCATGTGTTGTGACAAAGAGAACCTGAGGAGAAAGAGGCTCGGATAATGAGGAGAACTATACACAGACAGCTACATATCCCAAGAGACCCCCAGTAAGGAGAAAGGGCCTGACTGGGAATTAAAGAGAGACAAGAGTTTGCTTGGCTTTTTCCAATTCACCTATTTACTGTTGGGATGCTGAAAGGGAAGGCCTGCCAGCTAGGCATAGCCATAACCTTAGGTGTTAGTACCTGCCCCCCCAGCCCGGCGTGTCCCTGCTTATACAAAGGCTCTTTTTGCTGGGAACGTACCAAAGCTCTAGATAGGTGGGTCGCTGTGCTGGGGTAAGTAACATTATCCCTTTCTCATCCATGTCACACTGCTTATTTGTTTAATTAAAGAGCATTTTAATGTTTAAGTTGTGTTCCCTTATAGGTTTTGTATTATACATTGATGATGTGTTTCTCCTCCCCCCCCCCCCCCCCACTAAAAGATGGTCTGTCCTTCAAGGTGTGTGCAAGTAGGCTTGGGGATTGACACCGGGCTCAGACTAACATGTTTGGTCCCGTTCCCTGATTGGCTGTAATACTGGTAGTGACACTCTGACTAATGGAAGCAGGTTAGTGTTTTGTGTGGTCCTGTGCCAAGCTTAGTTGCACTGTAGCACTGATGCTCAGTCAGAGATAGAGCGTAGGCAGTGAGGTTAGTGGGGTTAGAAATGGGTATCTAGTGGGGAAGAAATGCAACCAGACGATATTCTGTCTGTGACTGGGTATAGGGGATGCTAGAGTCCCCCTGTATTGTACTGTGCTGTGTTGTGTGAATGGGAGGTAATGCAATAATAGGTGCAAAGTTTACTACTTCTCTAGCAACCCATAGCAACCAATCAGCAGGGAGTATTTAATGATTCATTGCTGTTGTTTGCTAGAACTAGGCAAATTGTGTGCATTATATTACTTTAGCCTGTTCCGCTATAAGGCCTATACCCTGAATGGTACGCACAGATAAGCTCACAATAATCGTTACCTGATGCTACTGATGCGTATTACTGCATTCTGAGTACAGTTAGCTGAGCTTCCCACCATGCAGGTATACATCTTGTGCTGTGTTAAAGCAATGTTCAAATGCAACAAAGCATCAATACAACTGAAACCAATGGTCTGGGCATGCATTGTATCATTAGGGCACTCTAACTTTCCTACCCCACAGTTTGGGAGCCATGGCCAACAACCTATCTGCACCCACACTGCTCCACTCTATTTGGCCTTCAGTAGGGAGACACACAATAAATAATTTGGTATATATATCATATCAAAAACAATTAGAAACGTATTTTGCTTATTAAAAAATGCGCACAACAGTCTTAACAGAAGGAGATCCCTTAGTGGAGAAACTTGCAAAGCCCTCTTATAGATCATGATGCCTAACCAGTGGCCATTCAGATGGCTCTGAACACTGCTGACTGTCAGGGTCTACTGAGTCTACTTATGTATATGCATAGGCCCAAGCACAGTAATACAATTCTATTAGCATTGTTTAGTACAGGTATAGCATCTATTATGCATCTGCTAAACAAGCTACTGTTTTAATATTAAAAAAGGGTAATTATTTAAAAAAAAAAAAAAATAGAAGTATTTGCTTAAAATGGACTCTATGAGAGATGGCCAAACTGTAATTTGGAGCTTTCAGAATAACAGATTTTTAGGATGAGGGGTTCCCAAGCCTATTACTTTTGCAAACAAAAAGCACTCAGCAGTTGCTATATTTTTACACAGTGCTCAAACCATTCAACAATTTGTTTTCATTAGTCCATTGTGGATTAAAGGTAAGCACTGTGGGCTACTTGGTTAGTAGCAGTAGAGGTTTGCCATCTATAGGGGTAATTTATAGAGGCCACAAATGCAAGCGCTGAGCACAAAGGGGCACAAAATCACACCCGAAAACATTTATATGCCTCACCTCATGACTAGAGAGCTGAGGGAAACCAGGTAACATCTTATAAAGGGTGAAAATTTGCTTCAGTTTTTTGTACTTTGCACCCTGCCCTGTATTTTGTAAATGACCCTTCATATGTGATACTCGATTTACCTTTCCCCTTCACATTGGCAGAGAATATCACTTTTTTCTTTGCTATTATACTGCCAGCATTTTAATTAACGTTGCCATATGGCAGCCTTGGGCATGCTGCTGTTCCTTAGTATCTCCAATTACCTCTATATCGTTAGAACAGGTACTAGGATTATGTCTCTCTATATTTCTAATCTCAGTTCCCTTGTCGGTATGTTAGTTTTCACCTTCCTTACCTTTAATGCGGCAAAATTCCTTGCATTTAATGCAACTAATTTCTTTCTCCCAGTTGGCCTCTTGTACTCTGCTCCAGGCGTCCTTCTATCCACTTTGCATTCCACGAGAGCCTGTTTCTGAGACCCTTTTCTTTTCTTGATCCGCACCTCTGGAACATGCTCCCTCTCGATATACATCCAGCTCCCTGTATGTCAGCTTTCTCAAACACCACCTTACAAGGAAGCTTTTCAGTAAATTCGCCAGCAGCTTAGTCTGTGCCATTATTTCCTTATGCATCTGTACATTTCCCTTCATTCTATTAGACTGTAAGCTTTTCACAGCAGGAACTTCTGTATCTTTCAGCAAGTCACTTAACTTTGTTTTTTACAGTAAGAATTAATGCTATTGACTGTTCCATATTCATAGAAAAGTATACTTAGGAATATGTACCATAAAGTGCTATGTATATGGATATGTTGTAAAGTATTATGTTTATATATACTGTTTTTGATAATGTACAACACTGTACACAAGCAATTACCTGCCCCATATATCTTGCAATCTAGATTTAGTCCCCTGGGGATATATAGAGGCAGATTTATTAAAATTTGTATTTGTGTAATTTTACAGTTTGTTTAATTTAACTCACATTTTTAAAAAGCACAAATCTCATTAAAAAAATAATGGTCACAAAAATGCATTAAAAAAAAAACCACAAATATCTTGAATCATAAACTTTACATCAAGAAGTGACAAGACAACAAAAAAATGCCTAGGGCAGCTCCTATTGACTTCTACAGGACCTTGCAAGCTTTGAGATGGTGTATTTTTACATTTGATTTTCATGCGGTTCTGACGCATAATAAATAAAGCAAACTTTGTGTTTTTAGAAAAATTGTGATTGTTAACGCAAAAAATTCAAATCACAGAAAAAGTAATACAACCATTTATAAATCTGCCCCTAAGAGTCCTATTTATACACCTTGACAGCTTTTAGATGGTGAAGTATTGTATTAGTGTTTTTCGTGATTTTTAATGCTTAATAAATCACAAAACATTTCGTGTTTAGCACAAAAAAACACAAATAGTGAAATGCCCTCCTAAGTAATTAATCCAGTGTGAGACAAAAAGAAAATGTACATTTAAAACTGCTAAGCACTTTTGCAATTTACAAAAATAATTTTTTTCTTCTTTTAGATTTCATGATATTAGCAGTTGTTGACTGCTAATATGAAGAAGAGACACCCTTTCTGGGAAGGGGATGGACACAATGGTAAAAGCTTGATTTATTGATGCAGGAAATGTCTCCTGATGCTGATTAATACTAGGGATGCACCGAAACCCGGATTCTTTTTTTTAAGGATTCGGTTTCGGACAGATATGCGGGCCAGGCCGTATGCGAGGCAACTTCGGCAATATGCGCGAAATCGCGCCGCCGCGTGTGCCATCCCACCAGCGACTTACATTTTCGCCGGTGGGATGGCAGGGGAAGGCAACTCGGGGAGATTAGTCGCCTGCGAACAGGGAGTTTTGTTGCGGGCGACTAATCTCCCCGTGTGCCAGAGCCCTAATACTCCTGGCATATTGATTATCAGAACTTATCACTAGCTTCAAAAATGATTTGCATTGCTATTTACCAAAGTACCCACACTGCTTCTCTCAATCAGCAACCACCTAAAAATCCTGGACACCATCTTCTCTATAGAAGTAATAGCTCAACACTGCTTTTATTTTCCATAACTCTAATATGTGCCCCAAATTTCATGCCTAAACAGGACAGCTAACAATAAAAGTCTCATACACTCACAGTTCCCCTTTGTAGAGCTCAGGTGCAAATCCTCCGAGTACACCTGGCTTCAAAGTGCATTGAAGCAAATAGCTATAAACAGGACAGCTGGCTGATAAGCAAAGAATAGTTGTGTATTATACTTTACAATGAGCAGTAATTATATAGTAAAAGATTTGAATGTGTAAATATCACAGTGCTATAGGAATAACAATATGTTCAATAAACCACAGAGAGGATACATTTTTCCCAGGTGACCAATATAGGTCCCCATACACGGGCCGATTCTAGCTGCCGATATCAGTCCCTTAGACCGTTTCCGCAGCTAATCGGCCCGTGTATGGGCACTACCGACGGGCCAGATATCAATGGGGCAGGTTAAAAAATCTAGTCGGATCGGGGACCGCATCAACGATGCCTATAACTGTCGTTGTAATTCGATCGTTTGGCCCTGGGGCCAATTAGCCTGGATATCGCCAAGCGAGTGTATCTGAAGGTGTATGGGGACCTTTAGTGTCCATTTAATTCTCCAAAATGAATCCTGTGCTGTGATCAGATAAATAAACCTTGCAAAAAGTCTCACAATACTCCCCATGTGGGGGAAGCACTTTTTGACCTTGCAAATCTGTGTTAGAATCAATGTTCTATGCACTATGCATACCAGAAGGAGGCATTCTAATATCAGTCACTGTATATATGTTATAAATGCATAATATACAGGCTGTAGCATTTTGTTGACCAAACTGAACATACTTTGGAAAGCCATTGGGAGTGATTTTTGAGCAATGTTGGCACCAAGCTTACTGATGTCACTCCAGTGGAAAGCTTAGTGATGTCATTCTGGCACAAAGCTTAGTGAAATCACTCTGGGGTATTAGCAATGATTCTGCTTGAGTATGTAGGACAGACATTTGGACATATGTTAAGGGTTGCCATCTTTCTAGAAAATAAAACTGGCATACAGTATATTTATAGCTTTCTGCCCTATCAATAACATTGGCTTGAAGCATAATTTTTACCAGTCAGACGGCAACCCTATGTATGTTAAATCTGACCTGGGCATCAGTGAGTCTGTGATTCAACAATAGCTGAAGGTTGAACATGTCACAGTCATACACAGCTGAGGGAATGGACAGGAGTCGATTGGCCTTTTCTCTGCTGGTGTATCTAACTCTACAATTCACTAGCCTTAAGCCGGCCATACATGCACCATTATTATCGTACAAAATCTGCCGTCAGGGCTGAATCGGCAGAAGGAGGTAGAAATCCTATTGTTTCTACTTCCTTATCTGCTGTTTCAGCCCTGACTGTTTGTGGCGGATCTGACGATGTTTCGTGCGACCGATGGTCGCACGAAACATCGTCAGATCGCCACGTGTATGGCCAGCTTTAAGGTGGTCATACATGTTACGATAAAAGCTGGCAACTTCGGCAGCGTATTGGCCAGTTCATGGAGCCTGTCAAAGGCCCTGCCTGACAGATAGGACAGATATTGATCTGGCAGGCTTAAAAATCCCATCGGGCCAAGGCTTGCATTCTCATTGTCGTTATCTGATAATTTGGCCTAAGGGCTGAACAACTGGATCAGGTCCATACCTTATAGCTCAAAGTGGGCATATTGGAGAAAGGTCCGCTCATTTGGGGATCTCATAACTCTTTTAATTACCTATGCCAGATAATCGATAGCTGCTCCTGGCAAGTCAAAAACACAACCTCCTCTGTCTCACCGGATAAATTTGTTGACCAGTATGCCAGAAGAGGCTGTATCGAAAAATAGCTAATAAGTTCTACTACACACTTTCACTCCCCCCACTTTTCCTGCCCGTCCCCTTTCCTTACCTTCCTCTCATTTTTCCCTTTCTACGGGAACATTCTTAAAATAACAAGCAATGAGAATCAGCTGCACTGCAACAGGGTTCAAGTTTTTTTATGTTTTTAGATGAAGGGACAACCCGCAGATATCCGAGGAAGGAAGTGTTAACATGCCTTTGTCCACCTTGTCTCTGCACTATATAATTGTAATTTCCTTGTGTATAAGTCATTGTGACCCATAATTACATGATCTAATGTACAAAAGAAACTGCACGACCCAGCTAATGTGGCTCATTCCAAGTAGAGCTTATTGTTCGAAGACTGAGCCAAGGGAAGGAGCCTCCAAGTTGATTCTGTAACCATCTGTAATCTGTTTTTCTTTGTGGGTTATGCACAAGAGGGATTTTTAAGACCCAGAATTTACTACTTCAATATTGAACAAGGTTAAGAGAGGGTTGTATGACTCTGCCAGCCTAAGGAAGGTGGTGGGGAAATGGTCCCTCCGAGTCAAACGATCCTCTCCCAGAAAAGTGGAAAATTCTCAACTTGCATTTAATAAATGCTTCCAGCTGCAGCTCATTGGGAGATCGAGCCAAGCACAGAAGCAGTACCTGCCAAGAACTGACTTTTCCACACCTGATAATCAGAAAGAAACCCAAGGTCTCGCAAGTGGAAAAGATTTTGAACCTTAGTAAATCTGCCCATTTGATTTCATAGAATAATTATTGGGTTTGATTTGGACATAGGAATATAATGCAACCCAGTTAAATTTATTCAAAGGCAGACTTTGACTGTGGTAATGTATATAGAATTGCAAAATAATAACGGCTATGTTTTTATTGCTCAGGGTGTGCTTACATGTCTTACAGATGCTTGGTAAAGGGCAGCTTATTTTCTTGCTTTTATTTGAATCTATTCGTAGTGACATTTCACTTTAGGTTGTAGCATTCACATGTCAATATAAAATGTATTTGAATATGGGTCCTATCCTTTGCCTGTACAATAACTAAGCCTGAATCTTAGCAATTATAAACAAAAATGTAAATAATATTGTATACCTAGGAGAGAAAATGTTTTGCCAACCTATAATTCCTTTAGTTTTACTAGGAGGGTTTGGCCAACTAGCATTGGACCTATGTTGCAGTTGAGAGGGCGAGCAGGTCCCTTGGCAGTTTACTATTTGGCCAGGGTAGGGTCAGGATTCTCCTAGTTTATAAAAAGCAAGCCAACATGTGCTCAGCCTCTTAGTACCTCCATGTCCTGGAGAAAATGTAGTGAGTAGTGCTAGGAAAGATCTTTAATAGCTCACTCTAGGAGTGAGAGGAAGGATCAGGGTAGTTAGTAGAGCAGGCAGAGGCTCCAAAGGGTAGGCTAGTAAGGGTTAGTACCCTGTAATAGCAATGCTGCCAGTATAGGAACTCAAGTTTTCAAGCTCAGAAATAGATTGATTCCTTGAGTAATTCACAACTACGACCTTCGGCTAGTGCTGAGGATTGTTTCACCAAAGCAGTCAGAACTATGTTTTGTATTGTGAACACTACAGCTGTGATTGTGTGAGTAACCACTGATTGAGAATGTACTTGCAGCATTTACAAATAAAGAGTTTTATCTGTTTTAAAAACCACTGGCGCTCAAGTTATAAGAAAGATATATTTTGTAGAGTGTTTAACCCTACCTCCAATAGAACAACGAGGGCCCATCTGAGGAAAGAGTTGCATGCAAGGCGTGCCCTCCCAGGAGTTGGGACAAACCTGACTGTCTGAAGTAATCCAGTGGGGGTAACTGAGGTATTAGGTATCCCCATGACCAAAATCCTGTTATATATGATTAAGTATTTCTATCTTATTGAGACAAATTAGAAGCATTTATAGGAATAGGAAGAATGTTATGGTAAAAAGCAGAAAGAATCGCAACTGTACATGTAGAAGAGACAGACAACAGGAGTTGTGAAATGCTTTGACTACAGAATAAAGGAGTTTTGGCAAGATGAAGGCCATTAGCTAATTAGGTAGACGTGGAGCTGCAGAGAGAAAGCCAGCAGGTTGTCTATGTAGCTTTGTCTTGTGTTAGAGGGGAAAACTAAAATGGAAGCAACCCCTTAGCAGCAAGATTTTGTGTTGCACAACTGGAAGAGAGGATTAGAAAAGCAATTACAGGTATATCTATTTTGAAATCAGAAAAGAAAACAGATCATTTGAAAGCAAGAGTATGCATATGCCAACTGAGGTAAATGCCATTTATATGCAGTATATCCTGTTTCAGAAGTATAAAATAAGCTTTTGTGAATAGTATTTGAATTGTTACAGGTTTAGAATGTCCTTTTAGCTTGAAACCATGCAAATCTGAAACAAGAGAGAGTGAAAGCTGATAAGCAGAATAGCATCAGGAGTGCTAAATTCCTTCCTCGGGTAAACAGGGTAAGGATTTGTACAGAGTCGTTTTTGCATGTTAGAGCAACTTTAAGTATATCACAAGGAGGAGAAAGTACTGGTCTTGGTAAAGTGAGAGGGTATTTTAATGATAGGTTGCAAGAAGATATTTGATAGTTGGGCAAAACAGCACACCACTTACTGAGGCACTGAAACCTTAAGTAACAGGAGGAGGCAGGAGAAGGGGTAGTAGTAAAAGCAAAAGAGACCACATTTGGGTGTAATGCACAATGCGCTAAGGCTGAGGGCACATGGAGCGTTTGCGGTTGTTTTGCAGCTGAGAGAAGCTGAGTGGAGTGGGCGAGTGGAGGCGCTTCTCTAAACCTGCAAAAAAGCGCAGCCTGAAAGCTGCTGAGCAAATGCTCCATGTGCCCTCAGCCTAAATAGGCAGATTATACTGACAGGGCAGGGTCAGAACTAGGGGTAGGCAGAAGTATGTGTCTAGGTATCTACCTCTTCTGTCTACCCATTGTTCAGGGTCTTGGAAGATAGCTGGATGCAATTTTTGTGGTAACGAGTGGGGATTTGGGCTTCTAGTCCCTTTGTTTTTCATACCCCTGCATGTCACTAACTTGGCATCAGATGGCAGCACCCAAGGCAGATTGCCTCAGGCATGCTTCCCTCTTGGCACAACACTGACCTACGGAGACCTATAGGAAAAGGACTGCATCACCACACTGATGAGCTCCTGTTCAATGGGACTATAAACTTGATTTTCACCAGATATTAATTGGACAGACCATCTGGAGGGCCAATACACAGGCCAACAGGTTGCCAATAAGTTGCAGAACAGTCTGGAGTGGCAGGTTGCACAAATGGCCACCTTTTACTCTTTGCTTTTAAAAACCCTAGACCTACCCCCTACCCTCACTTGAAAGGTCTAGTGTTACTACCTTCTGGGCATGCTTCCCGTATCAGTATGGGATTATTGTACTTACAACTTTTGACCTTTTCTAATTGCTACCTGTCATGATCTTTTCCTGTCTCATGATTTTGTACTTCTCTTGCAGATCTGGTTTAACCAGACTAGTCCTCTCATTCTCATCTCTCCTATGCCATGACCCCTGGTCAAAGTAGTAGCCATGCTCTGAATTTCATGCAGTTACCATCTTAGCAGAATATTGGGTGACCAGGACTTTCAGTGCCTATCCACAAGACTGGACGACAAGTACCAGTCCCCTCTGTGTTTGCTGATATTTCTGCTTCCATTCATGCCTCTCCTTCCCTTAGTGTTGGGGTAACTATGCTAGAGCCAAAACTGCAGGTGATCGGGACTTGTTCTTTGCCTTTTCAGGAAAGATGAAAATTTTATTTGTCTCTAATCCCACTCTCTCCCCAATGAGGAGGTCAAGGTAAAATCATATATTAACTTTTCCTTTCAGTTATGTTTTTTTCCAATACAAAATATTAAGAGGTGAATGTATATTTATTTTCTTTTCACTTCATATCCCCCAAGTTTTCTGTGAAGGTGTAAATGACGGTTTTAGGCTGCTCCCTTATTGCTTCCCACAGCCCACCTATTATGCCATAATCCCATTACAAGTCAGAAGAGATTTATAGTTGTATATTAGAAGATTTTACTCATGTTACTTTACTATACATTTGCTGTTCAGTTTTTTAAATTGGTATCTGCCTTCTCAATGTATTATATACATTCTATGAGATATATCAACTCACACTCATGTTGTTGGCAGGTAATAGACCGTAGACACTGTTACAGACCGGTGAAGCATCTTCATCTGGAAGAATATGGAAATACATCTAGGTATAGTAGCTCCCATAGGAAATAAAGGTTAGCACCCATATAAAGTATAGCAGTAAAGACAGAAAGTGATTCTGGTCTGTGTTTCCACAGGTTCTTTATCCTTACCTTTACTTGCTGAGTCTATCACTACAAGGCAATGCACTACAAAGCCACAATTTCCTTCTAATGGGTTTCTAAAATCTTGGGCCGCACCTCTTCATATGCTGAGTGACAGCTCTTCCCACTGGGCTGTCATGTAAGGTCTTATATTTGGATTTAAATGAGTTGAGTTTATATAGGGTCTCAACCCTGGCTTTTTCTAATCGGCTTTGCAGACTCTACTTCCCAGTCTCCTGCAGGGATTTTTTTCTTTATTAAGGGGTTCCTCCTCATATGTCTTAATCTGGTACATCAGAGAATCTGACTGCAGCTTCATAGAAACTTTGTTTTTATCTACAGAAACAGTCACAGGGCATGACTATGAAGATTTTCATTCATCCAGGTCATGGTATATCTAGTATAAGTAAATCTAAAGCAACTGGACTTGCTATATTCATTGAAGACGTTTCACTACTCATCCGAGCAGCTTCTTCAGTTCGACTGACTGTATGGGAAGTCCTTAGCATATAAATTCCACTGCAGTTGAACTGAAGAAGCTGCTCGGATGAGTAGTGAAACGGCTTCAATGATTACTTAGCAAGTCCATTTGCTTTAGATTTACTTATACTAATCATAGGGTAGTAAGCACTGCTGTCCTTCCCACCACCCTACTCTATACTCTAAAGTATTTGAATTTTAAAATCTCTTTTATTGAAAAAGTAAACGCCCAAGACCAGACAGCAGACTTTAATTTGTGCTTTTCAGTGTACCCTATGGCAACAGTTACGCTATGCCACTATATAGCTGTTTGGTGAATACTGTCTATGACAAATAGTGGCCAAAAAACACACAAGCAGATGACTGCACAGTAATGCTCTACAACCTCAAAGGACATGGTAAAAAATGAATATTAGAGGTGGCTCTTTAAACAACTAAACTGGTAAAGGGGATGAAAGATTTAAAGTATGACGTTAGATTGTCAGGGTTGGGGTTGTTTTCTCTGAAAAAAATGTGCTTGTGAGAAGACATGATTACTCTGTACAAGTACATTAGAGGGGATTATAGGCAGATGGGGGTGTTCTTTTTCACATAAAAACGATCAGCGCACCAGAGGCCCCCCCTTTAGATTAGAGGTACGGAACTTTTTGTGTATGTATGTGAGTATATAGATAGATAGGTCAGTGTGGGTCTGTATGTGAGTGTATAGATAGGTCAGTATGGTCTGTATGTAAGTGTATAGATAGGTCAGTATGGGTCTGTATGTGAGTGGATAGATAGGTCAGTAGTGGTCTGTATGTAAGTGTATAGATAGGTCAGTATGGGTTTATGTATGTGAGTGTATAGATAGGTCAGTATGGGTCTGTATGTGAGTGTATAGATAGGTCATTATGGGTCTGTATGTGAGTGTATAGATAGGTCAGTATGGGTCTGTATGTGAGTGGATAGATAGGTCAGTATGGGTCTGTATGTGAGTGGATAGATAGGTCAGTATGGGTCTGTATGTGAGTGGATAGATAGGTCAGTATGGGTCTGTATGTGAGTGTATAGATAGGTCAGTATGGGTCTGTATGTGAGTGTATAGATAGGTCAGTATGGGTCTGTATGTGAGTGTATAGATAGGTCAGTATGGGTCTGTATGTGAGTGTATAGATAGGTCAGTATGGGTCTGTATGTGAGTGGATAGATAGGTCAGTATGGGTCTGTATGTGAGTGGATAGATAGGTCAGTATGGGTCTGTATGTGAGTGGATAGATAGGTCAGTGTGGGTCTGTATGTGAGTGGATAGGTCAGTGTGGGTCTGTATGTGAGTGGATAGATAGGTCAGTGTGGGTCTGTATGTGAGTGGATAGATAGGTCAGTATGGGTCTGTATGTGAGTGGATAGATAGGTCAGTATGGGTCTGTATGTGAGTGGATAGATAGGTCAGTGTGGGTCTGTATGTGAGTGTATAGATAGGTCAGTATGGGTCTGTATGTGAGTGGATAGGTCAGTATGGGTCTGTATATAAGTGTATAGATAGGTCAGTATGGGTCTGTATGTAAGTGTATAGATAGGTCAGTATGGGTCTGTATGTGAGTGTATAGATAGGTCAGTATGGGCCGTATGTGAGTGGATAGATAGGTCAGTATGGGTCTGTATGTGAGTGGATAGATAGGTCAGTGTGGGTCTGTATGTGAGTGGATAGGTCAGTGTGGGTCTGTATGTGAGTGGATAGGTCAGTGTGGGTCTGTATGTGAGTGGATAGATAGGTCAGTATGGGTCTGTATGTGAGTGGATAGATAGGTCAATATGGGTCTGTATGTGAGTGGATAGATAGGTCAGTGTGGGTCTGTATGTGAGTGTATAGATAGGTCAGTATGGGTCTGTATGTGAGTGGATAGGTCAGTATGGGTCTGTATATAAGTGTATAGATAGGTCAGTATGGGTCTGTATGTAAGTGTATAGATAGGTCAGTATGGGTCTGTATGTGAGTGTATAGATAGGTCAGTATGGGCCGTATGTGAGTGGATAGATAGGTCAGTATGGGTCTGTATGTGAGTGGATAGATAGGTCAGTGTGGGTCTGTATGTGAGTGGATAGATAGGTCAGTATGGGTCTGTATGTGAGTGGATAGATAGGTCAGTGTGGGTCTGTATGTGAGTGGATAGGTCAGTGTGGGTCTGTATGTGAGTGGATAGATAGGTCAGTGTGGGTCTGTATGTGAGTGGATAGATAGGTCAGTGTGGGTATGGATGTGAGTGTATAGATAGGTCAGTATGGGTCTGTATGTGAGTGGATAGGTCAGTATGGGTCTGTATGTGAGTGGATAGATAGGTCAGTATGGGTCTGTATGTGAGTGGATAGATAGGTCAGTATGGGTCTGTATGTGAGTGGATAGATAGTGGATAAATAGATGTGATGGACAATATAGGTTGTGTTGATTACTCTGTACAAGTACATTAGAGGGGATTATAGGCAGATGGGGGTGTTCTTTTTCACATAAAAACGATCAGCGCACCAGAGGCCCCCCCTTTAGATTAGAGGTACGGAACTTTTTGTGTATGTATGTGAGTATATAGATAGATAGGTCAGTGTGGGTCTGTATGTGAGTGTATAGATAGGTCAGTATGGTCTGTATGTAAGTGTATAGATAGGTCAGTATGGGTCTGTATGTGAGTGGATAGATAGGTCAGTAGTGGTCTGTATGTAAGTGTATAGATAGGTCAGTATGGGTTTATGTATGTGAGTGTATAGATAGGTCAGTATGGGTCTGTATGTGAGTGTATAGATAGGTCATTATGGGTCTGTATGTGAGTGTATAGATAGGTCAGTATGGGTCTGTATGTGAGTGGATAGATAGGTCAGTATGGGTCTGTATGTGAGTGGATAGATAGGTCAGTATGGGTCTGTATGTGAGTGGATAGATAGGTCAGTATGGGTCTGTATGTGAGTGTATAGATAGGTCAGTATGGGTCTGTATGTGAGTGTATAGATAGGTCAGTATGGGTCTGTATGTGAGTGTATAGATAGGTCAGTATGGGTCTGTATGTGAGTGTATAGATAGGTCAGTATGGGTCTGTATGTGAGTGGATAGATAGGTCAGTATGGGTCTGTATGTGAGTGGATAGATAGGTCAGTATGGGTCTGTATGTGAGTGGATAGATAGGTCAGTGTGGGTCTGTATGTGAGTGGATAGGTCAGTGTGGGTCTGTATGTGAGTGGATAGATAGGTCAGTGTGGGTCTGTATGTGAGTGGATAGATAGGTCAGTATGGGTCTGTATGTGAGTGGATAGATAGGTCAGTATGGGTCTGTATGTGAGTGGATAGATAGGTCAGTGTGGGTCTGTATGTGAGTGTATAGATAGGTCAGTATGGGTCTGTATGTGAGTGGATAGGTCAGTATGGGTCTGTATATAAGTGTATAGATAGGTCAGTATGGGTCTGTATGTAAGTGTATAGATAGGTCAGTATGGGTCTGTATGTGAGTGTATAGATAGGTCAGTATGGGCCGTATGTGAGTGGATAGATAGGTCAGTATGGGTCTGTATGTGAGTGGATAGATAGGTCAGTGTGGGTCTGTATGTGAGTGGATAGGTCAGTGTGGGTCTGTATGTGAGTGGATAGGTCAGTGTGGGTCTGTATGTGAGTGGATAGATAGGTCAGTATGGGTCTGTATGTGAGTGGATAGATAGGTCAATATGGGTCTGTATGTGAGTGGATAGATAGGTCAGTGTGGGTCTGTATGTGAGTGTATAGATAGGTCAGTATGGGTCTGTATGTGAGTGGATAGGTCAGTATGGGTCTGTATATAAGTGTATAGATAGGTCAGTATGGGTCTGTATGTAAGTGTATAGATAGGTCAGTATGGGTCTGTATGTGAGTGTATAGATAGGTCAGTATGGGCCGTATGTGAGTGGATAGATAGGTCAGTATGGGTCTGTATGTGAGTGGATAGATAGGTCAGTGTGGGTCTGTATGTGAGTGGATAGATAGGTCAGTATGGGTCTGTATGTGAGTGGATAGATAGGTCAGTGTGGGTCTGTATGTGAGTGGATAGGTCAGTGTGGGTCTGTATGTGAGTGGATAGATAGGTCAGTGTGGGTCTGTATGTGAGTGGATAGATAGGTCAGTGTGGGTATGGATGTGAGTGTATAGATAGGTCAGTATGGGTCTGTATGTGAGTGGATAGGTCAGTATGGGTCTGTATGTGAGTGGATAGATAGGTCAGTATGGGTCTGTATGTGAGTGGATAGATAGGTCAGTATGGGTCTGTATGTGAGTGGATAGATAGTGGATAAATAGATGTGATGGACAATATAGGTTGTGTGTGCTGGTTTTACTTGAATGGGTTGAACTTGATGGACTCTGGTTTTTTTTCAACCTTTTGTAACTATGTAACAAACAATTTATAAAGGGCTATCATTAGTACTATTACTGTCAGGCTCTATAGATCTCTTTATAATAAGACAATTGTCTTTCTTAAATAGGGAACAGTCTGCCAGGAAATTTCACAAAAAACAAAATGGGACAAACAAACAATATGCACAAAAAAGGGCTCAAAGCACAACTGTTCTCTCAATATCTTTTCGCCTAGAAAAGTCCCTGATGCCATATTAGGGTAAATAAGATTTACTGGCAGTAAATCAAGTCTCACCAACACACTGGCAAGATTCTCACATAATTGAAGCTGAAATATGCTAAAACTACCAATGAAGTATTAATGACACATAAAATGCAGCTACATGTAACTTATTGCTTATTGTTGTGACTTTTACCTGTTACACTTTCTAGACTGCAGTGCAATAACTTGATGTATTGTGGCTAGTGGCCAACAGCACCTGCTTTACAGCTGTTACAGTTGATGCTGCAGTATATGTATATGTGAATATGCAGAATAAAATCTAATAATAACAATAGTTAAGGCTGTTTCCACATGCACTGCATTGGCCTGTGGGCAGACACACAGAGCGGATTTCAACGTGAAAATGCATACTTTTGTTTTTCTGCGCCAGATACGCTACTTGTGCCTGCACAAAGGCCAACACAGCGCCTGTAAGAGTAGATACAGGAATGAGAGGATTCTACATTTATTTGCAGGCAGAGAAAGAGTCTCGTGTGGCAGTAACAATCTGTGCAAGCAGTTCAGAACATTGACCTGCATTCATTCTTGATTTGGGAACTATTGCAGCTGCTGTTCTACTTTCTAACCACATGGCAAAAGTGCTAACAGAATATCTTTCATCTATATACTACCCGGAAATTCAAGCATCTTATAACGATAATGGACACACTGTATTTTACAATAAAATATGTACTCCTGCAGATCATAGGGTGCACCGGGTCTTTTGTTGGCCACTGCCATCAGGTGGACAATATATGCAATAGCGCTCTCTGCACTAGAAGAGGCAAAATTCAGATTTAAAAATCGGAATTTCATCTCTATAAGTTACCAGGAGCGGCTTTTTTTTCTCAACTCGCTTCATGGCAGCAGCGCCCATGATCATCTGTGTGGTTGGACTGGGATGTACGGGGCCACAACCCCCCAGGGGCCCCCGCTGCCCATAAAACCCCTGCCCCTTCCCCCAGGCATGCATATTTCATAAGTAACTAGGCAAGATCAGGGAGAAAAGTCAGTAGGGGAGCGCCGGCAGGGACCAGGTCTGGGTTGGTGGGGCCAAGGATGGGCCCACTGGTTTTTTCCAGTGTCCTGCCAGATCAGTCCAACCTTGGCCTCCTTATTTACCAATGTATGTGTATTCAGTATGGCATTTTTTAGAGAGACACAGTCACATCTTAGAATAGTTATAGCCTTTATGCTCTTATAATGCTGACTGACTGTACTAACCAGTACTGTTTGCTTCTAGGTGTGCCCCACTGGAGTTCCTGCACTTGTGCCCCTGCCCATTGAGCCCTCTTGCCTTCTCTAAAATCTCTTTAATGTCACTGAGATCAATTAAGATGAAAGATAGACTTGTTAAGTTAAAGGAACAGTAACACTAAAAAATAAAAATGTTTTAAAATAATTAAAATATAATGTACTGTTGCCCTGCACTGGTAAAAGTTGTGTGTTTGCTTCAGAAAGACTACTGTAGTTAATAGAAATAGCTGTTGTGTAGCCATGGGGGCAGCCATTTAAATTGAAAAAAGGAGAAAAGGCACAGGTTACATAAGAAGATAACAGATAACTGTGTAGAATACAATGGGAATCTGCTACTTATCTGTTATCTGCTTAGTAACCTGTGCCTTTTCTCCTTTTTTCAATTTAAATGGCTGCCCCCATGGCTACACAGCAGGGTATTTATATAAACTGTAGTAGTGTTTATGAAGCAAACACGCAACTTTTACCAGTGCAGGGCAATAGTACATAATATAGTAATTATTTTTATACACTTTCATTTTTTGGTGTTACTGTTCCTTTAAACGTTTTAAATATTGCTCAAATAAACCTGAAAGAAGAACAATCAAGTAGGTACTGTAAGTGTTCTGTGAAGCAAATAACGATAGTCAGCAAGTCTGTGAAACACCATTGTCTGGAACCAAACTGTGGAAAGAGAAGCCAGAAATAATCCAGATCTTTCCACAGTCTTGTAATGCTGATCTTAAGTGACAGAAACAACTTCCTAAATAAAAATAGACCTGTCTCATTTATTCCGACTGTAACTGGATAACTGGTCTCCCATACACATCACTTAATTAACAGAGACACTAATCAAAATGCTCCCAGGGTCAGCTACACAAGATACCCACCCCCTTAAACAACCTGCACCCCACACAGAGCAAACATGGTTTGGCACGATGCTACCCTGTACTGACTACGTCAAGTCTCTAGTAAATGTCAAGTTTCTCTCGGGTCTATTTTCTATATTTTCATATAAAAGCATCATATATTTATGGGTAAAATAACATACACAGGATTGGAAGGGTCAAATTAACAAAGGCCAAGAAACCATTGGTCTGCAGTTGAGTAATGATTCTACCCTGAATTTTATTTCAGCATTATTTTTGTTTTAACGTATTCCATGTGATTATTATCATATCAGAAAACAGTAGGAAGCAACATTTATTCCTTGATCTAACCGCAGTACCTACAGTAATACTGCTGAACTTTCAGTTAGGTACCAAGTCACCATGAAGACAAAGGTCACCTTGACATTTACTAGAACATGGAGATACAGAGAACTGCTTGGAACCAGTAGTCTAGTTTATTGTTTATCTTCTGTACCACTGTGTGAATGGCCTACCAATCTCTGTCCTATTTAGAGATTGCAAAAAATATATAGGTATAGCCCAACCACCAATTTGTCTTCTTATTGCGGAGTACAAATAATTAACTTCTGTGTTTTTCTCTCAACAGGGACATGTTGGAGGCCTTCCCAGACACCAGGGTTGCTCTGTATAAATAAAGAAATTAGTATGACATGTAATATATAGGCAATGTATAGAACCACTAAGGTGGTACAGGTATCAGACCCCTTATCTGGAAACCCATTATCCAGAAAGTTCTGAATTACAGAAAAGCCATCTCCCATAGACTCCATTATAATCAAATAATTCGCATTTTTAAAAAGGGTTTCCTATTTTCTCTGTAATAATAAAACAGTACCTGTACTTGATCCCAACTAAGATATAATTACCCCTTATTGGGGGCAGAACAGCCCTATTGGGTTTATTTAATGGTTAAATGATTCCCTTTTCTCTGTAATAATAAAACAGTACCTGTACTTGATCCCAACTAAGATATAATTACCCCTTATTGGGGGCAGAACAGACCTATTGGGTTTATTTCATGGTTAAATGATTCCCTTTTCTCTGTAATAATAAAACAGTACCTGTACTTGATCCCCACTAAGATATAATTACCCCTTATTGGGGGCAGAACAGACCTATTGGGTTTATTTCATGGTTAAATGATTCCCTTTTCTCTGTAATAATTAAACAGTACCTGTACTCGATCCCAACTAAGATATAATTAATCCTTATTGGAGGCAAAACAATCCTAGTGGGTTTAATTTCTGTTTAAATAATTTTTTAGCAAACTTAAGGTAGGAGATCCGAATTATGGAAAGACCCCTTATCCGGAAAATCCCAGGTCCCAAGCATTCTGGATAATGGGTCCTATACCTGTAGTAGAAAAGGACAGGAAAGTACTGCCCCCTAGTATAGCAAAGCAAGCTGCCAGGCAGAGAGGCTGCAATCCAAAAACTCTATGGACGCACTGTTATCTCGAATTTCCTTTCTATTTAATTATTCACCTATCCTCTGTTCTTAAATATTTCAGTTGTATTAACTTCTAATTAGCACTAAGCAGTTTTCTGTTAAAAGTGCATAAACAGTAAATAAATCCAGTCTTCACAAAAGGGAGTGTAGGAGTATTATGGAATTGTTTCCCTTCACTTATTAAGCTAAGGGTTCAAAATCTGAAACCTGGGACCTTTAGATAGGATCATCTGTCAACTGTGTCAAAAAAACTCTATAATAAAAATAGCTAAAATGTATTGATTGGCAGCACTTAATGGGACCATTAACAGGTAACTTACTGGCCTGGGAATGGGGTCCGCTCATAGGGCCACTGACATTCAGGTACTAGACTCTGTAAGTAGACATTGGAGCAGTTTTTATCATATCCTTCTACATTAATAAATCATTTCTTTACAAGCCTTCCCGTATCATGTTTTTTGGGTACACATTATGCATGATATTTAGAAAAGAGAAGATCAACAAGAACAGTAAAGGTTTCCCACGATGCTACATATACGTTATTCCAAAAATTATTCATCTGAAGAAGGAAGTAACTGAAGACTTTGCAGTGTTAGTATGTGAAATGTTTTATAAGGATTAAAAGTACATACACACTACCCCAAGCACAAAGCCAAACTAAGGGCTCTGGCACACCCTGTTCGCGGACGACTAATCTCCCCGAAATGCCATCCCACCGGCGAAAATGTAAATCGCCGGTAGGATGGAATACGCGGCGGCGCAATTTCATCCCACAGGCAATTTACATTTTCGCTGGTGGGGTGGCATTTCGGGGAAATTAGTCGCCCGCGAACAGGGAGATTTGTCACGGGGGCGACTAATCTCCCCGTGTGCCAGAGCCCTAATACAAATGGATTGATTCTATAGGTTACATTTTCTATATTTTTATATGAATGTGACCTAAAATATCATCTGATTTTTAAACAAGTCGTAGAAGTATATGAAGAAAACCTAGAAAAAAAAATGAAATAAAAAAATATTATATTTGGTCATGTATTTATTACAACAAAAAAATGATCCAATAACATATCTGTGTGTGGCAAACGTAAGTGAATTCTTAGGATTATCATGTAATTTGAAAGTGAAATCAGAGCCTTGTGTTTTCAGTCAATGTGATGCCAATTCAAGACCGTTGTTACCCTACCCAGAAGTGGTCGACCATCAAAGACAATGCCATCTGCAAGGCGTCTAAGAGTCCAAGAAATTAAATAGGAACCTAGGGTAAGCCACTGAAGGTCTGTCTCACATTGGCGAATGTTGATGTTCATCTCACCATCAGGAGAACACTGAACAGCTGTAACGTTCTAGTTAGATAGGAACCAGGAAGTTGGACCACTGACAGAATTCTGACTCTTCAGTAAGTAGGGGATACCCAACTAGTCCCATTGTTCACCGATGCCCTTTTGGGCATGTGACGTACAGGCAAGGATGAGACAAAACATAGTCAATTCAGCCTAAGGTCAAGGTGGGCAGCAAGTGTTGTGTTCAGGAAGAGAGGCAGAAATAAAAACTGGAAAAACGCACAAAAACAAGGCTTACCAGTATCTGAGACAACCAGAAGCCAGCCTGGGCAAAGAGGGAATGAGAGCAGAGGTTTAAATAGGGAGTTTTGGTGCCAAAACATAAAAGGAAGTGAAGAAAAGGAAGTAAATCCATAAGCAAGATGGCACCTTTGGCTTCAAAATATACAATTACAAATGTCATAACGTCACCGTGCATGGGAAACAATGTGGCGACGTCTCCCTATGCGCGCACATACAAGAATGGGCGCAGAAGCCGTGAGACGCACCCGCTGGTCGGCACAAACCAACGTAGGGGAACACTCCGGACCAGCGGTGCACCTTGTAACAGCAATAGTGTGTACAGCAGGGTAGCAAGGAGCAAGCCACTGCTCTACCACAAAAATATTGCAGACCATCTACAGTTTGCTGTGGACAAACCAGAAGGATAGTGGAAGAAAGTTTTGTGGACGGATGAAGCCAAAAAATCACTTTTTGTTCTGCAATGGCAAAGTCCTGACCTTAATCCAACCAAAATGTTATGTCATTATTATTTCATTTGTTTAACTAGGTTTTATCATCTACTTTTAGCATTTGTTTGAAAATCAGATTATGTTTTCGGTCACATTCATATAAAAACAAAGAACATTTAAAGGGATCACAAACTTTCAAGCACCACTGTATATATAGTTTGGTACTCGATAACTTTAAGTTGTGTATTGTAGATAAAATCTTGCAAAGTATCAGTATAGAAGCAGAGAAACTAAATTACTTTCCCAAATGGAAACGTTGGCAACACTTTGTCATGTTTTAATTATGGGCATTTTTAATTATTCAAGAACCGAGACAAGTAATAAGAGTCACTGCGCAGATAAACGATATTATCTCGGCTTTTTCTGCCTTATATGTGATAGGGAAAGCAACTTCCACCTTGACATCTTGTGACAACAGAACAAAGGACCAAGCAGTGTTCCATCTGACTGTAGCTTGTCAGCCATGTCTGTATGGTTATTAGTGCTCATTATCACATATAGAGGTCTATTTATAGGGGGCTGGTTACTGAAGCCTCTCGCTCTCCAACAATCAATACCCTGAGATTTGATTTGGCTAGTTACTTTTAATTAGTTATTGCTGTCTTCATTTTTATTTTGATAATTTCATTTTTTATCTCATCTTTTTCATTAGTTTTTATCATAAAGTTCTCCCACCTTGTACCATCGCTCCATACCTTCATGTTTTCCCCAGCATGAATCTGCAGTACCTGTAGTTGAAGCAGATCAATAATGTAAGTAAAACTGTAGAAATCCAATATCATATCCCAGCACTTCACCCAATGGAATAGTAGGTAAGAAAAGCTTTCATTAGACTCAGAAGATAAAGCTAATAAAACCACTGTGTGATTATGCCAATCTATAAGGATGATCGTCCTGCAATTCCCTACTCTGCAAAATCTGCTTAGTAAAATGGATTAACACATAGAACCAAGGGCAGGGGCATTTTTGACGGTTCCAGGGATGCCACCCCCCCCCAAGGTTGTACTGGGCCGACCTAGTGGGCCCCGGAGGCCCAGACCTGACCTATGCCAGCACTCCCCCAGCCGACCTAGTGGGCCCCGGAGGCCCAGACCTGACCTATGCCAGCACTTCCCCAGCCGACCTAGTGGGCCCCGGAGGCCCAAACTTGACCCTTGCCAGCACTCCCCCAGCCGACCTAGTGGGCCCCGGAGGCCCAGACCTGACCTATGCCAGCACTCCCCCAGCCGACCTAGTGGGCCCCGGAGGCCCAGACTTGACCCTTGCCAGCACTCCCCCGGCAGACCTCCCCTGGCGATTTAAACTTTCGTGTGCTCAGTGGAGGACATTGGGTGGGAGACCCTGCGGGGGGGTTAGGGGGTGTGAAATACACGGCCAGCGGGGTTACCTGCAGGGCCCCTGAGGCGGCAGCCCCGGTGGGCCCTGCACCCCCCAGTCCGACCCTGCGCTCCCGCCCCCCCCCCCCCAGTGCTTAACTTTTCTTGCACTGGAGGAGGTACAGGGAGGGCCTTGATGCATGTTGCAGTGGTGCTCTCTGCACTAGCGGAGCAGAATTTCCAGGTTTAAAATAAGAAATTCGGCTCTTGAAGTTACCATTGTAAGCACTGAAGTTGGCAATTCTGGTTTTAGAAAAAATAAGTTTATTCGTGGTATTTCTAACAAGAAAAACAAATAAAAAAAGCACTAATGTTTTAATTGAAAGATCCGAATATGAAAAGCACAAATGAATACAAATGTGGAATGAGAATGAACACTTACAAACTAAAAAAATCATGAAAACATCTAAAACCATGAATTAGATAAAGATTGTTACAGTTTGCCTGAGACAGCTCCCTTTGACTTGGCCTCGCCAGCTTCTACATGTTACAGATTTGTGTTACTGTTATATAGATATACATTATATCTGAAAGCCACACTGCAGTCTCAGCAAGTGTATTGGGGCCCAGAAAACAGATACTGACCAAGACCAAATTAAAGGGCAAGTTCATCAAGAGGAAACAATGCAAAATACTGAACAAGGTCATTCCCACTGACCCCTAACTACCTTTAAAATGAGAAATTCCCAAACTGATCTCAATGGCAAGAACATAACATTCTATTTCCTTATCAATGTTAACAAAGGCTACACTGTTCATAGTAATTCAAGGTTTGTTTTTTAGGAATATAAAAATGTCTTTTGGTATTTATTCCACAACCAAGTCCTACTGGGACCAGAGACTTTTCTTAAAGAAACCTTCTGTTTGTGAAGCACTTTGGTAAGTGCCCTTTTCTGTGTGTTTTCAATGAGTCGTGTCAGTCATGAATGAGCACAGAAAAAATCCCCAGAAGGCTCTCCGCTTCCATTATCCTGTAGTCGAAGAGATAAGGAGAGCTCCGCAGGAAGAGGGGGCGGGGCTTCAAGCTGTGCCAGGAAGTAGAGCAAAGGAGCTGGAAATTCAGGCTAAAGGCAAGGGACTAAGGGATGTTATTCTGGGGGTTGTTGAGTAATTTTAAAGATAGGGACAAAAAGGTTTACTTCTTTAAATAAGATGTTGATAAATAAATGTTGATAAATAAATAAGATGATATGTCTTTTTTTTTTCATAACATTTTTTTCTTAAAGGAGAACTATACCCCCCGGGCGCTAAAAGCCCCCTTAACTATAACTGCCTTGACCCTCACCTCTCCCTTATCACATAGTTTGTAAGGGAATTGCTATCCCTATTACTATACCTCCCAATATTTGAAAAATGTAAAGAGGGACAAAAAAAATTTCCACTGTGAAAATGTTTGTTAACTCAAATTTTCGTGACCACACCCCCTAAATACCACTCCCATTTTACTAAATTTGGCAGGTTATTTAAAGTTTGAGCACACTTCTAGGGGTTTGGGGGCCATCTTATGTGTTAAAACAGTTTTGATAAAAAGGTGAAATTGCCCTTAAAGCTGTGAGTCTCAGTTCCCCCAAGAGACCGATTTAGCTTATTACCGTATTTTTCGCCCTATAAGACGCTCCGGAATATAAGACGCACCCAATTTTAAAGGAGGAAAATCTAGAAAAAAAAGATTCTGAACCAAATACTGTAGTAAAATATTTTATATCAACTGTATAAAGTGAATTGTCTCTGGGCTCGCACATAATGAGGCTTCCAACAGGGGCCCCCCAAACATCCTTCAGCTTCCCCAGGGCCCCCCCCAAGCATCCTTCAGCTTCCCCCAGGGCCCCCCCAAGCATCCTTCAGCTTCCCCCAGGGCCCCCCCCAAACATCCTTCAGCTTCCCCCAGGGCCCCCCCAAGCATCCTTCAGCTTCCCCCAGGGCCCCCCCAAACATCCTTCAGCTTCCCCCAGGGCCCCCCAAGCATCCTGCAGCTTCCCCCAGGCCCCCCCCAAGTATCCTTCAGCTTCCCCCAGGCCCCCCCCAAGTATCCTTCAGCTTCCCCCAGGCCCCCCCCCAAGTATCCTTCAGCTTCCCCCAGGGCCCCCCCCCAAGTATCCTTCAGCTTCCCCCAGGGCCCCCCCAAGTATCCTTCATCTTCCCCCAGGGCCCCCCCAAGTATCCTTCAGCTTCCCCCAGGGCCCCCCCCAAGTATCCTTCATCTTCCCCCAGGGCCCCCCCAAGTATTCTTCAGCTTCCCCCAGGGCCCCCCCAAGTATCCTTCAGCTTCCCCCAGGGCCCCCCCCAAGTATCCTTCAGCTTCCCCCAGGGCCCCCCCAAGTATCCTTCATCTTCCCCCAGGGCCCCCCCAAGTATCCTTCAGCTTCCCCCAGGGCCCCCCCCAAGTATCCTTCAGCTTCCCCCAGGGCCCCCCCAAGTATCCTTCAGCTTCCCCCAGGTACCCCCCAAGTATCCTTCAGCTTCACCCAGGGCCCCCCCAAGTATCCTTCAGCTTCCCCCAGGGCCCCCCCAAGTATCCTTCAGCTTCACCCAGGGCCCCCCCAAGTATCCTTCAGCTTCCCCCAGGGCCCCCCCCAAGCATCCTTCAGCTTCCCCCAGGGCCCCCCCAAGTATCCTTCAGCTTCCCCCAGGCCCCCCCCCAAGTATCTTCAGCTTCCCCCAGGGCCCCCCCCAAGTATCCTTCATCTTCCCCAGGGCCCCCCCCAAGTATCCTTCAGCTTCCCCCAGGCCCCCCCAAGTATCCTTCAGCTTCCCCCAGGCCCCCCAAGTATCCTTCAGCTTCCCCCAGGGCCCCCCCCAAGTATCCTTCAGCTTCCCCCAGCCCCCCCCCCCAAGTATCCTTCAGCTTCCCCCAGGGCCCCCCCCAAGTATCCTTCAGCTTTCCCCCAGCCCCCCCCCCAAGTATCCTTCAGCTTCCCCCAGGGCCCCCCCAAGTATCCTTCAGCTTCCCCCAGCCCCCCCCAAGTATCCTTCAGCTACCCCCAGGGCCCCCCCAAGTATCCTTCAGCTTCCCCCAGGCCCCCCCCCGAGTATCCTTCAGCTTCCCCCAGGGCCCCCCCAAGTATCCTTCAGCTTCCCCCAGGCCCCCCCCCAAGCATCCTTCAGCTTCCCCCACTTTTTTTGCGTTAAAATAGACGTGATTCACTATAGTATTATCGCATGCATTAATTTTCGCGCGACCGCATGCGTTAGTTTTAACGCATGCGTTAATTTCCGCTCTGAAAAGAATACGATCGCATGATTCACAATCACTTAGGCGCGCTAAATATCGCATTCGGCTATGCGAAAATTAACACCTACTACAGGCAGGCGAAAAATTATAGAAAGTACAGTAAATGAGTTTTTGGCAATAAAATATGGACTTACAGTGTTATTTATTCAAGTCTGTGTCTTTTTACTCAATTTTACTAAAGTCTTGGCATGTATGGAATTTCACTACTATAGCGGTAAATATTTAGTCGCCATAATATACAGTACTGTAGCGGTAAATATTTAGTCGCCATAATATACAGTACTATAGCGGTAAATATTTAGTCCCCATAATATACAGTACTGTAGCGGTAAATATTTAGTCGCCATAATATACAGTACTATAGCGGTAAATATTTAGTCGCCATAATATACAGTACTATAACGGTAAATATTTAGTCGCCATAATATACAGTACTATAGCGGTAAATATTTAGTCGCCATAATATACAGTACTATAGCGGTAAATATTTAGTCACCATAATAAACAGTACTATAGCGGTAAATATTTAGTCGCCATAATATACAGTACTATAGCGGTAAATATTTTGTCGCCATAATATACAGTACTATAGCGGTAAATATTTAGTCGCACAAAATACATTAGTAGGTATATTTTGGCGATTTCTTTGTTGCGACTTTGTAATCTCGCGACTTGCGGACATTTTGTAGCGATTTTGTAATCTCGTGACATGTGCGACTTGGGGCCATTTTGTGTCATTGAGCCTGCAGTCACACTAAGAGGAGCATCATGCCTGGGGTTTCTGATCTGCTACCAGGGGAGAGGCGCTATATTGTCACAGTTCTCCTACGCTCAGGATATGACGACCCGCCGCTGGGGGACTTAGGGGTCCACGAGAGAAAGAGGGCGATCCTGTGCGAGCTCAAAGCTGGTTTGCTCGCCGGGTTTGCCCTTGATGTGGACCTCCGCCTGCTCCAGCGCCTATGGTCTGACCTGAAGCGCAGGAATTCAGATCTGGCGGCTGAAATTGCGGAAGGTAATTATTGTACTTTATTATGCTTTTACAGTATACGTTCAGTAAAAGATTTAGCAAGTAATTTGAACTAAAAGTACAAATGTAAGAAATGTCAGGGATGATGAAAGTAACATAGTAACATAGTAAGTTGGGTTGAAAAAAGACATACGTCCATCACGTTCAACCATAATGCCAGTGAGGAACTGAAACGTTGCTCACAATAAACCTCTGAATATTATTTCACATCTTTGTGACTCCTTGTAAAAATCCTGTGTGTGCTGTCACCCCATGCCTGTCTAGATTTTGTTTTGCCACAGGCACCCAGGTGTTATTGTTCCTTATGGTGTGCAGCTTCCCAGCACTTCCTATTGTATATACAGTTCCTTTTCAAAAAATTAGCATATTGTGATAAAGTTCATTATTTTCTGTAATGTACTGATAAACATTAGACTTTCATATATTTTAGATTCATTACACACAACTGAAGTAGTTCAAGCCTTTTCTTGTTTTAATATTGATGATTGTGGCATACAGCTCATGAAAACCCAAAATTCCTATCTCAAAAAATTAGCATATTTCATCCGCCCAATAAAAAAAAAGTGTTTTTAATACAAAAAAAGTCAACCTTCAAATAATTATGTTCAGTTATGCACTCAATACTTGGTCGGGAATCCTTTTGCAGAAATGACTGCTTCAATGTGGCGTGGCATGGAGGCAATCAAGCCTGTGGCACTGCTCAGGTGTTATGGAGGCCCAGGATGCTTCAATAGCGGCCCTTAAGCTCATCCAGAGTGTTGGGTCTTGTGTCTCTCAACTTTCTCTTCACAATATCCCACAGATTCTCTATGGGGGTTCAGGTCAGGAGAGTTGGCAGGCCAATTGAGCACAGTAATACCATGGTCAGTAAACCATTTACCAGTGGTTTTGGCACTGTGAGCAGGTGCCAGGTCGTGCTGAAAAATGAAATCTTCATCTCCATAAAGCTTTTCAGCAGATGGAAGCATGAAGTGCTCCAAAATCTCCTGATAGCTAGCTGCATTGACCCTGCCCTTGATAAAACACAGTGGACCAACACCAGCAGCTGACATGGCACCCCAGACCATCACTGACTGTGGGTACTTGACACTGGACTTCAGGCATTTTGGCATTTCCCTCTCCCCAGTCTTCCTCCAGACTCTGGCACCTTGATTTCCGAATGACATACTTTGGACCACTGAGCAACAGTCCAGTGCTGCTTCTCTGTAGCCCAGGTCAGGCGCTTCTGCCGCTGTTTCTGGTTCAAAAGTGGCTTGACCTGGGGAATGCGGCACCTGTAGCCCATTTCCTGCACGCGCCTGTACACGGTGGCTCTGGATGTTTCTACTCCAGACTCAGTCCACTGCTTCCGCAGCTCCCCCAAGGTCAGGAATCGGTCCTTCTCCACAATCTTCCTCAGGGCCCAGTCACCTCTTCTCGTTGTGCAGCATTTTCTGCCACACTTTTTCCTTCCCACAGACTTCCCACTGAGGTGCCTTGATACAGCACTCTGGGAACAGCCTATTTGTTCAGAAATTTCTTTTTGTGTCTTACCCTCTTGCTTGAGGGTGTCAATGATGGCCTTCTGGACAGCAGTCAGGTCGGCAGTCTTACCCATGATTGCGGTTTTGAGTAATGAACCAGGCTGGGAGTTTTTAAAAGCCTCAGGAATCTTTTGCAGGTTTTTAGAGTTAATTTGTTGATTCAGATGATTAGGTTAATAGCTCATTTAGAGAACCTTTTCATGATATGCTAATTTTTTGAGATAGGAATTTTGGGTTTTCATGAGCTGTATGCCACAATCATCAATATTAAAACAAGAAAAGGCTTGAACTACTTCAGTTGTGTGTAATGAATCTAAAATATATGAAAGTCTAATGTTTATCAGTACATTACAGAAAATAATGAACTTTATCACAATATGCTAATTTTTTGAAAAGGACCTGTATATATATATACACAGATCTATTTTCAAATACATATGCATAAATAAGTTTAAAGCAGGGGGGAAGCAGCAGGGAGCGGCCCATAGTGTGAGTCATTTGGGGAAGGGCCACGAATGTTTTAGGGGGCCCTGTCTAACAATGTCTGTGTGTCCTTTGGATTGATGTGAGGGTTCACAGGAGGGGGGCCCAAAAAATGTTGTTGTGAGGGGCCCCGTTATTTATGATGGTGTATGAATGTACTGTATATATATATTATATATTACACAAAATAACATCTTGCAATACTATCTCACAGAACTTACAGCTGGCACCTCATCCCCAGGCACAACCCCAGGCCCACCAGGCTCCAGCGGCCCCCGAGGCCCCAGCACCAGCAGCCCCCAAGGCCCCGGACACTCCCCCCCTTCTTTCCTCCCCCAGTTTCCCCCCAGGCCCTTGAGTTCTCCCCCCAGGCCCCCGGACCCAAGGCACCAGGTTCTCCTGCCGACGAGGGACCATCACGCCGGTCAGTGCAGGAGGACCAGGCCAACATCAAGGCCGAGCTGGCCCAGCTCCGGGGGGAAATGGCAGAAATGCAGAGAGACATTCGAGAACTCAGGGGCAGCAAGCCCTAAGTTTTATTTTCCCTATTTTTTTTCTCTTTAATTGTTAAAATAAAAGTTTTTATTTTTCTACTTTTGAACTGAGTAATGTCTAATTATTTATCCTTCCTTGATATGGCATTCTATACTTTCATGTAGTTTCTCCTACACTCTTACATTTATCAGTAACAGCATCAATATGCTATATGGGTTAAATGTTTAATTAAGTTACAGAAACATTGTATCTAAGTGCAGGTGAAGTGTGTTAAGTTTTCTGGGCTCTCTGCCAAAAGCTACTTATTTAATTAAGTTCCAGAAACATTGTATGTAAGTGTGGGTGTAGCTTGTTAAGATTTCTGAGCTCTCTGGCAAAAGCTACTTATTTAATTAAGTTTCAGAAACATTGTATATAAGTGTGGGTATAGCTTGTTAAGATTTCTGAGCTCTCTGCCAAAAGCTACCTATTTAATTAAGTTTCAGAAACATTGTATCTAAGTTCAGGTGAAGCTTGTTAAGATTTCTGGGCTCTCTGCCAAAAGCTACCTATTTAATTAAGTTTGTATAGCATTCAGTGCAGGAGATCAAAGGGACATGAGGGACTTTTTAGTAAGAATCCGGGACTGTGGGCCGAGCTGGAAATAAAAGGGACTGTCGCACGAAAAAGGGAAATTTCCCCTTTAAGAACCATCTCTATGAAAAAATGATGGTTCATCAAAGGCTATACTGTGATCTACTGATAACACGGTCACGCGTTACAGATAGTAAATGTCACATTGTTCTGTGTTCCCTCAGGAAAGGTTTCAAGTGACAAAACGGAGCCTTGTTTATTTATATTTCTCCAGTGTCCAGAAAATCACAAAAGAGCTATTATATAGTGACTGGAATATCTGATATGACAAACAAACAGGAGATAAAGGGAGTACTTATAAAGCTAAAGCACATTGGGCTTGCCAGGGAACTGGGAAATGATACCCGCCTGAGTCTATTATGTATTTATCCAAGTGCAGCCGTCTCAGCCACAACAGATTATACGGGAAATGTTACTTTGTAAAGATGCAAAGGAAAGAGCCGGCTTCCCTCAGTGTTACAGGTTACACAGTACAACAGCAGCGACATAACTGAAAGAAAACAAAATACGGTGGCCTGGTTAGGTCATTTTAGTGCATAAGGTGTAATAAGAACATAACTGACAGATACCTATTGCCTTATATGTACCAATCAGACACTGCTACAGGGAAAAGTGACAGGGATAGTCTAGGAATGCCGGCGACATTAGTAAACCAGAAACATTAAAAAGGCCAAGATTTGAGCTGTCGCTTCACCATTAAACCTGTACATAGAAACTAATGAGAAAATGCAATTTATTCCTATAAAGCCAGTCATTCAGTAGCCTGAGCCTATGGCTGTGCGGTACCCTTTTTTAACCCTTTATGTTTAATTTTAACATGTTATAGAATGTTGTATTCCTAGCAACTTTTCAATTGGTCTTTATTTTTTATAGCTTTTTCCAATGTTTTGCCTTCTTTTTTTGCCTCTTTCCAACTTTTAAATAGGGGTCACTTACCCCAGAAGTCAAAAAATATTGCTACGGTTTTATTGTTATTCATTTTTATAACTTATCTTCCTATTTAGACTCTCTCCTATTTATATTCTAGACTCTCATTCAAACCACTGCCTGGTTGCTAGGGTGTATTAGACCCTAGCAATATGATAACTGCTAAAATACCAAACTAGAGAGCTGCTGAACAAAAAGCTTCATAACTAAACAAATAAATGAGACCAATTGCAAACTATCTTTGAATATCACCAACACCATGCTAAAAGTTAATTTAAAGATGATCTACCCCTTTAACTAAGGCTGAATAAACATGTGCTTGCCACTGTGCCAATAGGGTGGATTTTGACTACAAAAGTCTGTATGTATTTCTGCCCAAATTCCACCCATGCATTTAGCGACAGGGGATTCAGTGCTAAAACTGTTGCCCCAGTCATGGGCCCTCGATTGCCGATATAACTAATACAGACCTGCTTGCACTGGGGTCCTCAATTTGATTTTACCTGAGAACCACCTGCTAAAAAGATGGAGGGGGTTTGTCTTTTAGTCAACATAGTATGTTATAGAATGGCCTATTTTCAGCAACTTTTAAATTGGTCTTTATGATTTATTTGACTTCTTCTTTAAAACCTTTGCAGCCAAATGGGGGTCACTGACCAGCAGCCAAAAACGATAAATTGATGAGACTACAGTTTTATTGTTTTTGTTACTTTTTATCATATGTTTTTCTGTTCAGGCCCTCTCCTATTCTTATACCGGACTCACATTCAAACCCCTCTCTGGTTGCTAAGGTAATTTGGACCCTAGCAACTAGATAGCTGCTGAAACTCCAAACGGGAGAGCTGCTGAATAAAAAGTGAAATAACTAAAAAAACGTCAATAATAGACCAATTGCAAATTGTCTTAAGGTGCCCATACACGTGAAGATCCGCTCGCTTGGCGAGGTTCTTCTCCCGATATCCCCCACCTACGGGCGGGCAATATCAGGGAAAATGTAGGTTAATTTGATCGTTTGGCCCTGGGGCCAAACAATCTAATTGTAATGTTGGCAATGGGGCAATCAGTTCGACGAGCCGATGCGGTCCCCGATCCGACTTAATCTTTTAACCTGCCCGATCGATATTTGCCCAATTTCAGGCCAGATATCGGTCGGGGATGCTCCTCGTTCCTGCCCCTACACAGGCCAATAAGCTGCCGAATCAGGCCAAGGGACCATTAACGGCAGCTACAATCGGCCCATGTATGGCCACCTTTATAATATTACTCTCTACAAATCAGGGGTGTCAAACTCAATCACATAAGGGGGCCGAAATCTAAAACACAGGCTAAGTTGCGGGCCAAATTTTTTATTAATATACTTAGTAAGATACTATGGGATATATTTATCACAATGTGTAAAAAGTGGAGTAAGACATTACCGTTGATGTTGCTCATAGCAGCCAATAGATGCTTTGCTACTGTTGAAATCTGATTACTGATTGGATGCCCTGGGCAACATTACTGGTAATGCTTCACTCCACTTTTTACACAGCATGATAAATATACCCCTTAGTCTTAGTTACTATGTGAGGAAAATGATCAGGCTGGATGGTCAGACAGAGTCACCAAGGGCCACATAAAACAGCCAGGGGGGCCGGATTTGGCCCTCGGGCCTTGTGTTTGACATATATGCTCTACATCATACTAAGTTAACTTAACAATGAACAACCCCTTTAAATGTTCTCCCTGTTTCCTTATGGGTTTTCTCTGGGTATTCTGGGTTCCTCCCACACTTCAGAAACGCAGATCAGTGGGCGCTTGATGAAACTGACCCTACCTTTTTGTGTGAATGTCGTAAGATGGGGTATTGGGTTGGCTGCCTCAGGACAAAAGTACCCCTAAGTGTAAGCTTCACTGGCCACGAATTGATAGGGGACCAAAACGCCAATTATTAGAAATGATGGCAACCTGACTTAGAAAGCATTCAGCCCAACTGAGTCCAACTTACAATGAACTTCAGACAAAAATGCATTGCCCACAACTGTGTTAGGAATGGCTTCCATGGTGATCACAACACTGGTATTGTGGGGAAAAAAGATGCACTGTGGTTAAAAAACATGGTGACTGAGGTGGAAAATTGCACTTTGCTCGCTGCAGTGCAGTAAATGAGCCCATTTATCTCTGACCTTTTGTTGATAATAATATACTACCTAGAAGTGCTGGACCGAAATTGCAAGCTTTTACTAGATTGAAAGATTTGGTTTTAGCACCCCCTGCTGTGCAATTCTTGAAACTAGCTCTGTCCAACCTCCTACTGCATTACCTTGTCATATGGATCCGTCTCCCTGGCTCTCCCTACACTGATCTAATACCATGCACTACACTGATCAGCCCCAATAGTAAGAGTATATATGAGATCTGATCAGTGCCCTGACTGTGCTTCAGCCTATACAGTATTTCATAAAATGGGCCCTTTAGGAGCAAAACTGGGTTTCCTTTGTCTTTTCATGCCCTCTGCTGCATGCCTATACACATATACCTGTATATCCGCTTTTAATTTTAGCTGTTTCCACAAATATAGGACGTTTCATTTATGTATATATTCTTTCTATTCGTAGCTGTCTGTCATAGTTACACATTGCCCTTCTATTTATGAGAGATAGTGGTTCCTCGACCCTTGCTTGCACCAAGATGCAGAAAGGACACAGGCGCAACAATGATGTGTAATTGTGTAATTGCAGAGTAATATTTTCATGAGAGTTTGTGTGTGTATGTACTATACAGGGGCCCACAGCCTTCAAGGTGGGGCAAAAACATGGGTATGTGCCATTGCTGTGCATTCCCAGACCAATAACATTGTTGTGTTCAGAGTGCTGGGATGTTGGGTTCTGAGGACTAATATCTCTTTAATGGCCTGTGTACTTGGAATACCAGGGCCTATATTGAGTCCCAGTCTGGACCTGTTTCTAGGCATAAGGACAGTGGAGCATGGGGTTATTTAACTGCCCCTACAGTTTCTACCTCAGCGATTGAGTGGCAAAATCAACGCTATTGGCCTTCCATTGACCTAAATGCAGTAGCGTGGGTAATCCTTCTATTACTATTGTCAGACTGTGCTACACCTCCAGACTTTGCAGCAAGTAACTGGCAGTGGGCTGAGGGCTTTAGAAAATGCATGGAAAGAAAATGTGTTTCAGCTACTAGCCAGTATACACTATGCCAGTATTTATTGGGCATATATATATTTGTGGGAAGATTTTAATAAAGGTATAGAGAAGCTAAGCCTCCCTAAACTGACACTAATGAATTTCCAACAAACACAGGGCAAATAAATTATACATGGGATTTGATCTTTATTAACCCTGCCATGTGTTGTGGGAGGAATTATACAAAGGAATTAACACTGCAATTATCCTAGCACGTGTGCTTGGGTATTATACTGGCCTAAACCTAACCCTCGGCTGTCACCAGCCTAAAATGTTCCTTGGGTGTCAGGGGCTCCTAGTCTTTTAAAGGGGAGTCACCATGTGATTCTATCTATTTGGACTCCATTTGCTGGAGGGGGTAGCATGCTGGAGAGCCTGAAGTAGGAGAAGGTAGCTAATGTCCACCCCCTCCCCCCCAAGCTGGGGAATAGTTCACTTGTGAGTATTACTGGTGCCTGTAGCAGTGAGTAACCCCCCCAAGCTGGGGAATAGTTCACCTGTGATTATTACTGGTGCCTGTAGCACTGTGAGTAACCCCCCCAAGCTGGGGAATAGTTCACCTGTGTTTATTACTATTGCCTGTAGCAGTGAGTAACCCCCCCCCCAAGCTGGGGAATAGTTCACCTGTGAGTATTACTGTTGCCTGTAGCAGTGAGTAACCCCCCCAAGCTGGGGAATAGTTCACCTGTGAGTATTACTGTTGCCTGTAGCAGTGAGTAACCCCCCCAAGCTGGGGAATAGTTCACCTGTGAGTATTACTGGTGCCTGTAGCACTGTGAGTAACCCCCCAAGCTGGGGAATAGTTCACCTGTGAGTATTACTGGTGCCTGTAGCAGTGAGTAACCCCCCCAAGCTGGGGAATAGTTCACCTGTGAGTATTACTGGTGCCTGTAGCACTGTGAGTAACCCCCCCAAGCTGGGGAATAGTTCACCTGTGATTATTACTGGTGCCTGTAGCACTGTGAGTAACCCCCCCAAGCTGGGGAATAGTTCACCTGTGAGTATTACTGGTGCCTGTAGCAGTGAGTAACCCCCCCAAGCTGGGAATAGTTCACCTGTGAGTATTACTATTGCCTGTAGCAGTGAGTAACCCCCCCAAGCTGGGGAATAGTTCACCTGTGAGTATTACTATTGCCTGTAGCAGTGAGTAACCCCCCCCCAAGCTGGGGAATAGTTCACCTGTGAGTATTACTGGTGCCTGTAGCAGTGAGTAACCCCCCAAGCTGGGGAATAGTTCACCTGTGATTATTACTGGTGCCTGTAGCAGTGAGTAACCCCCAAGCTGGGGAATAGTTCACCTGTGAGTATTACTGGTGCCTGTAGCAGTGAGTAACCCCCCCAAGCTGGGGAATAGTTCACCTGTGAGTATTACTGTTGCCTGTAGCAGTGAGTAACCCCCCCAAGCTGGGGAATAGTTCACCTGTGAGTATTACTGTTGCCTGTAGCAGTGAGTAACCCCCCCAAGCTGGGGAATAGTTCACCTGTGAGTATTACTGGTGCCTGTAGCAGTGAGTAACCCCCCCAAGCTGGGGAATAGTTCACCTGTGATTATTACTGGTGCCTGTAGCACTGTGAGTAACCCCCCCAAGCTGGGGAATAGTTCACCTGTGTTTATTACTATTGCCTGTAGCAGTGAGTAACCCCCCCCCCAAGCTGGGGAATAGTTCACCTGTGAGTATTACTGTTGCCTGTAGCAGTGAGTAACCCCCCAAGCTGGGGAATAGTTCACCTGTGAGTATTACTGTTGCCTGTAGCAGTGAGTAACCCCCCCAAGCTGGGGAATAGTTCACCTGTGAGTATTACTGTTGCCTGTAGCAGTGAGTAACCCCCCCAAGCTGGGGAATAGTTCACCTGTGAGTATTACTGGTGCCTGTTAGCACTGTGAGTAACCCCCCCAAGCTGGGGAATAGTTCACCTGTGAGTATTACTGGTGCCTGTAGCAGTGAGTAACCCCCCAAGCTGGGGAATAGTTCACCTGTGAGTATTACTGGTGCCTGTAGCACTGTGAGTAACCCCCCAAGCTGGGGAATAGTTCACCTGTGATTATACTGGTGCCTGTAGCACTGTGAGTAACCCCCCCAAGCTGGGGAATAGTTCACCTGTGAGTATTACTGGTGCCTGTAGCAGTGAGTAACCCCCCCAAGCTGGGGAATAGTTCACCTGTGAGTATTACTGGTGGCCTGTAGCACTGTGAGTAACCCCCCAAGCTGGGGAATAGTTCACCTGTGTTTATTACTATTGCTGTAGCAGTGAGTAACCCCCCCCCCAAGCTGGGGAATAGTTCACCTGTGAGTATTACTGTTGCCTGTAGCAGTGAGTAACCCCCCCAAGCTGGGGAATAGTTCACCTGTGAGTATTACTGTTGCCTGTAGCAGTGAGTAACCCCCCCAAGCTGGGGAATAGTTCACCTGTGAGTATTACTGTTGCCTGTAGCAGTGAGTAACCCCCCCAAGCTGGGGAATAGTTCACCTGTGAGTATTACTGGGTGCCTGTAGCAGCTGTGAGTAACCCCCCAAGCTGGGGAATAGTTCACCTGTGAGTATTACTGGTGCCTGTAGCAGTGAGTAACCCCCCAAGCTGGGGAATAGTTCACCTGTGAGTATTACTGGTGCCTGTAGCACTGGTGAGTAACCCCCCAAGCTGGGGAATAGTTCACCTGTGATTATTACTGGTGCCTGTAGCACTGTGAGTAACCCCCCCAGCTGGGGATAGTTCACCTGTGAGTATTACTGGTTGCCTGTAGCAGTGAGTAACCCCCCCAAGCTGGGGAATAGTTCACCTGTGAGTATTACTATTTGCCTGTAGCAGTGAGTAACCTCCCCAAGCTGGGGAATAGTTCACCTGTGAGTATTACTATTGCCTGTAGCAGTGAGTAACCCCCCCCCCAAGCTGGGGAATAGTTCACCTGTGAAGTATTACTGGTGCCTGTAGCAGTGAGTAACCCCCCCAAGCTGGGGAATAGTTCACCTGTGAGTATTACTGTTGCCTGTAGCAGTGAGTAACCCCCCCAAGCTGGGGAATAGTTCACCTGTGAGTATTACTGGTGCCTGTAGCAGTGAGTAACCCCCCCAAGCTGGGGAATAGTTCACCTGTGAGTATTACTATTGCCTGTAGCAGTGAGTAACCCCCCCAAGCTGGGGAATAGTTCACCTGTGAGTATTACTGGTGCCTGTAGCAGTGAGTAACCCCCCCAAGCTGGGGAATAGTTCACCTGTGAGTATTACTGTTGCCTGTAGCAGTGAGTAACCCCCCAAGCTGGGAATAGTTCACCTGTGAGTATTACTATTGCCTGTAGCAGTGAGTAACCCCCCCCAAGCTGGGGAATAGTTCACCTGTGAGTATTACTATTGCCTGTAGCAGTGAGTAACCCCCCCAAGCTGGGGAATAGTTCACCTGTGAGTATTACTGGTGCCTGTAGCACTGTGAGTAACCCCCCCAAGCTGGGGAATAGTTCACCTGTGAGTATTACTATTGCCTGTAGCAGTGAGTAACCCCCCAAGCTGGGGAATAGTTCACCTGTGAGTATTACTGTTGCCTGTAGCACTGTGAGTAACCCCCCAAGCTGGGGAATAGTTCACCTGTGAGTATTACTGTTGCCCTGTAGCAGTGAGTAACCCCCCCAAGCTGGGGAATAGTTCACCTGTGAGTATTACTGGTGCCTGTAGCAGTGAGTAACCCCCCAAGCTGGGGAATAGTTCACCTGTGATTATTACTGGGGGTGCTGTAGCAGTGAGTAACCCCCCCAGTGGGGAATAGTTCACCTGTGAGTATTACTGGTGCCTGTAGCAGTGAGTAACCCCCCCAAGCTGGGGAATAGTTCACCTGTGAGTATTACTGGTGCCTGTAGCAGTGAGTAACCCCCCAAGCTGGGGAATAGTTCACCTGTGATTATTACTGGTGCCTGTAGCACTGTGAGTAACCCCCCAAGCTGGGGAATAGTCACCTGTGAGTATTACTGTGCCTGTAGCACTGTGAGTAACCCCCCCCAAGCTGGGGGAATAGTTCACCTGTGAGTATTACTGGTGCCTGTAGCACTGTGAGTAACCCCCCCAAGCTGGGGAATAGTTCACCTGTGAGTATTACTGGTGCCTGTAGCAGTGAGTAACCCCCCCCCCCCCAAGCTGGGGAATAGTTCACCTGTGAGTATTACTGTTGCCTGTAGCAGTGAGTAACCCCCCAAGCTGGGGAATAGTTCACCTGTGATTATTACTATTGCCTGTAGCACTGTGAGTAACCCCCCCCCCATGCTGGGGAATAGTTCACCTGTGAGTATTACTGGTGCCTGTAGCAGTGAGTAACCCCCCCCCCATGCTGGGAATAGTTCACCTGTGAGTATTACTGGTGCCTGTAGCAGTGAGTAACCCCCCCCCAAGCTGGGGAATAGTTCACCTGTGTTTATTACTATTGCCTGTAGCAGTGAGTAACCCCCCCCCATGCTGGGGAATAGTTCACCTGTGAGTATTACTGGTGCCTGTAGCAACTGTGAGTAACCCCCCAAGCTGGGAATAGTTCACCTGTGAGTATTACTGTTGCCCTGTAGCAGTGAGTAACCCCCCCCAAGCTGGGGAATAGTTCACCTGTGATTATTACTGGTGCCTGTAGCACTGTGAGTAACCCCCCCAAGCTGGGGAATAGTTCACCTGTGAGTATTACTGGTGCCTGTAGCACTGTGAGTAACCCCCCCAAGCTGGGGGAATAGTTCACCTGTGTTTATTACTATTGCCTGTAGCAGTGAGTAACCCCCCCAAGCTGGGGAATAGTTCACCTGTGATTATTACTGGTGCCTGTAGCAGTGAGTAACCCCCCCAAGCTGGGGAATAGTTCACCTGTGAGTATTACTGTTGCCTGTAGCAGTGAGTAACCCCCCCAAGCTGGGGAATAGTTCACCTGTGAGTATTACTGGTGCCTGTAGCAGTGAGTAACCCCCCAAGCTGGGGAATAGTTCACCTGTGAGTATTACTGGTGCCTGTAGCAGTGAGTAACCCCCCCCCCCCCCCCAAGCTGGGGAATAGTTCACCTGTGAGTATTACTGGTGCCTGTAGCAGTGAGTAACCCCCCAAGCTGGGGAATAGTTCACCTGTGAGTATTACTGTTGCCTGTAGCAGTGAGTAACCCCCCCAAGCTGGGGAATAGTTCACCTGTGAGTATTACTATTGCCTGTAGCAGTGAGTAACCCCCCCAAGCTGGGGAATAGTTCACCTGTGAGTATTACTGGTGCCTGTAGCACTGTGAGTAACCCTCCAAACTGGGGAATAGTTCACCTGTGAGTATTACTATTGCCTGTAGCACTGTGAGTAACCCCCCCAAGCTGGGGAATAGTTCACCTGTGAGTATTACTGGTGCCTGTAGCACTGTGAGTAACCCCCCCCCCCCAAGCTGGGGAATAGTTCACCTGTTAGTATTACTGTTGCCTGTAGCACTGTGAGTAACCCCCCAAGCTGGGGAAAAGTTCACCTGTGATTATTACTGTTGCCTGTAGCACTGTGAGTAACCCCCCCAAGCTGGGAATAGTTCACCTGTGAGTATTACTGTTGCCTGTAGCACTGTGAGTAACCCCCCAAGCTGGGGAATAGTTCACCTGTTAGTATTACTGGTGCCTGTAGCACTGTGAGTAACCCCCCCAAGCTGGGGAATAGTTCACCTGTGAGTATTACTGTTGCCTGTAGCACTGTGAGTAACCCCCCAAGCTGGGGAATAGTTCACCTGTGAGTATTACTGTTGCTGTAGCAGTGAGTAACCCCCCCAAGCTGGGGAATAGTTCACCTGTGAGTATTACTGGTGCCTGTAGCAGTGAGTAACCCCCCCAAGCTGGGGAATAGTTCACCTGTGAGTATTACTGGTGCCTGTAGCAGTGAGTAACCCCCCAAGCTGGGGAATAGTTCACCTGTGAGTATTACTATTGCCTGTAGCACTGTGAGTAACCCCCCCAAGCTGGGGAATAGTTCACCTGTGATTATTACTGGTGCCTGTAGCACTGTGAGTAACCCCCCCCAAGCTGGGGAATAGTTCACCTGTGAGTATTACTGTGCCTGTAGCAGTGAGTAACCCCCCCAAGCTGGGGAATAGTTCACCTGTGAGTATTACTGTTGCCTGTAGCAGTGAGTACCCCCCCAAGCTGGGGGAATAGTTCACCTGTGAGTATTACTGGTGCCTGTAGCAGTGAGTAACCCCCCAAGCTGGGGAATAGTTCACCTGTGATTATTACTGTGCCTGTAGCACTGTGAGTAACCCCCCAAGCTGGGGAATAGTTCACCTGTGATTATTACTGGTGCCTGTAGCACTGTGAGTAACCCCCCAAGCTGGGGAATAGTTCACACCTGTGTTTATTACTATTGCCTGTAGCAGTGAGTAACCCCCCCAAGCTGGGGAATAGTTCACCTGTGATTATTACTGGTGCCTGTAGCAGTGAGTAACCCCCCCCAAGCTGGGGAATAGTTCACCTGTGAGTATTACTGTGCCTGTAGCAGTGAGTAACCCCCCAAGCTGGGGAATAGTTCACCTGTGAGTATTACTGGTGCCTGTAGCAGTGAGTAACCCCCCAAGCTGGGGAATAGTTCACCTGTGAGTATTACTGGTGCCTGTAGCAGTGAGTAACCCCCCCCCCCCCCCCAAGCTGGGGAATAGTTCACCTGTGAGTATTACTGGTGCCTGTAGCAGTGAGTAACCCCCCCAAGCTGGGGAATAGTTCACCTGTGAGTATTACTGTTGCCTGTAGCAGTGAGTAACCCCCCCCAAGCTGGGGAATAGTTCACCTGTGAGTATTACTATTGCCTGTAGCAGTGAGTAACCCCCCCAAGCTGGGGAATAGTTCACCTGTGAGTATTACTGGTGCCTGTAGCACTGTGAGTAACCCTCCAAACTGGGGAATAGTTCACCTGTGAGTATTACTATTGCCTGTAGCACTGTGAGTAACCCCCCCAAGCTGGGGAATAGTTCACCTGTGAGTATTACTGGTGCCTGTAGCACTGTGAGTAACCCCCCCCCCCCAAGCTGGGGAATAGTTCACCTGTTAGTATTACTGTTGCCTGTAGCACTGTGAGTAACCCCCCCAAGCTGGGGAATAGTTCACCTGTGAGTATTACTGTTGCCTGTAGCAGTGAGTAACCCCCCCAAGCTGGGGAATAGTTCACCTGTGAGTATTACTGTTGCCTGTAGCACTGTGAGTAACCCCCCCAAGCTGGGGAATAGTTTCACCTGTTAGTATTACTGGTGCCTGTAGCACTGTGAGTAACCCCCCCAAGCTGGGGAATAGTTCACCTGTGAGTATTACTGTTGCCTGTAGCACTGTGAGTAACCCCCCCAAGCTGGGGAATAGTTCACCTGTGAGTATTTACTGTTGCCTGTAGCACTGTGAGTAACCCCCCCAAGCTGGGAATAGTTCACCTGTGAGTTATTACTGTTGCCTGTAGCATGTGAGTAACCCCCCAAGCTGGGGAATAGTTCACCTGTGAGTATTACTGTTGCCTGTAGCAGTGAGTAACCCCCCCAAGCTGGGGAATAGTTCACCTGTGAGTATTACTGGTGCCCTGTAGCAGTGAGTAACCCCCCCCAAGCTGGGGGAATAGTTCACCTGTGAGTATTACTGGTGCCTGTAGCAGTGAGTAACCCCCCAAGCTGGGGAATAGTTCACCTGTGAGTATTACTATTGCCTGTAGCACTGTGAGTAACCCCCCAAGCTGGGGAATAGTTCACCTGTGATTATTACTGGTGCCTGTAGCACTGTGAGTAACCCCCCCCAAGCTGGGGAATAGTTCACCTGTGAGTATTACTGTGCCTGTAGCAGTGAGTAACCCCCCAAGCTGGGGAATAGTTCACCTGTGAGTATTACTGTTGCCTGTAGCAGTGAGTAACCCCCCAAGCTGGGGAATAGTTCACCTGTGAGTATTACTGGTGCCTGTAGCAGTGAGTAACCCCCCAAGCTGGGGAATAGTTCACCTGTGAGTATTACTGTTGCCTGTAGCAGTGAGTAACCCCCCCAAGCTGGGGAATAGTTCACCTGTGAGTATTACTGGTGCCTGTAGCAGTGAGTAACCCCCCAAGCTGGGGAATAGTTCACCTGTGAGTATTACTGTTGCCTGTAGCAGTGAGTAACCCCCCCAAGCTGGGGAATAGTTCACCTGTGAGTATTACTGGTGCTGTAGCACTGTGAGTAACCCCCCCCAAGCTGGGGAATAGTTCACCTGTGAGTATTACTGTTGCCTGTAGCAGTGAGTAACCCCCCAAGCTGGGGAATAGTTCACCTGTGAGTATTACTGGTGCCTGTAGCAGTGAGTAACCCCCCCCAAGCTGGGGGAATAGTTCACCTGTGATTATTACTGGTGCCTGTAGCAGTGAGTAACCCCCCAAGCTGGGGAATAGTTCACCTGTGAGTATTACTGGTGCCTGTAGCAGTGAGTAACCCCCCCAAGCTGGGGAATAGTTCACCTGTGAGTATTACTGGTGCCTGTAGCAGTGAGTAACCCCCCCAAGCTGGGGAATAGTTCACCTGTGAGTATTACTGTTGCCTGTAGCAGTGAGTAACCCCCCCAGCTGGGGAATAGTTCACCTGTGAGTATTACTGTTGCCTGTAGCACTGTGAGTAACCCCCCCAAGCTGGGGAATAGTTCACCTGTGAGTATTACTGTTGCCTGTAGCACTGTGAGTAACCCCCCAAGCTGGGGAATAGTTCACCTGTGAGTATTACTGTTGCCTGTAGCAGTGAGTAACCCCCCCAAGCTGGGGAATAGTTCACCTGTGAGTATTACTGTTGCCTGTAGCACTGTGAGTAACCCCCCCAAGCTGGGGAATAGTTCACCTGTTAGTATTACTGTTGCCTGTAGCACTGTGAGTAACCCCCCCAAGCTGGGGAATAGTTCACCTGTGAGTATTACTGGTGCCTGTAGCAGTGAGTAACCCCCCCAAGCTGGGGGAATAGTTCACCTGTGATTATTACTGGTGCCTGTAGCAGTGAGTAACCCCCAAGCTGGGGAATAGTTCACCTGTGAGTATTACTGGTGCCTGTAGCAGTGAGTAACCCCCCCAAGCTGGGGAATAGTTCACCTGTGAGTATTACTGTTGCCTGTAGCAGTGAGTAACCCCCCCAAGCTGGGGAATAGTTCACCTGTGAGTATTACTGTTGCCTGTAGCAGTGAGTAACCCCCCCAAGCTGGGAATAGTTCACCTGTGAGTATTACTGGTGCCTGTAGCAGTGAGTAACCCCCCAAGCTGGGGAATAGTTCACCTGTGATTATTACTGGTGCCTGTAGCACTGTGAGTAACCCCCCCAAGCTGGGGAATAGTTCACCTGTGTTATTACTATTGCCTGTAGCAGTGAGTAACCCCCCCCCCAAGCTGGGGAATAGTTCACCTGTGAGTATTACTGTTGCCTGTAGCAGTGAGTAACCCCCCCAAGCTGGGGAATAGTTCACCTGTGAGTATTACTGTTGCTGTAGCAGTGAGTAACCCCCCCAAGCTGGGGAATAGTTCACCTGTGAGTATTACTGTTGCCTGTAGGCAGTGAGTAACCCCCCAAGCTGGGGAATAGTTCACCTGTGAGTATTACTGGTGCCTGTAGCACTGTGAGTAACCCCCCCAAGCTGGGGAATAGTTCACCTGTGAGTATTACTGGTGCCTGTAGCAGTGAGTAACCCCCCAAGCTGGGGAATAGTTCACCTGTGAGTATTACTGGTGCCTGTAGCACTGTGAGTAACCCCCCCAAGCTGGGGAATAGTTCACCTGTGATTATTACTGGTGCCTGTAGCACTGTGAGTAACCCCCCCAAGCTGGGAATAGTTCACCTGTGAGTATTACTGGTGCCTGTAGCAGTGAGTAACCCCCCCAAGCTGGGGAATAGTTCACCTGTGAGTATTACTATTGCCTGTAGCAGTGAGTAACCCCCCAAGCTGGGGAATAGTTCACCTGTGAGTATACTATTGCCTGTAGCAGTGAGTAACCCCCCCCCCAAGCTGGGGAATAGTTCACCTGTGAGTATTACTGGTGCCTGTAGCAGTGAGTAACCCCCCCAAGCTGGGGAATAGTTCACCTGTGAGTATTACTGTTGCCTGTAGCAGTGAGTAACCCCCCCAAGCTGGGGAATAGTTCACCTGTGAGTATTACTGGTGCCTGTAGCAGTGAGTAACCCCCCCAAGCTGGGGAATAGTTCACCTGTGAGTATTACTATTGCCTGTAGCAGTGAGTAACCCCCCCAAGCTGGGGAATAGTTCACCTGTGAGTATTACTGGTGCCTGTAGCAGTGAGTAACCCCCCCAAGCTGGGGAATAGTTCACCTGTGAGTATTACTGTTGGCCTGTAGCAGTGAGTAACCCCCCCAAGCTGGGGAATAGTTCACCTGTGAGTATTACTATTGCCTGTAGCAGTGAGTAACCCCCCCAAGCTGGGGAATAGTTCACCTGTGAGTATTACTATTGCCTGTAGCAGTGAGTAACCCCCCCAAGCTGGGGAATAGTTCACCTGTGAGTATTACTGGTGCCTGTAGCACTGTGAGTAACCCCCCCCAAGCTGGGGAATAGTTCACCTGTGAGTATTACTATTGCCTGTAGCAGTGAGTAACCCCCCCAAGCTGGGGAATAGTTCACCTGTGAGTATTACTGTTGCCTGTAGCACTGTGAGTAACCCCCCAAGCTGGGGAATAGTTCACCTGTGAGTATTACTGTTGCCTGTAGCAGTGAGTAACCCCCCCAAGCTGGGGAATAGTTCACCTGTGAGTATTACTGGTGCCTGTAGCAGTGAGTAACCCCCCCAAGCTGGGGAATAGTTCACCTGTGATTATTACTGGTGCCTGTAGCAGTGAGTAACCCCCCCAAGCTGGGGAATAGTTCACCTGTGAGTATTACTGGTGCCTGTAGCAGTGAGTAACCCCCCCAAGCTGGGGAATAGTTCACCTGTGAGTATTACTGGTGCCTGTAGCAGTGAGTAACCCCCCCAAGCTGGGAATAGTTCACCTGTGATTATTACTGGTGCCTGTAGCACTGTGAGTAACCCCCCCAAGCTGGGGAATAGTCACCTGTGAGTATTACTGGTGCCTGTAGCACTGTGAGTAACCCCCCCCCAAGCTGGGGAATAGTTCACCTGTGAGTATTACTGGTGCCTGTAGCACTGTGAGTAACCCCCCCAAGCTGGGGAATAGTTCACCTGTGAGTATTACTGGTGCCTGTAGCAGTGAGTAACCCCCCCCCCCCAAGCTGGGGAATAGTTCACCTGTGAGTATTACTGTTGCCTGTAGCAGTGAGTAACCCCCCCAAGCTGGGGAATAGTTCACCTGTGATTATTACTATTGCCTGTAGCAGTGAGTAACCCCCCCCCATGCTGGGGAATAGTTCACCTGTGAGTATTACTGGTGCCTGTAGCAGTGAGTAACCCCCCCCCCAAGCTGGGGAATAGTTCACCTGTGTTTATTACTATTGCCTGTAGCAGTGAGTAACCCCCCCCCCATGCTGGGGAATAGTTCACCTGTGAGTATTACTGGTGCCTGTAGCACTGTGAGTAACCCCCCCAAGCTGGGGAATAGTTCACCTGTGAGTATTACTGTTGCCTGTAGCAGTGAGTAACCCCCCCAAGCTGGGGAATAGTTCACCTGTGATTATTACTGGTGCCTGTAGCACTGTGAGTAACCCCCCCCAAGCTGGGGAATAGTTCACCTGTGAGTATTACTGGTGCCTGTAGCACTGTGAGTAACCCCCCCCAAGCTGGGGAATAGTTCACCTGTGTTTATTACTATTGCCTGTAGCAGTGAGTAACCCCCCCAAGCTGGGGAATAGTTCACCTGTGATTATTACTGGTGCCTGTAGCAGTGAGTAACCCCCCCAAGCTGGGGAATAGTTCACCTGTGAGTATTACTGTTGCCTGTAGCAGTGAGTAACCCCCCCAAGCTGGGGAATAGTTCACCTGTGAGTATTACTGGTGCCTGTAGCAGTGAGTAACCCCCCCAAGCTGGGAATAGTTCACCTGTGAGTATTACTGGTGGCCTGTAGCAGTGAGTAACCCCCCCCCCCCCCCCCCAAGCTGGGGAATAGTTCACCTGTGAGTATTACTGGTGCCTGTAGCAGTGAGTAACCCCCCCAAGCTGGGGAATAGTTCACCTGTGAGTATTACTGTTGCCTGTAGCAGTGAGTAACCCCCCCAAGCTGGGAATAGTTCACCTGTGAGTATTACTATTGCCTGTAGCAGTGAGTAACCCCCCCAAGCTGCGGGAATAGTTCACCTGTGAGTATTACTGGTGCCTGTAGCACTGTGAGTAACCCTCCAAACTGGGGAATAGTTCACCTGTGAGTATTACTATTGCCTGTAGCACTGTGAGTAACCCCCCCAAGCTGGGAATAGTTCACCTGTGAGTATTTACTGGTGCCTGTAGCACTGTGAGTAACCCCCCCCCCCCAAGCTGGGGAATAGTTCACCTGTTAGTATTACTGTTGCCTGTAGCACTGTGAGTAACCCCCCCAAGCTGGGGAAAAAGTTCACCTGTGATTATTACTGTTGCCTGTAGCACTGTGAGTAACCCCCCCAAGCTGGGGAATAGTTCACCTGTGAGTATTACTGTTGCCTGTAGCACTGTGAGTAACCCCCCCAAGCTGGGGAATAGTTCACCTGTGAGTATTACTGTTGCCTGTAGCACTGTGAGTAACCCCCCCAAGCTGGGGAATAGTTCACCTGGAGTATTACTGTTGCCTGTAGCAGTGAAGTAACCCCCCCAAGCTGGGGAATAGTTCACCTGTGAGTATTACTGGTGCCTGTAGCAGTGAGTAACCCCCCCAAGCTGGGGAATAGTTCACCTGTGAGTATTACTGGTGCCTGTAGCAGTGAGTAACCCCCCCAAGCTGGGGAATAGTTCACCTGTGAGTATTACTATTGCCTGTAGCACTGCGAGTAACCCCCCCAAGCTGGGGAATAGTTCACCTGTGATTATTACTGGTGCCTGTAGCCACTGTGAGTAACCCCCCCAAGCTGGGGAATAGTTCACCTGTGAGTATTACTGGTGCCTGTAGCAGTGAGTAACCCCCCCCAAGCTGGGGAATAGTTCACCTGTGAGTATTACTGTTGCCTGTAGCAGTGACAGTAACCCCCCAAGCTGGGGAATAGTTCACCTGTGAGTATTACTGGTGCCTGTAGCAGTGAGTAACCCCCCCAAGCTGGGGAAATAGTTCACCTGTGATTATTACTGGTGCCTGTAGCACTGTGAGTAACCCCCCCAAAGCTGGGGAATAGTTTCACCTGTGATTATTACTGGTGCCTGTAGCACTGTGAGTAACCCCCCCAAGCTGGGAATAGTTCACCTGTGTTTATTACTATTGCCTGTAGCAGTGAGTAACCCCCCCAAGCTGGGGAATAGTTCACCTGTGATTATTACTGGTGCCCTGTAGCAGTGAGTAACCCCCCAAGCTGGGAATAGTTCACCTGTGAGTATTACTGTTGCCTGTAGCAGTGAGTAACCCCCCCAAGCTGGGAATAGTTCACCTGTGAGTATTACTGGTGCCTGTAGCAGTGAGTAACCCCCCCAAGCTGGGGAATAGTTCACCTGTGAGTATTACTGGTGCCTGTAGCAGTGAGTAACCCCCCCCCCCCCCCCCAAGCTGGGGAATAGTTCACCTGTGAGTATTACTGGTGCCTGTAGCAGTGAGTAACCCCCCAAGCTGGGGAATAGTTCACCTGTGAGTATTACTGTTGCCTGTAGCAGTGAGTAACCCCCCCAAGCTGGGGAATAGTTCACCTGTGAGTATTACTATTGCCTGTAGCAGTGAGTACCCCCCCAAGCTGGGGAATAGTTCACCTGTGAGTATTACTGGTGCCTGTAGCACTGTGAGTAACCCTCCAACTGGGGAATAGTTCACCTGTGAGTATTACTATTGCCTGTAGCACTGTGAGTAACCCCCCCAAGCTGGGGAATAGTTCACCTGTGAGTATTACTGGTGCCTGTAGCACTGTGAGTAACCCCCCCCCCCCCAAGCTGGGGAATAGTTCACCTGTTAGTATTACTGTTGCCTGTAGCACTGTGAGTAACCCCCCCAAGCTGGGGGAATAGTTCACCTGTGAGTATTACTGTTGCCTGTAGCAGTGAGTAACCCCCCCAAGCTGGGGAATAGTTCACCTGTGAGTATTACTGTTGCCTGTAGCACTGTGAGTAACCCCCCCAAGCTGGGGAATAGTTCACCTGTTAGTATTACTGGTGCCTGTAGCACTGTGAGTAACCCCCCCAAGCTGGGGAATAGTTCACCTGTGAGTATTACTGTTGCCTGTAGCACTGTGAGTAACCCCCCCAAGCTGGGGAATAGTTCACCTGTGAGTATTACTGTTGCCTGTAGCACTGTGAGTAACCCCCCCAAGCTGGGGAATAGTTCACCTGTGAGTATTACTGTTGCCTGTAGCACTGTGAGTACCCCCCCCAAGCTGGGGAATAGTTCACCTGTGAGTATTACTGTTGCCTGTAGCAGTGAGTAACCCCCCCAAGCTGGGGAATAGTTCACCTGTGAGTATTACTGGTGCCTGTAGCAGTGAGTAACCCCCCCAAAGCTGGGGAATAGTTCACCTGTGAGTATTACTGGTGCCTGTAGCAGTGAGTAACCCCCCCAAGCTGGGGAATAGTTCACCTGTGAGTATTACTATTGCCTGTAGCACTGTGAGTAACCCCCCCAAGCTGGGGAATAGTTCACCTGTGATTATTACTGGTGCCTGTAGCACTGTGAGTAACCCCCCCAAGCTGGGGAATAGTTCACCTGTGAGTATTACTGGTGCCTGTAGCAGTGAGTAACCCCCCCAAGCTGGGGAATAGTTCACCTGTGAGTATTACTGTTGCCTGTAGCAGTGAGTAACCCCCCCAAGCTGGGGAATAGTTCACCTGTGAGTATTACTGGTGCCTGTAGCAGTGAGTAACCCCCCCAAGCTGGGGAATAGTTCACCTGTGAGTATTACTGTTGCCTGTAGCAGTGAGTAACCCCCCCAAGCTGGGGAATAGTTCCACCTGTGAGTATTACTGGTGCCTGTAGCAGTGAGTAACCCCCCCAAGCTGGGGAATAGTTCACCTGTGAGTATTACTGTTGCCTGTAGCAGTGAGTAACCCCCCCAAGCTGGGGAATAGTTCACCTGTGAGTATTACTGGTGCCTGTAGCACTGTGAGTAACCCCCCCCAAGCTGGGGGAATAGTTCACCTGTGAGTATTACTGTTGCCTGTAGGCAGTGAGTAACCCCCCCAAGGCTGGGGAAATAGTTCACCTGTGAGTATTACTGGGTGCCTGTAGCAGTGAGTAACCCCCCCAAGCTGGGGAATAGTTCACCTGTGATTATTACTGGTGCCTGTAGCAGTGAGTAACCCCCCCCAAGCTGGGGAATAGTTCACCTGTGAGTATTACTGGTGCCTGTAGCAGTGAGTAACCCCCCCAAGCTGGGGAATAGTTCACCTGTGAGTATTACTGGTGCCTGTAGCAGTGAGTAACCCCCCCAAGCTGGGGAATAGTTCACCTGTGAGTATTACTGTTGCCTGTAGCAGTGAGTAACCCCCCCAAGCTGGGGAATAGTTCACCTGTGAGTATTACTGTTGCCTGTAGCACTGTGAGTAACCCCCCCAAGCTGGGGAATAGTTCACCTGTGAGTATTACTGTTGCCTGTAGCACTGTGAGTAACCCCCCCAAGCTGGGGAATAGTTCACGCTGTGAGTATTACTGTTGCCTGTAGCAGTGAGTAACCCCCCCAAGCTGGGGAATAGTTCACCTGTGAGTATTACTGTTGCCTGTAGCACTGTGAGTAACCCCCCAAGCTGGGGAATAGTTCACCTGTTAGTATTACTGTTGCCTGTAGCACTGTGAGTAACCCCCCCAAGCTGGGGAATAGTTCACCTGTGAGTATTACTGGTGCCTGTAGCAGTGAGTAACCCCCCCAAGCTGGGGAATAGTTTCACCTGTGAGTATTACTGGTGCCTGTAGCACTGTGAGTAACCCCCCCAAGCTGGGGAATAGTTCACCTGTTAGTATTACTGTTGCCTGTAGCAGTGAGTAACCCCCCCAAGCTGGGGAATAGTTCACCTGTGAGTATTACTGGTGCCTGTAGCAGTGAGTAACCCCCCCAAGCTGGGGAATAGTTCACCTGTGAGTATTACTGGTGCCTGTAGCAGTGAGTAACCCCCCCAAGCTGGGGAATAGTTCACCTGTGAGTATTACTATTGCCTGTAGCACTGTGAGTAACCCCCCCAAGCTGGGGAATAGTTCACCTGTGATTATTACTGGTGCCTGTAGCAGTGAGTAACCCCCCCAAGCTGGGGAATAGTTCACCTGTGAGTATTACTATTGCCTGTAGCACTGTGAGTAACCCCCCCAAGCTGGGGAATAGTTCACCTGTGAGTATTACTGTTGCCTGTAGCAGTGAGTAACCCCCCCAAGCTGGGGAATAGTTCACCTGTGAGTATTACTGGTGCCTGTAAGCACTGTGAGTAACCCCCCCCAAGCTGGGGAATAGTTCACCTGTGAGTATTACTGGTGCCTGTAGCAGTGAGTAACCCCCCAAGCTGGGGAATAGTTCACCTGTGAGTATTACTGGTGCCTGTAGCAGTGAGTAACCCCCCCAAGCTGGGGAAATAGTTCACCTGTGAGTATTACTGGTGCCTGTAGCACTGTGAGTAACCCCCCCCCCCAAGCTGGGGAATAGTTCACCTGTGAGTATTACTGTTGCCTGTAGCAGTGAGTAACCCCCCCAAGCTGGGGAATAGTTCACCTGTGATTATTACTGGTGCCTGTAGCAGTGAGTAACCCCCCCCAAGCTGGGGAATAGTTCACCTGTGATTATTACTGGTGCCTGTAGCAGTGAGTAACCCCCCAAGCTGGGGAATAGTTCACCTGTGAGTATTACTGGTGCCTGTAGCAGTGAGTAACCCCCCCAAGCTGGGGAATAGTTCACCTGTGAGTATTACTGGTGCCTGTAGCAGTGAGTAACCCCCCCAAGCTGGGAATAGTTCACCTGTGAGTATTACTGGTGCCTGTAGCAGTGAGTAACCCCCCAAGCTGGGGAATAGTTCACCTGTGAGTATTACTGTTGCCTGTAGCAGTGAGTAACCCCCCCAAGCTGGGGAATAGTTCACCTGTGAGTATTACTGGTGCCTGTAGCAGTGAGTAACCCCCCCAAGCTGGGGAATAGTTCACCTGTGAGTATTACTGGTGCCTGTAGCACTGTGAGTAACCCTCCAAACTGGGAATAGTTCACCTGTGAGTATTACTATTGCCTGTAGCACTGTGAGTAACCCCCCCAAGCTGGGGAATAGTTCACCTGTGAGTATTACTGGTGCCTGTAGCACTGTGAGTAACCCCCCCCCCAAGCTGGGAATAGTTCACCTGTGAGTATTACTGGTGCCTGTAGCAGTGAGTAACCCCCCCAAGCTGGGGAATAGTTCACCTGTGAGTATTACTGTTGCCTGTAGCACTGTGAGTAACCCCCCAAGCTGGGGAATAGTTCACCTGTGAGTATTACTGTTGCCTGTAGCACTGTGAGTAACCCCCCCAAGCTGGGGAATAGTTCACCTGTGAGTATTACTGTTGCCTGTAGCAGTGAGTAACCCCCCCAAGCTGGGGAATAGTTCACCTGTGAGTATTACTGTTGCCTGTAGCAGTGAGTAACCCCCCCAAGCTGGGGAATAGTTCACCTGTGAGTATTACTGTTGCCTGTAGCACTGTGAGTATCCCCCCCAAGCTGGGGAATAGTTCACCTGTGAGTATTACTGTTGCCTGTAGCACTGTGAGTAACCCCCCCCAAGCTGGGGAATAGTTCACCTGTGATTATTACTGGTGCCTGTAGCAGTGAGTAACCCCCCAAGCTGGGGAATAGTTCCACCTGTGAGTATTACTGGTGCCTGTAGCACTGTGAGTAACCCCCCAAGCTGGGGGAATAGTTTCACCTGTGAGTATTACTGTTGCCTGTAGCAGTGAGTAACCCCCCAAGCTGGGGAATAGTTCACCTGTTAGTATTACTGTTGCCTGTAGCACTGTGAGTAACCCCCCCAAGCTGGGGAATAGTTCACCTGTGAGTATTACTGTTGCCTGTAGCACTGTGAGTAACCCCCCCAAGCTGGGGAATAGTTCACCTGTGAGTATTACTGTTGCCTGTAGCAGTGAGTAAACCCCCCCAAGCTGGGGAATAGTTCACCTGTGAGTATTACTGTTGCCTGTAGCACTGTGAGTAACCCCCCCAAGCTGGGGAATAGTTCACCTGTTAGTATTACTGTTGCCTGTAGCACTGTGAGTAACCCCCCCAAGCTGGGGAATAGTTCACCTGTGAGTATTACTGGTGCCTGTAGCAGTGAGTAACCCCCCCAAGCTGGGGAATAGTTCACCCTGTGAGTATTACTGGTGCCTGTAGCACTGTGAGTAACCCCCCCAAGCTGGGGAATAGTTCACCTGTTAGTATTACTGTTGCCTGTAGCAGTGAGTAACCCCCCCAAGCTGGGGAATAGTTCACCTGTGAGTATTACTGGTGCCTGTAGCAGTGAGTAACCCCCCCAAGCTGGGGAATAGTTCACCTGTGAGTATTACTGGTGCCTGTAGCAGTGAGTAACCCCCCCAAGCTGGGGAATAGTTCACCTGTGAGTATTACTATTGCCTGTAGCACTGTGAGTAACCCCCGCCAAGCTGGGGAATAGTTCACCTGTGATTATTACTGGTGCCTGTAGCAGTGAGTAACCCCCCAAGCTGGGGAATAGTTCACCTGTGAGTATTACTATTGCCTGTAGCACTGTGAGTAACCCCCCAAGCTGGGGAATAGTTCACCTGTGAGTATTACTGTTGCCTGTAGCAGTGAGTAACCCCCCCAAGCTGGGGAATAGTTCACCTGTGAGTATTACTGGTGCCTGTAGCACTGTGAGTAACCCCCCCAAGCTGGGGAATAGTTCACGCTGTGAAGTATTACTGGTGCCTGTAGCAGTGAGTAACCCCCCAAGCTGGGGAATAGTTCACCTGTGAGTATTACTGGTGCCTGTAGCAGTGAAGTAACCCCCCCAAGCTGGGAATAGTTCACCTGTGAGTATTACTGGTGCCTGTAGCACTGTGAGTAACCCCCCCCCCAAGCTGGGGAATAGTTCACCTGTGAGTATTACTGTTGCCTGTAGCAGTGAGTAACCCCCCCAAGCTGGGAATAGTTCACCTGTGATTATTACTGGTGCCTGTAGCAGTGAGTAACCCCCCCCAAGCTGGGGAATAGTTCACCTGTGATTATTACTGGTGCCTGTAGCAGTGAGTAACCCCCCAAGCTGGGGAATAGTTCACCTGTGAGTATTACTGGTGCCTGTAGCAGTGAGTAACCCCCCCAAGCTGGGGAATAGTTCACCTGTGAGTATTACTGGTGCCTGTAGCAGTGAGTAACCCCCCCAAGCTGGGGAATAGTTCACCTGTGAGTATTACTGGTGCCTGTAGCAGTGAGTAACCCCCCCAAGCTGGGGAATAGTTCACCTGTGAGTATTACTGTTGCCTGTAGCAGTGAGTAACCCCCCCAAGCTGGGGAATAGTTCACCTGTGAGTATTACTGGTGCCTGTAGCAGTGAGTAACCCCCCCAAGCTGGGGAATAGTTCACCTGTGAGTATTACTGGTGCCTGTAGCACTGTGAGTAACCCTCCAAACTGGGGAATAGTTCACCTGTGAGTATTACTATTGCCTGTAGCACTGTGAGTAACCCCCCCAAGCTGGGAATAGTTCACCTGTGAGTATTACTGGTGCCTGTAGCACTGTGAGTAACCCCCCCCAAGCTGGGGAATAGTTCACCTGTGAGTATTACTGGTGCCTGTAGCAGTGAGTAACCCCCCCAAGCTGGGGAATAGTTCACCTGTGAGTATTACTGTTGCCTGTAGCACTGTGAGTAACCCCCCCAAGCTGGGGAATAGTTCACCTGTGAGTATTACTGTTGCCTGTAGCACTGTGAGTAACCCCCCCAAGCTGGGGAATAGTTCACCTGTGAGTATTACTGTTGCCTGTAGCAGTGAGTAACCCCCCCAAGCTGGGGAATAGTTCACCTGTGAGTATTACTGTTGCCTGTAGCAGTGAGTAACCCCCCAAGCTGGGGAATAGTTCACCTGTGAGTATTACTGTTGCCTGTAGCACTGTGAGTATCCCCCCCAAGCTGGGGAATAGTTCACCTGTGAGTATTACTGTTGCCTGTAGCACTGTGAGTAACCCCCCCAAGCTGGGGAATAGTTCACCTGTGATTATTACTGGTGCCTGTAGCACTGTGAGTAACCCCCCAAGCTGGGGAATAGTTCACCTGTGAGTATTACTGTTGCCTGTAGCAGTGAGTAACCCCCCCAAGCTGGGGAATAGTTCACCTGTGAGTATTACTGTTGCCTGTAGCAGTGAGTAACCCCCCCAAGCTGGGGAATAGTTCACCTGTTAGTATTACTGGTGCCTGTAGCAGTGAGTAACCCCCCCAAGCTGGGGAATAGTTCACCTGTGATTATTACTGGTGCCTGTAGCAGTGAGTAACCCCCCCCCAAGCTGGGGAATAGTTCACCTGTGAGTATTACTGGTGCCTGTAGCACTGTGAGTAACCCCCCCAAGCTGGGGAATAGTTCACCTGTGAGTATTACTGTTGCCTGTAGCAGTGAGTAACCCCCCCAAGCTGGGGAATAGTTCACCTGTGAGTATTACTGGTGCCTGTAGCAGTGAGTAACCCCCATTTGCCCATTAAGCATATGGCCACTAACACCAGAAACTCCTTACGAGTGCAGGGGGCATAGCACTTGGTACCAACATTTTTTTCAGAAAATACCTGCATTCACCCACTTGCAAAGCTCCCACTTTCATCTTTCTGTGCCGTTTTGTCGGCAATGTGCGGTGGTGCAAAGAATCTGAAAACACATAGGGTTGCCCCCTATCTTACCAACCAGGGCGGGGGTGGGTCTACAAGGGGGTGGGACTTTGATGTCAGGGTTACACTTGTAATACAGCCCCTGGCCCTGGCTGGTATTTTACCAACTAGGCTAGTGAAATACAGGCCGGGCGGGGCAGGCAATGCAGGTACTTATGTGTCAGCAGCATAAAATCTGTGCTCCATGTTATATAAAGGGTTAAAGCATTAGTACATGAAATACTGGTTAGAAAGTGAGTATGTGACTCATTTATAAAAAGGTGCAAAGTGCTGTTAATTAGAGGAAATGCAATGTGTTCTAATGTCAGTTATATGGGATTAGCAGTGCATTATCACCTCTTAGTGCTTCCAGTCTCTCCTCGGTGCATGTAATTACTGGATGGGATAGTTACACTGAGTGTGCAGAGCTAACACCTTGTTTTTATGCACTAACGTTTCCCCTAGGCCACACTGCTCTGTGGGTTCAGCGGCAGTACAGGACTTTTGCAAAGATTTCTGTACCCCCAATGCACCCAGACTGAATTGGCACAGGAGATACCTGGGACCCGGGAACAAGATATTACCATATATACTCAAGTATAAGCCGAGTTTTTCAGCACCAAAAATGTCTCGGCTTATACTCGCGTATATACGGTAATGAAGATGTCATTCCCCGTGGCTGTAGGTCTTGCGCTTCCACACAGGCGCGCTCGCACCTCCACCCTGTCACCCCATCACCATCCAAGTGTCTTGCGTTGGGTGAGGCACGCTCCACAGAGGTGCTCTCCACACAGGCGTGCTCGCACCGCCACCCTGTCTCCCCGTCGGCGTACAAGGGAGCGCGCATAGTGCCGGGTGAGGGTGGTTACGAGCGCTGAAGCGCGGGACCACAAAGTCTGCCTGTTCCGGATCCCGGTCCTGCAGGTACTGGATTACATGTGTCTGCAAGTGATATAAGTGTCTTGCGCCGACCAGATGCCTGATGCATGTCTGCCTTTCCAAGTTGTGTCTTTTCCAAGTTGTGCCTTTCCAAGTTGTGCCTTTTCCAAGTTGTGCCTTTCTAAGTTGTGCCTTTTTCAAGTTGTAAACAATGTAGTATAGACGGAGCACTGGCAACCTTATTTCTCAATAAAAAATCACTTTATTGGTTTCCTTAAAATCATCACAGTCCCATAACACAGCTTTTCCAAGTTGTGCCTTTTCCAAGTTGTGCCTTTCTAAGTTGTGCCTTTCCTAAGTTCACACATGCGAGTGTGCACTCGCTCCCATGTGTGCCTTCCTAAGTTGGGAGCGCACACGGCAGAAATCTAACAAGGAGTTTTAGTTGCACAGCTCTGAAGTCAAGTTGCACAGCTCTGAAGTCAATGGGAAGACAAGTTGCACAGCTCTGAAGTCAATGGGAAGCAGACTGTGGTGGACATCAGGTATTTTTTATGGCAGCTTCCTTAGCCTTCCCAAGCTTGCCTGACAGCTAAAAAAACTTAGCAGTAGCTGCTGCATTTCCCACCCTAGGCTTATACTCGAGTCAATACGTTTTTCCAGGTAAAATTAGGTACCTCGGCTTATATTCGGATCGGCTTATACTCAAGTATATACAGTAGTAACTTTTTTGTATAGCATTCTGCTTTAGAGCTGCATTGATTAATATTCACATAACTGCTGTGTGTCATAGGGCAACACTTTTTTTGCATCTATCAGAATGGGAAATAGCTGCATTTGCACTCACTGATGTCTGCAGTTTTTTCTCTAACAGAGATCAAAACAACTGTTTGCTGAAGTAATTCCTTTCCTGGGTAATTTTGCTCCCACAGTTCTTATTCATTGCAAAAAGGAAACTCTATAGACTCTGCATATACTAGCTGGATTCCAATTTAAAGGAACAGTAACACTAAAAAATGAAAGAGCTTTAAAGTAATAAAAATATAATGCACTGTTGCCCTGCACTGGTAAAACTGGTGTGTTTGCTACAGTAACACTACTATAATTTATATAAATAAGCTGCTGTGTAACCACGGGGGCAGCCATTCAAGCTGGAAAAAAGGAGAAAAGGCACAGGTTACATAGCAGATAACAGATAAGTTCTGTAGAATACAATAGTGTTTTATCTGTTATCTGCTGCCTTTTCTCCTTTGAATGGCTGCCCCCATGGCTACATAGCAGCTTATTTATATAAATTATAGCAGACTTTCTGAAGTAAACACACAACTTTTACCAGTGCAGGGCAGCAGCACATTATATTTTAGTTACTTTTATACACTTTCATTTTTTGTTGTTACTGTTCCTTTAAGGTACACGGCTGCCAATATTAAATGAATTGTGTAACAACAGTACCACCTGCTGGTCAGTTCCTGTAACTGTACATAGAAATAGGAGAGAGACAGGTTCAGAAGGAAAACAGAGAATTGTTCTAATGTTACTCTGCTTGGGAAAGAGATCAGAAACCTCTGAAGATCTGTCCCATCTCTTTCCTCAGCAGAGCAAGATCAGAACATTTCTGTTTCCCTTTCTGAATGTAACTCTCTCCTTCCTCTCCAACCATACAGTCACAGGAACTCACTGGCAATGCCAGCCGGGCCAGCTAGAAGCCCTCGGCAACCCTGCCAGCTATTTCTCTCCGCCCCAGCCCCCACGTGCTGATGGTGACGGTTGAGAGTGGAGAGATGAGGGAGCAGCAAGGAGCGGGCCGGGGGGGTATTGAACTGGAAGGTCTGAACTAGGAGTAGGCAGACGAGTTACCTACCTGGCACCCCCCAACTTTGCACCCTAGGCACTTGCCCCTTCTGCTTACCCCTAGTTCAGGCCCCTAACTGGCACTATTGTTACACAATGGATTATATTGGCAGTTAATTAAAAGTTCAATAGCTCTAAAACTAAAAATGTAAATTGCAAAAGTGCTTAGAAAAGCACCTTGAACAATTTCACATTTTTTTTGTTTTGTAAGGCTTACTTATCCTTTAACATATGGTTTGGGTTTCAAAAATAGAACAATAGAAATGCAGGGGTTCCATTTGCCATATCTGTCCCTTGGTCTAATACGTATAGCTGCATTAAGTAATCGGAAATCTGAGTTCTGACCTTTATTGTCGCTGGGCCCCAAGGGGCATTTTCAATAATCTAATGTTTGTTGCTTTTTTTGTGAATAATGGAATAAAAGTCCGGCACGTTGAGTCGGGAGAGATTAAGCAGAGAGTTCATTTCAGTTCAGCCACTGCAGCGATTCCTGATTGGAGCTCAGATACAGGGGTTTATAATCCAGCAGTTGATGTTATTGATTTGGTACCTTGACCCCAGCGCTGTGTTTCTAGGGACCGACGTTGTTAGGAGTGACAGGACTCACTAAGCAGCTAAACAACCGGACTCTCTGGTTGTGTCTGTGCTCCGATAGTGATGGAGGGCAGGATACACAGGGCTGTTTGCTTGTCCATCATTCCTGTTCTTTTCATTAAATCTGGAGCCGGTGTAAAGCGCAGCAACTGTACAGAGAGGGGATTTTATTTATTTAGGTTTATTTACCCTTATTCACAGGGGGCCTTCACTGTTTATTTGCTGAACTGCAATGTTATTCAATTGGAAAGCTGGAGATTTAAACGTACTACAGAGAGAAAAAGCAATAAGCAGTTTTAGGTCACACAGTGAGCAGCAAACGTGTGTAATTGGGTAACTCACAGTCAGGCACCAAGGTCCCCACGTGGCTCTCGGCCATCGTTACATTTGGATCCAAGCAGAAGATCCTTAATAGGAACCAAGTGCTGATTTTATTGTCGCAACTCACGACTGCGCACAGTACATCGGGGTAACTCCACCATTTTTGGAGGGGGTTTGGATTTCAGATTATCTTTACACGACAGGGGCAGGTACTGTCATCCTCCCTTCTCCCACCAATAAACACACCAGACACAGATTTTGGGATGCAAAGGCTTCACAACATTTATTGACATTTATTAGATGAAATACAGTATGCAATATATGTAGCAGCATAGCCTTATAACCAATTTCCTTTTTAGTATGTATACAGAACCACGAGGTGCCAGCCTACCAGCAACCTATTACATACCTCCCAACCATCCTGATATTTATAACACTGCCCGCTGTCCCGGATTCATTGTTAGATGTCCTGCTTCTCAGCATTGCCATTTAATTGATTGCTGTCCCTGCTCTGCCCCCCTGCTACCTCAAGCTCACAGGTTTACCTTGATGTTTAATTGTCCTGGGAGGAGAATTTGTAACAGGCAAGGGTCAACTATCTGCATTGGCGGGCATTCCACTCCTTGCTCCTGCTCACCGGGTCAGGGCCTGGGAGTGCGCTCTGTCTTTTATCAGGCAGAAGAGGCTGCTGTCTTTATTTGTGTGCTGGGCAGTTTCACCTAGTCCTCCCCTAACATTTATCTCTCACTCCTGGGAATCTCTGGCAGAGCACAGAATGCAGGAGAATAGACAGAGGTATCGCTGATCAGTTCATAAAATATAACAGACATTTAAAAGCGGCCCTTATAAGCTTGTTATAATATTATTAATATTGTTTTGCTTTCAACTGATTAAGAATGGAAGGAAATAACATAGATTTATTTACCACTGGAATTGGCTGTTTTTAACTTTGGAAAATGCACAGAACTGGTGGCATGTCTGAAGTTGATATGCCCTTTATCAGTTTAATGTAGTCTTACTGGCACCTTTGAAGTTAATATGTCCTTTATTCTTTTTATTTAGTGATTATACTGGCACAACTGGGGCATGTAAAGTGGATGTGGCATGTGGTGCATGGTCACAAAGCAGGCGTGGGCAAAAAATGTTGCCACACTACCCACGCCACATATTTTTGTCCCTCTTTCTCTTAATGAAATGTTGGGAGGTATGCTATTAGGCTAATGTCACCCCAGCCTGTTTGTTTATCCACCTGCAGGCGGAGAAACAGCTGATGGGGCAGATCCGCAACTGTCCACACTGTGTATTAACAGGAACTGTGTCAGCCTGTGTGCTCACACTTGGAGCAGATTTCGGCACAAAAACCCAAACCTTTGCCATTCATAGGTTCTCAGCCTCAGTCACCCCCAGGTTTGACCAGAAAAAAATACCCACAAAAAGGGAAAGCGCGTGGGACACTTGACTGGGCTGCCTACAATGCTGAAAGGAAGCAGGGATGCATTGCCCACACTCTATATTGTTTAGTGTAGAGTGGAAAAAGGGAAGGGATAAAGCAGCTGCCAGTCGTGCCCCTAATCCTACACTGGGCTACGGGGCATTGTCACACTTTTTTGGGGCTTCTTCAGGAGAGTGTCTGTAGTAAAGCTTTTGGTAATTGTCAAAAACTTACCTTTTTTAATGAAAGTTCTCAAGTCTAAAGGAGACTTCTTATTCCCCACTATCTGTTTATAGTGCCATCTAATGTACTTTTAAAGAGAGAACAACCCCAACCTTGGAAGTATTTTCTCATAACGTAATTCCTCCATCCCCTTTACCAGTTTAGTTGCAGTCTCTGCACTCTCTCCAGCTCATTAATATCCTTCTTAAGGACTGGAGCCCAAAACTGCACCGCATACTCAAGGTGAGGCCTTACCAGGGACCTATAAAGGGGCAAAATTATGTTCTCATCCCTTGAGTCAATGCCCTTTTTTATACAAGACAGCACTTTATTTGCTTTATTAGCCACTAAGTGACTCTGTTTAGACTTGCACAGTTTGTTATTCACAAAAAAAAACAATCCTTCTCAAATGAGGTGGCCCTAACACACTTTAAATTTTTCCTTATTTAATCAGTAATAATCTTTGTGGTACTGTATCAAAAGCTTTTGCAAAATATAAATAGATTGCATCCTCTGCCACCCCATTGTCCAGGCTTCTGTTCACCCCAAACAGAATTGTGATTTGCCACTGATGTCAGACTAACAAGCCTATAGTTTTCAGACTGAGAACGGGATCCCTTTTTGTATAATGGAACCACATTAGCGGTCTCTTTGCACCATGCCAGACCCCAAAGAATCTCATCTGGTCCTGGACCTTTATTTACCATCACAGGTTTTATCTCTTTTGAATTTCCCCCTGAATCTCTCATCCATCGGGTAAATTATAGAAATTTGGTCTATTAGTAAACAACTAAATTGCAGTTTAAATTCCAAGCACAAGAGCTTGGAGTATATATTGCCCTATATACTATTGCCTATACCATACTAACTATCCATTTCAAGGTGAACTTCCCCTTTAACAGTAATTTTTATAATGTTGCACGTGAAAGATCTGGGTTTTGTACATTTGTCCTATAATTTGATCAGCATTTCTCTCTCTTATACCTAAAGGCTAAAGCAATTACGAATTCCCTTGAGATATCCTTTCTCAGTGCTAGACATAAATTAGATTTGAGATTTGCCTTACTAAGCAGGGATAGGCTGAATGGAGATAGGAAGGTGCAGCCTATCACATGGAGGCCAAACAAGTAATACTGTTGTATACATATATATGGCAGTGATATATATAACAACTGAATAACCTGTTCTTTATCACAATGGCTCTTTTGATAGAAAGGCCAAAGGGAACCAGGCAAAGCTACCTGTACACCCAAGGCACTTGTGTTCCTGGCCGCCACCACCCCTTGCAAGGTTACAGTGATGCACAGAGCGACAGACACACTGGGCTGAAACTTTCCTTATCCAGGGCTAGTGCGGTATTTTGGTTCTGTGCCACCTCAGTGCGCCCCTTCGGCGCATGCGTAGTACCAAAAAGACATAACATGCAACTAGGTACCTCCCCCCAATGCTTCTAACAGCAAAAGGAGGGAGCTCCCAGTGTGGGCATAGTGTCCCTTAAGAGCATTTTTTGCACAAAATGGTATTGTTTCCCCCAACCAGTGTGTGGGCTCTATTAGCTTGCACTTCCAATGGGCTAAACTAATTCCTCTTTTTTCAAAATGTTTTTCCTTTTTCAATGTAATAATAAGACAGTTGCCTGTACTTAATGGTAACTAAGCAGCATAAAGCCATATTGGTGGCAAAACAATTTACAGCAAAATCCCTTACCTTAAATAACCCTGGTCATAAGCATTCCGGATAATAGATCCCATAACTGAATTGAGTGGGAAAATTGCAAAGTTTGTGTGACTTACTGTAGCTAATACTGACCTCTTGTGGTTGGATAGAGAATGTAAATGTTATCCGTGTTATCCGACCTAAACAGCACGAGACAGAGGTAAAAACAGCAGAATGCAAAGGGGTTATTATGGGTTGGTTTGATATAACGTGCGGAATTTGCAAATATTTTAGAAATGTTAGGAAGGCTGAGGATGGGATGCTGAGTTTTAGTACCATAACTGCTATTCCCTAGTTCTAGTGTTGATTTGCTGTTATCCTGCTATTTTATTACAATTATTAGTAGGATTTAGTTACCAAACAAAGTATACTAAACAGAACTGAACTAAAACCCCCCAGATACATTTTATGCAGTGGTTACTAAGGCCTACAGCCTCCAAAATTCTGCATGGTTAGTCAGTATCATGTTGGTAAAATGCATCATGGCAGCCACCAACACTACCAACACAACACACGGCCATAAAGGGATTTTAGGGACACTTCCAGCTCTGGAAGTCGCTTATTAGGCTCCTCTAATAAGAATAAAATCTGCAGCTGAAAGACTAAGAGCTGTAGGCCCACCTTTTGGCCAGGGACCCATTCATTGATTCATTTGTATTCTTTCTATTGTTTAAAATCTTTCCTCCTCTGTCTTCACATGTGCTTATTCTCCTCTGTGCTTATTCTACCTTCTGTGTCTAATATTCTGTAATTTTACTTGCTATCCGTTCTCCACTTGTATTTGTTCTCTCTTCTTCTTCTTTGGGTGCTTTCCATTCTTATCAGCCTTCTACACCCCTCACTTTTTGGCCTGCTTCTCCTGCCTATCCTAGCGAATGGTAGGTAGCCCAATGCTGGCCATCCAAGCCCAGGTATGAAGGGTGGGCAGCATTTGGCAAAATGTGACCATACTGCCAACCAACTGGGCATGTATTGTCAGTAAGGGGGCTGTTTAATCCTGTGATATTAGTGGATCAAGGATTATCGGTCCTGGTGAAGAATTTCTGTTAGTCAAAATGCAGTAAAGTAGAGCTGAAGGTATGGCCCCTCGTCCGTTATACTGGTTGCCTGTTTGGGGCAGTCAGTGTATTGCCACCTTAGGTTGATGTCGGTGTAGGGGCTGAATCTCAGCCACTGTTTTTCCACAGGCCAAGATTAGCCCTGTGTGGCATCAGCCTTAAATTGTAGATTGTAAGCTCTTTTGGGCAGGGCTCTCTTCACCTCTTGTATCGGTTATTGATTACTTTATATGTTACTCCTTGTAGATTGTAAGCTCTTTTGGGCAGGGCTCTCTTCACCTCTTCTATCAGTTATTGATTGCTTTATATGTTACTCTGTATGTCCATTGTATGAAACCCACTTATTGTACAGCGCTGCGGAATATGTTGGCGCTTTATAAATAAATGTTAATAATAACATTTCATACAATTATAAGCCCATTAGACCCATCCCTAACCACCATTTTTTTATAGAATCCTTTTACATATTCTGGATAACAACTTCTTAATGTGATGTGCAGAGTCCTTCTTCTGGCACCATGTTGCTTGCCATTGTGTGTCATCATAAAGTGCTCCATTCCAAGCTAAGCATGTGACTTTGAAGTTCAGACTTAAGGTGGCCATACACGGCAAGATCTCTTCCAGATAGGTGGGCTCCTAAGGTAGGCGATATTGGGCTAATTTTACCCTGGGATGGGCATAGGCACTATCGGACCGAAGACTGAATTAGTCGATACAGTCCCGGAAAATCAAACCTGCCCAATCTAGATCAGGGATGCTCATACATGGGCTGCAGAATTGGTCTAAAGGGTCCAAAACGACAACTAAAATCCGCCCGTGTATGGCCGCCTTTACTCCATGTGCTCCAATAGCTGACCTTAATGATTGTATGGTATTGTAAGTTATCAAAACAAGTGCAAAATAAATAAACGTTCAGTCCAAATATTAAGTCCTTATTTGTCAAACCAAAGTCCTTAGAAATTCCTTGAGAAAGTTCCTACCTTTTGGATATTGCAGTTATAGCTTGGGTGCAGCCCAGAGCAACAACTAGGAAGAAAAGTCTTGTACGCGTTTTTATTTATACAGTTCACCGACAATTTTTGTAATGTTGGAATATGGTAACTGTTATTTGGATTATATAAATTCATTTTATTTTACTGGCCCTTTGAATGTATGATGGTTGCGTGCCAGGCATGTCTCTGAGGAATTCCTACAAAATTCCTGCACTGCTCTGAACTGAAGGAAGTTCTTTGTCCTTGTTACTGACATGTAAGGGCCCTACACCCTCCCTATGTTACTGCCACTTTGCCCAGAATAAAAAGTGTTTGATGCTTCATAAAATTACATTCACATAGGGATAACATAGGTAACCTCCATACCGTTACATTCACATAGGGATAACATAGGGAACCTCCATACCGTTACATTCACATAGGGATAACATAGGGAACCTCCATACCGTTACATTTCCATAGGGATAACATAGGGAACCTCCATACCGTTACATTTCCATAGGGATAACATAGGGAACCTCCATACCGTTACATTCACATAGGGATAACATAGGGAACCTCCATACCGTTACATTCACATAGGGATAACATAGGGAACCTCCATACCGTTACATTCACATAGGGATAACATAGGGAACCTCCATACCGTTACATTTCCATAGGGATAACATAGGGAACCTACATACCGTTACATTTCCATAGGGATATTTCTTATAATATATTATCTATATTTTACTCCTGTAAACATTTTTCAAACCTTTTGGTGATGTCACTTCAGGTTTACAGCAACAGCAGTAGATTAAAATGTGGGTTCGGGTTGGGTCCAGGTTTAATAAACTGGTGACAAGGCACAACCTTGCATATAGTACTCAATCCAGTGTTGCAGCACTGCCTCTGTTCCATTTAGGGGTGGGGTGGGATGTCACTGGGCGGGGCAGTGGTATTGTGGGGGCGGGGCTATGATGTGGTGATTCGCCTAATGGCCGATTGCCACGTTAGTCTTAAAGAGTCCAGCCCAAACAGGTGGCAACCCTAGTTCCATGGGATGGCTAGATCTCTACTGTAATCAGGCCAAAAAATCCCCGCCAAACTCACTGCTTCCATTAGATCCCAGTAGGACGATATCCTTAGGGGACCTACAACGCATTTCCAGGAAGTCACTTTCGTATGATTGGTGCCTGCCAACTATTCCATGTTCAGAACATCCTCCCATTTGTTATTTTTAGGGCTTTATCCTACAATTTCAGTCTGAATGTTAGTTTTAGATCATTGCATTTAAACGTGAGACCAACATCCGAATGTTCATAGGAAGAAGACTAAAATCTCAACATGTATGGGCAGCTTATGTGGCAGGGCAAACTGACCTCCGCTCATAGGGGTTGATGCACTAAAGGGCGATAAAACGAGCGCTATTTATAGCACGCGTTAAAAATGTTATCGCTTCTTATTTTTTGCGACTTAACGCTTGATTCACTAAAAGGACAGGCGTCATAATTAAGACGCAATGTTCTTTGAGTTATTTAACTCGTGATGAGCATTTTTCCTGCGTTAATTCCCGCCACGTGCGTTATTTTCCGCTGCGCGCGATATATTTTGTCGCTTGCTATTTTAGCCCGCGATTTTACACACATACCGTAACCATTACTTTCGGAAACTACTGTTCTGAAAATTACCATTTCCCTGCAAACTGGAGGCTGCATCACTCTAGGGCCAACACATACTTACCGCCTGCCCCAAGTAGGTGTTAATATTCGCACAGACTAATGCGATATTTAGTGCGTTTAACGCTTCATATGTGTTTGTGAATCATGCGTTAGTATTATTTCTATGTGAGAATTAACGCAATACAAGGTAAATAACGCATTGCTTTTTTTTTGCGTTTTTTTTGCGCATGCGATGTCTTAATGCATGCGAAATGACTTTGATGAATCGGGACTTAATTATCACATGCTTTTTAACACAAAAAAGCTTGCGATAAGCCCTATAGTGAATCGGCCCCATAGTATTTAAGTGAGCCTTCCCTATTTCAACTGGAAGTTTTGCAGACAGAAGACAGTGTCTCTGAGAGACTGGCAGCAGGATGGGAGCAGTAACAGGCAAATAAACTCCTGCTGAATGAGATCCAGACAATTAGTGCCTGAGCTTGGGATGGAATTCTATCTGCATTCCTTTCTTCAACCCCCCCTCTCCCTTTCCAGCCCCCAACCACTAGCTCCTGCCACAAAATTTGGCTTTTCTCTAATAGGAGAGAAAAATGGCGATTAAACTTTATGCCAACGGGGGTGAAAAACCCATTAAGGTTATATTTGGAAAGGATAAATGTAAGTGCCCATCAAAGCTATCAGGCATTATCACTAGAGAGTATCACTTGACAAAGCCAATAAGTGTTTCCTTTATATAAGCCAGTGCCAGAGATGCATGTGTATTGTACACTGTCATTTACTCTCTGATAAACACTTCCTACAGCCGCCCGGCCAGCATCAATTACACAGCAGAGGGACAGCGGCATCGCCCCTAAGGATCCTGGTACATGGGGTGGTTTTCCCACAATTGCCCTGAGATGGAGAACAGCTACCAAAACACGAAATATCCCTCTTTGCCCTTTTTCTAGTAAATACTAATCGCTCTACTCACACAGAATGATTTAATGAGGCCCCAGTGCTATTGAAATGTATGTCTGGTTTTCATCTTGCCTTAGAGAAAACAAACAAAACCCATCAAGGTTAGGGTGAGAAGGGCTCGAAGCCCATCATGTGTAACAAAATACCGTAAAATCATTCTGCACGCATAGGAACAGCAAACACATTTAAAGGGGAACTGAGCCTCACTCCAGGTTTTTAGTGCAGATGATCCCTGCCTACCTATAGTCGTTTTCCAAGGAACATTTGGATATCAATCGTGCCTGTAAATGCATCTGAAATTGTAGGCTAAAGCTCAAAACAATAACAAATGGGAGGATGTTCTAAACATGAAATAGTTGGCACCAATTGTACGAAAGTGACTTCCATTATAGGCCCCCAAGGATATAGTCAGATACACAATACATGCACAGACTTTATCCTTATGCAATTGAAATTTTCTAACCGGTCCGACATAGTTTTGTATGATTAAATCTGTGCGTGTATGGGCAGCTTTTTACTGTTGGCAGTGAGAAGCCGATGTGCTCCTATCCAACGTTCGTCAGACAAACGCAGAGTAAAATGTGCGAAAACGCAAAGTTTCACGGGGAGGAAAGTGGAGCTTTGCAGTCAGTCAGTTGTATATATACTGTATGTGTCAGTTTTATATAATATTTCATTTGCATTGGAGGGACAGGCAGATAGGTATACATATATATGGTCACACCCACTATTTGTGGCCAAAAGAGCCCCCCCTGAAGCCCAATTACCCTGTCCCTCTCCCGCCTGAGCCGCCTGTTCCTCCACCTGCCCCCGGGGGTGGGAAATTCTGGCCCCCCCTGTTCTAATGCCTATGATTAGTGGACCTGACGAAGTCCTATGCTGTGCCAAACTTTTTTCTGTATGTGGAATTTTTGGACCCAGGCATTTGCCCTACTATACAGAGTATGCGCACAATATAACCACATACATAAATACTTTTCTGTCTCTTACAGTCGGAACTGTTTTGCTAATCCCCTCAGAATTCCATGTGCTAATCCCCTCACAACTCCGCTGTCCTCCTCCTCTTTACTCTTGTTTCGGTTCCTTCTGTCTATTCATAATGTTGACCAGTCATGGTAAGAAAACTAAGCCTAAGCGCTATGGATCGGTGGGATCAAGTCCAGGAAATGACAGTGGCCTAAAGCAGTCTGAATTTCCCGAAAACTCTGTATAGATATCTAAAAATAACATTTTAGGTCCTTTACTATTCGTCTTCCACTTCAATTTAAACAAATGTCTTCCTGGTTGCTATGGTAGAAACTAAATATTAGGTAAATTCCAAATCTTTTTTCAAAATATGTAAAGAAATGACAAGTTTCCAAAAATTCCAATAACAAATATTAGGTAAATTCCAAATCTTTAGTCAAAATATGTAAAGAAATGACAAAAACAACATAATATAAACCACTCGAGTTACTTCTGGCTGCTCAGATTTCTGCCCAAATTTCAAAACCCAGAGCCTTTATTGGAAACACACTGTGCAGCGAGCCCTGTATAATAGCAGTATTACATATTTGTTGTTATGAGCTCCAGACATGCCTGGGCGCTGCATTTGTAGCCCTGTAACCATAATAATGGTTTCTACTGGCAACGTGTTTGTATTTGACTGTGCCCAGCCTGTGACATTAAAATGTGCAACATCAGACTATGGCTGATGGTCTACCGGGAGATTAGTGGTTAATCTCAGCTACCATGGCCGTTCCTGAAATGCCGTAGTGAGCGGCCACTGGAAAGGCATACATGTTGCTTCATTTACTGTAGTCACGCAAAGTTTCCTCCTGCAGGCAGTTTTCCACCAGGGATTCACTTTATTGCCAGTGGAAAGGCATTTCAGGGCGACTAGCCACCCACGGGAGTTGAGATTAACCGCAGGCAACTAATCTCCCTGTGGCCCATCAGCCTAAGGGAGGTATGGTATTAACACCTCATTTTTTGTGAAATTTATTTCTAAAGGCAAACTGTGCTCTGGCAATTTTTCTCATTCTTTTTGGTCCTAAATCACACCCTCTATTCCCACAGTGACTCTGCAGTGCAGGGGAGGCTTTAAGCAAATGGAGGCAATGTAACACACCAGAACAATGGGAAGGGAGCAAGATAGCAGCTCCCAGTAGGTATCAGAATAGCACTCAATAGTAAGAACCCCAAGTCCGGCTTGGGACTCCTCCAGTTACATGGGAGTAGGAGAAACAATAGGTTAGCTGAAAGCAGTTCTAATGTGTAGCGCTGGCTGAAAGCTCAGACTCAGGCACAATGCACTGAGATGGCGCCTACACACCAATATTACAGCTACAAATACATTTGTTGGTTCAAGAATAACATTTTAAATGATAGAGTGAATTATTTGCTATGTAACAGTGTAATTTAGAAATAGAAAGTACTCCATAAAAATCACGACAGTTTCCCTTTAACAAAGTATATTCTTCAAATGTCTCATTGGTCAGTTCTACGTTGTGGGTCAGGGCACATACAGTGGATCCTCCTGCATACATAACTCAGGCGGGGAAAGTGGAGGTTCCAGTGTGCGTGCCTATCCCTATATATAGCCGCTACCATGTTCAGTCAGTATGCGCACTGGTATTTGGACTGATCCTGGTTATCAACATAAATGTAGCTTGTAACATCTGCCATGGATGACTGATAAGTAACTTTAGTTGGCGTGGTGGTAGGGGGGCAGGTTTGACAGCAAACACCAGAACCATGGGTGAAAACTTAAAGGGGAAGTTTACCTTTTAAGTTAACTTTTAGTATGTTACAGAATGGCCCATACAATGGACAACTTTTCAGTTGGTCTTTTTTTTTAGTCTACTTTACATAGGTATCTCGGTACAGTGCTGCTGAAATGATCATAGCCCTTCCCTCTCTTCATCACTACATAATTATCTGGGAATGTATGAATGGTCAGGGGGCTTTTCCAACTAATTTGGACAAAGACTGCATCAGTACTTGAATCTAGTCCTTGCCCAGAGGGTCCCTGTATAATAGAATTGTTGGCCCTATTCAGTCAAGTTGTTCCAGTGCGTGGGAGGCCACACTGGGCAAAGACCCAGCTTTAAAAGCTCATTCCATTGTGCATTGAGCTGTTTTGCTGGAATCTCTGTTTTATGTTCAATCTGACTTATCTCAAACCCTGCCTGGGATATCACTACTATTTATATTCATGGCCACCCTATCTCTGTAAGTCCCAACCCAATAACAATTACTGGCGTCTTATCCCCATGCTCTACATTCCTGCTTCCCATTATTTGCCAGCAGTCTTCAAAAGTTGGGGCTTAAAAAGGCAACTATGTTACCCAGCAGTTGTGGCTACCAGGGAGGATTTATAAGCCGATCCGAATATAAGCCGAGGTACCTAATTTTACCTAAGAAAACTGGAAAAACTTATTGACTCGAGTATAAGCCTAGGGTGGGAAATGCAGCAGCTACTGCTAAGTTTTAACAATCAAAATAAATACCTAAAATTACATTAATTGAGGCATCAGTGGGGTATATGTTTTTCAATATTTATTTCAAAGAAAAACAGTAAACTAGCTGTGTAAGCGGAGAAGATGGTCAACGAACAATATGAGTACTACCCCACGCTCATTGCGCATTGGCAAACTGGCAGCAGACCCAGTCCCGGAGGGATGTAAGGGGGAATAAGTATTGCTAGTGGGAGCCTAGGCCAGGGCACTGGGGGGTCTGGTTGCAGGTGGCCTAGTTTGCACACAAAGGACAGAGGGTGCTAGTCTAGAGGGACCCATGGCACCCGACTTGAGTATAAGCTGAGGGTGACTTTTTCAGCACATTATGGGTGCTGAAAAACTAGGCTTATACTCAAGTATATACAGTACCTGCTAAGAAACAGTAACTGACTATGAATCAGCAGATAGGGGTAGAATTCCTATTGGTTCTACCTTCATATCTGATGATTCCATCCTGAATGTTAGTGGAGGGCACAAACAATCTTTCCTGCGACCAATGGCCACCTTTAGACTGAATGATTCTCATTACGGGTCGCACCATATTTCTTTACCCTTTCAGTGCCAGCCAATTCTTGCTTTCATTAGTACTGAATGCCAGACATTTTTTTAATGTTTTGTGCTTTCTGTGGTTAGGGAGGTGGAATTTAGTTCCATTATTATTTATTTACAAGTTAATGTGGCCATACCCAGGCTGATAAAAGCTGCTGATAAAAGAGCAGGCTATAAAAGAGGCAGAGAAAGGGAACTGGAGGGAAAGGGCAGTAAAACTGCTATGAGGCAACACTATTGTAGAGAAGCACAATGAGAGGAGAACAGGTCAGTATGTTGGGGAAACATAAATAAAAGAAGTAAAGTGAGTTTGGGGTCCTACTTGTGTCTATACACGCACTGTATATTGTGCTGTTGTGCCATTGTACAGTAATTGCAGCAGGGACCCCCAAACGAATTTAATATTTATGAAGCTTTTAGTGTTTGTGGCTTAGGAAATAACCTGTGGTCATATGATAGAACATTCCCCTGTTTCATCAGCCTTCCATCATCCACCCACAACAACATGAAGCTTTCTTTCCCAGCACTGGACTGAGTTACCCCTACATATCCAGTCCAATCCAACAGGCCTCCTACTAATCAGTGGGTCATTGGCCTCACACTGCTTGGTATGTAAACAAATATTCCAGCAGCAACACCCATGAAATAATTCCAAGCAGCCCCTTAACCCTGCAAAGTGCTCTTTAGATGGAACTGCTGAAAGTCTGAAAGAGGTGAATATTGTGCACATTGATGAGTGCACTGTGCCTGCTGAGCTGTTTGATGCCCGCTATGCATAGGGGTATAAAATATGTGTCATATAGAGACTTGGAGACCAAAACAGTGCATCCAAGTATGTATGTACATATGTATATTTTCTACTTCTACTAGTTATGTGCACAGTGGCAATGTGGGACTGTGAAAATGCAATAAAATCACTAAACAACACACCAAAGCCAATAAAATGGAATAGAATTTACAAATAATGAAAAATGTGTGTGTAAACCTCTTATCTGGATGCAGGAAGACATTATAGGGCCAAAGGTAGATAAGGGGATTTGCCCTGTGGCCGAAGATGGCAGGGGGGCAGCAACACCAGGGGCCGACGAGGGCTCAGGAAGCAGCAGCAACAGCAGACACATGGTTTCCATATATCTAGTGCACCCTGCCGCTTGTTGCCTAGAGGCAGGGGAACAAGGGGTGTAAAGGAGCAGCTTTAAAGAGATCAAAGGGAAATAAGGGACTTTTTAATAAGAATCTGGGAGCTGTTAAAATAGGGACTGTCCTGTACAAATCGGCACACTTGGGAGGTATGTCATTTTGTTAACCCTTATCCTGTACATACCTTGTGGCAATATATAAATACATCATATACATATTCTGTGTGCTGCAATGTACATAAAGGCATACATACTTGCTGCACATACTTTGTAGCACTATATAAAGGCACACACATACTGTGCTATATAAAGGCACACACATACTGTGCATAGCTTGTGTTACTATGTAAATAAAGGTATACATGCATGCTGTACCTCCCTTGTACCGCTATATAAATAAATATATTGCATACGGAACTCTAAAGGGGGTGGGAAATGCTGCTTCCCTTGTAAGGGGCCCCAGCACCAAGCCTGCTGCTAAAAAAATGCTAATTATTCCCAGATTTCCAAGATTTTTGGTGATTTTTTTTTTGTTTGTTTTCCCAAACTATGTTATTCTTTTGCAGATATTTAACGTCAGAACATTGCTGTTTTTCCCTCCCCTCTATCATTTTAGACCCTTGGTAGAGGGACTTATTCCCCAGCCTACGTATTAACCAAATACACAGGCGTTGTCAGTCTGGAGGGAGGAGAAGGAATGGTGCTGAACTTCTTATACTTTCTTATTCATGCATTAAAGTTGTTTTCTTATTCGGCCAGTGAATAAGTAACTGGTGTTTTAAAGAAATAAATGACCTTGGGCCACAGATTTAAAAGTTGATGTACATTGTCAGAGATGCCCTACATAAACTTCAGCTTGTTCCAGCCTGGGCAGGAAAACTGCCACCCAAAGGGGCAATAGTTTTCTTATTCTAATGATTTAAAGGGTTAAATAAACTTGGGCCATTGATTGCAACCCATATTTTTGCAGGTAGGGGTGCCCTGCATTGTATGCACCCATTTTTGTCCTGGCCCAAAAAGGGTCTGGGCAGGAAAAGTGGCATCAAAGTGGGCATCCTTGCAATTTTGCCTATTTGAATAAGTAGCAGGGGAGCTGAAGGGGTTAAGAGAAGGGAAAGGGGTGGAGTCAATTCAGCAAGAGCAAAACACAACAGAAAGAACTGGGCAGACCTCCCACTACAAAGAATTTATCTCACCAACCTGGTGGAAGCTCCGCTACTTAGGTAAGAAACCGACTGCTTTATTTCATATTCAAGAAGAATTTTCTTTAACGATAGTTTGTATGATGTTCCTTAAAAATCATATATGTAGGTAAAAACACAAAGGATTAGTTATATTGTGGAACTAATGTTCCCAGTGTGTTTATATAACATCCCTCCAACTGTTGCTAAAGTGTAACAGCATTGTACTACTAGCCTACTAATACTACTAGTACTAATAGCCTGTAGCTATAAGCAGAATCCTACTAACGGGCTGTAGTACAATGTATATTAATTACTTACAGTTTGCAACATTTACCTCCTTATGTTGTGTCTCTGGGATGTTCCATTTGTGCTTATCTTCCCTTTTGTTTTAGCTGTTAGGAGATTTCTGGGAGTTGTAGTTGAACAACAACTGGAGGGCTGTATCCCAGCTATTTTTTTTTTTTTTTGGATGGGGGTGTATGCTGTTGAAAAGGGAAGCATCAGTCTCTGATTACATTAGCTTACTATACTTACTGAACAAATATTCCAACCTTGATATTGTTGTGATCCTAATGCATGTAGATGGGTTCAATAATTCCCTGACCCCCAGAGCTTAATCCTGCAGAAAGCAAAGAGACAAATGCTTTTATCTTGAAATGATCTGCACGGTGCAGTGAAGCTCAGCACAATGTAGCTTAGTCCATGCACATCAATGCATTTAAACTTTTAAGCACTTTTGATGCACTTTTAATGCCATTTGTATCATATTCAATGTGTGTTATTTTCCTCATTAGAGAACATGAAACCCACCTCCCCCAACTTTGGAAACATATTGTGGTGTAGCGCCCAAAAATGCAACGTGTTTCCCTCCATCTGTTAGTGGGTGCATTGCTTTGGGGACAATTCTGCAGACACATTGGTGTGACATGATTTTCCCATGTCAGTGCTGTATCCATTGCATGGGCTACCAATTTGGTTGCCATTTTAGTCCTGCTGGGAATCAGAAGCCCACCCCATAGCACAGACTTATGTCTCAGTTTGTGTGTTGTTTTCAATGCTCTCCCAATTTGTTACAGCCTCATAATTAATTGCACAGATTCAGCCATGAGAGTTATTTGGTTTATGGTCAGTGATTCCCAGAAACTATGATGGGAAACAGCCGACAACAATCCTGCTGCTGTTTTCCCTGATAATAGAAATAAAATCCTACATGTAGACTGTAAGCTCTACGGGGCAGGGACCTCCTTCCTACTGTTTCTCATACCACATGGCACTTACTCCCTGTGCATTTATATATATATTTATTGTATTTATTTATTATAACACTTGTCCTCCCTGTGTGTAATTCTGTATTTTGTAAGATTGTACAGCGCTGCGTACCCTTGTAGCACTTTATAAATAAAGTTATACATACATACATACATGGGGTTCAAACAGACATACCTACCCACAGTCAAAAATCAGGGCATTAAAGCTCCAGAAATGTCCATTTCCAGTAAGGACCATGCCCCTTTCAGGTCCATAATTGTAACTGAAAAGACCACACCCACTTCCAGTATATGCCAAACCCTTTCAGGTCTGTAATATGTTAGTAGTGAAGTATGTTAAAGGGTATATAAACCCTGCATAACTGTGTTGTTATGTAGTAGTAAGCGTTAAAGCTGTGATTCTTAGCCTATGGGTCAGGATAGAGAATAGCTGCCTATGCAGTGTAGGCTGGGTCCCAATGATCCGCTTTAACACTGTAGAATTTTCAATGTAAATAGTATCCAGGATAAATTCTCACTCAGTGCTATACTGCTCTATGTTGAATGCAGGATAATCTTCCAAAGAAAATCCTGCCTTCCTTACTCTCCATTCAAAGAAATGAAACAAAAATAAAATACAGCTTTACACAAAAATGGGCACTTGATTATGCTGTATTTGTTTGGAGAGCTTATTGCTTTGATATAAATAATTTTTCAACCTTCACTTATTTATGTGGTCCAGTTTAGTGCCGGATTGCTCTGGTTCCTGATGGTAACTCTTGGATAGGGAAAAGGGATGCTATAAATACATACTTTTCATTTCTTCGTTTTTGTGTTTTTGTGATTGTGGATGTTTGCTCCACTTAGCATCACCGTTGCCAGCCGTAGGCAGATCATTTCCTCTTCTTTTCAATGGAAAGCGATGACAGTTGAGGAAGGGTGGGTTGAATTCTGCAGTTCTTTCTGGAAGCATGTTGATGGCCAAAAGCCCAGGGGGGCCATAGGTCTAAGCTGGCAGACAGGTGGGAATCCAATGGAGTGATAGGAGGATATGGCCCCCAAATATGCTGAGCAGGCTGAGTTAATAGACACATAGATGTGGCGAGTCCTGCTGTTAGTGCTGTTCTGCCAGTGCTGAAATCGATCCCTTATACTGTGCAGACATCCCAGTAATGCTGCCTTAATCACATTATTGTGTTTTTGTGGGAGTAATGATGAGAGTAACGTTCCCCAGTGAGCGCCCCAGTTAGAGCCCCAGAGCACATATGGTGTCATGTTGAATCTGAACACAAAAACATGTTCCTTCTGGGCCCCACAAAAAGGCAAGAGTCCCCCCTACTAAAAGAAAAGAAAAAACTGGTGTTGCTTTGCGTTTCCCATCCATGAAAGCAACACAAATCTCTTTTCTCTCCCTGTTGTAGACTTGGATTCATTTTCAGCCCATTATGTTCCCCTTTTCCTGATCACGTTGCTCCTCCTCCTTCTTCGTTGGCGAGCGTATACCCTTTCCCTCGCTACCTCCCAAGTCTTCCATCATTACCTTTACAAATGACACCTTTATTGCAGCTCCCCATAGATCCTTTCTGGCCCCTCCCACTTTTACCAGAGTGGTGGGAGTTTCCTATAGGTTCCCCACAGAACCACGTAGGATATGTGTAGCCAATCCTAGCCACTTTGCAATGGCTCTTTATTATTTATTTTTTATAGTTCCTCTTCTATATCTTTCCAGCTTTTCACAGACCCCAGCAGCTCAAAAACTATTGCTCTGGAAGCTTACAATTTTATTATTATTGTTACTTTTTATGCCTTTTTATTTTCTAACCTGGCCCTCCTATTCATATTAAAGTTATATTATTCAAACCACTCCCTTGTTGCTAAGGTAAACAAGACCCTAGCAACAAGATAGGGGCTAAAGTTCTGAACCGCTAAACGAAAAGCTAAATAACTTGAAAAAAAATACAAATAATAATGCTACAGAAAGCAACATTTATCTATCCTTCCCTTGTAATGTAAGCGGTGTATAAGGCAATACTTGTTCTACCCTTTAATAAGACTTCCCAACTGGAGAAATCTTCACTGTTCATTTAGTTTCCACAGGCGCTACTATTGCAGTCTGTCGTGGGCTAATGTTTGTACCTCTGATTGCAATTCCAATAATCCTATAATGATTCCCTGCCTTTGATCCCTGCCCGGATCTGTATGGGGGATGTATAACACAGCGTCAGTAAAGCTGCGCATTCCCGTCATTAAGGTGCCCATCATGCAGAACTATAAGAAATACTTGACATACCTGTGGGAATAATATAGCAGATCCTTACAATGCTACAGATTTGTTAATTATCTACTCTGCTCTCCTCTTCCACACGCTTCAGTTCCCCTTTAACCATCTGTGTTGCCTCACCTGTCACTGGATCACTTTGCCAGCTTGTTTTTCTCACAGTTAAGAAATTGTGGCATTCATTGGACCAAAATGGGTCAGTTCTGATAATGATCTGCTTCAGTCTGCCAAAACAAGCAAAGAATCAGTGCTGAAGAAATAACCTCAACAGAAAAACAAAAATGTTGGGTGCCAAAGCAGAAACCATTCGCTTGGAATAGCTGTCAAAGCGCCAGTTCACTGACCAGGAAGATAAAGTGTATATTTTCTGCACCAAAGGTTAAAACATTGGGGGGGCAACACTGGGTACTTTCTTCTTTACCCTCAAGGAGCTGGACCAGTGGCATTAGGGGTGGAGCTGTGTCATATGGGGTGGGGCCATGCTGTGTAGGGGGCGTGTTTGTGCCATGTGGGGGGTGGGGATGTGACATTGGAGGGTATTGGGTAGATGTTTGTTTGGGTTTTACAATGCTATTGTAGCCACCAATGTCTCTCCTCACCACCAAGTCTCTGTGGCAACCAGTGGAACAAGTGCTCCCGACAGCTATAGAGAACCTACAGATTCTCATACACAGAGAAAAGCCCCAGGACACCGGCACCAAACCTGACAAAGGTACCAGTAAGAATTACCCTACAGACGGGGAAGCCGGATCAAAGGAGAATTCAGTTTATGAGGCCATCAATTTTGACAATTAAAGTTTTATTAGATATTTCTATTGAATATACCCTACAGATAAAGAGGTGATTCCCAACTGACCAATTACAGAGCTGCTCTTTTCTTGAAACAGATTATTAACTGGACGAAACACCTGCTAAGACATTGATATCCCTGAGAACATGGGAAGTATTCATATAAAAAATCCCTGTGAGAAGCAGTGCAAGATGGGCAGAAAACCAGAAAAAATTATGTGAATTTAGCTATTAAAGTCCAGACAAGGGTGTTTTGATTACAGGGTGGTGCGGCATTGGCGGAAACGTATGTGGGTGGGTATAAGGGTTATGCATGAGGTACTGGGAGTTGTGGCCAGAGCGGTAAGTGGCAGTGGGGACAGTGACGTGGGGTGGGTTCAGGCTAAGAAGAGTGGAAGTATTCCAACAAGAACTTATTCTAAAAGGAGGGAAGGCCTGGCCCAGACAATCATTAGAGTAACTATAGGTTACTGGGCCCCTGCACTCCTGGGCCCCTGGCTGCTTCCTCTGTACCAACGCCCCAGCTTGCTATGAATTTAGCTTGCCTCTTCTACACCTTCTGCAAGCTCCCTTCTCTTTCCTACTCCACAGACTCTCTTATTGGTACAGAGATGTGTTAGAAAACACTAAACCTTCTACTCGCTCAGCTTTCTGTCAAACACTCCCATCTGTCCAATCAGTGCTCAACAAGCAGCCAATGGGAATAGATGAAGGTATGGGAGGGGAGAAGGGTGACTGTGCCACCAAAGTATGTATGGGGTTCTTATACCATTATATGCTGCTGTCACTGCACCTTTACATGCTAGGGACTGGGATCATTGTGCCATTATGTGCTGGGGATCATTGTGCCATTCTATGCTGGGGTTATTGTTCCATTATTGTGTAGAGTTAGCATACATTCTTTTGTAGGGGGTGCAAGAAACTTTTATATATATATATATATATATACCGCCTGCCCTGCCGATGTCACCACAAAGGGGGCGTGGTGGGCACACACCTATAAATTCAGAAGACGCAAAGCCCGCAAATTGTGTGCCAAGGTCTGCCCAAACCCGCCAACCTGTGGGTATTGGGCTGGCCCACACATCACTATTACATATATACCTCCCTAATGTAAACCTATCTACCAGGGCTCTTTTACCTCTGGGTGCTAAAGATATCTTTGCAAGTCTCTCTCGTATATTTATGTCCATCTTTGCACCTAGCTGGTGTATGAGCTGCCCTGTGTATTTGGGCACTGTCACATGTAGCCAGTGCATTTGTAGATCGGAACATTCTGCACATACATAACTGTTATTGGAAAGTTGAGGGAAAATACATTGTAGAGGGGTATGACGACAGATAATGGAAGAAGAGGGATGTTAGTAATGCCTGTTTCCAACATTTCTAACATTAAGCAATTATATATTAGGTAATGCCCAACCACGCAGCTACATGCCCCAAACCTCACCCATTTCTTTATTTCTGTATTCGGGATATTTTTTAGCTAATTCTATGATGCCATATGATTGCTGTACCTCCAGGCACACACAGCCACCTGGTGACATGTTATATCAATAAGCAGCATTTATTTTTGCATGAGCTTTGCTTACCCTGTAAAATGAACCCAAAATCAGTATACTGTAGTACAACGTTAGCTTTATTTGTTATAGGGCTGAGGCAAGAATGGCTTTGTGCAGCTCCATTATTTATATGAAATAGGACCACCCATGCTATAGCCCTGTGGCTGTTTCTGTACTGTGACTCACATTACCCCTATCAGCCCTTGGCTCTCAGCGAATGTGACCCCTTCCTGGCCGCTCCATAACAGTATAAAGCATCTCTCCAATGAAAGATACACATGCAGATACTGGATCATTCTGTTGCTTTTCCACATTCTCTGAGCCAGTCAGCAGCTGCTTCTCATTTTATACTTTATTTATATAGGAGCGCTGACATGTTGTAACCAGCTGGCAAGGAATCTTCCAGTAAATGATGGCAAACCACTTAAATGGGTGGGGGTCCATTGGTAAACATCTCGTTGTCTTGCCTCTCTGAGGCCAAGAAGGGCTTTTTGTCAAACTGCAAGTACAAATAGCAACAGCTAATAATGTGCAGCTGTCTGAAGCTAAAGCCAAGCCCAGGTAAAATGGTGGAAATTCCTGTGCAATAATATGGGGGCTGAGGCACAAGGCAGCATTATTCTGCGCTAGCTACAGAGCCCCTGGGCCATTAAGACTGTAATGCTCAGCTAATTCATTTAGGATTGACAAATGATCTCATTCCTTATTCAGAGTGATTAGATTAATCCTTTTAGCAAGAGTGTATTAGTGAGTTCCACCACCCTAGGCACACCCCCCTCTCCCCACTGCTGGCTGGACCATCGCATGTGCAATAGAATGGGCTTCTGGGATGCTTGGCCCATGCCATGTTATGCCCCACCATGCCCCCTACTCTACCCAAGCCTGATATAAAAATCTGGGAGGATCAAAATAGGTTAAGGACATGTATGCCTCAGGGGCCCCTGCACCCCCTAATGGACACCGCTGCCGCAGCCTTTCTGCCCCCCGCATGCCCCCCCCACCCATCTGACACCCTCCTTTGAGTGCATCTAAATTAAACTTACAGTAGTAATAGTAGTATAGTACCCTCCGGGCATCGGGTCTGGGCTACTGGGTTTTTTTCCCCGGCGTCCCGGTGGCCCAGTCCGACCTGTATGTTTTTATAGTTAGCAGCAAGGATGTTGCTATGGTAAAATGGTGGGAGTACTGGATTGCCACCAGGTCTGTATTTTACCAGCCTAGCCAGTAAACACCTGCCAGGGCCGGTATTACAAATTTACTAGCAATGTAGTTGCACACACACAGTGAAATGTATAATGACTAGTCATTTCTTTACTTTCCATTGCTTGGCAGGACTTGTGATTGCCAGTAAGAAAACCATGAAAAGCAGTGGATCCCCTCAGCCTCCGGCCTATGACAACCAGCAAGAGACCAGAGAGTTTATGGTTCTCCCGTCACAACCACAGTCCACAGTGGTGAATATTCAGCCCTCTGAGGAGCCCCAAAAAGATCACCTGGTGTGGTCCATTTTCAATCTTGTCTACTGCAACTTCTGCTGCTTGGGATTGCTCGCTCTTCTGTTTTCTGTCAAGGTAAGAACGGGCATCACTGCTGCCAACTAGAGGTAATGGGGCTGATTTACAATGAGCATGTTCTTACCCCACAATGCAGCATGTTCTTACCCCACAATGCAGCATGTTCTTACCCCACAATGCAGCATGTTTTCCCAGAATTCCAGCATGATGTTAGTTGCCACTAAGCTTCACTGAAACTTGCACGCAATGTAACAATCCATGAGCAAATCTGCGGTCACTATTCGTAAACCACAGGCAAGCAGGGGCACACTATTGGCTCAGCATTAATATTAGAATTCGGCCACCACCCAGGTGATTAGTGGGCTAATAATTGGGAACCCCGGGGTAGGGTCCTGCTAATTTAGTAGTATGGGACCCCATTATTACTGATGGTAGCCCTAGCTGTAGGTGCCCATTAAGATGCTACGTACCTTTTTTGTATTGCAAATAGCAGTATGCTTGGGTCAGCTAAATACATAGGGGTGAAGCGCACACTGATCCAGTGTCGGACTGGGAGAGTAAAACAGCACAGAAATAGAGAGATATTCTGTCTGTCTGTGCTGCACTCTGCAGTCTGTCTGTACCCACTGTATTGCCCTGTACTTTCATACATCTTGTACAGCAATAATGCAACAAACAGAACACACAGGAGAGCACAGCTGCCCTCTTAGAATTAATCCTGAATGTTTCTGTTTGGAAGCCGCTACACTGGTTGCTGTGATATCTCTATGAATAAAATGATTCAGTTAAGTTTGAACAATGAATTTCTCAAACAAGGGAATACCAGGGGGTTTCTCAATAAAAATTAAAGGTTTAGGGCTCCGGCAGGTTGGCCCTTGGTGTCCCAGTCCGGCTGGGAAGACTATCTGAGATCTGTTTACTCAGGACCGGCAATTTTGTGCCTTCTTACAGAATAACGTGCAATAAGGATAGATCATTTCTTGTTTAATATATTAAATGCATTTTCATAATGGGGAGAGTGAACATGGGGCCCGTTCTTGTGTGGTTGCAATCCCACATCTCACAGTTTTCCAAATGGGTGCCTCTGTATTGCCCTACTGCCATTATTAAATATGTCTGCCTCATTCTCCTTCTTCTTATCTCCCCTCTTACCTGCAGTCCCGGGATCGGAAGCAGTTCAGAGACACGAGTGGGGCCAAGCATTACGCCACCACATCCCGATCTCTCAACATCGCCACCACTGTCCTTAGCATCCTCTGTTTTCTCATCTTCATCATCCTTTATTTTGTCGGAATCTTCGCAATACGCCACTAGGCGCCGGCCCACCACTTCTCCACAACAGATCCAATGCAATGGAGAAGATGCTTGATGATCATCATGGGACTGGTCTATATTAAACCGTATAATTTCACTATAAGCAGAGTTCATCAGTGATTCCATTCACACTATTCACTCTCTGCCATTCTTGTTCTTCTCAGGCAGTAGTTTCCCACCTTGCCGATATTGTTTTAGTTCTGCTTAGTGCACCCCTCACACAATGTCCAACTTACATTATTATCACAGGGCCCATGTTGTTCCTTTATATGAATATTTTAATGGCAACTATATAATTACATGTATTCCCATTTCTTTTTATAGCTTTTCCCATCCTGCCAAAGATATAATCTTGCCCACTAGCAGCACTACATTTAAATGTCCAACCATAGTTAATATCCCTATGTTAGGTTAGTCTGCTCTTTATGGGGAGTGTTTTACCTTGCTATAAGATGTGCCATGTTATAAAATATTCAATAAAATGTTGCTTAGTTTCTGAGTTTGTTTTTTGTACAAGAACCTTTAGTCAGTCTTTTCTTTTTGCTATAGAGAAATTATAGGAAGAATCTGGAAATAATAAGAAATAATCTCAGACACTTACAGAATCCAAGACTCAAGGAGGCTAGTCAGTAGCATATTGGCCAGTGCATGGGGTTTGTTTTTCATTTGGGTCGAGAACCATATCGGCACGTTGATACGGCCTTCCGAGGACATATCGGGGAAAGATTCCTTTATGACAAATTAACCTTAAGCTGGTCATACACCTAAAGATCCACACACATTTACCCCATGGGACCTGTGGGCTTACTTGCAGGGTAACTGCTTTGTTGGGTTTGATGGGTTGCAAGTCCAATACCTTTGGCAGGTTAGAGTTAAGATATTAATAACTTGTGCATCACTATTTTCAATGTAGAGCTGCCTGTTTAACTCACACAGAGAGGTGACAGATGGACTTTGGCATAATAACCCAATGCCTATCATGATCCAAGGCCCAAAATCCTTAAAGCACTTGGTTTTCCAAAGTCATGCGAAGTTGCGTGCAGAAGGAAACTTCACGCGACTTCATATTACCGAAGCGATGCGAAAGGCTTTCCATGGGCGACTCCTATTGTTGCCGGTGGAAAACCTTTTTGGAGTGGTTTGTCGTCTGCAATAGCAGAGATCTATCCTGGGAGACTGAACTGCTCTGTGGGTTCTTACCATAAGGGCTCTGGCACACAGGGAGATTAGTCGCCCACGACAAATCTCCCTTGTCACGGGCGACTAATCTCCCTGAACTACCATCGGCAAATGGCCGAAGTTGCCTCGTGAGGCATTTTGGGCGATTTGCCGAAATCGTCTGCACAGTGTGTGCCATCCCACCAGCGAAATGGCAATCCGGGGAGATTAGTCGCCTGCGAACAGGGAGATTTGTCGTGGGCAACTAACCTCCCCATGTGCCAGAGCCCTAAAGGTCTCTAAAACACATGTAGAGACAGTTATCAGTAAATGATCAGCAGTGTAGCTGCTACTAATAGCTCTGTGTGCCTTCATCCTAAAGCATTGCTATGAATTATCTATAGGATTAAAGAGAATTTGTGTGTGTGTGCATGTAAATGATATATGATAACCTTGCCTTTCCCTTATGTCAAAGTCTGAAAACAAGAATGATGTATTAGATGATATTGTACTGAGGTGTGTCTCCTGCCATGCCCCCTCCCTCACCAAGTATATACAGATAACACCACCAAATGAAGCATTCCCGGGTGAGACTCCATATCGGTTATAGCGATGGAGAATAGGGAACAAGAGCAGCCAATCATGCAGTCTGAAAGAGCACCCAGATCCTACGGCACTGGCGCCTATGAACCTGCCAGGGGCACAAGCTGTGCGCAAGTACAGGCCACTGACGTGACCATAGAAATGATCGACCTTCAGCGAGTACGTGATCATTTCGTCTGGTCAGTCTTTAACACGGTGTACATGAATATATGTTGCCTGGGACTCCTTGCCCTTAGTTACTCAGTCGAGGTAAGAAGTTGACCTTTTTAAATGTGTGATGCCTGTCCATTTATTTGATCTGCTAACCCAAAAATCACTTATCAAAACCCTGTGTTATCCATGCCCCCATTAAGGTTAAACCAGATTTAATTTAATATTAATCCTCTTGGCCTTTTGTACATTTTCTGTTTGTGCTATTCTCTCTTAAGCACGGAAAATGGTCCCCTTACTAGATTATTATAAACCTATCACTTAATCAAAATACATTAACATTAAATCAATATTTGCTTCTTGGAACAAACCAGAGGCTGTTTCAGAGGAGAGTGTTGCTTTCCTGTGGATCAGCTCAGTTGTTGTATAGTAAATGCATGAAGGGCTGAACTTTGGAACTCATATCTTTTCTTATCTCAGAATATATCACAATGTTAGTGTTAGCATAATGCATACCAGATCCTGTGTTTTGCTTATTAAAATATGATATACCAGAAGATATAATGTACTCACATCAATCATCCAAATCAATTAAGTCCCAAGCCTATCATTCAGTTCTATCACAGGGTGGGGTTATTACCTCAATAATCCAACCCTATTGTCAGCAATGGGAAGCAGTCTGTAGCCCTAAAGCTGGCCATACACGTACCGATAATATTGTACTAAACCTCGTTTCATATGGCAAGTCGGTGAGTCAACCGTCATTGCAGGAGGCTGCTGATATCGGTTGACTCGCCGACCGGGCCAGTTAAAAGATTTCGATCGGGCGCCATAGAAGGCGCCTGAGCAAAATCTGCCTTCAGATCTGAATCGGCAGAAGGAGGTAGAAATCCTATTGTTTCTACCTCCTTATCTGCCGTTTCAGCCCTAAACGGTTAGTGGCTGATTGTACGATCTTTCGTGCGACAGATGGTCGCACGAAAGATCGCAAATCGCCATGTGTGTGGCCACCTTTAGGCATCTAATAATTGATGGACAAATAATTGTGCCAATTTACAGAATTACATGCAAAAACGATACTTTATTTCTTGTTTAATTTATTAAATGCATTTTCGTAATGGAGAAGGTTAACACAGGGCCCCTTTCGGCATGGTTCCAGTCCTGCATATCAGACTCCTTCAAAAGGGCGCCTCTGTGTTGTCCTACTGCAATTATAAAATATATCTGCCTTACTCTCCTCTTATCACATCTCTTACGTGCAGTCACGGGATCATAAGCAGCGGGGGGACATGAGAGGAGCCAAGAAGCAGGCCTCCAGATCCAGATCTCTCAACATCGCCACCACTGTCCTTAGCATCCTCACTGTTATCATCATATTTACCCTTTTTTTTAATGGAATACTCACACTGAAGCCATAGGCGCCGGCCCCTCAGCTCTACACAACAGATCCAATGCAATGGAGAAGATGCTTGATGATCATCATGGGATTGGTTCATCATTGCCAGTTATTCGCACTATTCACTCTCTGCCATTCTTGCTCTTCTGAGGCAGCAGTTTCCCACCTTGCCGATATTGTTTTCAAGGTGGCCATACACGGGCCGATTGTAGCTGGCGATATCGGTCCCTTGGAAAACAACGACGGGCCTGTGTGACCGATATCTGGCCTGAAATCAGCCATACATAGATTGGGCAGGTTAAAAAATGTAGTTGGATCAGGGACTGCTCCGGACGTTATAATTCAATCGTTTGGCCCCAGGACCATAGGTGGGGATATCGGAAGAAGATTTGCTCGCTTGGCGTGTATGGCCAACTTTAGTTCTGCTTAGCGCACCCTCACACAATGTCCAACTTACTTTACTATCACTGAGCCAATGTTTTTCCTTTATTTTAAATATTTAATGGGCAGCTATGTCATTTAGACTTTACATGTATACTTGTTTCTTTTTATAGCTTTTCCTGCCCTGCCAAAGATAATAATACCCCTATGTAAGGATTGTCTGCTCTTAATGGCGCATGTTTTTATTTTGTTAATTTCTTGTTGGAAAAGATGTGCAGTGTTACTAAAGAAGTATCAGTCCATGTGTTTTTTCATACAAGAACTTTATATTAGTTTTTTTTTATTTATAGGAAGGATCTGACAAGGATCAGACACACAGCAGCCAATTCTAAAGGGGTCATTTATGAAGCAGAATTCAATGTGCAAAAAAGAAAGGCCCCAGTTGTCCGTGTTTTTGCACTTTGCCCAGGGATGCACCTAATCCATTATTTTTGGGTTCAGCCAAACCCCAAATCCTTTGGCTAAATATCGAATCAAATCCAAACCCTAATTTGCATATGTAAATTAGGCTATGCCTTTGAGCGTGTTGAAACATTTTTTTAATTCCATGTTTATGTTACCCAAAGTGCCATGAATTTAAGGATTTGGATTCAGTTTGGACAGATATTTGGATTGGCTGAATCTATATACTGAAATAGGCTGATTCTTTGCCAAATCCCGAACTGAATCCTAGATTTGGTGCATCCCTGCTTTACACACGGCCTTCTGCTCTGTGGCGCCCCCTCTCTCTCCTGTCTCCGCTCCCCCTCTCCCGCTCAGTAAATGGCACCTTAAATAAAAACTATGCCCCCAAACAATTTAGGTATCTATAAAAATATATTGCATAAACAAGTTCATATGTAAACCCTGCTTCATCTACATAAACCATTTTCATAAAAATATACTTTTTTAGCAGTATGTGCTATTGGGTACTCCTAAATAGAAAATTGCCATTTTAAGAATTAAGGGCCGCCCCCTGGGATCATAGGATTCACAGAGGACACAAACAAGCCAAGGCACACATACATGCTAGGCCCCATCAGCCAATTAATGCACAGAGTTCTGTCTTTTCCTTCCACACTACTTCCTGTTACAGTCAGAGCTGCATTATTTCCTGTCAGCTGATCTCTGAGGGAGCACCCAGCCCATCACAAAAGTATTCATTCTGGCATATAAGACATTGGACACTTGTTACCGTATGCTTAAGACCAATGGCAGTCAAATGGCAATTAAGACCACTCCAGATAACTTTGAATTAGTGATGTGCAGATTTACCAGACCTGTGGATTGGGTGGGTTGGGGTCATTAAAGGGGTCTGTTTGCGCAAGTTGTGGCAGGGGGGTGCAGGGCCCACCGGGGCTGCCGCACAAGGGGCCCCGCACCCCCCAATGTGCCTCCTTTGCCCACATCCCCTGCAGGGGCCCATGTGCACCCCTAACCCCCCCTAGGGGCCCCTGTCTGACTCCCCCCCTGAATGCGCGTATGTGAAACACGTCAGAGGAGGACATTGGAGGCAATAGGGTCGGGTCTGGGCCGCTGGGGCCCACCTGGTATTTTCCCAGTGTCCAGGTGGCCCGGTTCGACCCTGGACTACCCCATTATACTCTGTGATGTGACTAAGCCTTCCTACAACATCAGCAATGATATTGCACCCTTCTTTCTTCCATTACCTGAACCTGATTGACTGAAAAGATAGCATTACACTTGGCAATATAGTAATCTGAGGGGCCCTATCTTAAAGGACATGTAAACCCCCACTAAAATGTAATCAGTCAACAGCCTCTTTGAAATTTTTGAATACTCGAGGTGTTCAAAGGTTAATAGTAAGGCTGCAGCATCCCCTTATTCACTTGGGATCCCTCCTCTAACCCACTTGGCCCCCTCCCTCAGGAATTTAATTTGGCTACTGAGCATGCTCAGTTCTTCTCACTTACTAAACACGCCCTCCAGTCTAGCAGCCAATGATGAGATGGCATTGCTGGTTTCATAGAAACACTGCTCTAGCTGGCTGCTTTTATTTTTCCTCCTGAGTAGTGCTATAAAATATTTATAGATTTGTGTGTGCAAATATAAATATCATATTATATCTCTGCCTTTCCCTTCCTTATTATGTCAAAGGCTGAAAACAAATTTATGTGTCCGCTTACTGAGGTGTGTCTCCTACATTGCCCCCTCTCTCACCAACTATTTACAGGTAACACCACTGAATGAAGCATTCCCGGGTGAGACTCCATATCGGTTATAGCGATGGCGAATAGGGAACAAGAGCAGCCAATCATGCAGTCTGAAAGAGCACCCAGATCCTACGGCACCGGCGGCTACGAACCTGTCAGGGGCACAACGAGTCCACAAGTACAGGCCACTGCAGTGACCATAGAAATCATGGACCTTCAAGGAGAACGTGATCATTTGGTCTGGTCAGTCTTTAACACTGCGTACATGAATATTTGTTGCCTGGGACTCCTTGCCCTTGTTTTTTCTGTCAAGGTAAGAAGTTGACCTCTCAAATATGTGATGCCTGTCCATTTATATGATCTGCTAACCCCGAAACTGTGTGTGGTATTCCATGTCCAGCCCAGGAGAGTGATCCCATACTAGAATCATAACTAACCAACTAAACAATCATAGGGCAGTTATGCTTTCCTGTGGATCAGCTCAGTTGTTGGACAGTAGTTATGAGCGAGAAGGGCTGAACCTTGAAACCTGTATCTTTGCTTATCTCACTACGGTAATGTTAGCATAACAAACACCAGATTGTCCCTCAAAGATTTTCCTGAATACCATATGGCTCTATATTTATCTTATTAAAATATGACATTCCAGAAGATATAATATACTCATGATATAATATACTCATTGATGTAATGATATTATCTATGATATACATTAGTCATTCAGTGAATTAAGCACCTTGACAACATAAGCCTGATACACCAAGTGACCGAGTCAATCAGTTTTATCATAGGGTGGGGTTACTATCTGAATAATTCAACTCATAATGACTTAAATATCATAGAATCTCCTATTCCTAGCAATATTGCAATTGGTCTTAATTATTTATTTCTTTTGAATAATTTGCCTTCCTTTTCTACATCTTTTCAGCTTTCAAAGGAGGGTCACTGACCCCAGCAGCCAAAAAACGATTGCTCTGTAAGGCTAAAGATGTATTATTATTGTTACTTTTTATTTCTTATCTTTCTATTGAGTCCCTCGTATATTCATATTCCCGTCTCTCGTTCAATCTTCCTGGTTGCTAAAGTAAACAAGACCCTAGCAACCACATAGCTGCTAAAATACCAAAATGGAAATCAGCTAAAATGAAAGGTAAATAGCTTAAACTCTACAACAAATAAAAAATGAAAGCCAATTGCAATTTGTCTCAGAATATCAATGTGTATGTCATGCTAAAGGGTAATATTAAGGTGAACGACCCCTTTAAAAGAGAGATTCTTGTTGTAGAAAACCCCCAGTCAGTGAGTTATGCATACGTGTAATGTTTTTCTTTAAGCCCAATACACTTGGACATTGTAAGATGCTTCCAAATAAGTTGTGCCCAAGTCCCCCTCATTGAGTATAAGCCGCCGGGCATGCATTCATACCAGAAGAGCACCATAAAGTTGGCCATACACGTTACATTTACGTTTTTCCTGCAACCATTGGTCGCAAGAAAGATCATTCGTACCCTCCATTGACATTCAGGGCTAAATCATCAGATATGGAGGTAGAAACAATAGGGATTCTACTCCTGTCTGATGATTCAGCCCTAATCGCTTGCCTTTGGTTGGCGCTTCAACGGCGCCCAATCAAAATCTTTTGTCCCTTCCGATCGGCGAGACGACCAATATCCAAGGCTTTTGCGGTATTAGTCGTCTCATAGATCCACCAAGGCCCACAAGAGCCAGCGCCCACCAGGATTTTCCCGGTGGCCCAGTCCGACCCTGAGCCCACGGGCCAATTAGTGGGAGACCCAAGAAGAGTGGGCCATCTGTGGCCACCATAAGGCTGGCCTTATCATTTGGTTTCAGTGGGTTGCAATCAAGGCAACAAGTTCTGGTTCTCTCTAGGTTTGCCATCTGCTTCAGACAAAATTCACAGGCTGGGTTTTAAAGGCAAGAGCTGTTTATTTTATTGAACCACTTTCAAAATATAAGCACTTTGTAGAACTGTTTTTTTATGGGAAGGAGAGCAGCCAAGTATTCTAAACAGGGAAAGTCAACATTTAACAGAACAGGTGGGAGGTGTGTGCTTAGGAACACATTGGTGCACTTAGGAACACATTGGTGCACTTAGGAACACATCGGCGCACTTAGGAACACATTGGTGCACTTAGGAACACATCGGTGCACTTAGGAACACATCGGTGCACTTAGGAACACATTGGTGAACTTAGGAACACATCGGTGCACTTAGGAACACATTGGTGCACTTAGGAACACATCGGTGCACTTAGGAACCCCAATTGTGCACTTAGGAACACATCGGTGCACTTAGGAACACATTGGTGCACTTAGGAACACATCTGTGCACTTAGGAACACATCGGTGCACTTAGAAACACATTGGTGCACTTAGGAACACATCGGTGCACTTAGAAACACATTGGTGCACTTAGAAACACATTGGTGCACTTAGGAACACATCGGTGCACTTAGAAACACATTGGTGCACTTAGAAACACATTGGTGCACTTAGGAACACATCGGTGCACTTAGAAACACATTGGTGCACTTAGAAACACATTGGTGCACTTAGAAACACATTGGTGCACTTAGGAACACATCTGTGCACTTAGGAACACATCGGTGCACTTAGAAACACATCGGTGCACTTAGGAACACATCGGTGCACTTAGGAACACATCGGCGCACTTAGAAACACATTGGTGCACTTAGAAACACATTGGTGCACTTAGGAACACATTGGTGCACTTAGGAACACATTGGTGCACTTAGAAACACATTGGTGCACTTAGAAACACATTGGTGCACTTAGGAACACATCGGTGCACTTAGAAACACATTGGTGCACTTAGAAACACATTGGTGCACTTAGGAACACATCGGTGCACTTAGAAACACATTGGTGCACTTAGGAACACATTGGTGCACTTAGAAACACATTGGTGCACTTAGGAACACATTGGTGCACTTAGGAACACATTGGTGCACTTAGGAACACATTGGTGCACTTAGAAACACATTGGTGCACTTAGGAACACATTGGTGCACTTAGGAACACAGCTTTAGTAATCAGGACTTCTTGTCCATTGATGGATTTTAATGACAATAAGTGTTTTGGGGTTATTATATATAAGATTGACACTGTATTTATACTATCAAGTGTTCTGGGTTTATTTTACTTTAAATTACACTGGGGTCATCAAACTGGACATGAGATATTGAAAAGGAATCAGTGTAGAAAATGTCTTGAAAAATCACCCTCTGCTATGTATTTGGCAGAACAGTACCCTCTCCGGCTTCTCTGTCAGGAACACGTTGCTGTATTGCCTGGCAGGAGATGCTATCAGTCAGGTAGGAGTGCTCCGTTGCTATGTGAGTGGAGTAACCTGGGCGCTGTAAGATACGATCAAATCCTACCAAGGCACAGAACAGCATGGAGCTTGGGGGGCCCTCTCCCAGTCAGAGCCAGCCTGCCACAAAACAATGAAATTATAGCAGCTAAAAGGCCAGCCATGGTTGCAAGGTCCGCTGTATGGAAGTCCTCCACCCCAGCCCCATCTCCAACTTTAATTTCATCTGTCTGCGGGGGGCAGGAGGCTGAATGGGTTGGGTAACCGGTGAGCAGAGTCTGTGCACATCAGCACCTGGCGTTCTCAACCCAGTCACTACTTATAGGGCCTGTGGGGGGCTGTTTGGGACAGGGACTATTTTGGATCCCAGCCTGAGTCTATAGTTACTCCATGGAAGAAGAGAAAGAATGCCAAAACGAAGGGGATGTAAAAGTGAAAAGCTGAAGTAAGATGGGACTCTCACAACTGCCACAGCACAGCAAGGGTATCATTTAGGCCAGAAGCAACTAAAGTTTTATGGTCCACCATATATTTATAGGGACAGTGCCGGCTGTCCCGTGAGCTCCTGTGGTGACCAATATTTGTCTGCACTTAACAAGAGCTGTGTCAGTCTTTAGATTTGGCCACAATAGTAGCACCCCAAATAAATGTATACTGATTCCTGGCAACCCCCCTGTCCCATGTGGGCAAAGCTATTTTGAACCCCTTTGTGACTTTACACCTGACTGTATTGTAACAACAGGTAGATTCCAGCACTGCATCCCTTTCTATTTGTTTACATAGCGCAGAATGGTTTCAATATTGACCATAAAGATCTTTATTGCTCACTTTGATGCTTCAGTTGCGCACATTGCAAAAAGGAGTGATATATATCCCTATGCGGTGCCAGATGCCTATAAACTGTGTTAGAGCCCTGTGCTTTTATTTCTTCCCCACTCTCATACACCTTTCTTGTAGTCATGTGAATGCTTTATCGATCCCAAGAGGCCCAGACTGGCAAGCTGTGGGTTCTGGCAAATGCCAGGGGGGCTACTGTAAGATGCCATAGACAGTCACTATTTATTGGGCTGGTGGGGGCTGTTTGGGCCTCTGTGTACTTGGAATACCAGGGGCTATTTTGAATCCCAGTTCAGGCCTGGGTTTCATGCTTTACACACTAAAAAGCTTTTTTTGGTTTTGTCTTTCAGTCCCGGGACCGGAAGATACTCGGGGACAGCAATGGAGCACAGAGCTATGGATCTTCTGCCCGAGCCGCCAACATTGTAGCCTCTCTGCTCAGTATTGTCGCCTACATCATCACATTGGTTGTACTTATGCTTGAACTTCCCAAAAAGTGACTGAGCCCCAAAAGATCGCTGTCAACTGGGATTTTAAAGCACATTTTCATGCTCTGTCTCATTCTTCTTGTATTTTTATAAATTTGTTGTTAAATGCTGAATCATGTGTTCCTTAAGTGCTGTTTTAATTAAATCCATATTTCATTTTATCCAAATGTATACAGAATAAACAGTTAAAACAAGTGCAAAGTAATTTTTCCTATGCATAGGATTATCCCAGTATTTGACATGTAGTGACACCAAAATGAATATAGCGAACAAGGTAAGGCAGACAAGGGTTAATACAGGAAGGAATCAGGAGCACTTACCCAGAGCAGTGCTGGGAAATCAAGAACCGGCCAAGAGCATTAATGGGCTTTAAATGGGATGTTCATTCTAATGCATAGAAACTCATTTCTAAAACATGTAACACATTATTGTACTTATAAGCACTCTGTTTTCTGTGCTCCTGGATATTGTATTCTAAGTGCGGGTCTTAGAAAGGAAGAGGCGGGGCTGCATACATGATTTTAATAAAGCAGGAAATCTGAGCATATTAAATGAATAATCAGGAGGTGAGGGAAGAGCCGACCAATAGAAATGAACGAGCGAGGGGACGTCATGCATCCACGCAGCTGTGCCTGGGGCCGTCATTACTTTTATCTTGTGATAACCAACATGGTGGACACAAGGGGGCTACTAGGGTCGCTGACCCCCTCTCTTAGTAGCTGTCCACATTTTGGAGGTTGATATAACCCTTAAATTTTGATTGATGGATGTCCCATAGGACAAGCCACGCCCCATTATGTTGCCTCCTCAACCCCATGACATCACTGCCCATCCCCCTGCCCCTATTGCCTGTAAACCAAAGGTGCCAACCATACTATTCTGGCAGTGGGTTAGGTTCAGAAGCTGAGGCTAGGGTTCAATAGGTTAAATCAGCGCTTGTGTCTCAGCCCAGATGCTAATAAAGCAGAATTCTGGTTAAGTGACAGAGTGGTTCTATTTATTCTTCTGTTTTATAAAGTGCAGGGACACAAGAGGGCACAAATGCACACCCCTTAATTCTCATTTAAAAAGCACTTTCATTACCCCTATAAAAAAAAGGTTGACAGTTAGAGACTGGGTGCCCGAGATGTCAGGCATCAGAGACATCCTTTCTGCATTTAGAGTGGTACTGCCCCCCAATACAGAACTTTTGGGGTGAAGTAATGCAAAAATCTGGCGGATACCCTGTCATTACCGATTGTCCGCTCTCCAGAAATGTGATTATTAGACTTAAGGTGCCCATACACCTTCAGATCCGCTCGCTTGGCGATGTCGCCAAGCGAGCGGATCTTCTTGCGATATCCCCCACCTACGGGTGGGCGATAGTGGGAGAATCCAGGCCCTGGGGCCAAACGATCGAATTAAACAATGGGTATAGGCAAAGTTGGTCCGGGGACCGCATCAATGAGCCGATGCGGTCCCCAATCTGACTAGATTTTTTAACCTGCCCGATTGATATCTGCCCAGATATCTGGTCTAAGGGACTAATATCGGCAGCTAGAATCAGCCTGTGTATGGGGACCTTTAGAGGAAGATCTAGTACCTTTGTCTAAGTCTAGCTCATCAGGGCAAAGCTGTACTATGCCAAGAAACTACAGTAGTTGTAATATACTGGATAGGAAACAATGCTCCGACAGTCACCCAGTGATTCAGTCTAATTAACAAAACTCTCCGCTCTCTTAAGCTTACTTACCCGGCCGAGGATGCCCAGACAAATTTGCTTGAGTTTACTGTTCCTTGAACATTCACTGGCTAAATAAACCCTATACCAGGATGGAATAGTCTTGGACCATTGTATGAATGTAAGGTGCTTACCTGTCCCTTTTTTATACTGACACCACAGACATGGCTGTTAATGATTGTGAACCATGTTTGCTGTATATTATCTTCTATATTTCTTTATTAAAAACAAAATAAAGACATTAAAAAAAGCACTTTCAGGGTCTGGCTGTGCTCTGCAGGCCCGGATTTGTGGAGAGGCCAGAGGAGCAGAAGAGACGGGACATTTTGGATTGCTACATTAATGTAGATTGTATGCTTCCTGGTTTTTATTAGCTTTGCCAGGACCAGAGAAGATGGGCTTAATCCTATTAAATAAAAAAAATAAATAAAACATGTGGAGGTAAAAGGTCAGAAAGCGCCCGCGGGTCTTGAACCTCCGGAGAGACTTTATTTGTTTGCAAGAAATGAGTGAAGGAACCGCTGAGCTATAGCTGACCCGGAAGCCTCTCCTGTTTCTTGTACATATCACTTTCTCCTGTCACTCACGTGTCTATGGGGCAGGAACGTGTGTCACTATAGAGAGAGGGGAGTGGCTTTCTATTCCATTACATTGACATATTTTATTGCTTTTCCAGGCAAAGCTTTTTAAAGGAGACTAAATACCCCTCAGAAATGTATGTAAAATCACTATTCTAAGCAAATTTGCAAAGTATGTTTTTTTCTGCCGCATTTTCATGCTAGTATTCATTTAACACTGCCATTATCATACTTTCTTCCTATCAGTGCTGAGATGCTGAGTGATATCAGTTTTATATCAGTCGCTGTTTTAGGGCGAAGACACACAGAGCTACTAGTAGCAGCTACTTTTTCATGGCTACTAAACGCCAGAAAATCCCCTGCCATAGACAATACTGAGAATTGCTAAAACACACGTAGAGACAATTATCAGTAAATGATCAGCATTGTCTATTTTAGAAGCTATGGCAAGTAGCTGCTACTAGTAGCTCCACGTGTCTTCACCCTTTCTGGTTCGCTCTGGTGCAAGCGTTTGGCGGGCACCAAGGATGTGCTCTCCCGGGTGGGCTTGCACCGCGCCGTAGTTCCGTCACTGTTGGCTATTACGGCAGCTCAATCCTAAGGGCTCTGGCACACGGGGAGACTAGTCGCCCGCAACAAATCTCCCTTGTTGCGGGCGACTAATCTCCCCGAAATACCATCCCACCTTGAGAGGAAACTTCCGCGATTTCGGGGAAATCTTGGCGCCGCGTATGCCATCCCACCGGCGATTTACATACTCGCTGGTGGGATGGTATTTCGGGGAGATTAGTCGCCTGCGACAAGGGAGATTTGTCGCGGGCGACTAGTCTCCCCGTGTGCCAGAGCCCTTAGGATTGAGCTGCCGTCATAGCCAACAGTGACGGAACTACGGCGCGGTGCAAGCCCACCCGGGAGAGCACATCCTTGGTGCCCGCCAAACGCTTGCACCAGAGCGAACCAGAAATTCGTCTCTGATAGTACAGAGAGCACAAAAGCTCTCTCTGCTCTATCAATACAGCGCTGAAGAGGTAGGTGCGGAGCAGGTGAGGGGGGCTGCATTGGGGCAGCTGCCTAGGGTTGCAACTTCTCCTGCACAGGAACTCCAGGCAGGGGGGCAGGGCATGATGTCACGGCATGGTGACACAGCAACTGGCGATTCCAAATTGGGAAAACCAGGCAGGCAGTTTTGACCCAGACAACCCTACTGAAAACAGGACTGTCCAGACATAACCAGACAGGTGGCAACCCTACTGCATCAGCCCCAGAAGCACCGCAGCTCCTAGCAATTCTGGCAGAAAAAAATGATTAATAGATGTAGTGCCATCTAGTGGCTGTTTTATGAAGGCAGTTAGAAAAAAAAAATGAATGAAGCCCGCAACAGGTGGCCCCGTGGTGCAGTCCAGAGGCCGGGGTGGGAGGCGCTAGTAAACAGTGCACCATGATGCTGGAGACCTCATGTAAGGGAAGTGGGAAACATAAGCAACGTAAACAATTTTGACATAACTGCTTATTGAATCTACTGGCAACTTTCCCCCAACTAAAGGGGTAGTTCACCCTAAAATAAAAATGTATTATGATGTAGGCAGCAGTCTATAGGATACATCTTTTAAGACAACTTGCAACCAGTCTAAATTTTGTATTGTTTTTGAATGATTTATATTGTGCAGCTGTTATACATGGGCATCCAACATAGAGCACCAAGCACTCAGCGGACCCCAGGATAGCGGATAAAATCAAAAACCTTTATTATTGGTAAAAACCCGACGCATTTCGTGTGACCACTCACGTATTCATATGTACACAATGACAATTTTATAAAATTTTTATATGGCATTTAAATACCAACTAAGGGAAATATGAAATGCACTAATAATATCAAGATAACATGTTTGTATTAATGGATGTTCGTATTGCTTTATTATTGGTGACATTCACATTGGTTTTAATTCCATGAGGAAATGACATAGCGAATGATGCTACTTGTGTAAGCCTGTTAAACCCGAAACCGTTTGTCATTGTGTAGCTATGAATACGTGTGTGGTCACATGAAACGCGTCAGGTTTTTACCAATAATAAAGGTTTTTTGATTTTATCCTCTATCCTGGAGTCCGCTGAGTGCTTGCTGCTCTGTGTTGGATACGACATTGAGTCTCCCTTTGCTGCGGGTCTGGGACGTGGCACCCGGACCATGAGAAAGAAGCAGTGAGTGAACATCTTGAATTCTGTTTTTACATATGGGTGTACACCACGTGGAACAAAGAGGGAAAAACTAATGAGTGAGAGGTTCGGGGCATAAGCACCCAAACCTACAACTTCATTCGGTGAGTGAAAACTAAAAGACTAAAAGAATAGCTTACTCTATATATTTGCAGCGGGGAGGACTGTGAGCCTCCGAACAAACAAATTGTAAACAGATGTCATACATGGACTTTTAACAGGTTGCTAGGGCTTAGTGATGATAGCTAGTGATTATTATTATTAACATTTATTTATAAAGTGCCAACATATTCCGCAGCGCTGTACAATAAGAGGACCGGAAGAGGACCGGAAGCCTTCTTGGTTGCAGGATCATTGATGCTATTAACCAGAAAGCATTTTCAGTTGCTTCCCAGATTGGTGAGCGGCCAACGTTGAGTGGAAGGGGTGTGCACTGATGCCTAAAAAAAACAGCAGTACTTAAATAAATCTTAAATAAATTGTCACTACACTTGTGTATACAGGCAATAAACAGGATGAATCTCATAATGTCAAGTGGTTTCAGAGTATTCCCAGAAGCGCTTTGCTCTAAATCACTTTTCCAGTGACAGAAATGGAAACCTCCGCCAATTTCGGATGATTTTCTGTGCAGTAGAAAGTAATGAGGGCTCTGGTGATAAGATGGGGGTCAGAGACAAAGGAAAAGAAGATTTAGAATGTTACTATTCTTGCCTAACACACTGCCAGCACAAACAACTGTAAGAATCACTGGAAGTACTAGTACTCTGTCTGAAAATACTGATCCAAGTGGCGGAGCTAAATATCACTGAGCTCCACTAAATATCACTGAGCTCCACTAGATATCACTGAGCTCCACTAGATGTCACTGAGCTCCACTAGATATCACTGAGCTCCACTAGATATCACTGAGCTCCACTAAATATCACTGAGCTCCACTAAATATCACTGAGCTCCACTAAATATCACTGAGCTCCACTAAATATCACTGAGCTCCACTAAATATCACTGAGCTCCACTAGATATCACTGAGCTCCACTAAATATCACTGAGCTCCACTAAATATCACTGAGCTCCACTAAATATCACTGAGCTCCACTAGATATCACTGAGCTCCACTAGATATCACTGAGCTCCACTAAATATCACTGAGCTCCACTAGATATCACTGAGCTCCACTAGATATCACTGAGCTCCACTAGATATCACTGAGCTCCACTAAATATCACTGAGCTCCACTAGATATCACTGAGCTCCACTAGATATCACTGAGCTCCACTAAATATCACTGAGCTCCACTAAATATCACTGAGCTCCACTAAATATCACTGAGCTCCACTAAATATCACTGAGCTCCACTAAATATCACTGAGCTCCACTAGATATCACTGAGCTCCACTAAATATCACTGAGCTCCACTAAATATCACTGAGCTCCACTAAATATCACTGAGCTCCACTAGATATCACTGAGCTCCACTAGATATCACTGAGCTCCACTAAATATCACTGAGCTCCACTAGATATCACTGAGCTCCACTAGATATCACTGAGCTCCACTAGATATCACTGAGCTCCACTAAATATCACTGAGCTCCACTAGATATCACTGAGCTCCACTAGATATCACTGAGCTCCACTAAATATCACTGAGCTCCACTAGATATCACTGAGCTCCACTAAATATCACTGAGCACCAAAATTTGTATTTATTCTGCCCTGAGCACAAAATTTTTGCCACACATAGCCGAGAAGGAATTATAGGGAATAATGGGCGTGCCCAATAGCAAACTCAATTTAGGGCCCTAAAATATTGGTTCATTTACCAATTCTACCAAGATATAGTGAAATGGGCAGAGTTGTGATGTTTTAGGGATGCACTTTTGGGGGGTTTGGGGTCATGTAATGATAAGACTGACCATGCAGGGGCTGAAGCTGGTCAGCCTAATGATTACATCATGACTCCAACCCCCCCCCCCCGAAATGGCATGACCCCACCCCTAAAACATCACAATTCTGCCCACTCTTGGCCCCACCCCCTCACATCATCAGCTGGCAAGGCCAGAAAAATAAGTGGGCAATCCTATTACCAACATATGTCACTTTCACTGTGCACCCAGATCTACCATTTACCATTAGGTTTGTCCCTCCTTAACCCTGCTGAGATTCTTCTTTGGGGAAACCAAAGTTTTAATGTGCTGGTTGAAGCTCTGATGGATCTCGGTAATAAAATACATTGCCTAACCTTGTGGCTGATATGGGTCTAAGGACCCTGATCTCATGGTTTCACACCCAGCCTGTAGCTGGAATCTTATTCTCATCCATTAACAGCTTCTTAACCTCAGTAAATCATGTAAGAACTAATTGTAAGCCCTATGGGATTAAGATGGAAATGTGAAAAGAAACACACTTAACGGAAATGCAGTTCCTGAACATTATCACATTATCGCATGTTTCCTAAATGGAATAAACAGAACGTTCCGTTGTGACAAAAGATACTAAGTACCTATTTGTACAGTATGTACCTTAAGAGGGTTGTTATGTATGTCCAGTAATGCAATAACAACTCCTACTGTCAGAGTCTGAAATTCTGCATTCTTTTTCCATCGCTGCATAAGAGCTCACATCCTAAGGGCTATGGCACGTGGTGCGGTTTGTTGCCACTGTTATCTGGCAGAAGATACCTGCAGGCAAAACACCCTTCTGAGTCTGTCACTGTTCCTCCCTGTGCGTCAGCTGGGGCACTATATATATATATATTTATTTATATCTCAGGGTTTAATATTGTTTTTTCTTTTGTTTACATTTTGGAGTTTTTACACTACTTATAGCTTGAATGTGTAACCAAAGCCCCCTGGGTTTTTATCCAGGCAAGGGCTGGGCAAAATGTTATCTTATTCATGAAGCATCCCTTGGCATTCCCTATGCAGTTCTATCCCTCCTGCCATACTGAGCAGTAGAACTGAGCAAGGAAGTGTCATCATTATGTTGGGCATATATATACCCGTAGCCTTGGTACACAAGAGCTGGCACTGCAACTGTGGGCATACAGCTGTGGCTTTACTATACGCCTGTGACATTATTGCACACATGGATGAATTATACATTTTTAATAACAAAAAATGCACATTGGCAAGAAAATATTGGACATACCAGTTGGCAAGGTAAAGTTAATTAAAGTAAAGCATATTTCTGTGGCATTATTAAATACAGGATGCCAGTGTTAAACTGGACATATAATAGTATCCATATTGGGCAAATAATTGGCATTGTGTATCTGTATGGTAAAGTAATATTGAACATAATTGTATATAAACTGGCATGGACTGCCTGCCTCTCCCTTCAGACCAGCACTCCAGTCAGTTGGGCTGTAACATGCCCTACAGTCCCTTGACAGAAGTTCATTCTGTGGGTTCTGGTAAATCCCAGAGGGGCTGCTGTAAGATGCCATAGACAGTCACTATTTATTGGGCTGGTGGGGGCTGTTTGTGCCTCTGGGTACTGGGAATGCCAGGGGGGCTGTAAGATCCCATAGACAGTCACTATTTATTAGGCTGGGGGGGCTGTTTGTGCCTCTGGGTACTGGGAATGCCAGGGGGGCTGTAAGATGCCATAGACAGTCACTATTTATTGGGCTGGTGGGGGCTGTTTGGGCCTCTGTGTACTTAAAAAGGCCAGGGCCTGTTTTGAATCCCAGTCTAGGCCTGCCCAAGTGGGCTGACAAAGACTTCTTTGTGTTACTGGAATAGGTAGTTCTTCCCTGCTAGCAATTATGGCTTTACCTGTTAGTAACATGCAGGAAACAAGAAGTCTTTGTGGAACACAGGTGTGTCTCCTGGCTTTCCAGTATAAACACATATTATTTGCTGCTGAAAGAAAAGTTCTTGTCTTGGGCGCCTTTCCAGTGTCATGTTCATAGAGAACCAGGTGCATCCAAATATACACATTGTTGTTATGCACCCTAAAGTGAGTAGCAATATGGCTATGATAGAAGAGAGCCATGGGTGAGAACAATTCATATTGTAGAATCACAGGAAGGATCGTAGCAACTCAACCCCAACCTAGTGCCATAAGTGCAGGTACCAGAGATTATTACCCTTCATTTTCTCAGTCAAGGTAAGGCGATCCAGATCCACAATCCATATATGTTCCTAAGGTGAACACTGATAGCCTTAGCACCCAAATCATCAATTTATAATCCACAGCTATAGCATATTTACAGAAAATGCACTAAAAAGTCTATTGATGCAAGCGTCTTTAATTGGGTCACTCACTAAAGGTGCCATGAATGTATTTAGCACCATTTAGCCCACATTATTATATAGAAACTGAAGCATTTCTTCTGCTTTAGTGCATTTCGTACCGTTTCATTCTGCAGCTCAGAGGAATGACCCATAAACTTGGCAAATTATTATAGCGACCTGGTCATACTGCAGTGAGAACTCATAATAGCACAGATAGTCTAAATCTTTTTGGATAGGACTCAAACCAGTTGTGGGAGTCACCTTGTCAAACCTAAAATTCACTCTATAATTCACTGTGTATATCCTTGTACTTACAGGTCTCTATGCGGAAGCTGATTTTACTGGGTTATAGCAGAATAATGACCATCTCTAATCACTACGCATACTGTCATGATTTTTATGGGGTACTTTTTATTTCTAAATTACACAGTTTACATAGCAAATAATTCCCTCTGCCATTTAACATTTTATTCTTAAACCAATAAATGTATTTGTAGCTGTAATATTGGTGTGTAGGCGCCATCTCAGTGCATTGTGCCTGAGTCTGAGCTTTCAGCCAGCGCTACACATTAGAACTGCTTTCAGCTAACCTATTGTTTCTCCTACTCCCATGTAACTGGAGGAGTCCCAAGCCGGACTTGGATTTCTTACTATTGAGTGCTATTCTGATACCTACTGGAAGCCGCTATCTTACTCCGTTTCCATTGTTCTGCTGATTGGCTGCTGGAAGGGAGGCAGGGGGGATATCACTCCAACTTGCAGCGCAGCAGTTAAGTGTGACTGAAGTTTATCAGAGCCCAGGTCACATGGCTGTGGCACCCTGGGAAATGAAGAATATGGCTAGCCCCATGTGAAATTTCACAATTAAATAAAAAAACATCTGTTTGTTCTTTTGAAAAACAGATTACAATGCTGGAGAAGCTCTATTAACTGGTGGGTCTTGAAAACAACATGTTTTCCCATGACAGTATTCCTATAAGCACCGTGGTTGTAGAGTGTTGATCCAGAGACAAGTCTGGTTGTAATTAGAGACAGGAAGCATGTTTTTACCATTTTAGGATTTTGTTTTACATCCTGTGGAACAAGAAAGCAAAAGGAATAATGTAGGAGAAAGGTTACACTGGGATCCAGCGCTGCTACAAGCAGGTTTCAACTTGGAAGCTCTCAAGTGCATTTCTACCAGTAGATAAAATACATAGGCACCTGTGATTGGTCACGTAAACAAGTACAGTTACTTATGGTCTTGCTGGTGGGATGAAAATAAACTTCAGGGGTCAGGGCAGGGTATTACAGCCACTAAACCTACTTCAACATAATGCAAAACAATACAGAAAATCACAATTGGCATTCTAAATGGCATCTAAACAGGCTGCATATAATGTTTTATATCCTTTTTTTAGGTTGCTGAAAAACCTACAACATTAGCACCATTTGGCCCTTACACCTTGTAGCAATTTAATAGAAACTTCCAATGTAAAAACATATCAGCACTTCAATAGCAAAACAGTATAAAGAGCTATAAAAAAAACAGTTAGTATGTATGATTTGATATACTGTACCAGAGTGAATAAAGAAGTTTGCACTGTTTATCTCTTTCCAAAAAAAAAAAAAAATAAACAGGCTGAATTAAAGACCGCCCCATTATATTATATGTAATGGACCCTACCTCTATGCTGCCATTATCAATAAAGATGGCAAACACTGACACTATCACACATAGCCACCATATGAATTACATGTGACTTCAAGACTTTTTTAAAAATTTCTAAAAGCCGGCTTTTTCACTTTTTTTACTGCTCATTTTCCTGCCCAGAGAAATGAAGACAGAGGAGGAAAAAGATTGGGGCAAATGAGCTCCTACAGAAATACCCCAGGCCGGTGCAGTTTCCTGCTAACAGGAGCACCAGCCCGGGGTATTAGGTAAAAAGATTTTTATTGGGCACCGTTGAAGGCACCCAAGTAAAATCTGATTCAGCCCTGAACGTCATGGATGGAACGACCAGTGGTTGCAGGAAAGATCATTATTGGTACGTGTATGGCCCCGTTTACAACATACCTGAGTACTGCAGTATCAGTGCCATACTCACCCAATGGGATTTTACAATAAGGCAGGTTGTTGTTGTTTAGGGCGAAGACACGGATCTAGTAGTATAGATACCGAATCAATGTGTATACCATTCCGCCGGCGATTTACATTCTTGCTGGTGGGATGGCATGTCGGGGAGATAATTTGCACGCAATATTGAAGATTTATCGCGGACGACTAATCTCCCCCTGTGCCAATGCCTTAAGCTGGTCATACACACGGCGATAATATTGTAAGAAACCTCGTTTCGTACGATATTCGGTGCGTGTATGGCAAGTCGGCGAGCTGACCGATATCACAGGAGGCTGCTGATATCGGTCGACTCGCCGATCAGCCAGGTAAAAAGATTTTGATCGGGCGCCATAGAAGGCACCTGAGCAAAATCTGCCGTCAGGGCTGAATCGGCAGAAGGAGGTAGAAATCCTATTGTTTCTACCTCCTTATCTGCTGTTTCAGCCCTGAACGGTGTGTGGCAGATTTAATGATCTTTAAAGATCGCAAATCCCCACGTGTGTGGCCACCTTTATGGGTAAAGACACATGGAGCTACTAGTAGCAGCTACTTGTCATGGCTACAAAAATAGACAATGCCGATCATTTATGGATAACTGTCTCTATGTATGTTTTAGCAGAGGCAATTCTCAGTACTGTTTAGGCAGGGGATTTTCTGGAGTTTAGTAGCCGTGACATGTAGCTGCTACTAGTAGCTCAGTGTGTCTTCACCCTTAGAGACAGGTAGCAAGTCTTGAGCCTACATCAGCCATGTGTAGTCAGCTCTAGTATAAGGTTGGATTGGGAGATTTTGCTTCCAGCCCATTTCATTTGTTTGCAGGAAACATTTAAAGGCACATCAGTATATAATGTTTCCCAAAGGAAAAGAAATAGGGAATGACTATGAATAGGCTAACTAGTTAGAAGCAAGAGGGCCCACTGACACCTGGGCCCACCGGGAGTTTTCCTGGTATCCTGGTGGGCTTGTCCGACACTGGCTCCATGTTTTTACGCCACTGCTCAGACGGCCCTGTCGATCGTGCAGGTTTAAAAATGCTGTCGGGGCAAGAAGCACATCGGCTTGTTGATGCAGTCCTCGCCAGCCATTGCCATGGGCACTCCCTGGCACTGCTACAAGCTGCCATACTAACCGTACAGAAAGAACTAGAAATACACCTATAAGTACAAACCTTGCTCCAGATCTTGTAACCCATAGCAACCAGCTAGCTATGGGCTTATTATTACATTACCCCTCGTAATGATTTGATGATAAATGAGGACTCTCATGCTTGTGGATTGCCTGTCAGAATTGTAAGTGGATTTAGCTGTGTCTGTCTCCTCCCCGACCTCCCAAGGTATCACAGAGACGCTGTCATTTCCTTCAGATACACTCACTGACGTAAATAATAACTATTAATCAAACAGACATTTCTTTACACAAAACAGGACCAGTTTTAGTGTCCAAGAGAGTGTTTGTACATGACCCCTAATGGCTTTGGTTGTGAGAGATGCAGTTCAGCAACTGAAGGGCTACAAATGCCTGATAAATGTTATTTCCCACCCCCACCATAAGGCCTCTTTGTTTTTGGTTTCTTAATTAAAATTGTGTTGACTGGAGTTGAATTTTCTTCAGCCTCTGCATCTGTTTTCTGTCAGCGCGTGGCTAGAATATTCTTTAACCCTTTCACTGAAAGAAGATTTTCACACTTCATTTCCTTTTGCTGCCAGGTGATTTTTGAACGTTCTGTGGCCTTTACTTGGGGGTATCTCCAGGGCTACCTATTGTTTTAGCTAAAAAAAAACACTTTTTAGGGCAAATAATGCTAAAAAAAAGTAAAAAACAAGTGCATATATATGTGTTTAGGAAGAGGAAAGTTACATTTTTGCGCATTGAGTTATAGATTTGCTGTATTTCCGTAAGTCTTTGCGCTCCTTTTCAGAGTACAGAGATCTGCCCAAACACGAAATAGATCCCTGCCAATAAAAACGTTGGGTTTAGGTGCCAGAGCCCCAAACCTACAGCCAAAGGAGCGGATTGAACCATAATTGCAAAGACCCACATGATCCATTCAACATTGGCAGGGTATAATAAGATCAATATATCTTTATTGTAGAATAAGTCCCACGCCTTTATTGCATTGATTCAGACCTATTCTCTTCCAAGGAGATAACACATTGGCCAAAGTTTTAGATTTGCAAGTCACAAAAATACAACCATTAGTGAATGTTTGGACTAAAATAGCCCCACATTTGCAATTTGCCAGTCCCACAGCGCTCAGCTCATTTAATACCCTGGGATGAATCCCATCCGGTCCTGGACCTTTGTTTACCTTTACATGTTCAAGTCTCTTGAATTTCCTGCTCAATGACCCATGCGTCAGTAGTAGTGATAAGCGAATCTGTCCCGTTTCTCTTTGCCGGAAAATTTGCAAAACGATGAAAATGTTGTGCATCGAAAAAAAGAAATTCTATTGACGCGAGAGACGATTCTTTTGACGCACGACAATTCTTTTAACGAATGAAACAATTCTTTTTGACGCGGGCATCAAGGTTTGGATGCGTCGTAGATTTTTCTGCTGCAAATTTTGTCGCCTGTCACGCGAAAAAAATCTGCCAATGCCGAAACACGGAAATTCGAAGTGAATCCATGCCAGGCAAATTTTTTGCCAATCCACACTCACCAGCACACCCTGGCCTTGCCACTCTGTTCCGCCTGGCGCACAGTATTAGGAGAGACTTCGGCACTCTCCACCACGTTCCAAATAGCACAAAAATACCGGCACAACAGGACTTGTTTAAGCGGGATAAACCCTGATGATTTTAAACAGTAGCAAACCATGTAACATGTCGGGAAGCACGCCCCTTCGTCAGACAAACGTTACATGGTTTGCAGAGGCGGGCCAAGCCGACCGGGCGCCCTAGGCAACCCGGTCGGCCAACTCTGCCCACCTGCAGGGGGTGGGGCGGTGCGATTAGATCAGTCATTGCCTCCGCTGCAAATGACAAGCAGCGGAGGCAATGACATAGTAGCACTAGGGGTAGGCAGGAGAGGCTGCCTGGCGCCCCTCGATCGTTGCGCCCTAGGCAGCTGCCTCTTCTGCCTACCCCTAGTTCTGGCCCTGATGGTTTGCTACTATTAAAAATCAGCAGGGTTTATCCCACTTAAACAAGTCCTGTTGTGCCAGTATTTTTGTGCTATTTGGCAATTGTTTTGCCCATCACTAATCAGTAGTCATATTACTAGAATTGGCTCTATTTAAAAAAAAAAAGACTTCATTAGCTGGTTCCTCGGCTGTGTAGACAGATGAAAAATAAGAATTCAAAATTTCTGCTTTTTCCCTGTTCTCATCAACCAACTGAACCCCTTGTTGCAATATCCCTTTCCATCTCTATTTTAGCTTGCCTGATAGCTTTTTTTTTCTTGCCAACCTCGACTTTAACACTTTTATTCAGCCATAAAGGTTTTGCTTTGTGATGCCTCTCCTTGCTTACCAGGGTAATATACTGACCTGTATACTTGTTAAGCAACACTTTAAAGATATTCCATTTTTTCCCAGTTGATACTTCGCAGAGATGCCCTTATACTGACATGACCACTATCTCTAGTGTAACCAGGTAAATGGAGGACCATAGGTTGTTAAAAGCAATCAATTCTGAAAGAGGTTTAACCCAAGAAGCTATTCCCACTACTTAATTGTCTTTCTGCTTCCACAATACAAGCACTTCTATCATGGATGGCTAGCATACCTCCTTTTATCTCTATGGACTTATCAACCCTCAAATTATCTAGTATCGTTGTTTTCAAACTGTAAGGTTCTTTCTATTATTTGCTGGAAACAAATTCACACTATTAGTTCTCAAATGGACAAGATAGAAAGAGGCCTTTTTATCCATCTATTACGAATCTGAGACTCTGAAATCCCTACTCTCCCATGATCTTCCGAGCTTTCCCTATAAACATCTGCAATATCTCCTCAGTGCACACATCATTAAACTCCAAAAAAGGATTAGAGTCATAAGCACAAGGATTAGAGTCATAAGCACAAGGACAGGGACTAACAGGGGATGTACATTCAGTCTCACATGTGAGGCCATACAATGTTTCCTCAGCAAAAGTTTACTCACAATTTATTAACTTCTGTAATAGTCTTAAATAGATGAAGATTCGATGATGAACTAAAGGAAAGTGCCTTACTTAGAAGGATAAATTCAATACAATTTGTGTCTCTTGGGAGCCTTTGTTGAAGACCTCATCCTCCATTTCTTGTCTGTGTTTCTGATGTTGAGTCTAACGTTTTCATTGTTGTGATTTCTTTTTGTCTTTAGAAGCAATTCTGTGTGTTTTATTCAAATCCCCCCCAAAAAAACCTCCAAAGCTCTTATTCTCCAAGGTGTCTGTGAAGAGAAAGGAAAATAACGAGGAACCTGCCACAACATGTATGTATGTATATCTTTATTTATAAAGCGCTACTTATGTACGCAGCGCTGTACTGTACGTATGTATATCTTTATTTATAAAGCACTACTTATGTACGCAGAGCTGTACAGTAGAATACATTAATGCAAACAGGGGATTATTAAAATAATAATAGATAAATACAAAGTATAATAATAAATACAAATAAATACAAGATATAGTTGCAATAAGTATAGAATCAAAGAGGCAAGAGGATGGAGGTCCCTGCCCCGTAGAGCTTACAATCTATATGGGAGGGTAACGTACAGGCACAAATAGGAGAATAGGGACAGGGCACCAGAGCTGGAAGTGGGGCTTAGTTAGGTTATGGGTGGGGAGGGCTGCAGAACAAATCAGCCCAAACCTGCCCCCAACCCACTTCTGATGTGCGGATGTTGGCCTGAACCCATCCAACCTGTGGGTATTGGGCCGGCCACACATCACTACTGCTGTCATTCCAATCTGCAGAGCTGCAGAGAAAAAAAGCGCAATCATTCAAACAAAAAAATATAAAATAAAGACCAAGTGCAAATTGCTTGAAAATAGAACCGCCCATATCATACTAACTAGAGTTAATATAAAGGTGATCTAAACATTTTATAAGTGAGTATTTTAACACTCATTTTATCTAGACAAAATAAAGAGGCACCACTCGGCTGACAAATACACACCCAAAGGAATGCTTGGCTGTATTACACACTGGATGAGCCAATGAACTTCAAATCACGAAACATATTTTTTCCATAACTGAACATTTTGTTCATTGCAGCACCGCAAATGTAATGTGTGATACGGAGAAGCTTTGGGAAGTTAAAGCCAAGTATTGGGGAATGTATAAATAATATAAAGCAGAGGAAAAACAAATGTGCCATATTTTTTTATAATACAGGGGATGAAGCGTAAAGGGCTAAATGTGGGGAATTGGTACAGGTCAGGGCTTTCCAACAGGAGGCCCACGGGCTGGCTTTTTTCCCCGAGTTTTTATCCAGTATGGCCAGTGGTGTATTATAAAATAGTCATTAGGGGGCCAAGTAAGGTTGCAATCTTTCATTTTCTTGGCACCCAGACAGTTCTGTCACAGCGTGGCATGGATGACATTAAGGGGTGGGACAGTGGCATTGGGGGCAGGGATAACGATGTGGCTGGTGCTTTGTCTAATTATGGGATGGAAGTGTTTTGTCAAGGTTTCAGAAATAAATTAAGGGTGTGGCCGAATGTTTTGAGGGTCTGGGTGGGGCAGGGGGCCATGTTGACTGCGCCTATGATGAAGGGTGCCTAAAATGCCTAAAGCTGGCCATACACACTACAATTATGATCTTTTTCACAACCACTGGTTGTAGGCATAGGCGGAGGGTGAACTTTTTGTTTGGGGAGGATAAAGATGGGCCATACATAGACTGACCTACAGCTAATGTGAGACTTAGCGGATTCGCTGCTGGTGTAAAAAATGAGCCCCTCAACAATCTCTCGTGGTTCCCACTGAGTGTTTTTTTCACCCTAAAATGCTTAGGATGTAGTATTTATACATGCACATATGTGAGGTGTTATTCATCTATTTGTATTTGTGATTAGCTTAAATTTGTTTTAGTTAGTGTAACCCCTTCTTGGCTGTAACCAAGCCAACAGCACAGCCAGTGTAGGTTTACAGCATGGGGTACATGCGACTCAATCCTTCAGGATGGGCCTTCGCTAAGTGACCAAACGGAGCTATGGTGCAGTGCAACTACAACCCACTGTGGCAAGTGCAGAAAAACAAATGGGCCCCAGAAGGTTCTTTGTGGTAAACCAGAGTGTAACTTGTTTATTGTCCAAGACAATGATTCACAGGGTTATAGCAATACTCACACAGAGGAGATATCAGGTAATTGCACAAAAGAAAGAAAAATATGGTGCCCACCCGTATAGCCCACCTCAGCCGAGGGTGGGGAAGGTAAGGACCACCAACCAGCACGGCCTCCCTGTGGGGAGTAGCCTGGCCAAGTATCTGCATCCTCAGGGTGTCCCAGCCAAGGATCCCTCACAGCCAACTATGGATCAGGGATAGGAACTGACCTGATACCTGCATCTTAACAGTGCCTGTAGGGAAGAATACTTCCAGCTAATCTCTCCTTTTTGGAGCCGAAGCTGCTCTTTCTAACTAATCTCACTATCTCACTTTCCTAGAAAGTGCTCTTTTTCTTTATCTTGACACTTACTATTCCTCATTCACGGGGTCCCTGTTTCCCCAACTTCACTAGAGCTAGATGCAGCCTCTAGGGTACTCACTTTACTTGGGCCCTGTTGATTCCAGGCTCAGTGTAACTTCCACCTGGGTCAGCAAATGCAGCCAAAGACCCACCCCACTGCTAAACACTATATCACAGTGCCAAGGGAGCGGTCTCCCTGTTAACCAATAAGACACATAGGCAAACTATAAACTGATACATGGGGCTTTGCCCAGTAAGAGCACAGACTAAGGAAGTTGTAGGGTTTAAATCCATAGGGACATGTTAACCCTATGGGTCCCTACATTAGTTTTATAGAGAGAGAAGCAGCGGGTACTGACATCCCAGGCACATTATATACAGTCAAATGCAGTTTATATGTAGAAAACCAGCACATTATATGCAGTGAGAAGCAGTGGGTAAAAGAAAAGAAAGGGTGAAAGGGATATTATAGATGCCAGGTGACAAAAAACTATTTCATTTTAACTAGTGATTCAGCATTTAGAACATATACAGTATTGTAACCGTGGGATCAAATCTGCAGCAAAAGTTCAGAGTTGGTTCTTGGGTAAAGTTACAGCCTGCAGATCCTTCTTATCAGTCTTCATTTCTGCAGTGCAATTTTACTATCTGTCAAGAGAGCTGTGCTCTGATTGGAGAAGCCGCAAGAAGAAATATCCAATCAGAGCATAGCTGAGTACAACAGGACCGGAGCGTGTAGGAAAGAGAAATGCAAGATTTCCCCAATGTTAAAGGTTCCAGAGCAGCGCAGAAACGGAGTGAGGTTTTTCTTTTTTATTTTAAGGCACCAAGCAGATTTGGGGAGGCTTAGCCCCATTAGCCTTATTGAAAATCCACCTATGGTCGTGGTGCCCAATGACTCGACACAGCATAGGGATGCAGGGCATGACAGGGCAAGGAGGGCAGCCCACCCCCCTTCCTTCCCCCACCTTTTTTACAGATGGCAAGCCAATGGGTGATCAGGAAGATTCCCGGGCACAGCAAGGGCAATGGTCTAACAAGGGATGCCATCTTCCTTGGTTGGATCCAGGCGGCAGGAGAGGCAGCAGCTCGCAGTATCCCACCCTGCCTCCCTGAGAAAGAAGGTTGTTATTGCCGCAGTTGGTGAAGGGTACCTTACTCCGTGCCCCCAGGGGGAAGTTTAAGGGGGGTATTTGCTAAGTAGAGTGTAGCCCGGTAGGCCTGGGGTCCTGATCGGAAGGCAGTTAGCCTTGGTTTAGGGCTGGGAAAAAGGGAGGCAGGAACCAGGCGTTACATTTGGGCTCAGGGTCAGTCCCTTGGAGGCGAGTAAGGATTGTTGGTTACTGTAAATGTTATACAATATATGTTATACAGACGGTTTTGTTACAAGTTACTGTTACAAAATGCTAACTGATGTTAAGGTTTTATGTTAATAAATAAATAACTGCAGCCTTCTCCTACAGCTACAGTGTCCATGTATGTTGTTTGCGAGAAAGGGTTAGAGTTGTGGGTTTAACTAGGGGAAGGGTTGCGGGTTGCAGGCTCGACACTGCACCTGTCATAGGAAAGATCATTTGTCCACTACTAACTGCTACAGCTAGTCAGATATACAGGTCAGATATACAGGTCAGATATACTGGTGGAAACAAAGGAATTCTTTAACCCTACCGCAGGCAATTAACCACTCTAATATGCCTTTCCAGCGGAAACAATAGAAGTCATTGGTGGAAAGGTTCACGCATTGCTTTGGCAACTTTGCACGACTTCGAAGCAATGCATAGTGCTTTCCACCCGCGACTGCTATTGTTGCCAGTGGATCTATCGGAGGCTACTAACTCGCTCCGTGGGACATTAGCTTAGGCATAAGGGCTCTGCTGTTTTATAAGCTAAGCAAATAAAGTACTGATTTTATTGGAAGATTGACTGCTGTCCTGTGTGTTTTCATGTTGACAGTGCAGCCCAGGACTGAAGACACCATTAATTTACCCCTGCATACAGCCCTCATAAGAAAAAAGTTGTACAGCACTAATTAGGCAAACAGAGATGTCTGAGATAAAGATGTAGGTACTAACTGCCACGTGGGTGCCTGGGTGGCACAGGGACTGGCCCACCTACCTACAACTGGAGATGAAGCCTGCCAGTTTCCTTTATTCACAATACATAAAATGATCTTCTAGGGTTGTGATTAGTTACAACATACAGGCAAATTATTGAATAATTCCTACCAACCTATCAGCTATTAGCTTCGTGCAAATCAGTTTAGTGCAGTTGAGTAATTAAAAGAACATATCTGATTGGTTGCTGTGAGTTACTGCACTGTGCAACTTTTTCATTAAATAATCCTAAGAATCTATACAAGTTGCATTTATACATATCTGATATATTATACATATGTTGTGTGTCAGACAATGATCTGTAGCAATCCCCTGCAAGGCACCTCATGTTCCTTTAGGCCAGTGATCCCCAACCAGTGGCTCAGGGGCAACATGTTACTCACCAACCCCTTGGATGTTGCTCCCAGTGGCCTCAATGCAGCTGCTTATTTTTGCATTCCTGGCTTGGAGGCAAGTTTGGAAGCATAAAGACTATGTGTACTGCCAAACAGAGCTTCCAGTCTACATAGGGGGCTACCAAATAGACAATCACATCCCTTATTTGGCACCCCATGAAGCTTTTTCATGCTTGTGTTGCTCCCCAACTCTTTATACATTTGACTGTGGCTCACAGGTAAATAACGTTAGGGACCCCTGCTTTAGAAGAAAAGTGTTTCTCCCCCATTGGCACGCTGAGCCCCCCTTCCTTTTATCAAAGGGTTACATAGGAGCTTTATATATATAGAGCTGTACTGTGCCCCTATCAGAATCTGAGGTGGCTCCTATAAACATAAGTATTTAGTATTAGTCTATGGATAAAGCAGGTTGATGGAACTGTTAACAAGTGCCAGCCAGGGGATCCTCTATGGCGTTTCAGTCCTACCCCGGCCATGTTGGACCATGGCCACAGCCAGGGCACTTTACATATTACCCAAGGAACTGTAATCCTTTGGCTGAACATAAGACTGTCTGCGTCCAACTTACCCAAAATCTACTGTGGTTAAGTGAAAACAAGTCATCGCTTGTGTGTATTCCCTCTTGTGGGACAAACCCAGATTCCTGTTCAGTCAGTCAGAAGGTGTAATGAGGGGTTTCATTCTGCAATACAATCCAGTTGGGAATGGAATGAGGGAGAAGACTGCTGTGTCGTTCCCCCCATTGCTTTAGGTGTAGGCAGGGCCGCCATCAGGGGGGCACAGCGGGTACAGCTGTACCGGGCCCGGGCAATTTTTACTTTTAAAGGGGGCCCGGCGGTGCTACAGTTTTCTTAGTCGCTCGGGCCCCCTTTAATAAAATCCGGGCCCTGTCATTGGTTGGTTGCGCCCCGCGTGTATGGGTGACGTCACACGCACGGGGCGCAACCTTTTAAAAGGGCCTGTCTCCATTCGCGTGGAGACAGACGTGCAGAGGCGTCGCCCGGTAAGGATCTAAGGGTGCTGCTGAAGATGCTGGAGGAGCCGAAGAGCACTGCTGCAGGTCGCCAATGTATTAGGGGGGGGCTGAAGGGCACACTGATCACCAATGTATTATGGGGGTACTGCTCTTGGCACCAATGTATTAGGGGGGCACTGCTCTTGGCACCAATGTATTATGGGGGCACTGCCCTTGGCACCAATGTATTATGGGGGCACTGCCCTTGGCACCAATGTATTAGAGGGGGCACTGCTCTTGGCACCAATGTATTATGGGGGCACTGCTCTTGGCACCAATGTATTAGAGGGGGCACTGCTCTTGGCACCAATGTATTATGGGGGCACTGCTCTTGGCACCAATGTATTATGGGGGCACTGCTGCTGGGCACCAATGTATTAGGGGGGCACTGCTCTTGGCACCAATGTATTATGGGGGCACTGCTGCTGGGCACCAATGTATTAGGGGGGCACTGCTCTTGGCACCAATGTATTAGGGGGCACTGCCCTTGGCACCAATGTATTAGGGGGGCACTGCTCTTGGCACCAATGTATTATGGGGGCACTGCTGCAGGGCACCAATGTATTATGGGGGCACTGCTGCAGGGCACCAATGTATTATGGGGGCACTGCTGCAGGGCACCAATGTATTATGGGGGCACTGCTGCAGGGCACCAATGTATTATGGGGGCACTGCTCTTGGCACCAATGTATTATGGGGGCACTGCTGCTGGGCACCAATGTATTATGGGGGCACTGCTGCAGGGCACCAATGTATTATGGGGGCACTGCTGCAGGGCACCAATGTATTATGGGGGCACTGCTCTTGGCACCAATGTATTATGGGGGCACTGCTGCTGGGCACCAATGTATTAGGGGGGCACTGCTCTTGGCACCAATGTATTAGAGGGGGCACTGCTCTTGGCACCAATGTATTATGGGGGCACTGCCCTTGGCACCAATGTATTAGGGGGCACTGCTCTTGGCACCAATGTATTATGGGGGCACTGCCCTTGGCACCAATGTATTATGGGGGCACTGCTGCAGGGCACCAATGTATTATGGGGGCACTGCCCTTGGCACCAATGTATTATGGGGGCACTGCTGCTGGGCACCAATGTATTAGGGGGGCACTGCTCCTGGCACCAATGTATTAGGGGGGCACTGCTGCAGGGCACCAATGTATTATGGGGGCACTGCCCTTGGCACCAATGTATTATGGGGGCACTGCTCTTGGCACCAATGTATTAGGGGGCACTGCCCTTGGCACCAATGTATTAGGGGGCACTGCTCTTGGCACCAATGTATTATGGGGGCACTGCTCTTGGCACCAATGTATTATGGGGGCACTGCTCTTGGCACCAATGTATTATGGGGGCACTGCTCTTGGCACCAATGTATTATGGGGGCACTGCTGCAGGGCACCAATGTATTATGGGGGCACTGCTGCTGGGCACCAATGTATTAGGGGGGCAGTGCTCTTGGCACCAATGTATTATGTGGGCACTGCTCTTGGCACCAATGTATTATGGGGGCACTGCTGCAGGGCACCAATGTATTATGGGGGCCCTTGCTACCAATGTTTGTGTGTCCTTTGTGCTGATGGGAGGGATAACTGGGGGGGAAGGGAATTGGGGGGCAGGGCGTGGGAGGAGGAGGGCCCAGAAAATTTTGTTGTGAGGGGCCCCATGATTTCTGATGGCGGCCCTGGGTGTAGGAGTGAGGAGTAAGGGCTTTCCCTGACTATGCAGGAGGGGTCTGTTAAATGTAGAAATGAAGATTTCAGACTGTATAAATAATACATACAATGAATACATTATAGGAGTCATTCCCAGCTAGTAATGTGTCACGAGGCACATTTTTTGTTGCAGTAACTGCAGTGCATGGGCAACAGTACTTATATTAATTGCTGTGATAAACTTTCATTTTTTGGTGTTACTGTTCCTTTAAATTATTCCTTTTAAATTATTTTTATCAGCAATTCCTTTCTTTGGCAGCAGGGAGCGCTGCTGTATTTCATGTTTTCACCCTACTTTCTAGTGGATCTGCTATTTCCATTCACGGTGACTGCTGTCAGATGTTGTATAACTGGTAAAAAATGAACCAGCCCAGTTAGTTTGAGATCTCTCCCCTGACGACACTCAAGCTGTTGGGATTTAAAATATTTGGCTTTGACTGTTTCCTCCCATACAGTTTCTAATTACTCTCATTTAAAGTGTCTCTTCTATAAGAAATATTGAGAGCATTTCCCATACACATTGCTTAACTTCTTAGAACTGTCAATCATTTTTTTTTATCATAAGTAAATGTCTGTTGTATAAAATAAACCGGTGGTTATTGGACTTTGTCAGTGCAAGGCCCCTGTTCCCATCCAATAAGGAAAGGAAAGCCATGATGATGAATATAAAGGGCATCAAATAAATGATCACCCCAAATTTCACCCTTATGGACCTTTAAGCTGGGGCTGTTCAGTAATATCTAAGAAGCCCAATAGGCTTTATTACCAAATCTCAGCCAAATTAGCCTTCTTCTCATAGGGAGTCAATGGATGCTCACCTTGTAATGGCCCTACATCTATCTCCCCAGATGCCTACATCTTAGGGGCATGTCTGCTCGAACCCTTCCTGCAAGATTTGCTAGTAAAAAATGTAAGTTTGGGTCTTAACCAATATTTTTTCACATTGCCTCTTGGCAGAAATGGCTTTGGATGGGGTTTATCAGGAATTATCACTGGCCAGGGGGATCCTGTAACTCAAGAAACTGCTGACAGAAGAGAGGGACCCAAGAACAGGAGGGTCAGCTATAAAGGGTACCCTGTCTTCTCTTGGACTAGGGGTCTTCAAGGACAATGGATGGGCCTTGAGCTCCAATGCCAACTGGAGGAATATATTGGCTACCAGCCAGGCTGCGTGACACAAAGGAAGTCACTAGTGCCACTGAGAGAGCCAGCATTGTGGAACTGTCTGTAATGTCTAGTGAGGGGGATTAGGTACCACCATAACTGGAAAAAAACAGAGGTTTGAATAATAGCACTTAAGATACTTATCCTTTACGTTATAGTAAGTAGATGATAGTAATCAAGAAGAACTGAGGGGCTAAAAAAATGGATATGCCTATGGGAGGAACAATCTGTATACACTTTGTGTGTCCTGTATAATTGCTTGCAGGCCTCCCTTTGGATAGAGTTGGGACTGGGACTCAAAATAGGCCCTGGCATTTCAAGTACCCAGAGGCCCAAACAGCCCCCCCCCAGACCAATAAATAGTGAGTGTCTATGGCATCTTACAGCCCCCCTGGCATTTGCCAGAACCCACAGATTGCCAGTCTGGGCCTGTTAGAGTTCCCCTGCCTTCAGTACTTCTCTACATTGTACTTTTAATAATTGACTTGATTCCTGGATAATCCAGGAATGTGTTATCTGATACTGGTTTTTGTCAGAGCTCTACATACGTTGTTATGCTGGATGGCAATCAACTGCAACTGGATGCAGCCCCTTTTTTATAGAAAAGTCTCAGATTTCCCATATGATCTGGTGAGAGCTGTGCCGTCTTTATTGCATTAGGCACAGAGAGGCCCCAGGAGATACAAAGGTGTAAATGGTGGAGTGAAAAGGGGGTGGGGCTTACATGGGTAGTGGGAGGGGTTTGAGTGGATCATAGACAAAGTCTGGGTGTAGCAAAGGCATGTCTTTATATACATGTGGGTATTTTTCTTCATTGGGGATCTGATTTTACTGGGTGGGTTAAGAACTGCAGGGGGTGTCAACTTCTAACACAGTAGCATGGAGCTCCACAGCCCTGCCTGGAACAACTAACTCTGAACACATTGACAGGATTATATGTGGCTTTATGCCAAACTAGAACTTTTATATTTTGGCCAAGGCCATACCCCAGATCATTCTCTCAGCTCTGCCCAGTGCTGCCTGTTCTCTGATTCATCTCTTGTCATTTGCAGGAGTTAAATGAAATTGGGTGCACATTACAGGGAGCAGGTGACAGGGCTGTTACTGTGGATCCATGTCAGTTGGCATGCCTGCTTTATTGTCATTTTTGTAGTGTAATATGACAACCAAAAATTGCACTTTAATGTCCCAGACACACAGCTATGTACATGCAAATGCATTGCCCATAAATCCCCATTATGTTTGCAGCCAGGGTCGGACTGTGGGTTCCAGGGCCCACCGGGGCTCCCGCCCCAGAGGCCCTGCAATTGCCCCCGCCAGCCATGTCCCCTAACCCCCCGCAACCCCCCGCAGGGGCCCCCACCCGACGTCCCCCCTGAGCACGCATAAATTTAACATGTCAGGGAAGGAACAGTCGGCCAGGGGGAGTGCCGGCAAGGGTTGGGTCTGGGCTGCCAGGGCCCACCGGGATTTTTCCCGGTGTCCCGGCAGCCCAGTCCGACCCTGTTTGCAGCACAAGAGTCACACTGATGGGCTCTAATGACTGAATACCCTCAGTTTATGCACCCAGTGACCGAGGTGAAATCCATTGGAATAGGGAATTTGTTGCCTTCTATGCTCTCCTGTTTCTGGCTTGGGCACCTTCCCTTTCCCACCTATGGCACAGTCACAATTACTCACAACTTTCACAAAAGTGGGGGAAAATCAGTGTACCAAAGTAATTTATCTCCTTTACTGTAAGTTGATAATAACAGTAGAATTGCAAAGATGCTCCGCTTTGGATGCCCACAAAGCAGGGCAAATACAGAGGTTTAAATCAGAATACACGGATGAGGAAAGCACCAGGATTCCTGCTATAAAAAGCTTTATTTCCGACTACAAACATGACATGTTTCGGGCTCCTCCAAGCAGCGCCGAATTTGCGTTCTGGGCGCCCCAAGGCCGCACCCCAATTTCTGCCGTCCTAGGCCCGGGCCTTTGTGGCCTCTCCACAAATCCGGGCCTGCCTCCGAGCCCTTTTTCAAATGTATAATACAAACAGAATGTGATACCAATTAAAGCCCACCCTCAATTGTGTTGATAGGTGAGATTCCACATAAAGTCCATAAATCAGAAATGTGCATTAAAACATCAAATGTCCATCCATATGAACATTATTTAGTAAGTGTAATAACAAAAAATGTTTGTTTTCTCTGGTAGTTTGACCCACATAGCCCAAGCCACATGGGCATTTCAGTAGGTAGACTACATAGGATGAGTTGCATGTTGCATATGAATTTAAATATATAACATGTCCCTTAGATAGATGACAGACAGATTTGCCCTTCATAAATGATGAGCGGGTTTAAATCAGTCCTTTAACCCCTCTTGCCTCTACTTATTAAAAAAAAAGGCCCACGTTGATGCCACTTTTCCTGCCCAGAACCCTTTCGGACCAGGCTGGAACGAGGTGTACCTGATGCAGGGCATCCCTGACTGCAAATATAGTTTAAATCAGTAATTTAACCCTTTCAGGCTCTAGTTACTTTTTCATCAGGGCAAGAAACTAATGCCTCTTTGGTGCCACCTTTGCTGCCCAGAACCTTTTTGGGCCAGGCTGGAACAAGCTGCAGTTTATGTAGGACATCCCTGTTTATTGTGTACTTTAAATCTATGACCCAAGGTCATTTAATTCTCTCAAACACCAGTTTTGATTCTCACTGACTGAATAAGAAAAACAACCTCAGCGCTGTACAAAAAACGAAACTAGAATTCCTAATCTCATCTCCCAAACTCCACCCTTTCCACTGTAACTGCTCTCCCACCCCCGAATTCAGCACAATTATTATCTGGAACCTGAGCAGAACAGTCGCTTTTGGCTTTCCCCGGAGCGCACCTAACCTAGAACGTAATGGAGAACAGCAGTTATGGTCGGCAGCAGAACAGTGCTGGGTCGCCGCCTCTCTATGGCAGCCCCGGCTATGAGCCGCTCAGGGAAGAAATGAGTTACCGAGGTGGTCCGGGGGTACAAGTACAGTCCACCATACTGACCATAGACTCGGACGGGCCCCCTGTGAGGGATCACTTGGTCTGGTCCATATTTAATACCGTCTACTTCAACTTCTGCTGCCTGGGATTCTTTGCTTTGATCTTCTCTGTCAAGGTGAGGGGGTGAAAGGGTGTTATTCAGTCACGGGAGGGGGGGAGCAACCTGTGGCCCTGCAGTATGGGGCAGGACATGTCAACCCCAAAAATATTTTTTGTTGCCTAATAGACAACATAATTTCAAGCAAATTTCCAATGTGAACTTATTGAAAAATGTTAGTGCTTTCAAAGTTATTTGAAAATGTAATTGCTATAGAAATCAGCATTTGCTGAACTCCTGGTTGTTACTTTTTAAACAATGTTGCAAAGGTCAGTCTCCTCCAGCAAGGCAGGTCTGTCAGTCTGTTGCCTTGTGTTGCATTGTTTCAAGAGTCAGAGCCACCAGGGTAGAGAATAGAGAAGGACAGGCAAACACTGCTTTTAATAACAGTTATATATATATATACAAATACATAAAAGAAAAGATTGCAAATTTGTAATGAATGGTTATTGCAAAGTTGCTTATAATTATGTTTTCTTTTATTAGACAAATTTTTTTTGGGTTATCTTGTCCTTTAAGGTGGCCATGACATGACATTTCCAGAGTTGCCCTTCCATCCATTCAAAACTGGCTGAGTAGCTAAGTAGTAATTTAGATGAATGTAGCATGGCTGCACAAGATTCAGTGCAGTCTGCAGCATGCATCTTGTCTCATTGCTTACCAATTGGATTTAACTCTGGGTTTCTCACTGTCATTCTGCTAATGTATGTATTGTGAACCTGTATGCAAAGGTATATAGAGTAGGCCTCACACTAATGGAAATGGGATCAATAGGGGCCCTCAGTGGGAGGATTTCGTGGCACAGCTGGACTGCTGCTCATACCCAGAAGCAAGAAAAAAATAAAAACGAGTGGTACATAAGCTTTAAACCAGTGTGTGTATGTGTGTGCGGGGGATTATAGAGGGTCTAATTCACAACTATATAACTTAGCAGAGGACTATTATAGGGCAGGCAGGTGTGTACAGTGACTGGGAGTTGTAGTTTCACAAAGAATAACTGCCCACTAATCCTGTTGGTTTGGAACTAAAATCAGCATTGAAATGAATCCTGTGCTGGGGATTCTGACGCACCCAATATGATTCATGGGAAATTCCAGGGGATAGGGGGGGTCGCTAGTTATAAAGGGAGTTTTGATCCTGTGCCATCAATCACCTTTATTATATTTATATTTCCTTTTTTACTTGGAAGGGAAACAACTGGGTGGTTGAGAGATAACAGGATGACGAAAAGGTTTTCCATTCCAAGCCAAAACTGTCCCCTTGTTCTGTTCTAGTAGGGCCCCCTCCCCCCAACTCACACAGGTCTCCGCCCCCCCACCCACACAGGTCTCTGCCCCCCCCACTCACCCAGGTCTCCGCCCCCCCCTCACACAGGTCTCTGCCAACTTTATCAGCTCATCAGACAAACATAGAGAGGGAGCAAGGACACAGCAAGGGGGGGGGGGGGCGATAATATGAAATGAGTGAATGCAAACAGATTGTGTTCATTTTGTAGGGTCTGTCTTGCGGGGGGCCCCAGGGCCAAATGCAGCCCTAAGGAATTTTTCTGCAGCCAGCTTGTACATATTACACCATAGTCAGTAGTATCTATCCCACAAACATATGAGTGTAAATTACATATTGAAATGCTATAGATTTTATTGTTGGGTGGAATGGTGACCTCCGAGGCAGTAAAGTTCTGGTAGTTCAAGTTCTCCTACAGTAGGACGGCTCTAACATTGCTGGTGCAGAAAGCTGAGCTGCAGCCATAGAACTCTCATATTTCCGCTAAAAACATCTGGAAAGTGTGTTCTGTTTTGTTAGAAGACCCCCATTGCTGGGCTCAAGAGTCTCCTCCCCCCAGCAAATGGGTGCTTATTAAATTTATTGTGGTACTGCCCACCCTACTTTATACACAGATTTTCTTTATATAATTCTGGTCTGTTAGAAGAATTCATGATGTGACCAAATGGATCATCCAAAGTGGTGATAGTAGAAGAGCAAAGCCTTAATAAAGAATAAACTGAACGCAGGCATAGGTGGCCACGAGGCCCAGACTGGCAATCTGTGGGTTCTGGCAAATGCCAGAGGGGCTGCTGTAAGATTCCATAGACAGTCACTATTTATTGGGCTGGTGGGGGCTGTTTGGGTCCCTGTGTATTTGGAATGCCAGGGTCTATTTTGAACCCCAGTCCAGGCCTAATGGCCACCCACATGCAGGTTTATATCGGGCCAAAAATCATCTCATAATGGAAGCCTATGCAGACAGGTCAGAAGAGGGCCACAATAAAGGACCCATGTCCTTTGGGATTTTCTAACCTGTCCGACAGAAACCTGGCCCATTTTATAGTAGAGTTTTTCCATATAATTAAAGGGTTTTACCATGTCTGGGGGATGCTTCTTTCAAAAGTTATTTTGGACGCAATGGCTAATGGTTGCCCTATCTCTCCGGATGGGCCCCGGGCAAATTAAAGGGGCCCTTTAATATTACACTGCTGCAAAATGTTGGTTCTACCTATCATTCTAATGTCCGCACTTTACTTTTTCTATTTCCCTCTCTGCAGTCTCGAGATAGAAAGCTGATAGGAGACAGAAGTGGAGCCATGAGTTACGCGGGCACTGCCCGAGGACTGAACATCACTGCCACCATACTGACCATAGTCACATTTATTGTTTTAATCATCCTTGCGGTAACTGGAGTCATCACCGCAGTGCGTACAGTTCAAGATCATCCGTATCCGTATCCTAACAACCCCTGGGGGAACTGAAGGCGGCGCTCGTACCGGGAATTTAGCGCATTTGTAAAGGGAGCTCACAAAACCTTTTTATTTCCCGAATCCAAAAATAAAGTGGGCGTTGCCATGTTTCAGATTTTTTTTCCACTGTCAGCGAGACTACTCTGCATGTTTGACTTAGAACTGAACTGTTTAGAATACAAAGTTCTTTGACTCTTTGAATAAATATTTGTTTTTGATTACATTACATTTTCCTGATTTTACGTATGATAAATAGTAACAGTAAATGAGGCTCCACCCTCACATACATATCTTGTAACCTCTTACAGTATTGAAGGGGTTATCTTTATTTTATCATGAGTACATAAAGAGCAATGAGCGGTCATAGTGTATTAAAGAAACAGTAACACCAAAAAATGAAAGTGTTTTAAAGTGATTGAATGATAATGTACTGTTGCCCTGCACTGGTAAAACTGGCGTGTTTGTTCAGAAAGGCTATCACCTGCCAGGCTCAGCAGTTGACAGAATACAATGGTGTTTTACAGAACTTACCTGCTATATAACCTGTGCCATTTAGCCCTATTTCAATTTTAATGGCTACTCCCATGGCTTCACTGCAGATTTGTTTATATAAACTATTGTAGTGTTCAGGCCCAGACTGGCAATCTGTGGGTTCTGGCAAATGCCCCAGGGGTTACTGTAAGATGCCATAGACACTCACTATTTATTGGGCTGGTGGGGGACTCTAAGGGCCTCTGTATATTAGAAATGCCAAGGTCTGTTTTAAATCCCATTCTGGACCTGGTAACATTTCTGAGGCAAAAACACACCTTTTACCAGTGCAGGCAGGGTCAGACTGTGGGTGCAGGGCCCACCAGGGCTTCTCAGGGGCCCCTGCACCCCCCAATGGCCCCACTGCTTTCAGACCCCCCCCTGCAGGGGCCTCCAACACCCACCGACCCCCTCCCCCGTGCGTTCTAAATTAAACTTACCTGCAGTGCATTGGGTGGAGGGAGAACAAAGGATTGTGGGAGCACCCTGGGGGGTTTGGGTCTGGGCCACCGGGGCCCACTGGCTTTTTTCCCCGGTGCCCCAGTCTAACGCTGAGTGCAGGGAAACAGTACATTATGTTTAATTTCATTTTCACTTCATTTTTTGTTGTTACTGTTACTTTAAGTGCAGAGCATTCCTACTCTTCCATTTTATATTTATATTATAGTTATAGTGTTAGTCCCTTTAAAAACTTGCCTGAACTTAGATACTCTGTATAGACAATAGGTGATGCAAGGGGAGCTGTCTAATGAGAATGCCCAATAAAGGCAAACTGTATGGTAGCGCACTTATTTTGTACACATCTGTATATTTGAAATAAAGAAATGTTCTCACACACAAGCAGACAATCTTTCTTACAAAAGTGTGAATGTAGGACCCACTGAGTGCAATTTGCCCAACCTTGTTGGCATTACCTATCGGCTCGGTGCTACAGAAATAGGTCCTTATACTGTCAGCTTTATCCTTTGTTTGGCTTTTTAAAACATTTTGTTCTGTGTTTGTTAAAAAAAATGTTCAAATATATATTTTTTTAATTATTCTATAATATATAATTATACAGTGTCATTATTTTTGTTGATACAGCTCTTTAGACAAAAAAGTAGGGGAGAGCACCTTTTAATTAGGGGGGGGGCTTTTTAACTTTATATTTTATTTATACCAAGCCCCATCCTGACAAACCTAAGGACCTACAGATGGCTGGGCAGTATGGCTGAAAACTGACAAACAAATCAAGGCACATATGGTTAGAGTGGCCAGCAAATCGCCAGCTAGGGCCAGTGCCGGTATTACGATATACCTGCCGGTAAATTTGTAAGACTGGCAACCCTATCTAATCTCTTCCTTCCCTGACTCTATCCATGCCCAATCAGCCCATTTTAAATTGCCCTGCCCGTTTATCCATCCCACATGCCCATTTACCCATTCCCCTGCCTAGCCCACCCATTTCCCTGTCCTGTGACATCATTGTCGGCCCCCAAGTGATGTCATTGCCTGCCCCCCATTATTCTGACCACTAATAATGGGTTAAGCTGTCAGGTGTCCCATTTCGAGGACAAAAAAAAATATTTTCTCTCTTGTTATTTCCTCATTACTTAAAGGCTTTGTTCTGGTTCTTAATTTCCCATCGCTGCTGGTCTCTGGGCTCTGTTGCCCAGACTTGTGCCACTTGCTCAGCACGCCTAAACAGGAATGCATTGTGGCTTAACTTGTTACCACCTTCTTTATAAAATGAGTCTAGATATCTCAGGATGAATGATTTTAAATGGCAGCCTAGAATGAGATTTGGGTCACAAAATGGTTCCTGGGCTGCTCGGCAAAATTGGCAAATGTTAAGAAATCATAATACTCTGCAAACTTAGTTGTTGGATATTGCTGCTTCTGTAAAGCTAGGAACTATGGGTGCCCAGGGGCAGCTTCATCTGCCAGGGGCTCAATAGATACAAATACCTTCTGCCAAATTGATTTTAATGTTCCTTAGGTAGAGGCACTATTTACCATAGGCAGCGCAACTTGGGCATTTTGACTAAGACAGTTCGCCCTCGTTGGGACATGTGCCGTACAAGGTATCAGTAGTGCTGTTTGTCCATTTTCTGATCTTACTGGACTTCTGCAATCACATCTCATTCAGTGTCCAAACAGAATATCAGTTCTGCCGATGCCTCCCATCACTCCAGTGTCAGACTGGGTCTACAGAGAACCAGACACCCTGGCTCCACTATTACTGCAGTGACATATAGTGCCAAATGGATAGGTTTTTATATAGATTCAAAATGGATCTTAGGATGGAGTGATGGGAAGTCTCCTTGACAGGGAACCTCTAGGAGATCTGGTACTCTGGTAAGTCTCTGACACTGCATCACTTCCATTGTGGGAAGTCATTAGCAGAACTGGCACTCATGCCTCACAGTGCCAATGAATAGTCAATGTCATTTTGCCATTCTGGTTTGCAGCCTGTGTGTTCCTGGCCTAAAGCTCCCACATAAAGATCAGTATTCATATATATGGCCAGTCTGATTCTTCATGGTTGATAGACGTGGACCAAATTAGTCTGATCAGCCAATAGCCAGTTAGTCCGATCTATAATGCAGGCTTTGCACATTTATATGACTGATGCCAAAATGGGTGGGTTACTGCTACTGGGCAAACGTAGTGCCTTTTATTACATATGGGGGTATGCAGTGTCGGACTGGCCCACAGGGATACCAGGAAAACTCCAGGTGGGCCCAGGTGTCAGTGGGCCCTTCTGCTTCTAGCCATTTGGTCTAATTTGTAGTCATTCCCTATTTCTCTATGGGAACAAAACAACTCAATATACAGAAGAATAGAATAGATAATAGTATATAAAAATAAAAACTAGGAAATAAAGAGACTGAGTAAGAAGTGGATGAAAAATGGTTTGGAGATTGGGCCCATGTTTTAGGTTTTCTGGTGGGCCCCTGGGGTCCCAGTCCGGTTTTTTAACCAGTTTGGAAATTCAGCAGTTTTCTGGTTCCTAGGGTTCAAATAACCTTAGCAACCAGGGAGTGGTTTCAAAGAGAGGCTGGTAAATGGATAGGAGAGACCTGAATATAATAAAAAGTAACAATAGCAATAAAATTGTAGTCTCACAGAGCAACAGGCTTTTTTAGCTGTTGGGGTCAGCAAATAGTTAAAAAACTATGAAAAATAAATATGGAAACCAATGGAGACGGAGACCTATTGAAAAGCTGCGAGCAGGTCTAATGGATTCATGACATGCACTCACAACTGTCACCTAACATTGCCCTTATACCCATTTAGGAATAAGGACTGTCAAAAATAAATATGGGGCATTGGGCAAATAGCTACAGGCCACTGCATTCCAACCAACCAGTGCCAGTGTGCCAAATGAATCAGACCCTAATGCTACCAGGGGTACCAGGATTTTTTCCGGTGGGGCCCTGTCTGAAGCAGAGAACATTAGAGATGTGATTTACCTTTAAGTCAATCTTTAGCATGTTATAAAATGGCAAATTCTAAGCAACTTTTCAATAGGTTGCCTTCTCCTTTTGACTCTTTCCGCAAATGGGGGTCACTGACCCTGGCAGCCAGAAAACAATATCTCCACGAGGCTACAATTTTATTGTTGTTGATCCTTTTTATTACTTATTTTTCGTATGCCAGTCTCGCATTCAAACCACACTCTGGTTACTAAGGTAATTTGAACCCTAGCAACCAAATAACTGCTGACATTACAAACTGGAAGGGTGCTGAACAAAAAGTAAAATCATTGTAAAACACAAAAAAAATAGAAAAATGAAGACCAGTTGCAAATTATGAATAACCTTTTTAACTCTTTTCTACCTTTTCCAGGTTCTGTTTGTTTGGTTTTTTTTTCTTTTTATGTAATCCCAATAGTGAGAAAGAGAGGAAAGAGTTCATTTAGAAATCTATCAGAAGCCAAATGAATTGCCCCAGGCAGACAGGAGAAGCTAGTTCATTACGTAGGGCTGGCAGGGGAATTTCTCAGTGTAAATAAAAAATTACTAATAAACATCTTATAATCTGCAATGTAAACATCATAGGCATAGTGAGGATGGGCCTGCACTGTCTGTCTCTATCCTCTGCAGTCTGTCTGTCTGTCTGTCTCCAATGCATTGCCCTGTGCTCTTATCCAGCTTCAGCAGCGATAACAAACACAAACAGAACACACAGGAGGGCACAGCTGCCCACACACAATTAGTCCTGAATTTGCCTTTTAGCAGCCAATCTGGTTACTGTAATATATCTATGTATAAAATATTCCCATTGACTGCAGTGAACTAGTGGGCAAAAGCAGTGCTTTCTAGGCTATATTCATCACTTACATTTGAACAATGAATCTTGTAATCACATGTGGAGCCCAGGGTTTTTCTCAGCAAGAAGAACATATTTTCAGGCTGGTAGTCCCTTTATATCAGGTTCTCTGATGGCCCTTTGGTGCCCCAGTCCAATGATAAGTAATGGCACACATTGGGATAGAGACCAACTTTATGTAATTGCCCCTGCTATGGTGAGTTCTGTTACAGCAGCATTATTCTTTCCAAGGACATCGGACAACTCAGCGCCTTAGGAAAGATATTGGAGGAGATGGCCTAGCCAGTCTGAAACAGAAACAATTCTAAAGAAGACTAAATAAGGCCATACAAGCCTAGATTCTGCCATGCATTTTAGCTGATTTCTACCCTACTGCCCCATAATTTATACATGCCATGGGCACCTTGAGGAGGGCAGCCATTCACAGACCATCTGGTGTTCCCAGTTGAAAATCTTACCTGGCCTGCCAACACCTCATTTTGGTACATAGATTGGAAATAGTACAGGTTGCTCCTGAGCAAAGTATTTGGAGGACTAGGACACCAGAGGTGAAGGTAGCCAAACAGGACTTAGTAGATGGCAGCTGGTGTTGTCAGTATCCAGGGCTGGGGTCAGGGCAGACAGCTAACGATGTAATCTGTGCATTGTCCAAACCAGGAACAAAAGAACAGCCAATGAGGGAAAGCCAAAAAGAGCATTAGAAGGTTCTGCAGCGAAGATGCCAGACTGAAGAGCGAGAGATGTAGGATGCAGATTTATATAGGACATTTGGCATTTGCACAAGGCACATGCTGGCCCAGACAAGGATTTAAAATAGGCCCTGGCATTTCAAGTACACAGAGGGCCAAACAGCCCCACCAGCCCCATAAATAGTGACTGTCTGTGGCATCTTACAGCCCCCCTGGCATTTGCCTGAACCCACAGATTGCAAGTCTGGGCCTGTACACACACCTATATGCCAAAGCACATGCATGTCTATGGGCACAAATAAAATGTGGAGTAATCTCAGCACTATGTACAAATGTACCTTGTGTAACACCGGATAGGCAGAGTGCTTGCCAGAACCCTGTAACAGGATGAGCGTGTCTCACCAACTCTTCCTGTGCTTATTGTGAATTATCCTTACTCCATCCTTGCTATAAAAAGCTAAAAATAAATATCTTCTGAAATGTAATTATCTAATATGAATGGTTTTAATGGTTAATATGCGTGGTTTTTAATGGTTAAAATGCATGTTTTTTTCTTAATAATAATGTGTGTGTCCAAAGCCTACTTTCCCCTGGCACAAACAGATCATTCATGCTGAACCATCAGCTTTATATGCTCATAAGTGCTTCTTTTTCAAAGGGCAGCTATAGTACCAATTAAAGAAGGTTCGTTAGGCTCCCCTTTCTAGCAGCCATTTTAGCTGCTCTTACTTTTCAGGTTCCTCTGGCTCAGCCCATCTTCTCCTATTATTCTGGTGCAGCAGCGTACCCAAGTACGCCAGGCTCCACCACATGTAGGTACCTAGCTGCCACCCCTCCCCACCCACTCATACCTGCACACTAATATTATACATTATATTAAGAGCAGCTATAGAGGAAGCAGGCCCCCCTGCAACCACAGGGTCTGCTTCCTATAGTTATGCCACTGTTCTGGTGCTACATGTATGTGCAGTACACAGCTTTGGGCTACAGTCTACATGAAACATGCCTCAGTTACCTGCACCCCAGGGCAGATGCACTCTATGCCCAGGGCATTAAAAACAGGCACTGCTGATATGGGAAGCAAGGCTGTCACTTTAGCAGCCACATGGGCGCAGGCTATGGGAAACACAATAGCACCTTTGTGCCTAATACAAAATTACGCTCATTATCTTTATTCAGGGTTTTACTTGCCTTTTAAATTTTTTATATTTAATTTGTGTGTAATGTGTTTAACAGTCTTACAAAAGTCATGTCTGATCACCAATATACCCAATTACTTGGCCATAAAACATTTGTGATCAAATTGAATGGACATAGGGACCTTACTGTGACCAAAATATTCAGCTATAGGACTGTATGTACTTAGTGACCTAACTGTCTCCAATTGGCTTTGGATCTGGTGTTGGCAGATTGTAGAAAAGAAATAATAATATGTTTAGTTATCAGAAAAGGAATTTAAGATATAAGCTAAGGGCCCTTGTAGGCTGCTATTAGCTTCAATAGGAGTCACCTAACCAGTATTTTATAGGTCTGGCAGGTAAAAATGTTGCTTTATACCAATGTTTTTAAAAGAGAAGGAAAGGTAAAAACTAAGTAAGCTTTATCAGAAAGTTCTATGTAAATACAGCCATAAGCACTCACAGAAACACTGCAGTCAAAAGAAAACACAGGATTTCTTGTCTCGTTTTTTGTAAACATGTTCTTAGGGTATCTTCCTCTCTCAGAAAATCCTTATTTCCCAGAGTCAGAGTCTGCGCAGTCCTCTCCTCTCTCCCCTCTCCTGCTCCCCCCTCCCATAAGAATTCATAAAACTCACCCTTAGGAATGTGTAATCTGAGCTATAACAGCTAGAGCTACGGCAGGAAGCTACAAAAACCAAGCTAAAATGGCAGCTGCAATCTTAAACAAACAGAGAAAGCTTCTAGGGCTCTTTACTCAGGTATGATACTTTCCTTCTCCTTTAATAGGAAAAAACCATCAAAATATAGGAAGACTGATATCCTTTTCAAGAAAAGGTGGCAACCGTAGGTACAGGTCTGCAATGTCAGACTACAGACAATGGTAGGAGGCGGGTATTATTTAAGGTGGGCTGTACTGAGACATACCATTCAGCATAGGGCACAGAGTGCCAGGGAGCCAAGCTGTACAGGCTTCTCCCAGCAGCTGTTTTGTGTTTGCATTTCCTTGCATTGTTCCTGCTAACCGCCGGAGTAGCCAAGCAACAGCAATCCGGTTACACAGTTTGCCAATTTCCCTTATTAAAATCCATCTATTTATGGCTCACCCTGCCAGAACTTAACAGGGAAATGATCTTGAAAACAGGTTTTATGCTCCATTCATTCTCTGTGCAGCAGAGACGTATTAAGCTGTGGCGTACGTAAGCGCAACGAATAGGGATCGTGTACTTTTGCCTATGGTATTTATTAATATGTATGGTTTTTGTTATGCCTTGGACTAAAATGGTCAAAAAATCTCATTCTCAAATCTCATTTAAATCAAATCACATGTCCACTTGCCAGAAGCGTTTTTTGCTACACAGAGAGGCGCCAGCGAATGGGGGCAGAGGGGGCCACGAGGTGAGAAAGTGGCTAGCGTCAAGGTTAACTCGCCTGCCACATCCTTGCCCCAACACTGACGCTCCATGTCTAGAACAGAACATCCTACGTGTGCATTTCATTGCCAGGTATCAATCAGAGAGAGCAGGAAGACTTCACCAAACATGGCGCTCTGTCCCACAAAAACACTTCAACCACATTTTGGAAAAATGTCATGGTTTCACAAATTTTTTTAGCAAAACAAAAGAGGCCAGTTTCACTTATCACTAATGGCCTCACAGTGGGCAAAGTTTTACTAATAGTGATGAGCGAATCTGTTCCGTTTCGGTTCGCCGTAAAATTTGCGAATCGTTCAAAAGATCCGCGAAACGGCGAAAATGTTGTGCGGCAAAAAAGATTGTCGCCCGCGGCTATTATTTTGTCATACGGCTATTCTTTTGTCGCCCACGGCTATTCTTTTGTCATACGGCTATTCTTTTGTCACCCGCAGCTATTATTTCGTCGCCCGCGGCTATTCTTTTGACGCCCGCGACTATTCTTTTTTGACGCCGGCGACAATTTTTGGACATGCGGCAAATTTTTCCGCGGCGAATCCATGCCTGCCGAAACATTTCGCCCATCGCTATTTACTAACACCGGGCAAAATTGGCAAGTGCAGTAACCCATAGCAACCCATCAGCAGTTAACTTTGATCAGTCTGTTGCAGGTAGAATACTGCAAGAAAATATCCAACTGCTGTAGGTTACTGTACTCAGGCAATTTTGCCCAGTGTTAGTATATAAGCCCTACAGTCCATTAGACCCTTGTGGGGAGGGGGGGTCATCACACATTCAATGACCCCACCCAACCTTGTACAAGGCACCAAGAAGACTTATGAGGGGGTACTGTATTAAGGTGGTAATACACAAGCAGATTTAAGGTACCAACTCAAGTTCTTTAGAACAATTCGGCAGCTTATCTTCCTGGGTATAGGGGCCCCTGACGGCCCTACCCCACCGACATCTGCTTATTGATGTGGTCCTGGCATCGACCACTCCTGTCTCCGTCGTAATTCAATGATCCAATTAGCCTGATATCACCTTGTTTGGTGATCTCGCCAAACGCGTGACTGTTATAATGTATGGCCACCTTTACTTACACATTTCAGGCACAGCCTACGTGCATCTTCTCTCTGCTTGGGCAATGTCTAGGCGAATATTCCGAAATATTGTTGTAACCTTTATATGAGGTAAGGGACCCGAGGGGCCAAATGTTGTAATGCACTGCAGGAGAAATGAAAGAGCAGGATATCTAAAGAAACAATTCAAGTGTCTGTAATACTTGAGTTTCTGTTCCTGACAACGCTACACGGCCTGAGCAAACATATAATTGTGCTAACACTGCACCCAAGCCTCAAGCACCTGGCACTCCGCCGTATCAGCGCAGTAATGTAACGTAAGATTACAAATAAGGCCTCTAACTTTATTGTGCTGAAATGTACCAATTCGGAACCAAGATGGGGCCTTTATACCTGTTGGTGATGTCACACCATTTCTGAACTGCAGGAGAGTTTACTGCGTATTAATTGTTTTATACTGTAGAATTTCTAAAAAGTTATTTTGGCAGTGGAATTATAAACATCAGAATTGTATCTTGTTTTATTTGTAGCATAAAGTGTCTCTATATACATTGAATATAAGCCAATTACTGTCTGTAGCCTGAATGTCAGAGAATTATTCTTGAGTTTATGTAGCCCAGACATTGTAATAAGTATAAGAGAGACAGAAATACAATGACCTCACCCAATAGTGTGAAGCAATATTTATCAATCTGTTAATCATCTGAATTACACCTCTGTTTTTATTGGCTAAGACACTGCATTTCAGTTGTTAACATAAAAGTAATCTGAGTTACAGGTTTGCTTATAAGGAGATCTAAGTGTTTATGGTAACTTCTGAGGCGGCTAGTTACTATAAAAATGATTGATTTTGAAATTTCAGAGCAGTTAGAAAGGTGTCAGCACTGTTTTCCTGTTAAAAAGCATTGTAATTAGAAGCACTGTACAAAAATCTACTCATACCCAACCCAGGGTGTCATGTTTTTCCAATCTGTTTAAAGGAGAAGGAAAGGTAAAATCTAAGTAAGCTTTATCAAGGTCTATGTTAATACAACCATAAGCACTCACAGAAACGCTGCACTGAGTCCTCTATCAAAAGAAACACAGGATATCTTGTCTTCTTTTGTGTAAACATGTTCTTCGGTATCAGACTTCCTCTCCTTCAGGTTTGGGGCACGAGTCTGCTCATTCCTCTCCTCTCCCTTCTCCTGCTCCCCTCCCATAAGAACGTGTGATCTGAGCTACCAAATGCTAGAGCTGCAGCAGGAAGCTAGGAAGATCATGCTAAAATGACAGCTGCTATCCAGCTATAGTAAAGCTTTCTGCTGAATAAATATAGTCATCTAGGTGGCACTAATGTGGCAAATCTATTGGCAGTAAAATGCCCACTTTCTTTCCCCTTTAACTAGAACCAGGAGAATGGTTTGCTTCCACTGATCAATATATCTAAAATAGTTATATCTATAGAAGTTTGTGTACGACTGTTGATTTTACATTATCGACATCAGGGTCAAAAAGATTTCGATTTTGATTTGGGTTCTACTATAAATCAGAGATCAGTACAATAAATAATAAAGATTTTGGCTCTAAGGGGCATACTGGTAATACTCAGGTTACACCAGCAAGTGATTTGCAGAACTGCTCAGCCATAGGTATTGTGTTCATATAACGAGCATACTTCTACAGTATAACAGTTGGGACTAGTGATGGGATTTCCGCATTTCGCTATTGGCAGATTGTTTCACGAAACGGATGAAAAAAATTCTTGCAAGAATAGTTGTGGGCATCAAAAGAATAGTCGCACGTCCAAAATTGTTGCAAGAATAGTCACAAGAATCGTCGCAGGCGTCAAAAGAATAGTCGGGCGACAATTTTTTTTTCCAAGCAACATTTTCTCCGTTTCGCGAATCTTTTGAAAGATTTGCAAATTTATTGGGGAAGCAAAACGGGACAGATTCGCTAATCACTAGTTGGGACAGATAAACAAATCTCCTGAATATTGCATTGCATTTCCATGTAAACTGCTTAATAAATCGAGGGAAATTATCATTATTATTATAGGAAACGCTGGCATATTTGCCAATAAGGGAATTATTTTACTAACCTTTGCTGATTAAGTACAGAAACAAGAGAATACATTCTAATATATAATTGCATTAATGAAACATAATTTTTGGTTTTCATTTGGCTAAAGAGTAACAGGAAATATGGGAAATTTTATATGTGTAAACTAGAAAGCATGAATGCACTAGCATCTGCTAGGGGGGTTAATTTATTCCACTACCTATGGTCTTGTTAGCCCTGGGGCAGCAGGGTCAGAGGAGGGGCTGCATGACCATGGAGGGATTAGGGGTACACGGGTTTAGTTATAAAAAAAAAAAATGAAATACAAGTAAAGTGGCGCAGACGAACAGCGTCATGGTAGTTGTCACAGCTTTGGCGGGTCCTTGTCAGTCTGCCGGGGGGTAAGCTTGTTCTGGTATGCCAGATCAGGTATAGTGGATGGTTTAACCCCTAAGGTGGGTGACCATTGGTGGATGGAATACGAAAGGTGCGCTATAAAGCGCTGGGTGGGTACTGATATGGCTAAATAGAAAAGGGGACAGGATAGGTTCCGGATTGGCGGCGGGTATCCTCCGAGCTAGGGATTGGGCGGCTGGAGGATAACACGGCTCAGGCTGGTTATGGAAGGGCAGGCTGGCATGGGGCTCGGGGTCAGTATTTTTGGTTATGGTAATGTTTTGCACTTATTATATCGATGTACTGTTTATATTTATACATGTTTACCAATTTTGTATTGTATTTAATAATTTTTGCACTGTTGTATTTTTCAATAAAGCTGTGGCCATTATCATTCCAACAATGATATCGTCACACAGTTTTTATTGGTAAGTGAGGTGAGCGAGTGTAGTTTGATGCGTGGGTCTTGTCCGAAGATTGGTAACTTCTGGAACATGGTGGAAAGATTCTTGAACCACAGGTTGAATTTAAATTTAAAGTTATCTCCTAGTTTCGCTCTATTACACATTAAAAAAGAGGAGGTGTTATCAAGCATTCTACCAGTCTCCTTTGCACAAAAAGTTGTTAAATTATTACTTTTGTTTATGGCTGCCTCTAAAAAAGCATTATTTTATTATTGGTTAAAAGAGGAAACCCCTCCTATAACAGAAATGATTTCTTATCTTAATCAACTGAGCCGGCAAGGGGCCATCAAAGCAAAAACAAGTGAACCTAAATCCAGGATTCCTTTTAAAAATACATGGTCATTTTTCTTTAATGCTATAGATATAAGTAATAAGGATCAGATTTATAAAATGCTGCATATATAGATTTTTTTTTTTTTCAATAATTCACGAACATATAAGCAAAATTATCCTTGATTTTGTTCTCTAGGAAACTTTTCTTTCCTTTTCTTTTTATAGTTTATCCCTGGGCAAAGTTAGTTAATTTGTTTTGTTTTTCTCTATTTAAATTACTTATTTTGTTTCTCTGTAAGCTTTCTATTTTCTTCATTTCTTATCTTTTTGAAGGACAAACTGTTGAATGTGACTATTGTTGTACATCTGCTAGGGGGATTCACAAAGAGTAAAGGATAGGCTTAGGCCAGTGATCCCCAACCAGTGGCTCACAGCAACATGTTGCTCCCCGACCCCTTGGATGTTGCTCCCCGACCCCTTGGATGTTGCTCCCCGACCCCTTGGATGTTGCTCCCCAACCCCTTGGTTGTTGCTCCCAAACCCCTTGGATGTTGCTCCCCAACCCCTTGGATGTTGCTCCCCAACCCCTTGGATGTTGCTCCCCAACCCCTTGGTTGTTGCTCCCCAACCCCTTGGATGTTGCTCCCCGACCCCTTGGATGTTGCTCCCCGACCCCTTGGATGTTGCTCCCCAACCCCTTGGATGTTGCTCCCCAACCCCTTGGATGTTGCTCCCAGTGGCCTCAAAGCCGCTGCTTATTTTTGAATTTCTGGTTGTATAAAATGCCAAACAGAGCCTCCTGTAGGCTGCCAGTCCACATAGGGGCTATTAAGTAGCCAATTATAGCTCTTATTGCCCCCCCCCCCAATGCTTGTGTTGCTCCCTGACACTTTTTCCATTTAAATGTGGCTCAAGGGTATAAAAGGTTGGGGATCCCTGGGTGTAACAGGATATGTAAAAGTTAAAAAGATGTAATTCCTGAAGGTTTAAAGAATGTTCGGACCTTGTAATATTAAAGTATTAATGTTTACTAATTGTGAAATTTGCATCAGGTTTTGTGATTTTGTTTTTTAGATGGGTTCTTCCTCTACTGAACAGACCAAGGATAATAAAGGAAATGTGTTGTGATGTATTTTTGCAGTCAGTGTCGGACTGAGATGCCAGGGGCCCACCAGAAAACCTTGTGCAATTGACTTGCCATTAACACCATACCGTCACATACCCCATTGTTCCATAAAGAAGTAAACCTTCTTGTTTCCTATCTGTAAAATTACTCTAAACAACCCCCAGAATTACATACCTTAGTCCCTTAGTCCCCAGCTCCTTTCCTCTACTTCCTGGTACAGCTTGAAGCCCCGCCCCCTCTTGCAGTTTAGCTTCTCTGTGCATTCCCAGAAAGCTTCTTCTCTGACAGGCATGCACAGGAGGCTCTCCTCTTCGACTACCCTGTAGCTGAAGTGATCAGGAGAGCTGAACAGGAAGAAGGGGTGGGGCTTCATGCTGTACCAGGAAGTAGAGAAAAGGAGCTGGAGATTTCAACTTATAAATCAGAAATCAGATCAGATTAAATGCAGGGACTAAGGTACGTTATTCTGGGGGTTGTTTAGAGTCAGAAACAGGCCCCAGTACAGCCATTTTACCCCAGATACCACCACACTATCTGGAGAAGTCGGGGACAAGGCCCCGTGAACGAGGTAAAGTTAGTCTCAGGACTTAGACTCTGTCATAGCACGCTCTAGGAGTGTGACTCAGTCAGGGCTACTTAGAAAGAGCAGCTGTCGCTCCAACATAGGAGAATTTAGTGGGTTTAGCATACCCCAGGCTCTGTCTGCTTTGCTGTAGGGACCACAGTTCAGACACAGGTATCAGGCTAGTATTAACCCCTGAACCACCGTTGCCTGTAGTGATCCGGTCCAGTAAAGGGTATTCAACCTTGGGACTCCTGCTACTGCTTCACATCTCATCTCCACTGTGGTGCTGCGCTGTTTCTGTGCTTTACAACTATTATTACCAACTGTACCAATCTACCTCAGCTGCTGTGAGTATTGACTGATCCCTGTGATAATAACATCTCTCTTGGACAATAAAGAGTTAATTAGTTCATCTGCAAGAGCTCCTGGCGTCCTATTACTTAACACCTTACACAGTACCGTGGGAGTTGTAGTACAGCAACATCGTGAAAGTCTCCTTCCACTTAGCGAAGGCCCACTCCTTTGAAAGAGAGTCCTAATGTGCCCCATGCTCTATCCATAGCCTGGTATTAAGAGTGCTTTTTAGCCAAAAAGGGGTTACAGAAACATATGGAACATCTTAGGGGTAAAATAGGGTGGGGGAGTTGTATCCCACAGAGGGTGTGTATACCCAGTAACACAAGTCTGATCTCAGACTCACTCACACACACTCTGACTCTCACACACAGCCCCGACACACACACGCATTCACTTTTAATACATTAAATGAATACATACATATACTTTGTTTAATAATGGTAAGCTGCCAATAATGTTTCTTATTGGCCAAATAACTGGTAATTTGTCTGTATTTTCTGTAAATTATTTCCACACATTAAATATACTTTCAATATCACCTGGGTGAGTGGTTTGTTAATCGTATTAATTACACTAATTTATTAGAGTTAATATTTATAACAGTGTCACGCGTGTGAATGAGAGTGTCTCGCGATGTGTGACATCACAATTGTCTGCGCCACAACATGGCCGCCCACACCTGGACCACTCTCCCAGTGCAAGTGGCCTACCGCTGGGGGGGAGGGTGCAATTTTTTTTTTAAAAAACTCTCGTTCCCCCCCAACGTGGGCTCTATTAGTCTGAACCTGATGGGGGTGCTATATGCTTATGTGGCGTTTTGGACTGTAATTGGAGTGTATATGACACTTTAGTTTTTGTTTTTTATTAACAAGAAATGTATGAATTGTAAAAGTTGCTCTATATTGTACATTAGTAAAAGTCGAAGAACACGCTTAGTGGGGGCCCCAGCGGGTATAACACTATAGAGAGCTGGCGCTGAGCTGAGGCTAACTCAGATGATTCTGGGAAGCACAAGGGAAGGTGGAAAATCGAAACTAATACATATAAAAGGGGACGTCCTTCCAAAGAATGAAAGCATTTCAGCAGTAGAAAAAAAACCACTGAGGAGAAGCTGCTTTCAATAGCACAACTACTTACAAATAACGTCAACATCGCTGTAAGTTTTAATTAATGTATATGGGAGTGTTGTTTAAAATTACATTGACACCATTATTATTTGGCTAGACTTCCCCTTGAATATTGGCATTTCAGAAAAACACCAAGAATGAAATGAATAGAAAGCAAATGAGAGAAGCCATTATTTGTGGGGTACATTTTCAAGCAAACAGTTCTGTGAAGGTGGGCTGCTCCTTTAAAGAGGCAGTGTACCCCATTGTGCAATGACGTACTGGATATACTTTGCATCTATTCTCAGGAAAAAAATGTTCTTTGTTATTTCTTGAGCTAAACAGGACAAACTGAAGCTACTCCTTGTTAGGCCCTAGTGAGGGAGATAATTAGATTAGCAGTATACAACCCTGTCTCTTCATCCTTTGTTGTGACTGTTTTGTTATAAGGAGTTCATTATGTAGGGGATTGATCTGAGCACTGGGAACCTAATTATCATGGAGGAGCTTCAGTTTCTTCTGCACTCATATTGCACAAGGGGTATACTTCCCCTTTAAGCTGTACTACATTTACTGAACATTTGGCAGGACATCACTGTTCCACACATGATTCACCATTTGTTGCAGTTCATTGGCTTTTACAGGAATATTGCAATTAACTTAGCTGCCTAAGGACAATCTTGTTTCTTGGCCAGGGATCTGGATCTGATCTGTGTAGTTACCATTGTTCTTTTTGATTTGTGGGCCCTCCTACTGCCTACTGCACCAACATATTCTGCAGTGCTGTACAATAAAAGGGTGTATATATCACACACACAGATTTCATACATAAATACCGCCAATGACCAGTATAAAGGGCCAACATATTCTGCAGTGCTCTATAGGCACCTTTGCAGCCATACCGGCTGATGCGCATGTGTTCTATTTCCCACTAGATAGACCTGTGCATAGTGAGCTGTCTGATCCAAACTTATGGGTAGCTGCCAAATGGTTGGATTGGGCTCTGTACTGGCCAGTTAAGTGTATGTAGCCAAACTATCCAGCATATGTACCTAGTTTAAGAACTAAGGACAGTTGGGATAAGTGCTCCTATTGCTGTGCACTCTATTGCTTGGTGAGGCTAATGCCCTGAGCTGGTCCGTGGCCCAAAATAAAGTATTGTGGGGAGAAATCTCTGCTGCTCTGAGCAGTGCCCTCAGCTGAATACTTCTCTAAAGCCATAGAGGGCACTACATTGTGGCAATTAAATGCAGTAGTGTAGCTACAACCAACTGTGCCCCCCTGCAAAAAAATCTTTAGGGGGGGCCAGTGGTCACTCCAGGCAGCCGGTCAATGAACTTTATTGCAATTTTGAGGGGAACTATGATACAGCAGACCCCCCTATTCGCTTGTGAAAGTCTAAAGCTGGAGTGGTTCTTTGCCAATGTACTCGACCAAATCAGGTTTATCCAAGCATTGGTCCAGGGGTCAATTAATGGATTATACAGCAGGGCCTACTGAGACCTGTTGGACAAAGACTGTATTAACACACTGATGTGATCCTCGTCCAATGGGATATTCAAATCTGCTGATCAGCCTGCCTGATCAATATCAATTGGGCAGGCTGTTCAGTGGTCCCCATAAATGTGCCGGTGAGCTTCCGACTCTTGAGGGACCACTCTGGCAGATGCCAAGATCTAAAGCTGTCCATACACTTGAAGATTGGCTTGTTTTTCTTGGCTGCTTGAATTCTGCTTGATATGGCCACCTACTTGCTGGGCCAATTTGGGCAGATACATACTCTGGCCCGGGGGTCAACAATGGTATCATGTTGGGGGAGTACCTGACATGTCAGACAAGGACCTCATCAATGTGCAGAAGCAGTCCTTGACAGAGACATTGGGCAGATAGGGCAGCGGCTTTTGTCGGTCGAGATGGCATCTGGCATGTCCAGCCAGCATCATGATCTGTGCCCACAAGTGCTTTAGGGTTTGCCGGTGACTACCATGTTATTTAGCTGCTCAGTGTGCTGCCACACAAGCTGTTACATCTCCAAATTCTGACCCATATTGGATAACTGGATGAATCCAAATCCATATAATAAAGAATAAAGACTAACCGCAACATGTTCTAGAAAAAGGAGGGGTCCCAGTTTTTATTTTTTTCCCCTTTCCCATTGTTGGACAACGTATTTCATATTAAAACACACAATAATTAACTTGCCAGTATATCTGTCAGATGAAGATAGTGTGATTCCGGCATGGGAAATAACTGTGTCCCTACAAAGGTGGGTGGAACTGCATATTTATATTAAGGAATGGCTAAAGAAAAGCAGAGGAACAGCCACTTCTCATCTGCTGCCAAAACAACAGTGCTCTCCGAGGCCTCTGCCATAGCAACAGGGCCGGGGTGGGAGGGGCATGGCTGAAGGGTAGTGTGCCAAATTCCCTTGAATACAAACAGGCTTCAAGGCAGCAATCATTTGCTTCCAGATAAAATTTTTGTGTAACGTTTTTTTGGGAACGTTTTGATTTACTTAACAGTAAGTCAAAACTTTCTGAAATAGTTGACATTTTTGTGTTTGCAGGGGAGGAGCATTTCCTGTTACTTCCATTTTGGCAAACAACAGCCTTGATTTATGTCGTAGGAGCAGAGCCAACGATGGGCTTGGGGCGAGATGGGGGCCAGTAAATTGTTGTTAGTTGGATGCATAGGCACTGGGTGAAAGGAACGGCAATGGGGCAGACTCACACATCACTATATGGAGCTCTAGATTCTAGGTATATACTTGTAGGGACCCATAGGGTTAATGTGCCCCTATGACTTTAAACCCTACAACTTCCTAGTTTATGCTGTTACTGGACAAAGACCCATCCAGTTTATAGTTTTACATATGTGCCTTATTGGTTTACAGGTTGACTCTACCCTTTGCACTCCAGTATAGTGTTTAGCAAAGGGATGGGTCTTTCTCTTTGGCTGCCTCTGTGTCTCAGGTGAAGGTCCACTGAGCCTGGGATCAACAGGGCCCCAGTAAAGCCATAATTTACCCTAGAGTCATCACCTACCCTAGTGAAGTCGGGGACAGGGACCCCGTGAATGAGGACCAGTTATATAGTTACTTTTGTTGAGCACTCTCTAGGGGAGTGAGATAGAGAGGGAAGGAAGCAAGAGCAGTTTTGGCTCCACCAAGGAAAGTAGCTGGAAGTACTCTTCCATACAGGCAATGTTGCCTCAGCATAGGGCCACGTTTAAGACATAGGAGACAGGCAGTACCTAAACCAGGGGTGGGCAAACTTTTTGGCTCACTGGCCACATTTACTCACCCCCGGGCCGGACCGGGCCAGGGCGGGCAGGGCCAGGCCAGCGTTACGCCCCCTTCGTCTCTTTAATTCCGGCACGCCAATGACACCAAGTCTCGCGTGATGAGACTTGGCGTCGTTGGCGGGCCAGATTAAAAAGGCCAAGGGGCCGGATGTGGCCCGCGGGCCGTAGTTTGCCCACCCCTGACCTAAACCCTGATCATCAGTCGGCTGTAGGACTCTTAAAGCTAGAGGTATTCAACCTAAGGACTGAGGTATCAATCCTGATTGCTTCCAAAGGGCTACCAAGCTGACAGGTGCATTTACCCTGCCCAGACTCCCAAAGAGGTGGGATAAACCGGTGTGCATCCTCTCTTGTTGTCCCCAGAGAGTACCACTATCATATACCATCTGTCTTGTGAGTATTATTACTCTGCATCTTGATTTGATTGTCTCTGACAATAAACTCAGTTATTATTTGTTAAACTGCAAGAACCTTCTGGCGTCCATTATTTGATAACTTGCACTGCACACAGCTACAGTGAGTTGTAGTTGCACTACACCCCAGGCTACATCCATATAGTGAAGGCCCATCCTGAAGGATTGAGTCGCATATACCCCATGCTCTAAACCTATACTAGCCTAGGGGTTACATACAAGTATGGCATCCCATATCCAGAAACCCCTTATCTAGAAAGCTCAGAATTAGTGGAAAGCCATCTGCCACAGAGTCCATCAACTTGCCCCATGGCAGCAGTGCCCTGATCCCAGTGGGCGGCCCTTAGTACTTAAAATGGCAATTTTCTATTTAGGATTACCCAACAGCACATACTGCTAAAAATGTATTCTTTAATGAAAATGGCTTATTTAGATGAAGCAGAAACTTCTGAATTACGGGAAGCCCATCTCCCATAGACTCAATTTTAATCAAATAATTCCGATTTTTAAAAATGATTTGCTTTTTCTCTATAATAATAAAACAGAACCTTGTACTTGTTCCCAACTAAGATATAATTACCCCTTATTGGGGGCAGAACAGCCCTATTGGGTTTATTTAATGGTTAAATGATTCCCTTTTCTCTGTAATAATAAAACAGTACCTGTACTTGATCCCAACTAAGATATAATTACCCCTTATTGGGGGCAGAACAGCCCTATTGGGTTTATTTAATGGTTAAATGATTCCCTTTTCTCTGTAATAATAAAACAGTACCTGTACTTGATCCCAACTAAGATATAATTACCCCTTATTGGGGCAGAACAGCCCTATTGGGTTTATTTAATGGTTAAATGATTCCCTTTTCTCTGTAATAATAAAACAGTACCTGTACTTGATCCCAACTAAGATATAATTACCCCTTATTGGGGGCAGAACAGCCCTATTGGGTTTATTTCATGGTTAAATGATTCCCTTTTCTCTGTAATAATAAAACAGTACCTGTACTTGATCCCAACTAAGATATAATTACCCCTTATTGGGGCAGAACAGCCCTATTGGGTTTATTTAATGGTTTAATGATTCCCTTTTCTCTGTAATAATAAAACAGTACCTGTACTTGATCCCAACTAAGATATAATTACCCCTTATTGAGGGCAGAACAGTCCTATTGGGTTTATTTAATGGTTAAATGATTCCCTTTTTCGCTGTAATAATAAAACAGTACCTGTACTTGATCCCAACTAAGATATAATTACCCCTTATTGGGGGCAGAACAGCCCTATTGGGTTTATTTCATGGTTAAATGATTCCCTTTTCTCTGTAATAATAAAACAGTACCTTGTACTTGATCCCAACTAAGATATAATTACCCCTTATTGGGGGCAGAACAGTCCTATTGGGTTTATTTAATGGTTAAATGATTCCCTTTTCTCTGTAATAATAAAACAGTACCTGTACTTGATCCCAACTAAGATATAATTACCCCTTATTGGGGGCAGAACAGCCCTATTGGGTTTATTTAATGGTTAAATGATTCCCTTTTCTCTGTAATAATAAAACAGTACCTGTACTTGATCCCAACTAAGATATAATTATCCCTTATTGGGGCAGAACAGTCCTATTAGGTTTATTTAATGGTTAAATGATTCCCTTTTCTCTGTAATAATAAAACAGTACCTGTACTTGATCCCAACTAAGATATAATTACCCCTTATTGGGGCAGAACAGCCCTATTGGGTTTATTTAATGGTTAAATGATTCCCTTTTCTCTGTAGTAATAAAACAGAACCTGTACTTGTTCCTAACTAAGATAGAATTAGATGAAGCAGGGCTTACATATGAGCTTGTTTATGTAATATATTTTTATAGAGACCTACTGTCACAAATTTTTAAATTTGTCTCCCATACGGAGCAGTCGGGACTTCTCCCCACTGCTCCGTATGGGAGTTTAAAGGAGCGTTCGCACATGCGCAATGGGGAGATGGCGCGTTCGCGCATGCGCACGGGGGGACACCCACAGGGGCGGCCTCGGGGCGCCCAGGATAGAAATCCGGCCCTGGGCGCAACCTTATAAAATGTGCAGATGTGGCGGGGAGCCGGCACATATCAAGAGGGAGCAGATGGTGGCAGTCGCTGAGTGGGGGAGCTGGAGGATGCCGGAGGAAGCCGCAGGGGTGCCGGAGGTAGTCACTGGGGTGGGGGGAAGCTGAGGGGAGCCGGAGGAAATTGCTGTAAAGGGGGGGGGGACTGGAGGAAGTCGCTGGAGTGGGGGGAAGCTGAGGGGAGCCTAGAAAATTTGGTTGTGAGGGGCCCCGTGATTTCTGATGGCAGCCCTGTCTGCCACAATCTATCAGGTAATAGAAACCCAATATGAATATATTATAATATATAAAGCATATAAATAGATAACTTTCCCTTTACACACACACAAAGAGTTAATACACTTACATAAATATATACACATACATAAAGGGGCCAGTTTCAGCTGGTGATATCGGTCCTTCAGCAGCTTATCTGCCCATGTATGGGCACCACTGACAGTCCTCCCCGACCGACATCTGGCCTGAAATTGGCTAAATCTTGATCGGGCAGGTATGATTTTTCCGTTGGATTGGGGGCCGCGCCGGCTCGTTGATGCAGTCCCTGATCAGTCGGCACCTATGCCCTTTGGCCCCAGGGCCAAACGATCGAATTAGCCCAATATCACCTACCCGTAGGTGAGCATATCGGGAGAAGATCTGCTTGCTTGGCGACATTGCCACAGAGTATGGTCACTTTTAGGCACAAGCTTTCATACAGGCAAAGGACAAAACTTATTAGATGTTATATTTAATATTACAAAAAGCAAACAGTGCAGTAAAAAGATATTACAAAGAAGAGACATACACATGCAAAACAGTAAATAAAAAGGAATAAAACACAGAGAAATCCTTTGTACGTTACCAAGTACAGATATGGGACCTGTTATCCAGAATGCTTGGGGGTTTCCGGGGTATAGTTTTGCTTTAAATCCTTTCCCAACCTCTGTCCATATTAAGCCTGGGTTGACTAAGGGGCAAGTTGGGTTGATTGGGAAAATCCCCTCCCCATTTTGTCACTAATATCATACCGTCCCGCTTTTTGCGGGACTGTCATCCCGCTGTCCCGGATAGTTTAAGGAATGTCCCGCATTTCCGGAACAGCGGGATGCGCTGACTCGTTCTTGTGCAGCTCTGCTTCGTTTTTGGCTGCGATATTTATAAGGTTGCGCCTCACACGTACGCACCGGGCGCAACCTTATAAAAGGGCCTGTCACCGCCTCAGAAGAAGCAGAGCCGGAGCGGCGGCGGTGGTGGTCAGTCAACGGGGGCTACTGTCAACGGGGGGCAATTGGGGGCTCTGTGTATAGGGGCTACTGTCAACGGGGGCAATTGGGGGCTCTGTGTATGGGGGCTACTGTCAACGGGGGCAATTGGGGGCTCTGTGTATGGGGGCTACTGTCAATGGGGGCAATTGGGGGCTCTGTGTATGGGGGCTACTGTCAACGGGGGCAATTGGGGGCTCTGTGTATGGGGGCTACTGTCAATGGGGGCAATTGGGGGCTCTGTCTATGGGGGCACTGTGTATGGGGGCTACTGTCAACAGGGGCAATTGGGGGCTCTGTCTATGGGGGCTACTGTCAACGGGGGCAATTGGGGGCTCTGTCTATGGGGGCACTCTGTATGGGGGCACTGTGTATGGGGGGTACTGTCAACGGGGGCAATTGGGGGCACTGTGTATGGGGGCTACTTTCTATAGGGGCAATTGGGGGCACTTTATATGGGGGCACTGGGTATGGGGGCTACTGTCTGTGGGGCAATTGGGGGCACTGATATGGGGTCAATTGGGGGCACTGTGGGGGGGTAAAACTGGTACATAGTTTTTCCTTAGCTAGTACAGTATGAAGGTATAACACATTTTGCATCTGATCCCACCATTTGAACTATATAAAAGGAATATTTTTTGGAAAAAATGGGGTGTGGCAATTAGGGCTGGCTACAAAAGTGGGTGTGGCCAAAAATTTGCCGCGCTACGTGCGCTAAATCTTTTTGTCCCTCTTTTTATTTTTCAAATGTTGGGAGGTATGCTAATATTAAGCAAAGGGAACAAATAGCATTTGCCAAATAAAGATATAATTATTCTCAATTGTGGCAGAAAATAACCCAGAGCTAAATATAGTTTTCTAAAGAAAAAATGAAATGACATAATAATAGGGAAGGATGTGTTGCTGAGACCCATGGGTGGGATCTACATGAACTGGATCAGAGCAGGAGCAAAGCAGCTGTTGTGCCAGACAGAAGCAGAGGTCGACCCACACAGCCCGAGGCATGTTCTGTGACGAAAATAAAATCTGTTTCTGGGAAGAGGTCTGTACCAATGAATAATAGGGGTCAGTAAACTATGGGAGCTTGGCAACGGGTTAAACATTAATTTTTATCCCTTAAAGGGAGACAAAGCCATAGGCATAATAAAGATTTGCCTCCCATTGATATCCTGTAACACAGACAGGTTAACTGAAAGCCATACAGTTCAATAGCTGAAGAGATACAGGTTGGGTAACACTGATATAATAGATTACTGACACCATATTGTTCTCCTATTGCTATGTCGCTTTGATGAACCTACCGCTCCCTCACCACTCTTCCTAACTGCTCACATAAAAAATATGTGACCATCACTATCATAGAATCCACAGTATATATTCATAAAGCCTCATTTGTCAGTAAATACCCTCTACTTGTGCGGGGTTATGGGCTTATGAATTGTTGTATTTTGGTCACAGTATAAACAAAAGCTGTATCTTGCTTTTACATTGCTGGATGGAGACATCTAGTGGCGGTTTGTTGTTACTACAAGTCCTGAGTCCCAGTATAGGGAGCTACTATTTATATATAGAGTGCTGTTTATACATATAGCGACTACCACTGGAACCTACTTGCACAAGGGCTGAGATAACAGTGTTAAATCTGTCATTCAGAAGGCATAAAATAAAATACACTTTGATAAACATTGCACAGCATAATAAATAAGCCCCCTACTGTATATTAGGGACTGGGCTGAATCCTAATAGTTTTCAAACTCACATTCAGCCAAATACTTGGTGTTAAACTGGATCTGATCCCTTGATATTGTGGACTTTTAATGAAGTGATGGACAGAACATTTTAGCCCCAAGCAATTTGCCCAGAGGTGGTATTGTGGGAACTGGAGTCTTTGCTGGCGTCTGCTACATAGTTTCAGTAGACAGAACCAGCAGTGCGGAGGGCTGTGTAGATCCAGTACCAATAACACTGAAATCTAAACTTTCTCATAATGATCTTTTCTTTCATTAAAAGAAACCCATGAAACAAATTAATGTGAATGAATGAATATGAAACAACAGTGACACCTGCTGTTTAGTTTGGCAGAAAATGAAGTTAGTGAGAAGCGTTATCTGAGGTTTCTCTGATCGGTTCTAAGCAGAACAACCAGACTTTTCTGTGCTCACTGTGTCTGGTCAGCTGAACTGAACAGCAGTTGGCACTGTTTCAAATGCATTGTCTGTGCACATAAAACTGCTAATATCTGGAAATCAAGAAGAGCACTTTTTAATCTTAACCTCTTTAATATTATGAAATGGGCCCAATGCATACGTATACAAGGGGGCTTTTCCACCCCCCTGCATTTCTCCCCTTGTGGTGCAGTAACATGAATGAACCTTTATTGGACACATGAGTTTTACATTCTAAAATAAATACTATACAAAGTGCATGTATTCTTGTTTAATTGTGAACAATATATATATATATGTATTATGTCCACTAGGGGGCAAAGAAAGAGCCAAAATGCAGGCACTATAAACACTATAGTACAGCCAATACTACATAACTGTAAAGCAATAGGAATTTAAATGCATTTGGAAAATGGGCACAGCAATTAGTTTTCAAACAAAGTAGCATTTGCGTAGATTGGAATAATACTTTCTCAACTAAAAACACAGAATGCAAATGTTTTTCCTTTAAAGGAGAAGGAGAGGCATAATCACTGTGAGGTGCCGGGTAGTGATACAAGAGCGCCGCCCGGGGTCTCAGGCTAGTAATTATAATCATTGGGGGTGCCTTAGGAAACAAATGTAAATGTGGGGAGGTCAATGTATACGGCTTAACTTAGAAGCAATGTATCAGGAAGGCTGAAGAGAGCAAAACTGCAAGTCAGAAGAAAAAAAAAGTAGATTTTAGAAAGCGATAAATATTACAACAAGCTCTGTAAAGCAGCAAGAAAGCAAAAATAGAAAGGGAGGAATTGAGTGCTTTACTTGCAAAGGCCAATCCCAAACAATTCTTCAAGTAAAAAGATGACAATTTGGTTATAGAGGACTGAAACTGACCACCATAGTGTCACCCACTGTGACCTACAGCACTTATATTTGCCTGTTTGTGTCTGTAAGTTACCCTCCCAAATAGATTGTAAGCTCTACGGGGCAGGGACCTCCATCCTCTTGTCCCTTTGACTCTTTTAATTTGTTGCAACTGTATCTTGTATTTATTGTTATACTTTGTATTTATCTATTATTATCTTAATATCCCCCTGTTTGTATCAATGTATTCTACTGTACAGTAAATATACTTGTAGCCCACTTTAGAGAATGTGCTGCTACACATGCTGAGATCTAGTGGCGCTAACAGGATCCTGAGCCCCGCTTACTATGGGGAACAGATGTTGCTGTACTATTTGGCGTGCCTCCACCCAGGATAGGGACAGACTGAACTGTAACTCCCCTCCTGAGAACTTGATATTACACTCCTGCTTGGGGACTCCCAACACTCCTGGCATGGCACCTTGCCCCCTCCCTGGGGTAGATTCTTACCAGGCAGAGTGGATCCTCCAGATAGTAAGACACTGCACTCAGATAGTATGATGAACTAAGTGATGTCTTTATTTGCAGAATGACTGACAGATAGGTTTTGCAGGAGTTACAGAACACGTCAAGGAACACACTTTTCCTTAGGAGACCCTCTCTCCTGGGATACCGTCAATACTCCAGCCAGATGACCCTCTTTTGGGTTCCCTCCGGTACTACATGCCAGAAGCCCCTCTCTAGGGCACTTCCCGGTACTCCCGCCGAGCGGACACCCCCTTGAGACCTCACCCCGGAATATCACCCGGCTATCCCCCGGATTAGGCAAATCACCTATTACTACCACTCAGTTCCCTGACTCCAGCAATGAGTACTGGGAGATCTTAATCTCATTAACACTCCTGTAGGGGCCAAGCTGCCCAGCTAAATAGCCTATCTACCACTCCTAGAGTGGCCTATAACAGTTAGCTCCCTAACTATGCCCTGGCCTGTCACTAGCCTCTAGCCAGAGGGGTCCCAGGCAGGAAGACCTGTCAGCACATGGCTGCACAGCCTTATATACTAACTGTACCACCCTGTGGCCATAACCCTGAACTGCAGGGATACTCCCTTTCTTAACACAAAAACAACTAGGACCACCTTTAGGTGTCCAATTCCCTAAGGCCACCCTCTAGTGCCTGTCAAAGGAGAACCCATCCTAGGGGCCCAATTTTGGAGATCCCTACATACTTATAAATAAAGGTATACATATATACATAAACATATCTGCAATAAACAAGGAATTATGTCAACCATACATAAAATACTCACACCCTCATATCCACACGTGTCACACTCCTACCTGTGCCTGCACCCGAATGAATGAGATACGCTGGGTGCAGGCACATGTAGCCGATATCTGCCGAAAATATGAAGTCTCGCGTTTTTTGGTGGATATTGGCTACATGAGCCGATTGTAGCTGCCGATATTGGTCCCTTGAACGGATTCGACAGCTTATCGGCCAGTGTAGGGGCAGAAACAAGGGGCCTGCCTGACCGATATCTGGCCTGAAATTGGCCAGATATCGATCGGCCAGGTTAAAAGATTTTGTTGGATCAGGGACCGCATCGGCTCGTTGAACCGACTGCACCATTGCCGCCAATATAATTCGATCATTTGGCCCCAGGGTCAAACGATCGAATTAGCCTACACGCTCCCCGATATCGCCCACCCATAGGTGGGGGATATCGGGTGAAGATCCGCTCGCTTCGTGATCTCGCCAAGCAAGCAAATCTTAATGTGTATGGGGACATTAAAGGTTCTTGCATCCAAAGCTTCTCCTTGTACTTAGGCATTTTGGCACCAAGCCGGTCTGATCAGATGAACCAAGTACAAGTGCAACAACTGACGCAGGGGAACCCTCGAAGGCCACCATCAAAATGCGCAACCAAATTGCTCCTAAAAAATTGGGCACGGACATAAGCCAGCAGAAATAACACCATTTAAGTAAACTGTGGCTGGTTTGTGCTAAAGCGCATGCATTTTGATACATCAGATGCAACTGTGCCAGCACTACATAGTTACATAGTTACATTACATTACATTACATTAACATTTATTTATAAAGCGCCAACATATTCCGCAGCGCTGTACAATAAGTGGGTTACATACATTGGACATACAGAGTAACATATAAAGCAATCAATAACCGATACAAGAGGTGAAGAGGGCCCTGCCCAAAAGAGCTTACAATCTACAAGGAGAAAGGGTTGAGACACAAGGTGTGGGAATGGGCATGACCAGAGTTGTGAGAGGTGGGGCACAAGGTATTGCTAAACTAGATTAGGGTAGGCTTCTCTAAATAAATGTGTTTTTAGAGATCACTTGAAGGCAGAGAGATTGGGAGAAAGTCTGACAGTTTGTGGGAGCGAATTTCAGAGAAGGGGGGCAGCCCTTGCAAAGTCTTGAATGCGAGTGTGTGAGGAGGGAATGAGAGAGGAGTTGAGGAGCAGGTCAGTAGAGCAGCGTAACAAGCGGGTTGGTTGGTATCTAGAGATAAGTTCAGAGATGTAGGGTGGGGCAGAGTTATGGACTGCTTTAAATGTGAGGGTCAATAGCTTGAATTTTATCCTGGATGGTAGGGGAAGCCAGTGCAGGGATTGGCAGAGTAGCACGGCAGAGGAGGAGCGGTTGGAGAGGTGTATGAGCCTGGCAGCAGTATTCATTATGGACTGGAGAGGGGACCGTCTTTGGAGGGGAAGGCCAATTAATAGGGAGTTACAGTAGTCCAGGCGAGATATTATAAGAGAGTGAATAAGAATTTTGGCAGCATCTTGGGTGATAAATGATCGGATTTTGGAGATATTTCTTAGGTGAAAGTGACATGATTTGATAAGTGACTGGATATGAGGAGTGAAGGACAGGGCAGAATCAACGATAACCCCAAGGCACCGGGCCTGGGAAGATGGGGTGATGGTAGGGTTGAAAAAAGACCATTGTCCATCAAGTTCAACCCATCCGAGTAAACCCAGCACACAACCTATACTAACCAATCTATACACTCACATACATAAACTATATATATACAACCACTAGTACTAACTGTAGATATTAGTATCACAATAGCCTTGGATATTCTGCTTGTTCAAAAACTCATCCAGGCCCCTCTTAAAGGCATTAACAGAATCTGCCATTACCACATCACTAGGAAGGGCATTCCCCAACCTCACTGCCCTCACCGTGAAAAACCACCTACGCTGCTTCAAATGGAAGCTCCGTTCCTCTAATCTAAAGGGGTGACCTCTGGTGCGTTGATTGTTTTTATGGGAAAAAAGAACATCCCCCTATCTGCCTATAATCCCCTCTAATGTACTTGTACAGAGTAATCATGTCCCCTCGCAAGCGCCTCTTTTCCAGAGAAAACAACCCCAACCTCGACAGTCTAACCTCATAGCTTAAATCTTCCATCCCCTTAACCAGTTTAGTTGCACGTCTCTGCACTCTCTCCAGCTCATTAATATCCTTCTTAAGGACTGGAGCCCAAAACTGCCCCCCATACTCAAGGTGAGGCCTTACCAGGGACCTATAAAGGGGCAAAATTATGTTCTCATCCCTTGAGTCAATGCCCTTTTTTATACAAGACAGCACTTTATTTGCTTTAGTAGCCACAGAATGACACTGCCTGGCATTAGACAACTTGTGATCTACAAAAACCCCTAGATCCTTCTCCATTAAGGATGCCCCCAACACACTACCATTCAGTAGATAGTTCGCGTTTATATTATTCCTACCAAAGTGCATAACTTTGCACTTGTCAACATTGAACCTCATTTTCCAGTTTGCTGCCCAGTTTTCCAATTTTGTCAAATCGCTCTGCAAAGCGGCAGCATCCTGCATGGAACTTATAGTTTTGCACAATTTAATGTTATCAGCAAAAATAGAAACAGTACTCTCTATGCCCACCTCCAGGTCATTAATAAACAAGTTAAAAAGCAAAGGACCAAGGACTGACCCCTGTGGTACTCCACTAACCACACTGGTCCAATTAGAAAATGTTCCATTTACAACCACTCTTTGTACTCTATCCTTCAGCCAGTTCTCTATCCAATTACAAATATTATGTTCTAGGCCAATATTCCTCAATTTGATCATTAACCTTCTGTGAGGTACTGTATCAAAGGCTTTAGCAAAATCTAAGTAGATGACATCAACTGCCATTCCAGCATCAAGGTTCCTGCTCACCTCCTCATAAAAGGCAACTAAATTAGTCTGGCAAGATCTGTTACGCATAAAACCATGCTGGCACAAACTAATAGTATTGTGAACTGCAATGTATTCAACTATCCTATCCCTTATTACCCCTTCCAGAAGCTTTCCTACTACTGATGTCAGACTAACAGGCCTATAGTTTTCAGGCTGAGAACGAGATCCCTTTTTAAATAATGGCACCACATTAGCAATCCGCCAGTCTCTCGGCACCATGCCAGACCTCAACGAATCCTGAAAAATTATGTGAAGAGGCTTGGCAATCACAGCGCTCAGCTCATTTAATACCCTGGGATGAATCCCATCCGGCCCTGGACCTTTGTTTACCTTTAGATGTTCAAGTCTCCCTCTTGTGGCTGATAATTCCCTGGAAGAAAACATTAATTGTAGGTAAAAACATGGCAAATTACATTTAAAATGATACTTCACAAAAATAGGGTTGGAGTGCCCTGCTCACAAGAGCTTTCAGTCTAATATCACAGGCTTCAAAGGATAAGTAAACCTTTAAAACAAGTCAATGTAAAATTGATGAGAGTGCTCAGCACCTTTGCATTTGTTATATTTTTTCTTGTTCTTTAATTCCAAGATATTAATCAGTGTTTGAACATGAAGTAGTGGAGCAGTATCTTTTCTTGCTTTCTCCTTCCTTAACAACGTCCTCGACTACTTCATGTTCTTAAATCGACCAGCAGGTGGCGCTGTTGTAATAAAATGCATTCATATTAACAGTACTTAATATCTTGGAAAAAAATAAATAGTGAAATGTGAATGGAGATCGTCTACAAGTTTTGTGCTTATAGACCCCCACAACATCTACAAACAAATAACCCAGAAACAAAATGCTAAAGAAAAGATATAAAACCCCACCAGTACCCTGGGTTTGCTTCTTACTAGCTAATAATTACCAAGATTTAGCAATTGGTCAGTTTGCACAGGCCCCCGGGGGGTTCTCCATGAGACAAGGGACCCAAAATCCTACACAGAGTTTACAATCTAAAGGGGGCTATTTAAGAGTTAATTGTTAAGAATCAGCGACCACCTACATAACATTTTTTTTTTAAAAAACTTAAAAAGATGCTTAAAATAAGATGAGGCGGGCCTAGCAAACCAAGAGCTGAAACCATCACAAGGGAACCACAATAAGTACATGTAGAATGGGACCCTGTAATATAGAAAGGGAGGGGGCTGGCCCAGTCTGTGTCTGCAGTTATATAGAGCGGGGACACCTGACGATCTTTCTTTGCACCCACTACTCCTGCAAGCAGACCCTCTCCTCTCTCTAATTCTGCTGCCAGCAAGAACTCTAACTGCCTGTTTCACCTACCTATCGTCAGTCTCACCCATCATTGGCACTTCAGTTTTTGAACGGTAACTGCCTGTCACCCTCATTGGAACTACTACTTTCTGTCAGTCTCAGATCTCTTTCTCTCAGTCTCACCTATCAATCTGCCCCTCTGCCATATTCTTACCACCCCCCATCATTATCACTTCTTCTCTTTGCTACTGCACTGGCCCCCAACCATTCCCTTTTTTCTTGGTCAGGACACAGTATGGATACCCATTACCCAAGGGAGGAGGATACCATCCTGAAAGGACCCAAGAAAACAGATTCCCCCAGTACTGTTATTACAATGGGAGCTCCAGCACCAATTAAGGATCACTTGATCTGGTCCCTGTGTAACACGCTGTACCTGAACCTCTTCTGCCTGGGATTCATTGCACTGATCTACTCTATCAAGGTGAGCCTGGAGGAAGGGGAATGTTAGGGGGCACAGCGCATGGTATAAGCTCATCTACTATAGATAAGGGTGGTTGCAGGGAAGGGCATTGGTCCCAGGATCATTGGGCCTATTGGCGAATGCTGTTGGACTACAACTTCAACCAACTACTAAGCTATGAGCTTTAGTCCAACAATAGTTAGAGGCTTATGAGTGTTCTACATTGCCAATGGATCCCTACTTACTAACTCAGCCCATTTTTGTGAGTCTAAGGCCCTTTTGCTCCATCATGTAAAGGTGGAGTTCCAAAAAAAACGAAGAGTCCCGATGCAGAAATATCTTGGCCACTTTTCAGATGGTTAAACTGCAGTCTTTAACTGTGAGGAGATTCTAACAGTTGTAGTTCAGTGACATCTAGAGATCTTGGCCACCCTTTGTATATTTAAAAGGAAGCTTTTTTTATTGATGGGCCTGAGCCCTAGTTTCCCTGCACAAACAGAGGGGGTTGTTTCTCCAAGTCATTGTGGCAAAAGACGCAAGGGGGGTGGGAAAGTTATGGGGACGTTTAAAAAGGTGGAGCTTTTTGCTATGGCTGGAAACACGCAGACCTCTAGCCTAAAACTGTCCCTACTAGCCCACATGTCAACTCTGCTCTTCAGGGCAGGGCCCATGGGACTTTATGGCTTCCTTCCTTTCATGATTTACTGTGTTGTGGTGATTGGTTCTCCCATAGGGCTGCTCTGCAATGTTGTTGTATTATTTCCTTCCCTGTAATTAGAGATGTTTACTACTGCTACAAGCTTGTTAAAGTGATACTGACACTAAAATAACAACTCCTCAAAATATGAATGTACATAAAAAGTTACCTATAGGTCGTGTTGATCATTTTTTGCTGAATGGGCTGCTTTTGTAAGTAATTGTTACTTGAAGTCCCTAAACCTGACTGTTTTGCCAACCTGACTGTCCCTTCCCAACCTGTCAGTTACAGCTTCTAATGCTAAGGGACTACTGCTGCATAAACATGGCCGCCCCCTCATAGAGGGACATGATAAGATAATGTAAAAGCATCTGGAAAATACTTTTACGGCAATATTATAATAGCATATCAGTTGGGCACATCTCCCCCACCCAAATGGCATTATTTGTACTGCATATATTGAGTTTGCCAGCACCATCACATTTTCCTAAAGCAAATAGCAGCTTTCACCCGGTGGCCATTTTTCCTCTGATACATAATCAGATACATTTAAATCTGCAAACAGCAAACAATCGAATTAGAATGACTGGAATAGGCGCTATCGGTTCAGGGACCGCATCAATGAGCTGATGCGGTCCCCGATCCGACTGAATTTTTTAACCTGCCCGATCGATATCTGACCAATTTCAGGCCAGATGTCGGTCAGGCAGGCCAGTTGTTGCTGCCCCTACACGGGCCGATAAGCTGCCGAATTAGTCTAAGGGACCGATATATTCAGCATACTTTTCATCAAGAATACAGGCTCACATAGGCAGAACTGTCTGATAAAAGTTCTGCTTTGTTTGAGCTGAGCTCAGGAGAGAAAGTTAGGAGAAAAAAATTGAAGCAGGCAGCTAGAGCTGAGTTTCTTTGGGAACCAGCAATGCCATCTCTTCATTGGCTGCTAGACTGGAGGGCGTGTTTAGTAATCTGAGCTTAAAACTGAGCATGCCCACAAGTCAGAAGTCAAAGCAAATTCCTGAGGGAGGGGGCTGAGTGGGTTACAGGAGGAGAAGGAAATCTAAGTGATTAAGGGGATACTGCAGCCTTACTATTAACCTCTGGACAACCAGTGGGAAGGTACTGAAAGATTTCAAAGAGGCTGTTCACTGATTAAATTTTTGTGTGTGGGGTTTACATGTCCTTTAGAGGAGAAGTAAAGCTTTATATTGCTATTCTTATGTTGTATATTATGAGTCAGTCCCTAAGCTCAGGTAACCAACAGCAGCACAGAGCATGTGCCGTGAATCAGTGGGAAATAGGATGGGGAGCTACTGGGGCATCTACAGAGGCAGAGAGGGTGGTGGTGGCCTTGGGTTGGTACTGTTGCAACGGTGTTGGGGGTGCTACCTCCCCTGTCTGCCTACACCTAGTCCAGGGCCTTCGTGCCACACCAGCTGCCTGTCACTGGAAATAAAATATCACCAATGATGTTGCCCATAGCAACCAATCAGATGTTTGCTTTTGTTTTCTAACCTGTAGGTGACTGTTCAAATCTTACTGCTGATTGGTTGCTATGGTAGTGATGCCACTGTGCCAGCAGGATCGTCCTGGGTTTCCTCGGGGACAACAAGTCAATACTACATTTTCTCTAACCTTCCCAATTTAACCCACTTCATTCTGCCATTTCTCCATTCCAGGTACGAGATCAGAAGGTGCAAGGAAACGAGCAGGCAGCACGGCGATACGCTAAGAAGGCGCACTGCTATAACATGCTGGCCACGGTGTGGAATGTCACCATCCCTGTGTTGCTCTTGGTGACACTGGTCATCGGCATTGTGCACCTATCACAAGTGGTGAATGGCATAATAGACTTCTTTGGGCTGCGAGGCAGCAGTGACGATGACGAGAAGTAAAGCCGATACGAGCATACGATCCCCACTACCTGTGTACAGGAAATGGAGTGGAAGCCATTTTGTTCTGAACATCAGACTGACAAAACTAAAATAAAGCTGGTTTAGTAGCACTCAGACTCCCAGCTAGTTAGTTAGTTAACCCAAAAAACATTTATTTAAAAAGTGGGATAGTGTATATACCATTCATAGTATTAACCCCAAAGGCCACCTGTTAAGCCTGGGGCCCCAAGCTAATGCCCTGCTGTAAAAATGGCCCTGACCAAATACCAGTAAAACGTTATTTAATTTACAGTATTTTTATGGACACTGGTCTGTTATCTGATTAAAGTATACTTTCTATTGCTTCTTTTGTTCCTTGGTGCCATGCATGCCATACAACTATGATCCCTTTGCTTTGGCCTGGCTGTACCACAATACCAAACATCTAGCCCTGCTGTCCACAACAATATTTGTTTTTTGGTCAGGGTCAGATTGGGCTAGTGGGAAACCGAGGGCTCGACCCTCATAGGCTAACCCAGGCTGGCAGTGGGTGACTGGGTGGGAAGCAGGGGCCCCTGAGGGGGTGTGGGGGCCCCTGAGCTAGTACACCTAAGTCCAACGTGGTTGAATGGGCCATGAAGTTCCCCAGTATTGCCCAGGGCCAGTAAGTGCTTGTTACTCTGAGGAAGTGGTGTAAATAGCTGTGTATAAGTAGATACACCCATTCAGTTACTGGGTATTGTTTGCATGTACTCAGAGACTTTTATTAAAAATAACATTAGATGGAGGGTGTCCATTTATTTGTATGTTTGCACAGAATGTGACTTCAGAGGAAGCAGAAGAGCGAGTTAATGTGGTAACAGTGGGTTTGTGAGCTGTAGAGCTACAACAGGAAACAAGCAAATAACGTCTGTGAGTCTAAATGAGTAAAGGAAAGCCATTATGGGTAGAGCAGAGGTAACTCGAGTGCAAACAGTTGTAGCTTCTCAAATCCATGTGTGAAGCCACCAAACAAGCTGTGGGGCATTATTAGTTGGGGGTATTTACACAACACATTGCGGAGATAGGCCAGTATCTTATGTTTGCCTAATGAAAATGTAGGGGCCCAAAGTGTTTATCCCCTCCTCTTAGGGCTGCCACCTTTTCCATGATCCCTTACTGGCCATTGTCACCTATGCCCTTTAGGAGCGAGGTTTCCCCAACAGGCCAGGAATATTGTGACCAGCTCCTCTCCATAGTTTATATACTGGGAGGGTGCACATGGCTCTTCCTCTCTTTCACTCTAGCAGGAGGTGGATCTGGCAGAGGGCCTGAGGTAGAGGTAGGCCTCAATACAGGAGTATAAGGCCAAGCCCTAAGGTAACCAGTCCTGGTTACAGGGACCTCATAAATGAGGCTTAGCAAGTAACAGACCTTTTCATGTAATAGTAAACCCCAGGGGTATGAGCTAGTCAGGGCTACTGAGCAAGAGCAATTCTGTGCTGCACCAAGAAGATACAGTGTGGGGTTGGTACTCCCTAGGCTACACCCACCTAGGGGCCACAGTTGGAAGGGAACTCAGGCTATTACATATCCATGAAAAGCTTTCACTAGAGGGTATCCATCTTACTGCACCTTTATCACATTGTTGTCAAACCTGGCTGGGTATGTGAGTCCTTCATACTGCCTAATACTGTTATGCTCGATCGACTTTCATAGTGATTATTTGTACCAATAAAGTACCTTTTCTGTTCAATGAACCCTCAGTTCATGGTTAAGAGCCAGTGGCACCCATTTTTTATTCTTCATCCTAAATTATGTGGCATAACCCCTTTTCTCCAGACACTTCCAGCATGGGCCCAGCTAAGAGAGAGAAATGTACTGTAGAGAATGTGACAATGCTGTACAGTTACGCAGCTGTTGTTTTAAATGGAATCATTGCCCCCCACCCCACACATACACACATACAACTGTTTTCTTTTTTCTCAGGTTTCATTTTCTTTGGTGTTACAGCATCAACTTGTAGTTTTAGTCTGTACCTGTAGCTCTGTAGCTGCTATAGTCTCAGGCTGGATGGTTACATCTTACCTTCCGACCTTCCATAGCCCACCTGTTGTGTCATAATCCCCTAACAAGAAGCCAGCAGGTTCAGAATCAGACTGGGCCAGCGGGGCCCTGGGAAATAAACTTAGTGGGATTCAGCCTTTGTGGGCCCCTCCAATCCAGGCCCAATGCTCCCCCTCTTCCAATGTGCCTAAGGTAACAATAAAGTATGCATGGTCGGGGAAAGGGTTTAGGCAGCCAGGGGGCTGGGGACCAAGGTGGGGGGGTCCCTGTAGGGGGTGCAGGGCCCCTGGGGCAGCAGCCCCAGTAGGGGGTATGTGCAAAGACTTATAACTAAATATAGAAGCATCTAGGTGTTATTCCATTATCAGGAATGACAACTACATTTGCTCAATGGAGAGGTTCCACCTGAGCCTGACAAAGGCAAGGCCCACTGCTTCTCCTACTCAAGGGGCAGTGAATGGGTTGTCTGTAATCCCCCATGCAGCTCTGCTAATTTGTTTGGTGAGATGTGGTTAATATTATGGTTGTGCTACCATAATGCTGGCATAAACTGCAAGTCCTGGTGCCAAGCACAGAATGGAAAAATGCCCAAAACTGCCCTCCACCCTCATGAATGTGCCCTGTCTGTGTATTTGAAGTGTAGCACACTAATCAGATGGCATACCCAGGCGTATAAACAGAGTTAAACCGTCGCTGTACAGGGCAGATGCACATTATAGTAAGAATATACAATCTGGTGTAATGTTTGCTCCAGGACCAGTAGCCCCTAGCAACCAGTTGGTGGTTTTATTATCCTAACTACAGTAATCTAGCAAAAGGTAACTGCTCATTGGTTGCTAAGCGTGAAAAGCCCTTCGCTAAAAGTAATGGCCCGACTCCAACAGAACTTCTTCAGCTATTTATACTGCAACAAAAATAACACAAGCTATCCAAGAGCAATGCCAAAACCAACAACATGTGACAGTTTATAGGGCTGAGCAGTACAAGAGGTTACACACACTCCCCATTTATAATCAAGGCCGGTGACAGGGGACCCTCGGGAACAGAGAAAGAAGTACAAAGGGCATTTTATATTGTGCATATTTCTGGCATCTTTGATTTAAGTATTACTCCTTCCTCAGATAGGGTTGATTTACACATCCGCTGCTTATTTACTCATCTGCTTCTCAACATCTCATCTGTTTGGGCATCTGTGTACTTGAAATGCCAGGGCCCATTATGAATCTCAGCCCAGATGTACTATGTATTGCTGCCCGGCTGACATTGATTGCTTACAGGGTTAAATCAATTGTTCTGTTGAGATGAAATTGCTTCAAGTTAAACAAGCCACACACAGAAAGTTCCAGTGGTGATTGTGGGTCTGCAGCTGCCTGAGGCACCTCAGCCCCCAGTGCTTAACTCTTTTGCACCTAAAGTGGAGAGAACAAGGGGTAGGGTGGTCACTTATCTATTATTTCACAAGCCTAGCTGGCAAATCAGCATGTAGGGCCAGGGCTGGTAATACACATTTACTGGTAATATACTTTGCTGCTAAATATCCCATGTGTTCCTCCCAACTCAACCTTTTAAGCACTCAATCCCTGCTCCCACCATGTACAGCAGGCCCGGACTGGCAATCTGTGGGTTCTGGCAAATCCCAGAGGGGCTGCTGTAAGATGCCATAGGCACTCACTATTTATTGGGCTGGTGGGGGGGACAGTTTGGGCCTCTGTAACTAAAATGCGAGGGACTTTTTTGAATGTCAGTCTGGACCTGATTTACAGCCCCAATCCCCCCCTGACCCACACATACACTGGCCCTTATCAGGCCATTCCCTGCCCCACTGACTTCACTTACTTACCCCTGTGGTATCACCACCCTGCCCACCAACCCACAGGCCAGTAAGGTAAACCAGAAAGTTGGCAACCCTATGAGGGTACTGCATGGTTAGTGCGGAAAGTGTAATCGTGTTCTCTGCACTAAAATAGATACATTTCTAGTTAATAAAATACAAATTGATCTCTTAAAGTTGCCAGTGAAAGCTTTTTGCCATCCCTGATAAACTGTCACCTGTGTCAAACTGGGGGTCCACACCCCCAGCTGCTGCTCCCTCCCCACCTGTCACAATGTACAGAAATGAGCAGGGTCTTCTAACCCAAGTATAGACTCAGGGCACTCAGGGGGTGCATGGACCACTGAGGCTTCTGCTTGGGGTCACCAAAATTGTGCAGTGCTAAAAAGTTTAGGCACTCCCTTTAGCCCTAATTACCCAGATAGTCCATTAGTCGGCAAAACTGTGCAATGCTTAAAGGTTTAGGCACTCTCTTTAGCTATAATTACCCAGATATTTCATTAAAATCACTGCAGAAAATAAAAAATGAGCTCATTAACCGTAGACATGCCAGCAAGATCACTGTAGAAAATGGACAGTGAGCACATTAACCCCAGACACGCCAGTAAGATCACTGCAGACAATGGATTATGAGTACTACATTAACCACAAATATGCCAGAAAGATTGTTGTAGAAAATGAATAGATGTAAAGTAGATGTATTACTTCACCCACACTTGCACAAGCAACATAACAACTTTTCTTCTCTCCCAGTGCTCCCATTCTTCTTGTCACACCTGTCCAACCCTGACCAAAAAGTATAGTTTTTCACCACACCTGGCAAGGTCGCCAAACGTTTGGATCTTTGGCAAGCAATTGGATAACAAGAAAGCCTCTGGAGGCCTCTCAGGAGAGCACTGAGTCTGGAGTGGCAGTTAGCAATGTAGGCACAGGTCTGACTGGGCAGTCTGTTTAGTCTTGTCATAAAGCCCCCCTTATGTAACAAGTAAAACACTTTGGAAATTAGGTGACAGCGACATTGAGTACTTGGCCATCATACAAAAATATATAAGTAGATGAATTTCCTTGTTTCATGCAGAGTAACAAACATTTGAGCAAACTGTCGGCACAACTGGTAACGTTTGTGTGTGCGAGTAAAAGCCATGCTGGGATCTGCATTTAGAAGGAATCTCGCGCTGCGGTTCTGTCACTGCCCAGACTCATCAAACCCGGGCTCTATGTCCAGTTAATTAGAGGGCTGCCATAGCTATATATTCCCTAAGTAATACCACATGGCGCTCAGCAGCCACTGAAACGCTTAAAAACAACACAAAAAAACCTTGATTTTATGGTTTCTGGATTTTCATTCTGCTCCAGTGAATGTGGGAAAAAATGGGAGGCTCATCAAAGCGATTACAATTTTTTATTTGAATTTCACTTTGAATTTTAAAATTCCTCCTTAGAAAATCTTTATTTTACTGATGTGCAATTGGTCTTCATTTTTTGTGTGTTTTTTAGCTTTCTATTCGGCAGCCGTCCGGATCGGTTTTTCAGCAGCTATCTGGCTGCTAGGGTCTTTGAAAGCTGGAAAGAGTCAGAAGAAGTGACAAATAATTCCAAAACTATAAAACATAAATGATGAAGACCAATTGCAAAGTTGCTAGGAATGGGGCAGTCTATAACTTACTTAAGAAATGATTCCAAATTCTTTTCTATCATGTTTGTCAAGTAAAATAAACTTTACTGACACTATATAAGTTATTTAAAACTTGTTTGGAATTTTTAATTATAGCAAGTAGGCAGGCACCATGTTGTGGGCACTGTTATTAAGGCGAGCACTGTATCAGGTCAAAATCTTGTATATGTGCCAGAATGGGGGAACTGATGCCCATGCCCAGGCAACACATTTATAGATCATGAGGAGGGGGGGGAGGGGGAGGGTGAGGGGTGCAGTGACATCTAGGAAGTGCTGAATGGAACGTGAAAGTAATTGTTTGCTCCGCCTCTATGTTGAAGACCAACTGAAAAGTTGCTAAGAATGGCTTATTCTATAACATACTAAAAGTTAATATGAAGGTAACCTACCCCAATGATGTAGCAGAATGACTGAATGAATGTTACATGAGGAAACAGACCAAGCAATGGTAATACTTACCATCAGATATCCCATCACTGCAACAGAGCTTTTACATATCTATCCGTATTGCTTAGCGAGCTAAGTTGGGGCATTATAAATAATGCAATATAACTGAGCTCTTCACATTGTACTAATCATTAGCGCTGAGGGGAAACAGGCCCCAGTGAGGCAAAGCTACATGCTATTGCTTTATTTCTTGCCAGATAATTAGAAGTTGGCTCCATACCAGGCAAGAGCCAGACCTCAAACTCCCTCCTTTTGCCGATCGATATCTGCCCCAACCTGCGTGGGCTGCTTGCGCTCCAATCTGGGTGCTTGAGCCTTCAGTTAAGTGGGCCCATTGCATTTCTATTCAGCAGAGATGTCATCTTAAATATTTCAAGAGATGTTTAACTGTTAGCATCCCACTGACAAGTTGTCATTTAGCAACATCAAGAACCGCCATCACTGGATCAGCAGGATACATTGATCTGGGCAACAATGAAGCATTAAATCAAATTTTGTTATATAGTTATATAGTATATGGATAACTTTGGTAACTTAAGGTGGCCATACACCTCCAAGCGAGCGGATCTTCTCCCGATATCCCCCACCTATGGGTGGGGGATATCGGGGCAGAATCCAGACTAATTCAATTGTTTGGCCCTGGGGTAAAGTTGATTCGGGGAGTGCATCAATGACAATGCGGTCCCCGATCCGACTAGATTTTTTAACCTGCCCGATTGATATCTGGCCAGATATTGGTTGGGCAGGCCCATCGTTAGTGCCCATAGACGGGCCGATTAGCTGCCGAATCAGTCTAAGGGACCCATATCGGCAGCTAGAACCGGCCCGTGTATGGGCACCTTTAGTCCAATGGGCAGGGCCAGAACTAGGGGTGGGCAGAAGAGGCACGTGCTTAGGGTGCAACATTGGGTGGGGGGGCGCCAGGCACCTACCACTTCTGTCTGCCTACCTCCTAGTTCGTAGTACCTGGGGAACTTTGCCCTGTTTGCTGTCCCGCGCTGCACTTCTCCACTCCAACATGCGCCCCCCCGTTGCATGTCACTGCGGGAGCATGCTTGCAGGTAGAACAGGCATAAGATTCTAGAAGAAATAAAGGCGTGGGGGGGGCGTGGATGAGCACGCTGTCCCTTGGGCGCATCAATGACTTGGTCCGGCACTGCGCATGGGCTGTTCTGTCCATCAGGTGATGGCAGTGGATAAAACATCCATGTGTTCTAGAAAATAATTTTTATTCAGTGAATAAAACACCCCTATCTGCCTCCAAGCCCACACAAGTATTTGACAAACTCTTTAAAATCAATGAACCATCTCAGTGAGAATGCCTACTCATCAGAGCATAAGATGGCAAATAGTACTGTACAAATAAATCCAATAGCTGAAGATGATCTGGTGCATTTTTGTATCAATGGAGGGAACCACCTCTTTATACGCATCATGTGATACCAGCCTAACCTTTAATTAAGGCAAGTTTGTGGGTTAAAGTGAAATTATATGTACCCGCTATTGTACAATATAAGGATATTATAAGCCACTGAGGATTTCAATGACCATAAAAAGGCACAGGGCTGAAGCCCAAATGTTTCTATACAGGTCACTGAAGTCCATAGTAACTTGGACTTCACAAGTTTCTGTTTCATGACACAAATGACATGACTAAGCATCGATTATAACTGATGATATCACTAAGAATGGTTTATAAGGATATAATTTGCAGGATATTCATCACTCTTGCAAGCAGGGCCCTTGGCTACTAATGAAACTGACTGCAGTGACTTTATTAAGGTGATGGGAAACTAGACTGTTTTGGGCACTTAAACAGTGGAGTTTTTACCACAAAAAGCACCCAGCAACTATAGCCTAACAATTGCTAGTACAAACACTTGGGGGTACTGTGCCCCCTTGTTCATAATAATTGCAATGAAACAGTCACAACAAAGGGTGAAAGGTGGGGATGTATACTATTCATTCAGACATGTAGACTAGGGAGGGCTTGGGTCCACCGAAGGCACCAAAGAGTTCTGTAGTTACTACTTGCCCGTGTTAGTATTATTGTACCTATCAGGTAAGAGAATACAGATCTGAGGACTCAGAAGGTGGGCTTACACTAAAGATCTATCTGTGGCCTAAACAATGTACTCATGAATGTTTGAAAGTTGTAGCTAGTGGCATAACTTACTGGTAATGTAGTTGCCATCCTCCAATCCTAGCCCACATTTAATCCGTCCCCAGCCCACTTCCTATGCCATTTCCCAGGTTCCTTTCTAGCCTGCCCTACTTCCTATTTCCCTTTGAATGCTGCCCACTTACATCATGCCCTGGCCCCAATTACATCACGTCTGTCCCGATGTCAAGGACCCATCCCCGCCTGTAAGGAGAGAGCCAAAAGGTGGCAACCCTAAAACCCAAGCAGGGTACCTGCGTCTTTTCTAAAGCACAGACATGGGGTGGAGAAGGCCTGGAATTTTATTCTTTATTATGGGGCTGGGGCCATAAAGTTAGGCTCAGGGTCATCAAAAATGATCAATACTATGTAACATAAATCTGTATTAGTTACTGATCAGCCCTATATGGTGAAGTTCACCTGCTAAAAGGCTGTTGTTGCCTTGAGCTGGTACAGAAGCCCCAAACATAAGGTACAGCATTCCTGGTCTAATTGTTTATTTAGCTTTAATTCTCTTTTAATTAAATAGCAAGGATTCAGATCCTCTTTACAAGACTGCGCAATACTGCAACCTCACTTCAACATCTCAACTTTTTACACGTTCTTCCTCGATTGCGGAACTTACTATGCACATTTTTGCACTCCGACACACCCCAAACTCCACAGGGTACAGAGTTCACTAGAAAAACAACAAAAAAAAAATAAATACAATTTGCCACAGAATGTTTATCAATGGCTCAATGACACCGGTCTATAAGCACTATGTAACCTATTTAATCCTACACAGACTGCAGACTTGTTGAGTTTAAAGGGGGGGGGGGTGGAGAGGAAGAAGGCACAAGCCCAGGCAGCGGAGACACAACAAGACACGACACAAACAAAAGGTCTGAGAGAAGTAGAGAAGGTGCAACTACAACAAGAGACGGAGAGGTAAAGGCTAACAGATGGCGACTGAGTATGAGCATAGGAAAGCCCATTGGGGCAAGAGTTGGGTCAGCAGGGCAAGTCGGCTGCCGTCCCAAAGTGCCGTATCTGATCTCACAATTTTGTGGTTATGATTCCTGTAAGTAGAACAGAACCTTAACCCTATCAGTGCCTGCTTAGACAGCAATTTTCCTTTGGTCATTATAAGCCCAGTTGTGGTATAAACGATCACAGCCCAGATGCTGTATAAATGATCGCTGCCCGACCTCAGTATAAACGATCACTGCCCAGATGCAGTATAAATGTGACTTTGCACTTTATCTTCAAGCTCGTATCAATATCTCAGTGTGGGAGGTGACAAAAGTTAATGGCTAATCAGGACCTAGTGTTTCGCCTTAGCACCACCCATGCCTATATATTTAGATCAATGTACGTGCTAAACCAAGCATCAGCCATTAACCTCTACAGTGCTGGAATGCCAGCCACCAATGAACATGCTCTAGGTGTAACCGACCACTCCCTTTCCCAGTGACAGACGGCAGTTTGAACTTTACACCTGACAGATAGAGAGAGTCGAGGCTGACAGTCAGACAAGTATCATGCCGCTGTTTACTCGCACCGTCGGCCTCCTGCGCCGGACAGTCAATCCCCACGTGATGAGCAAGGCGGGCATAGGACATAGACCAGCCAAGGATGCACTCACCCCAGCAGTGAGTAAAATAGGGGCCACTAATACTTGCTACCTTTAATATGTTTTATATGCTTTTAATGTGATTTGTATGTTTTAGAGCAATCTAATACTTAGAGCAAATATATAGTTTTTTGTTGGACAGAAAGAAATAAGAAAATGTCTCCTTTATTTTCCCACCCATTCCCTGCCAGACTGTGACCCTTGTTTTGTTAGTAAACAGACGTTACTATACCTTCCCCGGAGGCGTCACTGGTCTCTGTAGTGGAGTTAGTCCCAGTTTCTGAAACACCAGATTAGTAAATGACAATAATATATGGACCTTAATCGATACATAAGCAGAATATCCACCAAGAAGCGGCTTTCCGTGTATTTTCTATCCACATTGGGGCGAATTAATGGCAAGTTTGGCAGCTGCGAGCAGCAGGTGGGGGCGGCGCAGGGAGGCTGCGCGTGCTATGTATTTCCTTGTGAGGACAAGGAAGGACGTTAGAAATGAAACGCTTGGAGGTCACAGCTTAAGTGCATAAAACGCGGCGAGCTGATCACAGGCTTCATACAGTTCTGTTATAGGACCTGCTTCCTGCTGAGCAAATTCACTGCTTTACCGACTTTAAGGAAATATATATATAGACACAGATCCTTTAACGCTGATAGCGCTTTCTCACTGCTTTGCACTGACCCCATACAGACGCTGCTCCAGTGACACATCTGCATGAAATATAAACATAGCCTTACCATTGCAATGAGTGAGAAATACAATATACTGTGTTGCTGCTCTCCTCCCACAGCACAGGCCCCCAGCTAGATCTGAGCTAACTTCCAGCAAACATTCCTGCCTGCCAGAGCTATAGCAGTAACAGGCTGCAGTCACGTACATACAGTCATTATTTACATGCACGTTATACAGCCCCCCAGGCAGACGGAAGGGGAATCCATACAAGGTCACAAAGACCTTAGGAAAAGTCAAGGTCAAAAACACGCCGAGGCCTGCAGCTTTATACGATACAATTACCCGCCTTCCTATTCGCCTCCTCTGTGCCAGTAACATCTGTTCCAGTATTCTAAGCAGCCTGCTGGGAGTAGTAGTTTGTAAACAGCAGCGGAGAGTCCCGGGTTTAGGATTGCAGAGCTGTAAAAGGCAAATGCAGAATTAAGGCCCATAGCACAAAGCCAGAGTTCAGAGTTAACTTTTTAGAATGATATAGAGAGTAATATTCTGGGACAATCTGCAACTGGTATTTTTTTTATTATTTGTAGCTTATTAATTATCTCAATTTTAGTTCAGCAGCTCCCCAGTTTGGAGTTTCAGCAGCTATCTTGTTGCTAGGGTTTAAATTATCTTAGCGACAAGGAAGTGGTTTGAATAAGAGACTGGTATATGGGCCTGGGGACCAAACGATCGAATTAGAACGCCGGTAATAGGCGCAATCAGTTTGGGGACCGCATCAACAATCCGACTACATTTTTTAACCTGCCTGATTGATATCTGCCTGATTTCAGACAAGATGTCGATCGGGCAGGCCTGTCATTTGTGCCCCTACACGGGCCAATAAGAATCGGTCTAAGGGGCCAATATCGGCAGCTACAATAGGCCCATGTATGGCCACCTTTACCCTGACCCTGGCACCTAAGCACTAGCACTTGCACATGAGTGTGTTCAGACCCAAATCTACCCAGTGTATGAAGTGACAGGCCGTTACAATTGCTGACATATAATAACCCTGCCTGTCAGCTGCCATATCTCCTGCTTATGGGCTCTTTGTGTCTTTCTAGGAACAAAGCATTGCTATGGTTACAATGTTTGTGACATTCCTGGTGCCATCTGGGTGGGTCCTGGCAAACATGGAAGACTACAAGAAAAGGCCTGAATAACCCTGCTTAGCTGTGAAGTGTGGACTGTGTTACCTGGGACCCAGCGCTGTCGGAAGGTGCAGCACAACTGGTGCCCCATGTCTATATATCTCCGTGGAACTGTTGCTCCAGTGGCATAATGCCTCCTCTCTTTCTTAGTAAAATTACTTTAACTCTGAAAACTGTGGCAATGGCGTGTTATTACTGAGTATAATACAACTACCTACTAGTAGCAGCTACTTTTTCAGAGTTACTAAACCCCAGGAAATACCCTGCCATAGACAATACAGGTATGGGACCTGTTATCCAGAATGCTCAGGACCTGGGGTTTTCCGAATAAGGGATCTTTCCGTAATTTGGATCTCCATAACTTAAATCAGCTAAAAATCATTTAAATATTGAATAAACCCAATAGGATTGTTTTGCCTCAAATAATGATTAATTATATCTTAGTTGGGATCAAGTACAGGTACTGTTTTATTATTACAGAGAAAAGGGAATCATTTAACCATTAAATAAACCCAATAGGGCTGTTCTGCCCCCAATAAGGGTTAATTATATCTTAGTTGGGATCAAGTACAGGTACTGTTTTATTATTACAGAGAAAAGGGAATCATTTAACCATTAAATAAACCCAATAGGGCTGTTCTGCCCCCAATAAGGGGTAAGTATATCTTAGTTGGGATCAAGTACAGGTTCTGTTTTATTATTACAGAGAAAAGGGAATCATTTAACCATTAAATAAACCCAATAGGACTGTTCTGCCCCAATAAGGGGTAATTATATCTTAGTTGGGATCAAGTACAGGTACTGTTTTATTATTACAGAGAAAAGGGAATCATTTAACCATGAAATAAACCCAATAGGACTGTTCTGCCCCCAATAAGGGGTAATTATATCTTAGTTGGGATCAAGTACAGGTACTGTTTTATTATTACAGAGAAAAGGGAATCATTTAACCATTAAATAAACCCAATAGGATTGTTCTGCCCCCAATAAGGATGAATTATATCTTAGTTGGGATCAAGTACAGGTACTGTTTTATTATTACAGAGAAAAGGCAATCATTTAACCATTAAATAAACCCAATAGGGCTGTTCTGCCCCCAATAATGATTAATTATATCTTAGTTGGGATAAAGTACAAGGTACTGTTTTATTATTACAGAGAAAAAGGAATTATTTTTTAAAATTAGAATTATTTGCTTTTAATGGAGCCTATGGGAGATGGCCTTTGCATAATTTGGAACTTTCTGGATAATGGGTTTCTGGATAAGGAATCCCATACCTGTACTGAGAATTGCCTCTGCTAAAACACACGTAGAGATAGTTATCAGTAAATGATCAGTATTGTCTATTTTATTAGTCTTGACAAGTAGCTGCTACTAGTAGCTCTGTGTGTCTTCCCCCTAAAGCAGAGCTACATGGTCACTTGGTGCTTAGTCAGGGGCCGATGGGGCTACTGTCTCCTGACGATAAAATTCAAGGAGAAAATCCCTGTAAATTTTGTGCCTCTGATGCCTTGTGTAGAGACGGGCTAATAGTATGCATTGAGGAAAACACTACATTTCCAATTTCTAACAGAACTTCACGGGCAAAAGAATGGCCCTGTAATACATCACAAAGCAGCCTATCACTAAGAGCCTCTCTGGTACATCATAAGTGACAAAATGGCGGCTCACAAACCTTTCCTTTTAGTGTGGCAGCCACATCATAAGAACTAGATATATCAAATAGAGCCACACTAAGTCGCTTAGCTATCCCTGGATTCCGCAGTTACAAATTCATTATAAAGATTGTACATTCTTTGGGTGCAGATAGTTACATAGTTACATAGGGTTGAAAAAAGACCATTGTCCATCAAGTTCAACCCATCCGAGTAAACCCAGCACACAACCTATACTAACCAATCTATACACTCACATACATAAACTATATATATACAACCAGTAATACTAACTGTAGATATTAGTATCACAATAGCCTTGGATATTCTGCTTGTTCAAGAACTCATCCAGGCCCCTCTTATAGGCATTAACAGAATCTGCCATTACCACATCACTAGGAAGGGCATTCCCCAACCTCACTGCCCTCACCGTGAAAAACCACCTACGCTGCTTCAAATGGTATAATGATAAATAGATCAACAGAACAATGTTTATTTATTAAAGGATAAGTAAACCTTTAAAATAAAATTGATGAGAGTGCTATTCTCTCTAGTTTTACCATCTATAGAACATGGTTGGAAATTGATCAAGCAAGTGGTGCTGTTTTTAAAAAAATTAATTTATATTAATCTTTTTTTACAACAGCACCACTTGCTGGTCAATTTCCAACCATGCTCTATAGATGGGAACACTTATCTGTGGTTTCTAATGTCTTTCCCAACCAGAAAAACATCAGATCAGAGCAACTTCCTTTTCTGCGTCACAGTTGGAAACCGGCCAGCAGGTGGCGCTGCTGTAACACAATGTATTCCTATTAACACTATGTATGTATGTATAACTTTCTTTATTAAGAGCCACAAGGGTACGCAGCGCTGTACAATGTTACACAGTACACATTTCCCTTAATATCTTGAAATTAAAGAAAAAAAAAATAATTTAAATTGCAAAAGTGTCAGAATAACCCTTTCACCACCTTTACTTTTCTTTTACTTGCATTTAGCCAGGGTACTGTAGCTAATATACTGGTCTCCATCTTTTGTAAAGTCCCAGCATCTGTAGCCAGCTGCGGCTCTACTTTCAACTCCCTACAACAATAGCTTGACTTATCCTCTGGCAGCTCCCGAGAGCACACACACCATTGGTAATAGTATAAAAAGTAATATTTCATTTCTAATCCAACCTTTAAAAGGGATAACTTTTCAGTTTTAATAGATTTAATTGCACTAAATTAAACAAGCAAACATAAAAAAATATTAGCTCTGTGCATATACTGATAACTCATTCCTGGACTTTACTTTCCCTTAGAACACTTGTTGCGCTTTCATTTTGACTGTTTCACCACTAGATGGCAGTGTGGTACCTGATATCTGCTGCCCTCTGGCGCACACAGAAGCAGAATTGGTTCTGTATCCAAGATCCCTCTTTATACTCAGGACAAGTTTAACCATTTAACTGCCAGACAACTTCCCCCAAATATATGCACGTATGCCAAGCTTTTTGAGTCATTTTTGGCTCTCTCTTTTTACCAGCACCTCCAGAATCTTTAAGGGGCACCACTGACCTCAAAGGGCGCATACCTCTTGATCTGCTTTTACTGAATTTCTAAAAAAAACAAACAAACATCTTACAGCAGCCCCTCTGGCATTTGCCAGAACCCACAGGTTGCCAATTCAGGCCTGCTTACAGCCATATTGGAGTTTGTTTCAGGCAAAATAAATGGATAGTATAAATAAAAGCAAATATTAATAATACATTATGCTTTTAGATAGTATAAATAATTGTTTCCCCACTGTAAGTGGCAGCTATCAGAACCCACATTCCCGATGGAAGGAACAGAATTATGCTGGGACACACGCATGCTCATAATGTAAAAGTGCCCCGGGGCTTGGTCACAAGCATGCCAATAGTGAGCGAGCTGGGCACCAGCTTCTTGTTTGAAAGCATGTCCCCCATAATGTGACTGTCTGCATTAGAAGCTCCCTCCTGGTGTGGGGGGGAAGCACTAGCTACACTTTAATACAGTGATCCCCAACCAGTGACTCAGGGGCAACATGTTGCTCCCCAACCCCTTGGATGTTGCTCTCAGTGCCCCCAAACCAGGGAGTTATTTTTTAATTCCCGACTTGGTGGCAAGTTTTGGTTGAATAAAAACAAGATTTCCTACCAAATAAAGCCCCCTGTAAGCTGATAGGGTGCATAGAGGCTGCCTAATAGCCAATCTTAGCCCTTATTTGGCTCCTCCATGAACTTTTATGGTGCTTGTGTTGCTCTCCAAGTCTTTTTACATTTGACTGTGGCTCACGAGTAAGAAAGGTTGGGGATCCCTGCTTTAATACTATTGATTCCCCCATCCAGAGTGTGAGCTCTGTTATCCTGTTGGGGGGGGAATTAATGTAATGCCCTTTAATTGGGCTGCGAATTCTGTTCAGTGATTATAATTACTTATAAATTATAATTACTTACCCGATACCCCAGGCCAGTCCTCCTGTAAGCAAAAAATGGCACCGGCCTAGGGTACATATAGTACCACAGAGAGATCCTCTTTCTATTTTTTTCCTCCTTTGAGTTGGATAGGCATGCGTGGAACAGTGAAAATCTGAACTTTACGCTAAAAATGGCTCAATCTGCCACGCATGCGTCGGCCCGGGAGCCACTGAAGAATGAAAAAGCAGTAAGAAGACAATCTCTCTATGGCGCTTGCTTACAGATACCCCGGCCCAGTGCAGTATTCAGTGAACATGAGCACCAGCCTGGGGTATCAGGTAATTATAGTCACTGGGGGGCTAATATTGAACCTTTCCTTCTGCTTTAAAGAACAAAAGGACAATTATAAAGGGGTTGGAAGTTGTTATCCACCCCTGTGAATCTAAATAACAAGCTAGCACCACAGTCTGTGCCGCCATCTATCCCAAGGGCACAACAGTAATGTAGGTAAGGTGTAATGCTCATGGGGGGCTGTGTAAGTAACCCATGGGAAACAGTGTGACGGTGACAGTGTTTTTGTTCCAATAAGGAGGGGCGCTGGCCTGGGGTACAAGGTTAGAGATTAGATCCACTGGGGGTGTCCAACAAACTGAAAGCCCAGTGTATTTTGTTTGTTTGTTTGTTTTTTTTTTGCTTTAGTACCACACACGGCCAAAACCAGCTTTATTAATCATGTTTAACAGTACAACCAACTAAACACCCAGGGGCCTGAGAGAACCAATGTGTAACTGACCCCCCTCAGCCATTTCTTAATAGTAAAAGTTACTCCCATAAATAACTTCCCCTTTAAAGTCGACAGTCTATAGCTGACTTACACAAACGAGACGCGTAATATAATACAATATAAGTATCCAAAAAATCCATTTATGCGCATCCATGTACTACGTATGTACTACATAATCACTATAACTTCCCTAACTGTGAACCAAGTGCAAATGACTGAAGCAATAAGCGTCGAATGGTTTTGTTTTCTTCTCCCAGTCTCTCATCCCTGCCCCGCCCCCTCCTTGGCTGCCCAATGATTGAGTCACAGAGAAACTGCGGGAACTCTCCCGAACTTACTCACCGCCTCTCGCTGATTGGTTAAAGCGCACAGATAGACGTGTATCTAGAAGCCGCTGGAACGCCCCGCCCTGCCGTGACATCATGGTTACAGTCTGAAAGCCAATTGGTTACTGCCTGTAGAAGACTCGGGAAGCATCTAGTGGTTGCCGGGGCGACAACGTGCAAAATATATAAACCCGGGAGATGCAAGTTCTGTCAGACCGAAAGATACAGCAGGTACCAGAGTCTCCCATCCTTCCCTCCTCCTGTACCAGAAGCTACAGATACAGCAGGTACCAGAGTCTCCCATCCTTCCCTCCTCCTGTACCAGAAGCTACAGATACAGCAGGTACCAGAGTCTCCCATCCTTCCCTCCTCCTGTACCAGAAGCTACAGATACAGCAGGTACCAGAGTCTCCCATCCCTCCTACTGTACCACATGGCGAGCAAAGGGGTTGCAATCGGCATTGACCTGGGGACCACCTATTCCTGCGTTGGGGTCTTCCAGCATGGCAAGGTGGAGATTATCGCCAATGACCAGGGGAACCGCACCACCCCCAGCTATGTGGCCTTCACAGACACAGAGAGGCTGATTGGCGATGCTGCCAAGAACCAAGTGGCCCTCAACCCCCACAACACCGTCTTTGATGCCAAAAGACTGATCGGCAGGAAGTACGATGAGCCGGTGGTGCAGTCAGACATGAAGCACTGGCCCTTTAAAGTCATCAGTGATGGGGGGAAGCCCAAAGTCACGGTGGAGTACAAGGGGGAGGGGAAATCCTTCTCCCCGGAGGAAATCTCATCCATGGTGCTGACCAAGATGAAGGAGACGGCAGAGGCCTATTTGGGCTACAAAGTCACCAACGCCGTCATCACCGTGCCAGCTTACTTCAACGACTCCCAGCGACAGGCTACCAAGGATGCCGGCGTTATTGCTGGTTTGAACGTGCTGAGAATCATCAATGAGCCCACGGCGGCCGCCATTGCCTACGGCCTGGATAAGAGCGGCAGGGGAGAGCGCAATATCCTCATCTTTGATCTGGGAGGTGGCACCTTTGATGTATCCATCCTCACCATAGACGACGGCATCTTTGAAGTCAAAGCCACGGCCGGAGACACCCACCTTGGGGGAGAGGACTTCGACAACCGCATGGTGAACCACTTTGTGGAAGAGTTCAAGCGCAAACACAAGAAAGACATCTCCCCAAACAAAAGGGCCCTGAGGAGACTGAGGACAGCCTGTGAGAGAGCCAAGCGCACTCTCTCCTCCAGCACCCAGGCCAGTATTGAAATTGATTCTCTCTTTGAAGGCATAGACTTTTACACCTCAATCACCAGGGCTCGCTTTGAGGAACTGTGCGCAGATCTGTTCAGGGGCACCCTGGAACCTGTGGAGAAAGCCATGAGGGATGCCAAACTAGACAAGTCCCAGATACATGAGATCGTCCTTGTGGGAGGTTCCACTCGCATTCCCAAAGTCCAGAAGCTGCTGCAAGATTTCTTTAATGGCAAAGAGCTGAACAAAAGCATCAATCCTGATGAGGCAGTGGCCTATGGGGCAGCAGTACAAGCTGCCATCTTGATGGGCGACAAGTCTGAGAATGTTCAAGACCTGCTCTTGTTGGATGTGGCTCCTCTGTCATTGGGTCTGGAAACTGCAGGAGGTGTAATGACTGTTCTTATTAAGCGCAACACTACCATTCCTACAAAGCAGACCCAGACCTTCACTACTTATTCAGACAACCAGCCGGGGGTTCTGATCCAGGTGTATGAAGGAGAAAGAGCCATGACCAAGGATAACAACCTCCTGGGCAAGTTTGACCTGACTGGCATCCCTCCAGCTCCCCGAGGTGTGCCCCAGATAGAGGTAACCTTTGATATTGATGCCAATGGAATCCTCAATGTCTCTGCTGTTGACAAGAGCTCAGGGAAGCAGAACAAAATCACCATCACTAATGACAAGGGCAGGCTGAGCAAGGAGGAGATTGAGAGGATGCTGCAGGAGGCAGACAAATACAAAGCTGATGATGAACAACAGAGGGAGAAAATTGCTGCTAAGAACTCCCTGGAATCCTACGCATTTAACATGAAGAGCACAGTGGAGGATAATAATATTAAGGATAAAATCAGTGACAATGACAAGAAATCCATCCTGGACAAATGCCAGGAGGTCATCTCATGGCTGGAGCAGAACCAACTGGCAGAAAAGGAGGAATATACCCACAAGCAGAAGGAGCTGGAAAAGCTGTGTAATCCCATTATTACCAAACTGTACCAAGGCGGGATGCCAGGGGGAATGCCAGGGGCTGGCTGCACTGCTGAGCCCAAACAAGGGCCAACTATTGAGGAGGTAGATTAAGCTTCTATAAATCTGAAAGACATTTATTTAATGCAGAGGATACATGGATACAGGGTTTTGGACTAAGTCGTTACAAGATGTTTAACTATATTTTTATAGCTTTAAATAATAAGCAAGAAAGCTGTTACTGATGCCAAATGCTGTTGTGTTGGGCGTTTTCATTTATTTGCACTGTCATTAAAATGTTTAGGTTTAAAATGTATTTAATAAAACCAGTTGTTTGCAATATATGCAGCCTTTTTATTCAATCCCTATTGTATAGGAAACGTATGTAATGTGTCCAGTGGCAAACACTGACCTTTAATTGGCTACCCATTCTTGCAGTGAGGTTAATGTGCCAGGAAAGGTAACTTCCTGCTCAAAATCAGGTTTGGGAATTATTAAAGGGTAAGGTGTCAAACTTATGATACAGGGATGCTCAGGAAGTTTGGTTTTGGCCTTTGAATTTTCTTTCTGTCCCCTGGCCAAATTAAGTTCACCTTTTACTTATCTTTTACTATGATATAGGCAGAGATATCCTGAGACAATCTGCAGTTGGTCTATATTTCCCATTAGCTTTTTGTTTAGCAGCTCTCCATTTTGGAAAATCAGTAGCTATCTGGTTGCTAGGGTGCAATTTACCCTAGCAACCAGGTAGTGGTTTGAAAGAGAGAAAGAATCAGATTAAGAATGCAAATCATGTAAAATCTATAAACTAAAGTTATCTTAAAGGTGAACTACCCCTTTAAATAATGTTATGGGGCTAAACAGCCATCAGACCCTTTTATTCTTTCAATATAAGATATAAGGCAGTGAAGTAATACTAATTGGATTTAACTGAAATATGAAGACCCCAATGAATCCTGGGATATCTTGCCGAGTACAATAGCGGTTGCCACGGCTGTGCTTATAAATAGCTTTACTCTACCTATAAAAGTAGGTATCAAATCATTTCAAGTGCTGGGAGAATGGGTATTCACATAACAGGTGTAAGTTTACTCCAAAATGGTAAAAATTGTGACTAACCAATCAGGCTTTTATTTACTTCATCTAATAACAATCACGGTAATTTTTTTTTTGGCACTTGGGGCCACAAGTTCAAGAGAGGGCAGGTTGGGGTTAGACATGGGTCAAAGGTTTGTCCACCACCAAATCACTTAGGCCAGTGCTGTCCAACTTCTGTGGTACCTAGGGCCGGAATTTTTCCGACCTACGAGGTGGAGGGCCGATAATGGAAGCCAGTTTTGACCCCTCCCATTTTTTAAACCGCACCCACTTGAAACCACACCTGTGTTATCACATGACCATGTGTGTGCCATACTCTGCCTTCCCTACCCTGCCTGTGTGTGCCATACTCTGCCTTCCCTATCCTGCCTGTGTGTGCCACACTCTGCTTTCCCTATCCTGCCTGTGTGTGCCACACTCTGCCTTCCCTATCCTGCCTGTGTGCCATACTTTGACTGTGTGTGCCATTCTTGGCTGGTTTATGCCATACTCTGCCTGCCCTACCCTGCCTGTGTGTGCCATACTCTGCCTGCCCTACCCGGCCTGTGTGTACCATACTCTGCCTGCCCTATGCTGCCTGTGTGTACCATACTCTGCCTGCCCTACCCTGCCTGTGTGTACGGCACACACAGGCTGCCTACAGTGACACAATGTTGCAGTACCACCTCAGTATATGTTCTTTTTGTAGTGTGCAGGGATTATTTGTGGGTTTCTACTGCTCCTGAGGTGTGAACAGGGGAACAATGGGGGTGATTACAGCCTGAGCCTGAGGTGTGAACACTGCAGGGGGTGAACAATGCAGAGATTAAAAGGTGTGAACAACACAGGGGATTACATTTTTTAACAATACAGAGGGATTACAGGCTGAATCTGAGGTGAGAACCATGCAGGGGGGGCAGTTAATCTCAGTACTGATACCATTTAAAGTTTACACAAGAGTAAGCCATCAAAGCAGCCAGACAGGTGGGGGGCCACACAGAGGGGGTTCGTGGGCCGCATGCAGCCCGTGGGCCGCATGCAGCCCGCGGGCCGCCAGTTGGTCAGCACTGACTTAGGCTAAGGACCCACGGATTGGGTTAGTCGCCCATAATAGGTCCAAAATGGCTTTTTACGTGCAATAGGAGTCGCTAGTGGAAAGGCCATCGCTTTGCTATTCCAAAGTTTTATGACCAACTTCACGGGACTTTGCAAAGGGCTTCCCACCAGTGACTCCTGTTGTTGCCGGTGGAAAGCCATTTCAGAGCAGTTATTTGCCCGGCAACTGAACCACTCCATGGGTTCTTAGCTTTTATGTGTTCATGTAATATATATACAAATCAGTTCCCAAACAAGAACAGTTTGTTATGGCACTTTCAGCATTCTCCATTCATGTTAGCTCTCAGTTTCTGTCAAAATGAAAACCGGTTCTGGACCAGATTGTAGAGAAATAATGATGGTGCCTGTTTCCTTAACTCAAGGTCCCACCACAAAGTAGATTCCAGTAAATAAACACGAGGAAACAGACATTCATGCAGAAACTGTGCTGCTGTCTTCTTTATTTAACAAAAACATCTCTTAAAGGCGCACAACCCCACCCCACGTCAGTGGAAATCACTTTTGCTGAGGGGGCTGTTTCCATTCCAGTCTCTGTGAGAGCCCATTAGTGTCCATAAACAGTCCAATGCAGTACAAAAAGTAAGTGAGTTGTAGTTCAATCAGCTCCAGTAAAAGCACTTGCCCCCCAGTATTGTCAACTGCCTACTTAGAGTCCATAAGCTGTAATCATGTCAAAAATCTAAATCCACCCCAAAAAAAGCCTGCTTATTCCATACTGCATTTACAAAACATGAACACGGCATGATAGCAAAAGGAAAACAAGTATCTAATAGGCTGCAACCAAAGTGCACAGAGCTGCCAGTTTCATCCACCGGACACCAAGCCACAAATCTCTCCTAGTTAGGTTTGCTACCACAGCGCCCCTTCTGTTTCGGAGGCCACAATCAATCCCAGCATTCCATGCTCCAGACACTTGCTACTTCCCATTGCTTCCTTGTTTCATTTCTCTTCTTCAGGTATCCTTACACTGTCTGTTTAGGAAAGGAGAGGAAACATGAAGGTAACTGAATTTCATCCTGTGCCAAACAGCAGCCTCTCGTGCTTTATGTCTGAGACATTTTGTTTCTGTATAACAGCAATGGCCACATATACTCTATCATTTATACCAAGGCGCATCATATGGCTGCACAGTGCCCCGTCCAACATAGTAATAAGACAATAAGGATTACAACATGACAGCAGAAACCAACATAGTTCGGTTTAGTCATGCCTGGGATTATTATTAAAGCAGAATCTCCTAACAGGGGTACCGGCCCGGAGTATCAGGGACTTGATTACAATCATTTAGCACCCCCAGTGATTTAGCCTTGCCTTTTCCTTTAAAATAAAGTGTGTAACTGGGTTAATGCCAATATCTGGGCGGTGAAGCTGAATGAATGAATAGCTTTTGCTCCCCTTGTAAAAACAAAAAAGATTCGGTTTCAGAGGCATTGAGACACCTACAAACTGAAATATAATCAACAAACCTGTGTTACATCCCATTACGTGCGAATGGCGACTTATGCAATGCCGCATCTCTTGTATCCTGAGAAGTGGTCTGCCCTCGCGAGCTGGGAAAGGAGAAGATTAATTGACCTTTAAACACATTATTGTCATTTCATCACCCCAAAGGCTGTACCCGTTGGCCTTTTGACTATACAGTAAGTATGCAGGCATATCAACGCACCAGAATTTGCCCAAGAGGGTGTCAGAAAACAAGTCAGAAATCCGGACAGGGCCCTGCTCTGAATGATGCGGCAGTCACATATCACACTATATATATATATATATATATATATATATATGCTCCATTGACGGTACTCACCACTCCAAAATCACATGCCGGGTGCTCACCAAAAACAAATCCAGTTCAAAAAGATTGGTAAAGATTTATTGTTCCACACTCACATCAACGGGTTTCGATTCACAAGGATCCATCCTGGCGATGATCCCTAGTGGATCGAAACGCGTTGATGTGAGTGTGGAACAATAAATCTTTTCTAATCCTTTTGAACTGATTTGAGCTGTGAGTGATATGTGAGTGCTGCATCATTCAGAGCAGGGCCCTGTCGAAACGTCAGTCTCCCACAATAAAAGTCATCTCTTTTAAAATAAGTTCTGAGTAATGTGATATTCCTTATTTTGGATGGATATTGCTGACTTTAATCTGCACCCAGGTGGAATTGACTACTTAAATGTGAGTGCCCAGCTGTTAGTGCATTATATATTTAAATCATGGATCTCAAAACGGCTGCCCTACACATGTATTTAACCTGCAGGGGATGCTGAGAGCTGCTGAGTTCAGAATATCCTTATTGGTTGTACCAATCCCTGGGCATAAGAAACAAATAAATAATTTCCCATTTAGGGCTGTATTTGGGTCCAGTGCCACCCCACACTTCAGATATCAACCCCCTAAGCCCTCGATGAACTAAGTGGCGACAAACTATCTGTACTGCACTTGCGCCAATTGCAAATGTTCAGATACACTCACCCCCAGTTCCGCAGCCAAATTTAACCGGTAAGTAGCCAGCTGAGGTAAAGAATATTTTTTTATTTTTGTACATTTTCATTTACCCAGGGGCTGCTCCCCTAAAGCTGCCTCCCTAGGCATGGGCCCTCAGGTTCCTATATGGTAAATACAGCCCTGTTCCCAATGTGCATTGGAAAATTATGTCTAGCCAATAAAAAGCCCTGCCACTAAATGCCAGCCATGGTGCTGATTAGTTTGTTCTACTTACCTGCTGCCTTCTAACTCTTGTATCATTTCCTGGGAAGGTTTGTACGGCCCCATGCGCTGAAGGGGGAAACAGTAATAATCAGGGAAGAGCAAGACTTTGGGAATCAGAATAACTGGAGGATGGTACATTTCTATATAAGTTGAAAAAACCCACAATATCTTAACCAAGGTTTTGGGAGTGGATGGGTATCCAAGCTGCAGCCTCCAGGAGTTGAAGTGCTGCGGTGTGGATAATAAATAATGGGGCCCCACACTTGATATTATGCCCTAATGCTAAAAGTGAATGAGGGCCCTGGAGGCCAATAGAAAAACACTCACCATTAGTCTCACAAACAGCTTCTCCCAGTTCCTGTTTGGCTGACCCCGTGCATCTCTGTGCGACTAAAAGAAAGAAGAATGTTGTTTCAGCCAATAACCACCATGCAAATGCCTTTATGTATGAGAGCAGATACACTTACCTGAGCCTCCAAATTTTGCACGCGATGCATAGCCAAGGACAGAAGCCGCTGCAGCCTATCACAGAGAAACAGGGCAATTAGGTGTTCTTACCCCTACATACACCACCTACTCCTGTTTGCCACTGTAACATTTAGCACTGCTGACTTTTCCCTATCTCCTCCCCCAGAAATTAGCTCTATCGCCATTTATGCACCACTGGTTACCTCTCATGTTCTTCCTGCAGCTGTTTTAGGGTTAAAAGATTCTGTTCCCACTGGGGACCAAACACTCGAACCAGACGGACAAGCTCTCTGCTGGGGACGTAAAGATCCAACAGGCTGATGGAAAGGAAAGAGAAAGATAAACACAAAATAAAACTTAGGCAATGAAAAGATGAATTTCACCTTTAAAATAAGTCAATGTAAAATTGATGAGATGCTATTCCAAGCACTTTTGTGATTTAAATTCATTATTCATTTCTTTATTTAATTTCATGATAATAAGGGATACATGTACTGTCAATATGAATTAAATTTGTTACAACAGCGCCACCTGCTGGTCAGTTTCTGACCATGAAGTAGCGGAGAAAGTTGTCAGGAGAAAGAAAGAGCTGACCTGATGTTCTTCTGGTTAGGAAAAACACTAGAAACCTCAGATAACTTTTCTTACGTATGTCCTAACCTGAAGAACATCAGATCAGCTCTCTTTCTTTCTCCTGGCATCTTCCTCCAGTACTTTATGGTCAGAAACTGACCAGCAGGTGGCGCTGTTGTAACATAATTCATTCATATTCACAGAACCTATACCCCATAATATCTTGGAATTAAAAAAAAAACTAAATAATGTAAATTGAAAAAGTGCTTAGAATATAACTCTCATCAATTTTACATTCACTGGTTTTAAGGGTTTCCTTACCCAGGGTACAATAAACACCTGCCTTTAACATAGGTATTCTTGTATTTTACCACTACTACTCCCCACCTTGATCAATAAAGTTTGTATGAAATCAGCTTTTCCTCCAGCTGATGCCTATGTCTCAGGCTCACAGATGAGGAAGAGTTCATCATATATGTTTAGACCTTAATAAGGAAGGGCTTGTGCTTTCACTGGAATAACTTTATGCCAGCATCTATAGGAACACTTGGTCTTATAATTCAACAGAAGGACCCCAGATTAGTTTCCAAAAACACCAGTCTCTTTATGAGTTTTGGCCGAATATTGGTGAGAAGGAAATCATGCATACTGCTGACCATGGCAACAAGACACCTCTTCTACTGCCAGATTGCTGAACTGTGCATAGGACAAGCCTGCCGGGAAACTGCTCAGATCTGCCACTAGCCTGTGCCACCCTCCATCTTTTCTTGGATTTAACTGCTGGGAGCTCTATTTCAGACACAGGCTGAATAATGAGGATCCATAGAGGGAAAAGCAGAGACCCTGCAAAGTAAGAACCCAGTGGCTAGACTGGCAGTGCCACTAAACAAAAGGTCAAGTTTACCTCCTAAAGAGCCGAGCCGTGCAGAGTGACAGCAGAGTCTGCAGGGAGCTTGGCACATTCTGAACAAGCACTTCGTCTTTCAAGTCAAGGACCTGGAGACAAAGACATGGGAGTCAAAAATACATCTTAAATTCTGCCAGGGTTGCCAGCTGATCCCTTTAAAACAGGACAGTATATAAAATCTCATGGCAGCTCAGACAGCAATGCACACACTATAAGGATTACTTAGCCACATAAAAGTGCACTGTCTCCTGTGTGATTCTCACCTCTGATACGCTGGTTTGTACAAGGGAGAGAGCTGATAGCATCCGGTCACAGAGACCCTCAAACACCTCCGCACCCTGAAACAAAATGGTTTTTAACACAACACCAACAATAAATCATAGGCAGGGGGATAGGCGTAATTTATATGGGGTTCATATTAGGCCACGGCATTTTAAGCCCACAGGCCCAATATTTAGTGACTGTCTATGGCAGGGGTCCCCAACCTTTTTTTTTTACCCATGAATCACATTCAACTGTAAAAAGATTTGGGTAAGAAGTATGAAAAATGTTTCTGGGAACTCTAAATTAAGGCTGTGATTGGCTTTTTGGTAGCCCTTACTGTATGTGCGCTGGCAGCCTATAGGAGGCTCTGTTCGCCAGTACCTTATTTTTTGCAACCAAAACTTGCCTCCAAGCCAGGAATTCAAAAATAAGCAGCTGCTTTGAGGCCACTGGGAGCAACATCCAAGGGGTTGATGAGTGACATGTTGCCCCCGAGCCACTGGTTGGGGATCACAGGCCTACAGCATCTTACAGCCTCTTGCATTTGCTAGAATCCACAGATTGCCAGTCCGGGACTGAAGTTTTTAGGGTCTCTCTGGGCTTCAGACTGAGGGATCTTGATTTCTAAAACAAACTGGAGAGGAGGGGCCCTCCTATAGCCATGCACTAGGATCCGCACAACTCCCAACACTAGTAAATTAGGAATAACCAACCTCATTTATAGATTCTCCTTCATGTTTCTCCTCCACTGCAAAAGAATAGAAAACAAAGTCTATGTACAGCAGCACAGCTAGTACCCCTGGCATATATCAGCACTGAGCACCTTTAGGGGCAGCTCCCCTTGTATATCAGGCACAGGGTACAGTACCACTTGTGCTCATGAACCCTTCTACTGCACCCATGTATAACCATGGCACCCATGCACCTATAGTCTAACACAATCCTACCCTTAGGGGTGTAGATTTTAAGTTGGAAGGCACTTACAATCAAATATCATTATAGGTGACAGATACTTAATAAGTTCATTAGAATTGGTGCAATCACACTAATTCTGTGCATAAGGAAAATACAAATAATCCTATAGAGACGTAGCACACAAGCTAAGAGATCTCTAAACCCTCCAAAAGGAAACCTCAGTGTTAAGTCGGGGTCTGCAGAGGTCCAAATTTTCTGCCCACTTGTGCCAGTCACCTGTAGACTCACCTCTAGATCCTGTTGGGTCCATGTCAGTTGTGTCGCTGTACGTCACACGCTTTTGGGCTTGTTTTTGCATTCTCTCTCCCCTCTCTGCACTCTTCATAGCTCACGTTTTAGTGACTCCTTGCTCTCACAAGGTTCATAGCAATGTTTGGGTGTTTCCAGGAGACGGGGCTTTTACTGTAAAGATTGTTGCTGCCACCTGCTGTGCATGGTTGGTACTGCAGGCTTTTAACCACACATCTCACGAGGAGAGTTGTAAATCCATGCTGAAGAGGGGACTAGGGCCAGATTTTTAACCTTTTAAAACACACACACCCCCTGCTTGGAAGGAAATCCACATCCTTAAATGTCCAAAGGTTTCCACTCTTATCAAGTCAACTATAACCAAGTTCAATTTACAACACTTATAGTGTCATATAATAATAATGATATTATGATGATCAGTCCAACTTGTTCAACTCTTATTTCCATTTGGTAAAGGAGAACTAAAATAACCCATGGCATTATGCCGTGGGCCAATACACATGACAAACTTTCTTATATTCATCATCCCATTAAGTTTCCCACCTTGCTACATGTGGTTTACCAGTTTATAAATCCCCAGAATTGTAACCTCGATCTTACTTTCCATGCCTAGATGTGATATTTGAAAAAAGCATAATAATGGCACAGAGACCTCAGTATATAACTGCACAGTAAAAAAAAGTGCCTGCTGGAGCAGCAGTATTAACACTCTATGTGCCGCAGGTTTCCCCCATAAAAGCTTTGCATGGATCCTTAGGTGTCACTAAGTGTATATGCTCTTCTTCCTGCTGCCCTGTCTCTAACCATGCCTGACCCCCTGGCTGAATGAAGGAGGGGTTGGGCTGCCATAGTCTCCAAGTCCTATAGGTTACCCTGGCATGCCACAATGCAGACAGATAACGTGCAGGCTTTTTTAGCAGTATCACAACCCACTGGGCCTTATACCTGATCTCTTGCAGATGGGCATGATATGGAACCCACAAGCACTGAACTTTAACTTCAGAATTTATTGTTTAAACCTCCCCTCCCTTCCTGGGGGGATAAGTAAGAAGGGGGGGTACATGAGCACCACAGACTGATGCTCTTCCTGCACATGTGTTGGCCCAGGAGCATTGAAGAAAGAAGAATAGGAAGATGATTGCTCCATAGTGCTTGCTAAGAAGAACCAGGGCCAGTGCAGTCCTCTAACAGGAGCACCATCCCCGAGTATCAGGTAAGTAATTACAATCACTGGGGGGGTTCCTAACACCCACTGTTGTTAAGGCTTTCCTTCATTAAATAAAGAGTCATAAATATCCCTTGGAATCACACATCCAGCTCCTTCCATGTGGGACAGCCCTGACAAGAATCTATGTAAAGCTTCATACAAAAATCAGACGAGTCATGTAAAAGTTTGACAACATAATCAATTTATTCCACAAGTTCCAGGCGGGGTAAATGAACAGGAGCAACTGATGGTGTTGGGAGGGTTAATTCCCCGCCAGAGGGGGTGACGCAGGGCTTCCCTTAAGCTATTACAGTGCCCCTCCATAAAATGCACAACTAAACATTCGGATATGGTAAAAAAACAAAACAAAAAAAAAAAACAACCTAATATTTGCCCAACCTTCCCAGCACAGCAGGTTACCGCAGCTCCTTCCACCAGACTCATTATAATGAACATGATAAGAGAGAGGGTGGGCACAGGTAGAGAAAAATCTTTTTCAACATCTGTCCGAAACACATTCCGATGTGGAATCAGTATATGAGCAATGCCCTCAGCAACAGTTTGCACACCGGACAGATACAATGTAGTTAGATGCTCTGTCTTACAGTGACTTGAAGCTTGCTCTGGTTCACAAATGAATTAAACAGCTGTCTCTTTACAATTAGATGCTGAGAGGAACAAACTACGGAAAGAAAGAACATAGAAGAGTGCAAAAAAGAAAAAAAATAGAGATTCTCTTATGGACTGCTATCATAAGCAAGCCCTGACTCTGTCCCAAACACTTCCATTAGAAGGGAAGGAAACGGAGACTCATGATAGGGAGAAGCCTCAGCCTCTTTGGAGGTGCCGACAAAAGACTGCTGGGTTTGGGAGCTGGTGGAAAAGCTGTGCTTGAAGGAGACAGGTTGGTCCCTGCATGAACTGGAATAAAATCCCATGAGTAACAAAGGGAGAAGTCACTATAAGAGATGAGAGTGGCAAGCTTCATTAGGTCACAATGCGAGTCCTTTAGTTAAAAAAAACGAAAAACAAATCTGTGTGGCATCATGGAGACCTGAAAAGAAATTCAAAGTGAAATGCTGGGGTGGTACCAGAAATGATTATGAATCCCTTCCAGTCTGAAGAGTGCTACCAGCCCCCTTTTAGCGGTGTCGGTCTTTGTCACGGTGGCGCTCTTGGTAGTATTCGTCTGATCGGTCGTGTGAGTCCCTGTGACGCCGGCTGCTGCCTTCCCTTGATCGGCTTGGAGATCTATCTCTGGAGCGGTGTCTCTTCCTACAGTGAAGGGACAGGCAGAAAATGAAAGCCCAGAACTCGACAAAACTCAACAAAACCCTTGGGTCCTCCCTCCAAATCACTCATGCTTAGTACCTGGAAGAGTTGGCTTTGTCCTGAATCCCATGCAAACAGTCTTTAAGGGAGGTGAGCAGGACTCGGCAGCGATCGTCATTGGCCACACGTGACTCCTTAATCACAGCAATAGCTGTTTCTAGAGTTTTAATGGCGTTTGCATAATCCCCTGAGAGTAAAAGAGGGAAATTCAAAGTATCATGGAATATATTCACTCACGTAGCTTTTCTCATTTGGAAGTCACCCGGAATGCATTAGAAAGCGCACCCTGAAAGCCTGTGGGTGGGTAAGTTACCTGAAGTTGCCCCGCATACAGCATTAGAGAGAGCACTCCTAGAGATTGCACGATTTCTGTTCATTAACTCTTCGAACTCTGCTTCACTTACCGGAGGAAAAGGCCCTTTTGGATCTCTGCAAAACATAAGCACAGTTACACTGAACAGACTAAACATCATCTCATAAAATGTAGTATCATAGCAGAAAGTAATCCCAGCATGCCGTAATATTTACAAAGGGTCAGGCCCCAAACATAGCTGATAACTAGAACACAATATGGAAAATTTTGGCCAGCCCTGATTCAGAGCATTCAAAACCTCAAAGTGTTCAGTTATACTGCTACCATTTAGAATAATGCTACTATAATAGGACGACTGTGACGTGTGTGCTCAGGTATCTGCTATGCACAGTGACAACGTCCATTATATAACTTGCTACATATTTAAGGGTAACCATCATCATCATTATTATTATAACTCCAGTGGATCTTTACTAAATCAGCTTAGTAATAAAGTCCTGTGTATTGGTTCATACATTTGCTAATATAAATGGAATGACATTGCAACACTTAGATATATGCTCTGGAATTACAATATCCCCCCCTCCCAAATGATAAAATCTAATAAAGTGACGAAGCCTCAAGCTTTGAATTACTAAAAGCCAGAATAAGCCCCGTACATAACTTTAGCAATCACTTCAGCATCACTTACCGGCCATGTATATAGGGGTTGGGAATCACCTTGAACGGTTCCGGTGGGGGACCAAGGACAGAATTGGGAGGGGGAAAGAAGGCAGGGTTTAGATGGAGGGCGGGTGGCACACCGCCAGGTGGTGGCATGCCTAGTGGAGGTGGCAGCAGCCTAGGAGGTGGAGGCATTAAATGGGTATAGTGTAAAGGGGGAATAGGGGGTGGCCGGTACGCAGCAGGCAGTCCGGGAGACTGAGGAGGAGGAAGAGTCATAGTGGGTCTCTGAAGGGTCATAACAGGGATGCGAGAAGGAGCCTCAGCATAGCAGGTGTTGGAGAGCAACGGCATAATCCTTTTTGGAGCCTCGGCTTGAGGTGACACCATTGTAGGCTCTCCTGAGGTAGGAGACCCATCTGTTAAGTCTGAAGAGCTCTTTGAATTGGCTCGAGGTGGAATCTCTGTAGAAAGAAGAGAAATATGAATGAGAACATGGACTGGAAGCTAATGTGGTTGGTAAAGGGGAAGTACTTCTTTGCCCACCCCCACAGGTGCAGTGTACATTTGGCTGTGTCTAAAATGCTATGCACTGTGAAAGCAAGCTAAGCAGCCAAGCAAACCAATGGCTCAGTTTCTACCCCCTACTTCAACTAATTATATTATAAGTTCTCCCTAGTTGCTCAACAATTTCTCCTCGAATATCAATCTGCTAGGTGAAGATCCACAGTAAGTCCATCAGACTGTAGTTTGATGATTTTTTTTTTAATATTAAAAGGACATTCTACTGCCCAATTAAACTGTAAATGTGGTATAAAGTGTTTTGCACTATCCTACACCAAGGAACACCAGATGATTTCTTACTTATTGCTTGGAGAAAACCATGCAAAAAAAATCTACAACACACACTATATTGTGCCTTCTAGCAGTATTGCAACTCCCATTCCGTAAACACAAATGGCCATATAAAGCTAAGTCTGGGTTAGTAATACCAAGTTTCCACTAATCTGGTGTATGGGCCCTGGCACACATAAGTGCACATATTTTTTTAGGTAATGCAATCAGAACAGAGTGCTAGGAAAACCAACAGCACAGCCCTTCAAGAAAGACCCTTGCAGAATAAAAGAGAGGCTTTTGGACGTGGTGAGTAGCATTATTTTGCAATGAATGTCACTGTGTGTGTATATAAGTAATATATTGCCCTGGTTCACAGAGATCCTATCTGTTTCTCTCCTATATAGTATATTCTAGTGGAAATGTGTGGGGCATGTAATCTGATGAGCTGAGTAGCAGGGGATGCTTGGTGTCTCACTCTTGCGTGAAAGTGCTTCAAAGAAGGACAGATTCTGACGATTGGCTGGTCTCACATCCAGCTTCTTCCCATTCAGCTTCTTCTGAGGCAAATGCTCTAGTATAAGGTTCATGGAGGATTCAGACGAGAGGATGACTTCAGCGAACCTAAACAGCCAATATATGACAGTAAGCATTACGAACATAATCTCAATGTGCTACTAAAGCTATTCATTTCCACTGTTCCTTACCCTTTGGACTGGCCATTAGCTCTATTCTCTGCAAATTTTATTTCCACATGGTCCTTGATGCCCACGGAACGGATTAGAGCAAGCAGCTGCTGATCTGTTGTCCACTGCGGTAAAAAAAAAAAAATGCAATGGAGTCAGATGCAATGGACTGGGGAGCAATACTTGGAAAATACTAAGAATAAACATTGAAACAGAAATGTATAAAGATACTTGTGGATAATACACCTAGTTGTAACAAGCAATGCCAGTCAGAAACAGCCAGCAAGGTACTGTCTTGTATTGAAAGGGTTATAGTTTTACAGGAGGAAAGGAAATGTTTCCCCTTTACAAGGCATTTTTAACATCCTCATCTAGAACAAGCAGTGCAGTTTTGAGCTCCATCACTTAAAAAAGGGATGGTGGAACTATTGAGTACAGAATATATCTAGAAAATATGGAAAATATCTAGAAAATGCATAAATATGTAATTGGACCATATAATGCACTCTCTGATGCCTTATTCACCAGTAGGTCCTTCCAGATGATGTAAGAGCTGTTCCATTTTCCCATCTGGATTCCCTCTACTCTGGAAAAACTAAATGCTAGACAAGCTTCACTTGGATGCATTTTATTTTCTTTAACCTGATCTCCTATGTAACTATGTAAAGGTGGCCATACACAGGCAGATTTCAGTTGCCGATTCAGGTCCTTCAGACCGTTTCGGCAGCTTATTTGCCCAAGTATGGTGACCCTCGATGGGCCTCGTTGATGCGGTCCTCGGTCCAACAGCCCATATACCTGCCGTTTTGATTCTCCAAATGATCGAATTAGCCTGATATCTACCACCCTAGGTGGCCTTATTGGACTGTGTATGGCCACCTTAACAAGCCAATTATGTTTTCCAGCTAGAACTGGCAAACAGACAGGCGTTAAAGTTTTACAGTAAAAACAAACAAAAAAAAAAAACTGGTGTTTTAATGGGATTAAGGCTACCATCTGAACTGAAAATTCAGGGAAACATCCAATAAATGCACATAGAAGAGCTGCACCAATTGCATTTAACTGAATTGCAATAATTTCAACCCTGCTTTCTGGTTTTTCTAGATGTGACCCTGTTTTGTGATTATACCAATCTCATTATATCAAACTGTATTTAATTCTAATTTTAGTAAATATTAATACAACCAAAAATGAATATCATTTATGGGTTTATGGTAAACATTGCCTCCATGCATACTTTCCATGACCTTTAAGGTTTAGTACAAGAATCAGAGTCCATAAACAGTTCTATTTTTCTAATAGCACTTTAGTCTCTTGGCTATAGTGCCCCATTATGCTTTACTCCTTGATTATAAAGTGACAGATTATAAGAGCAGAAGCCCTGCAACTACTGGGGACTGAATATAATACTGTGCTAGTGGTTGGGCCTTCTATCCGAGTGTCAGTTAGTCTCCCTGACCCATCACTTACCCACGAGAAGTTTCCGATGTACATGGACACCCTGTTGCGCCCACTGTGGTACAGGACTTCAGGAGTCTTGTTGTTTGACATAGGAGAAGTGCTCTGTACTGGAGATGTTGGTTCCAGGGCACTGCTGTTCCTGTTGCTCTCAACATGCGAGGAGGAAATCGCTGGCACAGCCAACACATCATCATACAGGTCTACCTGCTCAGCAGCAAACTCCGACTCCTATAAGAAAGGTGTAGCACAAGCTTAAAAATGAAATTATACAGGCAAATTAAAGCAGAACAGCCATAGCAACACACCTTTGGCTACTACTAATAAGGGGATTGCAGGATATATTACACAGTTCAGAGAATGCGCTGATGGCATTTTATATATAAAAACAAATGTATTATTTATTTTAAGCTGAAAGGGGAAAAGAAGGAACAGGTGTTAAGCAGAATGAAAAGGGCAGCATGCTTCATGGAATCTAGTTATTGTGTTGTAGTTGCAGCATAAGGACCAGTTCAATGAAAGATTTTTTATATTATATATATATATATATATATATATATATATATATATATATATATATATATTCACACATGTATGCACTAGTTTCCAAACAATTCCTCAAGGTGTACAGTCAACCAGAAATGCAATCAGACAGCTCTCTTATACCATATTTAAAAGATAAGTTTCTTTATTTCACATACCACAAGGATCCTAGATTAATGGTCCTAATGACGACTGAACCACTGCACACAAGTGGTAAAATAAAGAAACTTTTGTTAATTTAAATATGAGAGTGTTGGTCTTTATCAAAGACATATACCGGTATATCTATCTTATAGGGGAATGCATGTGCATGTTATATGCAAGCTCTATGGTACATCCATGTCTGACTGGAGCTTTGCACATTTAGGAATATAAAACCTACGTATAAAAATAGACTATTTTTCTTTTTCAAGCCAAAACTGCAACAGCAAGAGAGTAAAGGTGGACAAGTACAAGTTATAATAACAATCTTTCTTGCAGAAAAAATTGTTTGTCCACTCCACTAACATTAAGAGCTGAATGGTCAGATAGGGGTAGAATTCCTGTTGTTTCTACCTGCATATCTGATGATTCACCATTAACGTATAGGTGATGTTTGGGCAACATAAAAATTTTCAGACCTGACCGATGGACAAGACGACCATTATCCAAAGCTTTTGCGATACCGGTCGCCTAGTCAGCCCACCATACATGCACCGAATAGCGTATGAAACCTCGTTTGTACGAGAATATTGTGAGTGTATGGGCACCTTAAGCAATCCCTATATTCCCTATTATCCTACAAATACACAGCTAATCACTCACTTACAGGAACTGACTTCCCAACATGCCAGAGGGTTATACAGATTAGGTGCTAGGAAAAGCTAGTTAGTTCTAGAGTTACAATAGCTCCCATTATCTAACCACTCATTTACTGCAGACACACAGCAAACTAATAATAATAACAATAATAATAATACTGGGGCCCAGTGCATGCACATAGGGAGTGATACAACACATTTACTCAGGATCCATTTAAACAAAAAAGATGAATCACTCTCATGTAAGTGCATTTACCCAGACAGAACATTCTAATATAGGCATCTCTACAGGGAAAATCTATTCAGTGTTGGACTGAGACAGCCAGACACCAGAAAAACACCCGGTGGGCCCCACCAACCCAGTCCTGCTCCTAGGGCTGCCACGGGGCACTTTACATGCTCCCTGGACATACCTTTTTGATTAGCAGGACTTATAGCCCTCCCCCATAAGGATATCATGAACAAGTGGATGGTGCAGGACTAAGCCCAAGATGCAGGGTTGGAGCTGTAACCCAAATACAAACCCAATAGCAATGCCCAGCTGAGACACATGTGGAAGCTGGACATCAACAGAGAAGGCTTGTGCCTTATTTCTGGCACAGTCAAGACATTTTACTAGAGCTTTTTTCTCAGACCTACCTGTTCTACAGGAGCAGCAAAAAGTATATTTCCTTCCACAACCACATTTCTGCTAACGATGAAACACAACGACCAATGTATTCAGGTATGTCAACTTATGGCTCCATCATATACAGATATATTATATACACAAGCTAAATTTGCCAGAATATTCTTACCTCTGCGATGCCTGGGTGGCTACCATGCTAACATAGGTGTCAATTTGCAGTGTCAATAGCAACAACTAATCCATTCTGCCCTATGAAGACAGGCCTGCACTATAATTTCTACTCCACAGGGTTGTACAATACAAACAAACCCTATTTTAATGCTGCTATAAGTAACTGCAAGATATGTAGTAGCAGTACCAACCTGTACTTACAGATGCCTGAAAACACTCTGCTTATTGCAGATCCCCCCAAGTAACACCAAACCAACCCCAAAATAAACCAAAAGAAACTGGGGGGCAGCTGAGACTATAATTAACCAGCACCTGGGCTAGATAAGATAGATAAAGAGATATATATTGTGGTATAATTTCACAATACCAAATCTGCAGCCCTCTAACTGTTGCTAAATTGCAATGCCGAATATCCCATAACTACAGGAATGGAGATCCAACCTACCTGCATTGACCCTCTCTATTCAGGACAAAGACTGTTGTTAGTTTTATATGGATTTTATGCACAACAGGTCTACACACCCTATTTACATATTGTACTTGGTATATATCAGATTATAGCACCCAAAACCCATAAATATTCTGTAAATGATATCCTTAGAAACCGTGGTCTGAATAAAGCCACTCAGCCTTCATTTCACGCTTTTATATGATCAAGGGACTCCTCAGCAACAGTGAGAATTACTCCCTATATTATCCACTGTTTATACAGCATTAGTATGTTATCCATAGCGGTAGAGAAACTGGGCATAATTCATATAAGCCTCTGTCCCATAGCAAGTTAAGGCCATATCACAATCACATAAGTCATATTCACTAGGGTCAGCTTCATCAGGCTTCAGTTAATCTGCCTGTATGTTTAAGCAGTATAATAGATCCCTGTTGCACAGAACCATAAATAGGAGCTGCCATATGTCTTGCCTCGGCAGGCACATTCATTGATGTTTTTAACATTGCCCTCTACTGGTCATATACAGTTTGCATTATTCCTGTGCTGACTGACAATATACAATCCTATATATTTTGTTACAAGGGATGTGTGCATAACCTTTTCCCTGACTATGTAAAGGAGCAATAATAATTCCAGCACTTTTCGGTGCATGAAGGGTCATCTTTATTTTAATCTAAAAATCATTTCCTGCTAATTGTATTGAGTATATTATTCTCTGGCAATAAAACAAGTCCATGCTGCACTGACATGCTCTAGGGATTATCACTACAGAATGTGCGCGTATCAGTTTCCCATATTGGCTGCAAAGAGAAATGCTTCCAAAATATACAGTAATGTAGATAGATCCACAGCACTGGAGTAATTATTGTACTTTAATTGGGTTCCCATCATGCTTTTTTTGGAGACTTTACTGCAATCCACCAATACGGGGCTCATGTTACAATTACATAGAGATACATGAAATTTGAATGGGCTTGTTCATCTATAAATGAAGTTAAAATACCAATTATATGATACTATATATTTTTTATTAATTTCTTAGCTTTTCATTCAGAAGCTCTTCAGTTAGGAATTTCAGCACCTATCTTGTAGCTAAGGTTTAATTTTCCTTAGTAATCAAAGTGGCTTTCATAAGACACTGCAAGATGATAGGGGTAGTACACTTTTAAAATTAACTTTCAGCATAGTGTAGATGGTGATATTCTAAGAAAATTAGCAATTAGTCTTCATATCTTATTTTTAGTGATTGTTTAATTAAACTTTTTGTTGGTTGGCTCTACAGTTTTGAATTTCAGCAGCTATCTAGTTACCTTAACAACCAGGCAGTGGTTTGAACAATGATCTGAAATATATATTTTTTGGCTACTGGGGTCAGTGACACCCAATTCAAAGGCTGAAAGGGACAGAAGATGATGACAAATAATTAAAAAAACTATAAAACTGAAGGCCATTCGAAAACTTGATAAGAATTGGATATTCTATAAAAAAAAAAAATGTTATGTTAAAGGTACACTACCCATTTAATGGAGTATTTATTCTGTATGGGACAGAGGGTCTGGACATGGTACTAAATATTAATGTCTTAAGCCCAAAGCTGAACCACTGCTCATTCCATATCTGATAGATAACTTTAAGGCTGCATTTAGCTAAAATACAGGAATCCCCTCAAAGTAGATCCAACAAAAAATTGTTTTTGTTAGCTGTTAAAGCCTTCCAAACAAATCACTACAAGACAAAACAAAGCATTATTTTTGACTGATCCCAGAGAAGCCCCTAGTGATCAAACAGGCAAACATCAGATAACTGCAGGTGCAAAGTTTGTTCAGGTCTAGTAACCCATAGCAACCATAGATTCACTTTCAAGCGGTGAAGCAGTAGTTGCTGCATGCTGATTGGCTACCATGAGTTACTAGACCTGAAAAGAACTTTGCAGCTGTATCCATCCCTCACCCAGAGGCACAGAGCTGCGCAAAAGGCGCGAGTCAGCCATGACAATGCACAGTAATATGTATAATCCCATTGGGGAGTACTATATAAATAGCTCTAAATTAAGGGAACAGCTTTGATATGTTACTATTAATACCATACACTTAGCTGTAATAAAGGGTTTTCAGACAAAAATAAATCAAGGGTTACATGCACGGCATGGGTCTAAATACATATTAAAGGAACAGTAACACCAAAAAATGAAAGAGCTTTAAAGTAATAAAAATATAATGCACTGTTGCCCTGCACTGGTAAAACTGGGGTGTTTGCTGCAGTAACACTACTATAATTTATATAATAAGCTGCTGTGTAGCCATGGGGGCAACCATTCAAGCTGGAAAAAAGGAGAAAAGGCACAGGTTACATAGCAGATAACAGATAAGCTCCGTAGAATACAATAGTGTTTTATCTGTTATCTGCTATGTGCCTGTGCCTTTTCTCCTTTGAATGGCTGCCTCCATGGTTACACAGCAGCTTATTGATATAAATTATAGTAGACTTTCTGAAGTAAACACACAACTTTTACCAGTGCAGGGCAGCAGCACATTATATTTTAGTTACTTTTATACACTTTCATTTTTTGGTGTTACTGTTCCTTTAAAGGGGAACTCCACCATTTTTTACAAAGAGAAAGATAATTCTTAAAAAAAATAAACTTTTCAGTATAAAGTCATTATAAATGTTGGCTTTATAGTTGTGTATATAGATTTTTGCAGTCTGCCCCTGTTTCTGAAAAGTTCTCCACCCGGTCTGTTAATCAGCTGGCTCCTGCTATATTTATTATAAAGAGTCCAAACAGCAATGCAGAGCATTTAAAAAGACAAGACTCTTGTTTTCAATTATAATAATATTAGCAGATAACTTTAAAAAAAAACATAGAACAGGGTTGATTAATGTAAATGGGAAAGCTGCTTAGCATCACAGTTTGTTTCATTATTGAATAGACTTGTGGTGGAGTTCCCCTTTAAACAAACAAAGCTATTTAAAGCCAGGCAAGACAAGGTTGGAGAAACAGATTGATTTTAATGATAAGAGAGATAAACAGAGAGACATAATATATAGGAGCCAGGGGACTGCATATCAATATATCACAGCCAGAGGGGGAGGGATGGACAATGGGCTTTATATATATATATATACTGAGGTGCATAACACACTATATACCAGGCTGGGAATAGAAATACATAGAACCCTGCACTGGGGGGAAGGGCCCACGGCTGATTGCGGGGATCTGTCCAGCCCTGTAGCCAAAGCAGCAGCCAACGTGCGTACATACGGACACGACAGAGATAAATATATGTACATTTCTCTTTGGGCCGCTCCGGGTCTCCCCCACCTGGATGAACTCCTCCTCGGCGTAAATATCAATCAGATCGGCCCCGTCCGCCATCCCCGGCCCGGATCCCCCCGAGCGAGGATGCTCAGTTCGGATAGCACTTCCCCCCCTCCCCACTGCCCCAACTTTGTCTCCGCGTCCGTTTTGGTTGCTCCGGTTCCGTTCAGCCACACTGTTCTTCCCCCACTGATAGTCCTCCGCTCTCCGGAATATGCTCTGCTCCCAGACTCCCGCGCAAACCGGAACTTCCGCCGCCTCAGATGCGCGTCAGGGACCCACTTCCGGTAGAGAAGGTCGGGCACCGGAAGTGTACGGAATTGTGACTTACACCGTGACCCGCAAGATGTTCGCGTCAGGGACCAGGTTCCGGTAGAGAAGGTCGGGCACCGGAAGTGTACGGAATTGTGACTTACACCGTGACCCGCAAGATGTTCGCGTCAGGGACCAGGTTCCGGTAGAGAAGGTCGGGCACCGGAAGTGTACGGAATTGTGACTTACACCGTGACCCGCAAGATGTTCGCGTCAGGGACCAGGTTCCGGTAGAGAAGGTCGGGCACCGGAAGTGTACGGAATTGGGATGTTCGCGGCGGGGATGCTGAGAAGAGCCCCTGCGGTGAGAAGCTGTGGGGGCAGAGGGTTACCCTTGTCTTGCACATGTGTCTGTAAACTACGGCACCCAGCATCCTCTCCAGCACAGTTGTCAGATTTATTGGTTCCATCTGTCATGTGATCCCTCTAGCTTTTACCAAGGTTATACATATAGGAACTCCCATGTTATTATCAGCAGCTCAGCAATAGTGCATTCAGTAGCACAGCAAAAGGGCCAAGTAAGTGTTTATCCCCCAAAGGGGCACTATAGTCTCTTAGTCAGCATAAGTGCAGGAACGTATGTCTGTTGTTATTGGATTCCAAGTTTTCTCCCAACAGTCACAACAAAGGGTGAAGGAAGTTGTATGCTGGTAATTCCTTTACCACCCATGGACCAGATATAGAGTAGGTTCGATTTCCTACACGTATGCCATCCTACGTGTGGGTGGGATGGCATTTTGGGGTGATTAGTCGTTAGTCGCTAGGGAAGATTTATCGCAGCGACACATCTCCCCTGTACCACTGCCCATAGGCTAAAGTCCCACTCAGAGATTAGACGCCTGCGATAAATCTCTGATTACAGAGGAGACTAATCTATCCAAAATGCCTTTAGGGCTCTGGCACACGGGGAGATTAAGTCGCGGGCGGGATGGCACACGCGGCAGTGCGATTTCAGTCTTTTTCGGCGATTTCGGGAAATCGCGCTGCCGCGTGTGCCATCCCGCCGGCGACTTACATGTTCGCCGGTGGGATGGCGGGTCATGGCAACTCGGGGAGATTAGTCGCCCGTGACAAGGAAGATTTGTCGCGGGCGACTAATCTCCCCGTGTGCCAGAGCCCTAATTACACCAACAAAGAGAATCTGCGGTGGAAAGGCCTACACATTGCTTCACAAAGTTTCCTTCTGCTGCAAACTTCGCATGACTCAAGTTCAATGATTACTTATCAAGTCCAGTTGCTTTAGATTTACCTATACTATATATATATATATATATATATATATATATATATATATATATATATATATATATAGGATACAATTTGCAACACTTTCAAACAGAGTCATCTAGCCTAAGCCTGCTTGTCTTATTGGCCAGATTCCTTTTCTCTGTCACTTCATTCTATTAGAAAAAAGTCAAGGAAAAACCAAACAGGGCGAGGATACATTTCCCTTAGGTCTGGTGTTAAATCTAGGAGCCATATTGTGCCATTAGGTATCACTCATTTATAAGGGTCAAATGGTAGTGACAGCTTTACCCCCTTTAAAACTAGATTCTGATAATTATAATTGAGTGCAAAAGGCCATACTAGAGGAGAGAAAACTCCTCAGATAACTTCAGCTGGATATCAGACCAAGACCAAAGAGAATATACAGGTTATCCATTGGCATTTTTGATCCCGCTTTAACCTTAATCCAATATTCAACATCAGTATAAACATACTGCGTAAATTTTTTGAAAGGTACAACTCCCTTAAAATTATTGTAGTTATCTGAAGACTGCACCATAAGAGCCATCTAAGAAACAAGATAAATGTTGTTTTTGTGACACCTTTATTATGTAAGTTGAATTACATTTCAAGCTTTTAAACAACTAGGCCTTTTCCTAAGGGATATTGCAACCTAGAAGCTAAAATAGCACATACTTATATTTAGATACACCGTTAGCCTTTCATATTATTTTCCTTTATTCTGATGGGATACTGAGTGTGTGCTGTTTAGTATCCACTTTGTAACAAGCCAGAAGATGAAGAAAGAAAAATCTCAAGGAAATCATCAAAGTATCCTAGGCAGTTGACCAGTAAAGACATCAGAAATATTCCAGCCAAGTGCAGTTGTACCTGCTATGGTACAATTCTATGGTGCCAGATAAGCAAAAATGGTATCATGTTGGGGTTGTGCTCTGTACTGTTTCATGTGCTCAGAGCTAATAAATTCCCCTGATTTCCACAGAGGTACCTCTTGAGTTCCTTTGCTGTGCGTCGGGGACAAGTTTCAGATGCCACAGGGACATACGAGTCAGAAATCCAGCTGCCTCCTTGGAAGGAACGTCTTAATGAGACTCCAGAAATCAAGAGAGCAAGACTGGTGTATGAGAGCCGGAAGAGGGGCATGCTAGAAAACTGCATACTGCTCAGGTATCATATGTATCTCAATATGATCAGCCTACACATGGTTTGGATATTTAGACATGCTTCCTTTTCTTCTTTCCTGTTGCTGCCCCCAAACACGTGTTTAGTGATTAATACAATGATCCGGCATGATAAAACCTATTACCTTATTTTTCCTATTCACACACTATCAGTGATTGGTAGGATCAAGTCGATTTGGACATCAATGAGTGTGACTTAATAACTAAACACATGACCAGCTGGTTCCAGGATTGATCATTCACATACCATGGGTGACCAGCTAGGACACATAACTATAATCTAGGCAGCTTTGTTGTATTGTTAATAGAATCGCTGGCTAAAGAGGGTGTTTTTTTTTTGTTTAGATAGAGTCTATTTTGTGCTTCTAATATAGAAATGGAAACCTTGTTAGTGCCTCATCTCCTGTACTGACAGCTAGAATAGACAGGGAGACTAACATTAACAGGGATCTCTATCTAGGGTCAGGCCAAACTTAAATGAAATATTTGGCTTCTGTGCCAACATAACCAGAACTGGAATGACTACATAGTCCTCCATAGCAGGCAATTTCAGTGCTGTGGCACACAGGGCCTTTTGGATAATGGCACTTGTAGTGACAATCAATACATTGCTGCTCATCTCAGATTATTTGCTTTTAACTTCTTAAGTGATAATTGTCATTTTTAGCAGAGTGCTCCTGTCATAGTACAACAGTTAATCCAATATTTTAGAAATAAAGATGGAAGCCTGGAAAGTGGAACTGTGCTGCAGATTTTTTGAAGTGTGCCACTACATACTCCGTAATCAGCTTTCTCAGAGTTAAGGTGGCCATACACTATAAGAACTGCTTGTTTGGTGAGGTTGCCAAGCGAGTGGATCTTCTCCCGATATGCCCACCTAGGGGTGGTGGATATCAGACTAATTGATCGTTTGGCCCTAGGGCGGGGAGGCCCGTCAGTGGTGCCCATACACGGGCAGATAAGCTGCCGAATCAGTCTATAGGACCATAGGACCGAAATCGACTTGTGTATGGCCACCTTTAGTTTAAATAGAGAGAGTGCTCTGTATAAAGAGTCCCCTTCTTCACTCTTTCTTTTTTGGCTTATAGATAAGTAGAAGCTCATAACGCACTGATTATCTGACAAACTTTTTCAACTGAAATTCTCACAAGAACCAGAAAGTAGGAGATCGGAAATAGTTGCAGTTTTCTGGTTTTCTTTGTTAAGTTTAAGAAATAACAGATCCTACTTATTAAAGTAAACAACCCCTGAATATAGTTAAAGATTCCTTCTGTGGTTCATAAAAACATGTTTTTTCCTATTTTCTCATTTTTAATTCTGCTCTTAACTTGCAGCCTGTTTGCCAAAAAATATCTGAGCTCCATGACAGACACACAGCTTTCACAGTATGATCGACTGATCAATATGCCAAGCAATGACTGGGACCTTTATTACTGGGCCACAGGTATTAACCCCTGACTCTTTTTTCAGTCTTTATATACTGCCCGTCCTTCTACCCTCTCTTTCTGTTTTCCAGCTCATATTTACATTAAGCATATAATTCTCCCACCATCTGTTCATTCACCCCAGCACCATGATTTTTGCTATTTTCCTGTAGGAGCCCAGGAAACTCCCAAAGAGTTCAATAACGAAGTTATGGATTTGTTAAAAGAGTTTGCCAAGAACAAAGACATGGAACAGCGTCTGCGCCAGCCCGATCTGGAGTACCTCTTCAAAGATGCTCAGTGACCAATATGGGACATACAACCTCCTGTAGGGAATAAATGTATACATTGAGGTGTCTACATGATTCTCTGTGTCTAAGGGTCATATATAAACTGCATTAGCTCAAAACAGAAAATTGAGTACATTTTAGCATTTGCCTCTGTTTCTAACAATTTATGAGAAAAAAGAGATTCAGAAAAAGATATGAATAAGACTGTATATAATTCGCTCCATTTCAAGTGAAAACTATGTATTGCAATGTCCCTGTACATGTAGTATATCTGTTTTTTCATTCTATAAACATCTAAGATAATGGAATCCTGAGCAAGTGTGCAATTTTTGAGGAGCCATTCTGTTTTGCAGCACTCATTACAGTGACTCCTGAAGGTATGGAACTCCGTAGTTGAAGAAGAGCTAAACCTCAGAATTACTCAGCTGGAAACGAGTTTTTGTACCGCAATAACTAGATTTTGTTGCTTTGGTTTACACCTTGTTTTTATTCGTGCAGTGTTATGCTGGAGGGTGACAGGCTGGCAACTCTGAAATACTTTTTCCTTTTTCCCTTAAGTTGGGCTCCAGGCTTGCACCGTATAAAAGCTAACCCTTGACCTTTCTGATCTCCTGTTGAAACTATCATTTGCACACTGATCACATGATGCACCTCGGTTTTGAAACAGTGCCACAGATTAAGAATTGGCCTTAGACCAGACATTTGATTGGGCCATTGTAGGACTTTCACCTGTTTGTTCTGGAGTTACTCAGTCAGTGTCACTTTGTCCTTGTATGTAGGATTATTGTCCTATTGGAATATAAACTTTACCCCAATTTTGAGTTATTTAGCAGCCTGAAAGGTTCTTTTGCAATATTTCCCTGTCGCTGCTGATTAAAGTCATTATATTGGAAGTGTAAAACCGCTATTATTATGAAAACAAATAATGTCAACTGCAAAAGTTCTCAGAGCACCTGGAGGCAGAGTGTTGCTGCTCTGCCCTAGTGACCAGTGAAAGCCCTAGGGTACGGGCAATGCTGTATTTAGGTCTGGCACTATCCTAGGCACTGGACCTGCCCCCCAAGCCTGTAATCTACTCATGTACATGACATCATGTCCGGTTGCGTGTGCTGTCACTCCATCAACACCGCCAGGAACACTCACCCCCAGCTCTGCTGCCGGATTTACACAGTTTATCATATATATAAATATGGTGTGGGGCAAACAAGAACTGCCTATTTGAGGTGTATTTACATAAATGATTCTGAATGGCTGATGGCGGGTAAGCTCAACTTAATGCCACATGGTTGCTTAGAAAGCAGTGCAGTCTTCTAGAGCTAAGCAGGTTAACCCAAGGGTTGGGCATGTTCAGGTGGGCGACGGGCCAAAGTTTAACCAGGGCTCCTCCTCTTTGATGATATACTAGTGCTAACCCCCTATGGTGGCTAATGGCAACTATAGTCATCAGAGGGGAGCCAGGTTGGACACAGATTGGTAAATGGTAGTTAAGGGTGGGGTTTGTGTTGAACTCCTAACCCACTCATCACTGGAGTCTTAAGGTGGCCATACATAGGCAGATTTCAGCTGCCAGTTCTGGTCCTTCAGAGCGGCTTGTTGAAGCAGCCCTCGGCCTGACGGGGCCTAAACCTGCCGTTGTAATTCGATCTTTTGGCTCTAGGGCCAAACAGTCAAATTAGCCCTATATACCACATTAGGTGCGCATATCGAGAGAAGATCCACGCGCTTGGCAAACTCACCAAACGAACAAATCTTCCCGTGTATGGCCACCTTTGTACAATTGTTTATTCAGTGCCATAGCAGCTGATTTAATAAGTGTAATGGATAACTAACCTCACTCCCACACTTTTTATGTAGGGCAGACATCTTGTTTTTAAATCCTCAGTGAGGTGGATTTCATGGCATACTTCAACCTCATCTCAACAGACTCATGTGCTGTAGTTACTGGCAAGTGTTCTCACTCTCAATTGTAAATTATACACAGGACTGTTCTAAAAAATGGGCAATTGCCCAGGACCCACCAGGACTGGGGCCCACCATCAGACCATTCATCGGCCCTGATTATACATATAGAAAATGGTTTGGCCAGAACTGGTGCTGCTCCATACACACACTGGCAATGCCTTGATTGAAGCAAGTGTTATGGTATATATCAGTGCTGTCCAACTGGTGGCCTGCGACCCCCTCTGTGTGGCCCCCCCACCTGTCTGGCTGCTTTGATGGCTTACCTTTGTGTAAACTTCAAATGGTATCAGTACTGAGATTAACTGGCCCCCTGCATGGTTCTCACCTCAGATTCAGGCTGTAATCCCCCTGTATTGTTTAAACATGTAATCCCCTGTGTTGTTCACACCTTTTAGTTTCTGCATTGTTCACCCCCTGCAGTGTTCACACCTCAGGCTCAGGCTGTTCATCACCCACATAGTTAACCTGTTCACACCTCACACCTAGGAGCAGTGCCAGCATTTTGTCACTGTATGTATTACCTGCCCTAGGGCAGGCAGAGTATGGCACACACAGGTAGCATAGGGCAGGCAGAGTATGGCACACACAGGCAGCATAGGGCAGGCAGAGTATGGCACACACAGGCAGCATAGGGCAGGCAGAGTATGGCACACACAGGCAGCGTAGGGCAGGCAGAGTATGGCACACATAGGCAGCGTAGGGCAGGCAGAGTATGGCACACACAGGCAGCGTAGGGCAGGCAGAGTATGGCACACACAGGCAGCGTAGGGCAGGCAGAGTATGGCACACACAGGCAGCGTAGGGCAGGCAGAGTATGGCACACACAGGCAGCGTAGGGCAGGCAGAGTATGGCACACACAGGCAGCGTAGGGCAGGCAGAGTATGGCACACACAGGCAGCGTAGGGCAGGCAGAGTATGGCACACACAGGCAGGGTAGGGCAGGCAGAGTATGGCACACACAGGCAGCATAGGGCAGGCAGAGTATGGCACACACAGGCAGCATAGGGCAGGCAGAGTATGGCACACACAGGCAGCGTAGGGCAGGCAGAGTATGGCACACATAGGCAGCGTAGGGCAGGCAGAGTATGGCACACACAGGCAGCGTAGGGCAGGCAGAGTATGGCACACACAGGCAGCGTAGGGCAGGCAGAGTATGGCACACACAGGCAGGGTAGGGCAGGCAGAGTATGGCACACACAGGCAGGGTAGGGCAGGCAGAGTATGGCACACACAGGCAGCATAGGGCAGGCAGAGTATGGCACACACAGGCAGGGTAGGGCAGGCAGAGTATGGCACACACAGGCAGCATAGGGCAGGCAGAGTATGGCACACACAGGCAGCATAGGACAGGCAGAGTATGGCACACACAGGCAGGGTAGGGCAGGCAGAGTATGGAACACCCTGCCCTATGCTGCCTGTGTGTGCCATACTCTGCCTGTCCTATGCTGCCTGTGTGTGCCATATTCTGCCTGTCCTATGCTGCCTGTGTGTGCCATACTCTGCCTGCCGTATGCTGCCTGTGAGAGGTGAACCTGGCAGGGGTTTATTCTGGGAGTTTGTTAGCAGTTGGATATAGCCATTAAATGGTCCCTAAGGTGTGTTGGAGGTTGCTGTGCTACCCACAGGGGAGGAGGCATATGGATTTAAGGTTGTGTCTTAATATGACATAATAGAATTCTTTCGCATATGAATGAAGTCTGATATCCCTGCAGTGAGCACCAACCATTTGGGTTTTTGCTGCACTACCACCAATAATGTGGGCATGGTCTTAAAAGCTCTTGTGATAACATGGGTGTGGTTTGAAGTGGGTGTGATTTAAAAGGGGGAGTGGTCAAAACCGGCTTTCATTAGCGGCCCTCCACTATGTTTGCTAGAGAAATTACGGCCCTCGGCACCACAGAAGTTGGACAGCACTGGTATATATATGTATGTGTGTGTGTAGAACAGCATTTTTAGTGGTCGCAGATAGTTGCCATATGCCATATGAAAAATGACCCAAATGAAGCAGGTAAAATGGCTTTTGTCACGTACGGTATATGAATTTTTATGATCAATCAGAATGAGCTTATTTGTGAGGTAACCAATTATTCACCTTTGGGTAAAGTACCCAATGAGGGGTGCTTGTGTTGGCTACTGCCCCCGGGGGCCCTGCACCCCACAAGGTGCCCCTGCCGTCCACCCCGACCCCCGCAGGGGCCCCCTCCGATGTCCTCCCCTGAGCGAGCATAAGTGAAACGCATCAGGGCAGGACACCTGCGGCCAGGGGGAGCAGCAACAGCATCGGGTCTGGGCCGCCTGGACCCACCAGGTTTTTTCCCGGTGTCCGACCCTGTGTGTAAAGCCCAGTGGCTTTTCTGCTAATGAGTAATAGTGTATTTGACATGTTCATTTCTGAGGTACTGAGCTATTGGACATGTGCAGGGGAAAGATGCCAGTACAGCCATGCAACTTAGCAGTGTTACTGTTGCCGTAGTTACTGTAACTATGACACTGTAGTCATTCAATCCTGTGGAACAAGCTGGTCAGCTGGCTGAGTCCTGGAGTTAGAGCACCAATCTGCACATAAGCAGTTGCAATGGGGCGCTTTCCTCTCGGCGTTATGTCTCCCCAAATTCAGGGAAGTTTAGGAGGAAGCTGCGATGCACTGAATTTCTACTGCACCACATATAACAACTCCTATGGTAAGGCAGCCAACGGGATTAGATTGGATGAAGTGTGGAGTGGGCTGGGAGGCTTGTATTGTGGGCACAGAAAATTCTAGTGTTAGTGTAGTGCCATTATGAGATGTTACTGGGTCCCACAGCCAAATCATTTTTGCCCCTTTTGAAAATAAGATTTTTTTTTATAACTATTAATTGAAACTGTGGGGCCCCAACAATCACTGTTGTACTCGGGCTCCCCCAGAAACTGCAGGATCTGCCTCCTCGATATTTATGTGCCTGTGTTTGTATCAGAGTGGCTACTCAGAGGCAGGACTCGGCACTGCTAAAGGTGGCCATACACGGCCTGACCCATATGGTATGCCACCTGCTTGATAATATTTATTGGCTGGGGTGCTTACCCCATTTATTATACCAGTGAAACCACAAAAATCAACATTTTGGGGGGACACTCCTTTCTTTTATCAAAATTAGAATGCAAGCCTATTGGCCTGTGGGCTGATTGGGCAGATACCGTACAAAGGGCCATACAAGTGTAAGGTCACATTTCTAAGCTAAATAGCTCGCTCATTTCTATACCAACATTCTGATCTCCTGCAGGTTTGTCAGATATACCCACGGGGGGATTCTCACATCGCAGTGCTGGTCTCTCTCACAGAAGAACAGGATATCAGTCCAACCTGCGGCCAGCGGTCTATTACTCACCCAGCTTGGACCGGCTGGATAATCCAAACATGGGGTAAGCCCACGCAATCGCCAAGCGACTGTCTAGTTGTTGGAGTACAGCAGGGATGTAAGCAGTAATCTAGGTGTATGCAGGCAAGTGTTACTTGGAAATTAGTCCAATTTAGCTAATTCTTTTTTATTAGTGGGCTGATCAAGCAGAACTTCAATTAGCGCTAGAAATTGGTGTTCTTCCAAGCCCTATAGTTTTCTTTCCTTCTTTGCTACTCTCAACCTGGGCTGGTCTGGGTCCTGCATCTGCCCTTCCTCTACTCCCCTGCCCAGCAGGGCCGCCATAATTCTGCTGTCTCTTAAAGGTTGATGCTGCGAAACAACTACACATCAATAACCAACAGGGATTTTGGGCCTCTGAAAGTACCTACTGGCACGGAACCACTCCCTTATACACTTCACCCACCAAACAGCGGGTACCATAAGAGCAGCGAGATTACAAATCCCAAGTTTAGAGCTGTGAGTATGTTGGAAATGGGAGGCTGAAAATTGGATTTGTTTGGAAACACTACATGAGGACTTATAGTGGCTGAAAATACATTGCACCAGCTTAGTTACCCTTAAAGTTTCTGAAACATGGACCTATGGTTGCCAGCCTGTCCAGTTTTCCAAAAAAAATTGCGTAGGACTCTCCAAGACTGATGTAGCGATCACCACGTCATAGACCGCCCCTGTGTTGTCTTCCGCCTACCCCCCTGCCCTTGCTAGCAGCAGGAAAAGGTGGCAACCCTACCGGGACCAACAATTTGACCCACATAGACCCACAACAGTCCTGCTTAATTGCTTCCTGAACCACAGGCCCACTGCCCACAACACTCCCTCTGCACTCCCCCATTATCAATATATTTAGGACATTAATACATTCTGTGCATTAAGCTACCAAGAAATGCCCCATACAACTGCCTATAACAAGGACCTAGAGCCAAAGGTGTATTTTACCTATTTTCACCAAATCTATGAACTATGAGTATACGCAGAAACATAATTAGGACTATCGGCCTCATTTCTTTATTGTAAGAACAAATAAGTGGTAATATATATAGTGAATAATGTTCCCCCTACTGTAAAATATAAGGATACTATAAGTCACAGAGGAGTTCCATGATTATATAAGGCTGAGTGCTTTCGTTTGTGTCATGGGACTTCAGTGCGACTTCTAATATCTTCATATTTTACAACAGGATATTTCAATGTTAAATAGTCTGTAATAACATCTAGCGAAATATATGGAATAAATAAGTATCAGCATTGGACTGTTGCTCTGGGTTGTGGCTAATGCACCTTAAATGACTTGTTTGCCATATTAATGTTCTTTTCAGGTTAAGTCTGTTCACTTTGACACCCGAGATCATTGTGCCAGTGGCGTGGCTGGTGTTCCCCCGGTGCATCGCCCGCTGCTAACTGCACAGAAAGGAAAGGGAGCCCCAGAGACGGAAAACTTCTATCATGCAAGTTCTATAAATACGATTTTGTTTAGACACACACTTGGCCCCACTAGGCAAAATATTTGGAGCCTTGTGTGAGTCATTCTTAATACATTTGACTTTTTTGGGGGGGGACCCAGAATGGTTGTAAGTGATGTTTAAGTGACTCAAGTTGCACTTTGCTGTTGTTGCCACAGGGTCCAGCCTTTATGTCTACAGAGTACAAAAGCAGGTTTACACCGGGCAATGGGCATCGTCCAGGTGAGTCTTATCAGCGCATTATTTCAAAGCCATGCTGAAGCTTTTGCCTCTGGGACGCACAGGGTCTCTCAGGACTGTTATACCCCTATGACATGTTTTTTTCATACACTGTTGTATCTGTATACCCACTACTACCTATGTGCAGGATTCAAGGCAGCTTCCCCTGTTTTCACCACCCCCAAAGGCAGTTCTGTCTGTAGGGTAGTGCCATATGAATGGCTGATTCTTGTCTCGTCCAACAGGTTTTCCTCGCTCTGCTGTTGTCGGTCCCACAGAGAATTCAGGCTTCACTGAAGGCTTAAATTTGGAAATAATAAACTATGACCCCTACTCACAGCATAGAGCACCGGTAAGCATGTTCCACAGATAATGTCCCCCATCTTGTCTAGTCTTCAAATGTGTCCAGTCATCAATAGATCTGTTCTTAAATTAAAGGGCATGAACGTCAAATATTGGGTAACTAGGCATAAGACCTTCCCTTTAAGTGATTTGAACACAGTCTATCTGGGTTAGTCCCACGAGACCTCTTCCTTCATCAGTTACCAGTTTATATAAGGGTAGACTGGGTGCAATAACCTCCAGCCAGCCATGTTCTTATCTCAAGCTTCTGACACTGTCTCTCTATTACTGTATGGCAGAAAGGATATCACCGTATGATGGGACAAAGTATGACCAAGACAGATTTCCTGCCACTGACTACACTCCAGGTGATTTTGTTGGCTTATATCTATGGCTTATACGAATATGACACTGGAGTGGCTAAGAAGCTGAAAATTAAATGCAACTTTATTGGCTTCATTTTAGGGAATAAGTAGAAGGAAAGGTGTCCTGGAACTGCAACTTCCAGGAGCCCTGCAAACTGATGGGAGCACAGAAAATAGTTGTTATACAGGCCCCTGCTGAGGCTGCAGGATCAGGGCACATGTCCTCTCTACCCTCGCTCTTAAACTATCCCTGTACATAATAAAAGCTCTAGAACCCAAACTATATAATAGGGTGCTAGATGTATTGTCTTCCTAAGCTTTGCATAAGAGCAAGGGAGACAAATGGGGAATGGAACCAATGGAATTAAATTGTGTGCCCTCTAATGTAGAGGATTGATACTATTGGTACCATATTTCTCTTTTTTTTATCAGTAATTCTTAGTGTTGACATTTAAAGACCAAGAGAGCCTCCATATCTACAGGTATGGCTTTGGTTAGCCAGAACAATTGGCATATGAGAGGCACCATGCCTTAAGGTGCCCATACACCTTAAGATCCGCTCGCTTGGCAATGTCGGGTGGGCGATATCTGGAGAATTCAGGGTAATTCGATCGGCCCTGGGGCCAAACGATCAAATTATAACAACGGGTATACCCAAAGTCAGTCCAGGGACCGCACCAACGATCCAACTGCCAGCCATATAGGGCACCCCCAGAACTTTTTTCCATGTTTGTGTTGCTCCCCAACACCTTTTCCATTTGAATGTGGCTCACACATTTTAAAGGTTGGACCCTGCCTTAAGGCAAGAATTCCCAAACTTTATTTATGAGCCACACAAGCATGAAAAAGGTTCTTTGGTTATGCCTACTGGCCTACAGGAAGCTCTGCTTGGACTATGTCTCTCTGCTTCCATAACTTCAAGCCAGAATTTTAACATAAAGCACGAGGTACCATCTTATTATTACAGGGTCCCTGTAGTCCCCTCAGTACACTAAAAGCCGTGTTTGTAGTATGCAGTGGTAATTAAAACATGGCAGTTTTTTTTAAACTAATCACAAACCTGAATGAACACCCCCCCCCCGGTAATGTTATATAATAAACATTGTTGTTTTTTTCTATAGGGCAGAGAACTGCTACCAGCTTTGGCCAAGAAAGCCGAGCGTGACAGTGGATTTACACGTGAGGCAAACACAGTGCTGAGTGTCAATGTGAGGCTCTTTTTGCATGACATTTCTTATACAAGTTTGTCCTGACCAAGGGTTAAGCTGGCCATCCACGGACTGACCCACAATGTTATATAACCTATTGGCCCACTGCCCTAATGGGTACTTGGGTACAGCCACATACCTTTCCATTAGTTTGGGCCAACATCCAGCCTGTACTGTGGACATGGGGCATTAGCAGCATGAAATTTCAGATTGGACAGATATTCTGCATTCCAACAGGGTCACAGGATGGTTTTTGGAAAGTGAACCCAACCTGGCAAATACATACAGGAAAACTCCATCTGCATCGGGCCATTGATGTGGTCCTATCTTGATGGGCTAACATTGGCTTCTGTTCTAGTACTTGCCCTGGGGCCAAATGATTGGGTCAGCATGATTTGGCAAAAATCTGTTCAGTTGGTGGCACTGATGAGTATGGCAGCTTCATACTAAATGGCTACATTCCTTGCTTACTCCTAAATTTCTTGAAATAATAACACAGTTCTTTTTCCTTTTTAATCACTAAAATCCCTGTATGCCTGAAATGGCATTCTATTCATATTATTTTCTATGCTGAAATCCAGCTGCAAAACAGCTCTTCTCTTTCTGCATCATTTGAAATCCTGGCAGGGGAGGGTCTAAAACACTGAAGTTACAACTTGTAACTTCTCCACAGCTTACAGACAGCATGCAGGAACTATATAACCCACAATGCATTGTACTGTGATGCTCCTTATTGACATCACATGTGCAGGGAATTGGAGAAGGCAGGCAGAGGACAGGCGACTACTGTTACATTTTCTTTTGAGTATCAAAGTAGTCGCCCAGATCAGCATGGGAACAGGAGGCGGGGCTTAGGGAACTGTTCCAAACCATATTATTACATTACAAATCATAATCAGGCTGCGTATTTTTTCAAAAAAGCTTAAGTTGTGTTTGGGTGGAGTTCCCCTTTAACTAATTTCTTTTTCTGAATTTATGTGACTCACGCAGACACCACACGGCACACAGCCTGGTGACAACGGAAACAGACAAAACCTAGACATGTTGGGACAAGTGTCTGTGGGTATAAAGGTACGTACAGAGCAAGGAATTATGGGAACAGTAGGGAACATTATCTATGGGTAATGGCACATGTAGGGTTTCTCTTTAGGCTTTTATTTGCTGTGATTACACAATTGGGTAGAAAATCAGCAAAAAAAAAAACAACAAAAAAACAAATCACCAATTGCAGGGAATTTCTATTAGCCGACCATGTTTATATCTGTTTTTATTAACTAGCCATATATTTGCACGATTGTTCTTATTTAATGGCTGTCCATCTGCTTGTTCTGATACCTGCCTGTGCTCTCTTCTGTAGGAACCTTCAGGATACAGTCAGAATAACTTCCTCTATGTGCAGCCACAACAACAGCCACCGCAGCAGTATCTGACCAACTACAACATGAGGTATCAAATGCCAACTCTAAAGCAATTAACCCACTGGCTTCCAACAGTTATACCCTCAACTTATATAAAAAAAAAAAAATCAGATGTAAATCAGTTACGATTGATTGCCCCTTCTGATCATGAATCATTGATGCAGTCCAATGGCATCTATACCCATTGTCGTAATTCAACCATTAGGCCATTTATTTAGGCCCGAATTAAACCCATATTGCCAACCTAAGGTGGGCATATGGGGAGAAGATCCACCCGTTTGGTGACCTCAGCAAACAGGCATAGCTTAATGTATATGGCCACATTTACTGCTAGAGGGAGCATAAGGTATAGCATTTATACCAGGCAGTTGGAGAGGGACCATTCACAGGCAGATAATCTGCCAACTCGGTCTGAAGGTGCCGAACCAGCATCTTAAATCTGTCTGTGTATGGGCCTTTAACAACAGATATATAGCAGAAAATTGGACCAATATCTATTGGGCAGGTTTGAAAGTCCTGTTGGACAAAAACTACATAGGGCCCTATTACGATTCGATTCTTGGCCTGGAGGTAGTGCCAGGCTAAGCAGACTGGGCACCCTAGGCAACCTGGTTGGCTTGGCCCACCCCAACATCCCATTATAAACTTTTTATCTCATATCTTAATTTGTGGGTAAAATGTTGGAAAGAATAAGAAACCCTGGTTTAACTCCTATTCAGTAACAGACTCTCTTTTCTCCATGCAAGATTCACTGACCCAAAACCAGTCGGGAAAGACAGAGAAGGCTGGACACGAGGAGGTATACAGAAACAACATTTCAGTGGCTTTTCATTAAACAACGAAGATCACGTTCCTGGTATTTAAGCAGAGGATGCAAAGAGGAGAGACCCAGGTATAGCTTTAGTCTTCAACAATCTCCAAAATCATTTACTGGTATGCAGAGGGGCACCTCCTCCTTTTTCTGGTAGAGATCTGCTTAGATACAGGCAATTAGTAGCTCCCTATATTGTTCACCATAGAAGCAGTGCCTTTGAAAGCGAACAGCTAGACACCCCCATTCTACTCTTCCTTTTCCTTGAGCAATGGCAATCATTGATAAATTAGCCTCAAGTATTATACACTTTTTATGTATTTTCCCTGCAGGAAGCATATTGGAATCAAGTGTAGGATCTTTCAAGATGACGCATTGAGAAGGATCACTGGGAAAATGTAACAAGCCTCTTCCTGCTGGAGAAACTTTGGATGATTCTGTTTAAAATAAAATGCACCACCTGCTTTCATGTACTTAAGATAATAAGACAAATTGTTCTAAGATTTTATGATCAAATTATGTAAAGATCCAAGCAGGGTTTGAGTACCCCTCTGTAAAAACCAACCTGTTTGATAGTTTACAGACTACCATGGAACAACTGATTTGATTGACCAAGTGCTATTACAACAGAACGATAACAGGTATAGTAGGGAGACAGTACCTATATAGCAGCAGTGTGATAATAGCCTCTAGGAAGGGACTGGGGCTGTGGGATAGCAGGTATAGTAGGGAGAGATGGTGCCTATAGTAGCAGTGGGGGGATAATAGCCTCTGGGAAGGGACTGGGGCTGTGGGATAGCAGGTATAGTAGGGAGAGATGGTGCCTATAGTAGCAGTGGGAAGGGACTGTGGCTTTGGGATAGCAGGTATACTAGGGAGAAATAGTGCCTATAGCAGCAGCAAGTCCAAATTTACTGCGGTACAAAGCCTTACAGCAGGCCTGTGCTGCACCCTCCAAAGTCAGATAACCGCCCTTCCCAGCCCACCTGATAATATCACCTAAGGGGTCAGTCAAGATTTATTTGTACAGGGCAGATCATCCCCTGTAAGTGTTGAGCTTGCTTACTATGGGCAATGGCACAAGCTTTTTTTGACCATCACTACTGTCCAAAAGAAATATCCCTATATACGAGATTATCTATATAACAATGAAATCAATTACAGTTAGTCAGATTCTCCCAAGCAAAGAGGTGAAAAACGGTGGCAGCCACTATTCTATTTACAAAGATACGTATACAATAGGGTTTCGGTCTGTGCCTCCACCACAGTATTAGCACAATTACCATTTCTCCTGGAATTATATATGTGTATCCATATTTTATGGATAAGACAAATCTGTAGTTTAACCATTCATGCAGTTATGGCAACATGCACTCTCCCTTATATAACCTTTATTTTTAAAATGACAAGTCTCTACAATACAAATAAAGATAGCCAGTTAAAACAACAAAGAAAAATGTACACAGGACAGACAGTCAGTTGGAGGGAAGCAGCATGCAGTAGTCCCAATAGTATGAGTAAAGTCTGCTTTTTTTTCCCCTCAGTATTTGAGGCCATAACCCACTGCAAGGTGGTGTCTGTTGCTGCTAAGTGGAGGGGAGTGCCATACAGCAGAGCTAGTGCGCTTATAATAGCGAGGTTTGCTCTTATAAAACAGTTCCTCCAATTTTGGGCTGTCAATGGTGCCATACATACGGTCCACATCCATGGGTTTATAGTACTGCTGACGAATAGCCTGAGCGAGTAAGTTACCTGTGAAGAAAGAAAACATGGTTGTAATTGTGTGGACTCTGCCGATTGGTGGTCGTACAACGGACTGAATTGTCAGGAGCAGTTTCATTAAGACCAATGTGCTTACCAGAAGCCCAGGCTGGGATGGGTTTCCTTGGCTGACTCTCGTCATCTGTGGAGTCGTCACTGTTCAAATCCATTCCATAGTTTTCTTCATTGACTTTAACTGATGGAGCTTTGTAGCTCTTAGGAGTCATCTCATAAGATTCACATGCAGGTGAGTTCTAGAGAAAAAAGGAAAATAGTGAGCTGAATGTGTTTTAGCAGTTACCATGCAACATCAGAAAGACAGCCCATATATTTCTATGCTAGTATTTGTGTGGGTGCAGTATATGATCATACACACCTGCATGTCTACAGTAACATTCATCACTGGAGCACTTGCTGCAGCCGCTTGTTCCTTGGCTTTTCTCTGCTGCTCCTCCTGGAGTCTCTTAGCTTCCTGCTCCTTATGCAGCCTCTCCAACCTTTCCTGTTCTAGGCGTTCCTGCTGCTCCTGCATTACAGAATAATGAAGGCACTTTGCTCATTCAAACAGCTTGTGCTTCTAAAATCACTACAAATTCATCACTTGTCTTTCAAATCCTTTACAGATGTCAACCAGGTATGTTAGGACCTAACAGCACATAAGTGACCAGAGTGAAGTCTGTTTAGATATGAAACATTTCTACTAGTCACAGGATAGGATGCAAATGTTATTAATGTACTTACCCTCTTCTTGCGCTCTTCTGCCTCTCGCCGCTGCTGCTCTTTCTCCTGTGCTGCTCGTTCCAGCTCTCTCTGTAGTTGCAGGGCCTTTTCTCTTTCTATCCTTTCTCTGCAGCACCACAACAGTTTTGTTATCAGTCATTAGATTGACAAGGAAAGGCCAACCTCACCATTAAGTTTTATCATCAGATACTTTGCAACTAGGGGTTTAAATGACTGTTTATGCAGCTCTAACCCAATTAAAACTAAAGTTTTGTTGTAGTAAAAAAAGGAGGGTTTTTTTTGGCAACCATAGTGATGAATATAATGCAATAAAAAAATGGTATAGCCAAACAGATTGTACAACAGCTCAGATATATGGAGTATAAATATTTGCAATACACATATATAACATACCTTTCTGCTCTGAGCCGCTCCTTCTCAGCTAACAGCTGCTGTTCTCTCTGCCTTTCTCTTTCTTGCTCTGCCTGCCTCTGCTCTGCTAACCTCTTTGCCTCTGCAATTTTCTTTTGCCTTTCCAGCTCTTCCTCTTCTCGCTTCTTTTGCAGAAGGTCTTGATGTCTGCGCTCCTCTTCCTCCTATATATGGGCAGACCAGATAATGGTTAGAGACTCCATTTGTCAGGATTTTTCTGTATAATGGTGCAGATAACAGGATAAACCAACCATTTGTTTGGCTTTTAGTTTCCGTGCCTCTTCCTCCTGTCTCCTCCTGCATTCAACTTCCTCCTGTTTTTTAGCTGTGATTTTTTTCTTTGCCTTCTCTTCTGCCATTCGGTCTTCTCGCACCTGCAAGCAAACCCAGATTACTAAAAGTTCTGCACGTGGAAACTTTTTAGATGAAATGGCAGACCTACAAGAGTACAACTTTCCCTTAATAAGCTATATCCGCTAAGGGATTGCTGAATACCTTCTGTATGTCAGTGACAAAATCCCTAAACAAAGTTTTACCTTCTCACTCTTCTCGTCAATCTGTGCAAACTTCTGCTCAATTTTCTTTTTCTTTTCTTCCTCTAGTTGCTCCACTCTCTCTCGGGCTTGCAGAACTTTACGTAACCGCTCTTCCCGGCGCCTAAAAATGACAAACAGATCAAATTCATCTGGTTATGCAGCTAAACAGTCACAGGCATGATGGTTACCAATGGACGCTATTCTTTAATACATAAGAGCATGGTGCTTACTGTACTGTGCCCAACTTTATCCATGTCAATTTGTATGGTTAATTTGTATTTATTTTTATCTAGCTAGTATTGTTTTCAGCTAAAAATGATACCCTGTAGTCCATTAAGGGGGGGGGGGGGGAATAGTTTTGCTGCAGTTCAGAGGAACCAGCTAAAACTAGAGGTTCTCTTGCTTTTCTGCATGATGCAGGTTTCTTGTAAGTAATGAAAAACTGCAGCTGTATCAGAATTTAATCTGAGCAGGAATCTTATTCTCAACCTCGCTAGCAAGCAATCAGTTGCTTGTTTTTCATATGAAGGACACTTACAGCTTCAACTCCTCCTGTTTGCGTTTTTTGCCCTCCTCAATTTTCTGCTTCCGCTGAAGTTCCGCCTCTTCCTTTTTGCGCAAAGCATCAAGGCGCTGTCGCTCCTTCTCCTGGAATAGATATGCAAGAGTGAGAACCAGACTACTTTTATCTGGGATTTATTATCAAGACAGCCACAGTGCTGAGGGAAAAAATAGTTCTGAATCCAGGGGAAAAAAGGAGTGCCCTAAAACACTGCCCAACACCCATTGTATAGTTTTATCTGGGACACCAAGACCCTTAAGAGTGATACTCAAAAACATGCAACCCTTCTGGCAAGCCTAGAGATGAAAGGAAGAATGATGAGTGAATGGGCTGCACAGCAAAATGAAAGACAATAATAAATACTTCTTTCAGTCAAAAGAAGTGGGAGCTGTAGTGCTAACAGCCAAGCTGGATTTGACCTCTCTGCCCTGCACCCATAGACCCCACACCAGTGACATCTAAACAAGCTAGAAATTACTTACTTCAGTCTCCAGTTATTGGAAAAAAAGAAAAAAAAATACTAAATATAAACGTATCAAACACTCCATATACTTCAGTTTAAAAGAAACAGCACAAGATAATCATAGCAGAATTATCAGCACAGTATAAGGGACACTATGCCCTCGCACTGTCATGCTGGAAGGTGCCCATTACGTATACAGGAAACTGTATGCCGAGGCAGTGTTAAAAGGGATTGCTTGAAAACTAACGCTCTATTAGATCTTTGAAAGAGAAATAACTGCCCTTTAAGTCAGCACTACAATTGTTTAAAAGAAAAAAAAACCCCACCCTTTAAAGTATATCCTAAATTAGGGTTCAGAAGCATATTTAACAAATATGCTCAAATTTATTATATGAAAATATATATATATTTTTTTTTTTCCCACCCCCCATCTGCCATCCATCCAACAGACAGCCCCTCTTAGCATATAACAAGTCACAGGACAGATATAGTACAATATTGGCATATCAGTCCTTTGGCCACAGTTCCACAAACCTCTAGAAAAGCACCCTAAATCTCAACCTTAATGACAATCAAGCTGGGCTTTCAGGTGTATAGGAGAGCAAATAGCCCAAATCTCACCTTAACTGGCATTCAGCCACTGCTCCAAGCCCTGCACTCACATGGGGGCTATACTATTTATTTTGAAACCACTACCTAACAGACTACCTTGCATACATGGTCCCTAAAGAGTCTGAAGCTTGAGTTTAGCACTTCAATTCTCAAAGTAGCACTTCATTGCTCATTCATGGCACACAAGTGGGCTTCATTCTCTTACCTTGGGGTCCATTTTGAGGGGTGTATTGCGTTTGATGAAGGATTTCATCATTATGTTTTTTCCAATAGAGCCTGGTGTCATCATGAGCAACTGGTTCTTTTGTACAGTGTGCAGAAAAGATTTCATGTGTGGAGGGGGCTTTACAATCTGCAGGAAAACAATGATTGAATTTATTACACCTGTTTTGTACAGTGGAACATGCATCACAATATAAGCACTAGGATAGTACCTTGCTAGGAGGGCATGGAGGTGACGGGGTCTTCTTTCTAGGAGGTGAACGCTCTCCTTCAGATGGCCTCTCGTCATCTGACAGTTCATCCACTGCTCGCTTGTAACTCTTTCTTCTATTAAGGACAGAGCCAGTATTGTCAGAATACATACGTACCCAACAAGATACAATACACTATAATGTGGGCGAGATCCTACCTGATATTCTGAGCATCATCGGTGGTCTCTGGTGTGGGTTCTGTAAAAGCAGACAAGTGATTACTGGGACAGTTTTACATTACCCACATTTTGATAGAGTGTAAAAGGGTAGTTTTAAATATATAGAAATGTAGCTGTAAAGCACCCATAACCACCACCTAACTCCACTACCACATAGACTAAGGTACAATGGGGCATATGCACAAACTGCAGGTTGGGTCAATTACAAAAAGGTGCACAGGAGATTCAGACATTAATATTTCAATTAGAGAAGGGGAAATATACAAAAGAAGGTATTGTGGTAGATCACTGTGGGGCCCTCTAACCATTTGCTGACTAAACATGTTCATTATGCAGTTGCACTGGTGTAAATGGAATACATTTATTCTATTAAG